>NC_065591.1:2530000-3130000 GCF_024542745.1 Macaca thibetana thibetana | reverse complement strand
AATGGGGCCACCTACGCGGCTTTACCTGAATTTTTAGGACCCACTTACCCTTCCCAGGTCTCTGTTGTGGGGGTTGATCGACTCGTCTCGCATCCACATGCTACTGAATCCTTTACTTGTTCCCTGTTTAATACTATTTTTTCACACTCCTTCCTTATGCCTCATTGCTCCACCCCAATCCTAGGCCAAGACATTTTAACCAAATTCAAAGCTTCTATCACCTTTTCCTGTCTCCCTCAACCAGAGTCCCTCCTGTTCCTCTCTGCTAGTCCAGCCCCTGACCCCCCCTTCCCCAGCACCTGCTACCCGCCTCCCTCATTAACCCAGTAGTGTGGGACACCACCACCCCTTCCATAGCTGCTCACCAGGACCCCATCAAAATCCCGTTAAAAGACCCTCTAAATTTCCCAACATTCTCCAATACCCTGTTTCCCTAACACACCAAAGGGCTTACAACCCATCACAAACAAGCTCTGCTCACACAGTCTGCTTAGACCAACACACTCTCCATGTAACACCCCCATCCTCCCTATTGAAAAATCTGACGGCTCATACTAACTCAGGACCTCCGAGCTATCAGTCAGGCTGTTCTCCCTATTCAACCTGTAGTCCCTAACCCCTATACACTTCTGTCTCTCATCCCCTCCAACACCACCCACTACACCACAGTTGACCTAAAAGATGCCTTCTTCACCATTCCCCTACACCCTCATTCCCAAAACCTCTTTGCTTTCACCCAGACTGACCCCAACAGCCTCCAGTCACAACTCACGTGGACTGTCCTCCCTCAGGGCTTCAGGGATAGCCGTCATTTCTTCCGGCAAGCGCTAGCCCAAGACCTTGCCTCCTTGGATCTTTTACCCAGCCACCCCCTTCAATATTTAGATGACCTCCTTCTCTGTAGCCCTTCTCTAAAAAACTCCCGGACTCACACTGCCCCCTTCTCAGTTTCCTCACTAATAAAGGCTATAGGGTCACCCCCTCCAAAGAATGGCCCAGATCTCGAGCCATGACCCTGTCACTGGCAGCCTTAATAGACAGCCTATCTCCATCTTCCTCAAAAAACTAAATCCGTTCCTTCCTAGGGCCAGCAGGCTTTTTAAAAATATGGACTCCCGGCAGGGCGCAGTGGCTCAAGCCTGTAATCCCAGCACTTTGGGAGGCCGAGACGGGCGGATCACAAGGTCAGGAGATCGAGACCATCCTGGCTAACACGGTGAAACCCCGTCTCTACTAAAAAAAAAAATACAAAAAAACTAGCCGGGCGAGGTGGCGGGCACCTGTAGTCCCGGCTACTCAGGAGGCTGAGGCAGGAGAATGGTGTGAACCCGGGAGGTGGAGCTTGCAGTGAGCTGGGATCCGGCCACTGCACTCCAGCCTGGGCAACAGAGCGAGACTCCGTCTCAAAAAAAAAGAAAAAAAAAATAAGGACTCCCAACTTTGCCCTCCTAGCTCACCCCCTTTATAAAGCAGCCAAAGGCCCCTTCAATAAACCCCTAACCTCCTCACATAACATACTCCCCAACTTCCACAAACTCCAAACCGCTCTCATCACTGCACCGGCTCCGTCCTAACCTCATAGCTCCCAACCTGTCACTCTCCATACTGCCGAAAACCAAGGAATAGCCCTTGGTGTCTGAAGACAGCAAAAATAAAATCCTCCCTCCTTTGCTCCTGTTCCTGCCTCTCTAAACAACCCAACAACACAGTCACAGGTGGCCAGCCTGTCTTACAGCACTAGCAGCAGTGGCTGTTTTAGCTCTAGAAAGCAGGAAATTGAACATTCAGCCCAAATACCACCATCTATATAGTCTTCATAATCTACAAGATCCCCTCTCCTCCCAAGCATTAAGCTCTCCTCCTCCTCCCCAGATTCAATTACTCCATGTCCTCTTTATCAAAAACCCCAAATTCTGCCTTACCAAAAGTGCTCCCCTCAACCCAGAATCCTTACTCCTGGTGTGCTCTTCCCTTCCTACTCATTCTTGCACTGACATCCTAGACCACCTGCACACTTCCCAAACGTTTCCTCCAAGCCTCTCACCAACCCCAATGACCAGCTATTCACAGAGGGCTCCTCTTCCAGGCCCACTGGCTCCCCCAGAATTGCTGGATATGCAGTTGTTTCTCTTGACCAAGTAATTAAAGCCAGGCCCCTACCTCCAGGAACCTCCTCCCAAAAAGCAGAACTTAAAGCTGTCACCAGAGCCCTAACCCTTTCCAAATAGGCCTATCACATCCTTCATTCGCATGCTGCTGTCTGGCAAAAGAGAGGATTCCTTACTGCCAAAGGAACCCCCATCACTAAGGTCCCCCTTATTTACCAACTACTTCAGGCTGCACACCTTCCAACCAAAGTAGGACATCAAATGGGATCAAATAAAATCTCAAAAGGAGACAAAAGCCGATAAAGCAGCAAAAAAGGTCTCTGTTTCTTCTGCCCCTGGCTCTCTCCTCCTCATTACCCCTGCAATCCAACCCCAGAATTCCCCCACTAAAAAAGGCCTCACTACTACAACAAGGCACCTCCTTCCAAAGGAACTAGATCATCAAAAAACTCATCCTCCACCAAAAACAAATGAAAAAAAAAAAATTCTAACATCCCTTCACCAATCTTTCCATGTTGGAGTGTACCCCCCTTACCTTCTCCTTTGCCTGTATTTCTCTTTGCCCCACCTGTCTACCTTACTAAAAAACATAACCTCAAACTGTCATATGTGCTCTGTCACTTCCTCCCAAGGGATGCTCCGCTCTCCATCTATTCCTACATACCCAGTAAGAGGAACCTGATTATCGTATTTCCAGGCACTCTACAGACTTACAGGCTTCCCTGAAAAAAAAAAAACAAAAAAAAAACTGTAGACTATGACCCACCTCCAAAACCAACTAGACTCCCTGGCAGCAGTTACCCTACAAAACCGCAAAGGCTTGATTTACTTACTGCAGAAAAGGAAGTCTCTGGATCTTCCTAGATGAGGAAGGCTGTTTCTACTTCAATCAGTCAGGCCTGGTTCAGAATGCAGTCAAAAAACTAAAAGACCAAGCCCCCAACCCCGCCAAAAAAAAAATCAGCTCCTCTGCCTGGCCCTGTTGCCCCCTTGGTCTCTCAGCTCTTGGGCCTCCTGGTTCCTCCCACTCATAGGACCCGTCATAACCATTCTCCTTCCAGTCTTTGGGCCCTGCCTCTTACATCTCTGTACCCAGTTTTTACAGAACCGCGTCCGAGCTTTCACCCACGGAACCATACAAGACATGACGCTACTACAAGAATACTGGCAATTTCAAAACCAGTACCAGGACCAACCCCTACCTTCCAGCCTTTCCCCTAACCACTGCGCCCTCTTGGCTTGAAGTAGCCAGACGAAAAATGGCATCCCTTTTCCTATCATCTATTAAATGGCTAAAATGTTAGGGTCACCCGACCAGACCATTCTCTTCCCCTCCCACAGGCCTTACAATACAGCCCTTGCACGCTCCACACAGTTACCCCAGGGCAAAAGACAAACCCCCCTTCACCATCCCCTCCAGTGACTGTTTGTCCAGACAGTTACAGGATGCGGTTAACATGTCTGTTCACCTCGCATAACAAAGCTGGCAAAAAACATCTCCAGGATGCGGACAAGACACCTGCACCCCCAGCTCAGCTCCCCCACCCCGACCCAGTCCTCCTGTACCCCCAAGTCAGCTCCCCCACCCCGACCCAGTCCTCTTGCACCCCCAAGTCAGCTCCCCCACCCCAACCCAGTCCTCTTGCACCCCCAAGTCAGCTCCCCCACCCCGACCTGGTTCTGGCCCTCTAAAACCCTGCTGTAGTCTTAGCGGCGCTGCCTCCTCTAACTGTGGCAGAGCAGCCAGGCGGCTCAGTACAGCTTGCTTGCCCGACTTTGGGTCTCCTCATCCTTTCTCTCGGCTGACCTTACACCTTCTGCATTATAGGAAGAGGGAAACATTTTGAATTTTGTAAATTAAGCGTTTTACCAGTATTTTATTAAGGTAATATACCATAAATTTTGAAATACTTTTTAAGATTCTATGTGAACTTGATTTGTTTTTAAACACAACTGTGTTAAATGTGTTAAGCCTGGTGTTCATAGAATAAAGTGTTATCCTACCAAAAACCAATTCCATCTTAGTGAAAGATGTCAATAACAGACGGTAACAATGTACTGTTGGGTGGGGCATAGTGGAATAGCATCTCCCAGGGATTTTTTAAAATCCTTTCCCTCTTTTTGTAACTACAGAGTCATTATTATTGCTATAATAAATATTATACAGGTGTATAAATAAAATACATATATTTCGGAGTATTTTTTAATTTTTTCCTATAGTTTTTGTTGGATGTACAACTTCTCTGCCCTGCAGAACACATAGATTCAGCTTTGATTTACATGGAGTTAAATATACAAATATATTACTGTAAAGATAAACTAGCCGTGCGCAGTGGCTCACGCCTGTAATCCCAGCACTTTGGGAGGCCAAGGTGGGTGGATCACCTGAGGTTGGGAGTTCGAGACCAGCCTGACCAACAACGAGAAACCCCATCTCCACTAAAAATACAAAATTAGCTGGGCGTGGTGGCGTATGCCTGTAATCCCAGCTACTCGGGAGACTGAGACAGGAGAATTGCTTGAACGCAGGAGGTGGAGGTTGCGGTGAGCCAAGATTTTGCCATTGCACTCCAGCCTGGGCAACAAGAGTGAAACTGCATCTCAAAAAAAAAAATCGTAGACTATTTTATATAGTTTATATATATACACGTACACATATACACACACACACATATATATGTGTATATACATACATCTACATGTATATACACATGTGTGTGTGTGTGTATATGTGTACGTGTGTATATAAAAACTAGGCTGGGCATGGTGGCTCACATCTGTAATCCCAGCACTTTGGGAGGCCAAGAAGGGAGGATCACTTGAGCTGAAAAGTTTGGGACCAGCCTGGGCAACATAGTAAGACCTTGTCTCTACTATAGATTGTTTAAAAATCAGCTGGGAGTGGTGTGCACACTTTCAGTCGCAGCTACTCAGGAGGCTGAGGTGGAAGGACCATATGAGCCTGGGAGATCAAGGCTGCAGTGAGCTATGATCATGCCACTGCACTCCAGCCAGGACAGCAAAGTGTGCCCTTGTCTCAATAAAGAAAGGAAAGAAAAGAGGGGAGGGGAGGGGAGAGGAGAGGAGCACAGAGAAATATTTAAAGTCAGATTTGCAAACATCCCAGCAGGGGAGAGCCCTTTTTTCTCCCATCCAATGGGCTTCTGGAGCTCCCATCGCTCTGATTGGACACGGACTCCCTGGAGGCAGCTCCCAAGAGCAGATGACTCAGAAGTTCCTAGAAAGTCATCAAACCAGATGACACAGAACTCAAACGACATTTCACTTCTTTTTGTATGAGACAAGGTCTCACTCTGTCGCCAAGGCTGGAGTGCAGTGGGGCGATCCTGGCTCACTGCAACCTCCACCTCTGTCCTGGCCGCCTCAGGGCGCCCTGAGAGGACCAGGACATGCGGCTGCAGTGGCTGCTCTTTTGGCTCCTCGTGCTGGGGTTTCCCAGCCATCAGTCCAGCCACATGAGTAGACAGTGAACCCGCGGGGTTCCTTCCTTTTCATTGGACTGTCATGGGGTGTGAAATGACACAGCTCATGCCTGTAGTCCCAGCTACTTGAGAGGCTGAGGTGGGACGATCGCTTGGGCCCAGGAGGTGGAGGTTGCAATGCGGAGTCCCCAGGAGTGACATGACCAGGATGTGAATGAGGACTCTCTTGTCCTTTGTTCTGTAAAATGTGTCTTGTGCAGATCGTTGATTTACCCAAAGCAGAAAAGGTCTTAAAGTCCTTTTGATTGTCCAAATAGAAAGAAATCACAGGTTTCCACTTTGAAAGGTTTCACCCTCACGTTATAAAACCTCTCCACTATGCGCAGGAGAGGGCACCTTATGGAGATGGGAGTATTTGTTCCGAGTGGCATGCACCAGATTCTCAGAGGGAGCTGGAAAGGTCCAGTGATGGGGAGCAACCGCCGCATCGAGGCAGAATCGCCCCACATGAGTGCCTCCAATTAAAGAAGAGTCTCTTGATTCTTTTGAGTCTGTGAAGGAGGAAATGTCTTGATAATCTTGGTTGGAATGTTCTTCCCTTTACCTGGCTGCGTTTCATAGATCAGTTACGCTCTCTTTCCCTACCTTTGAAGACTTGGATACGTTTTCCTCATTGCATTTTCCACGTCCACCCTTGCTCATGGCCGTCGACTGCCAGAACCTAAGCTTTTTCCTGGCCATATTGGACCTAATCTGGGTAGGAGCCCACTACTGATAACCTGATAATTGTCAGATGTGACAAGAGTGCCCAAGACGGAGGATGTTTTCCTGGTCAGTGACAAGATGGCCTTTGTCCTTCTTGTGCATTTGATCCACATCTTTAACCATTGTGCCCAGAGCTCCTGCTTCCTTTCAGATGGAGGCTACTCAGTGGCAGTGCCTCCCTCCCAGGAGCCCGGGCTGCACTCATCTCCACCGTGAGGCTGAAGACAAAAGTGCCGCAGAGCTCAGAGGCTGCTTTCTACAGAGGTTTCATTTGCACAAAACTGAGTCTTGGTATGTGGATTGGTCTCAGTTGCATTTTGTATTTATTTTCTCCCCCAATACTTGTAAATCCAGTGATTGTAAAATAATATGTGTGCCTCGTGTGGTGGTGGCCATACATTCCAGGAAGTTTGGATTGCCTTCCATGTGGATTTCCAAGGTGCTCCTGAGTGCTTCCGGTGCTTTGCTCTAAAACATGAAGGTGACCTCTTGTTAGTGGTTACTTGGTACTGTGTTTTTGACTGACTTCAGTTCTCACAGTTTTAATCATAATTCCAAGGAGACTATGTTACGCAAATCTGTATGGACTTTGAAAATCTGACATGGAGTGCCCCGTTTCAGCAGTAGTGAACATTGATTTTCAAAAGTGAATGTTTTTAGAAACTCGGGCTAAACAACAATCTGTGATTATTTTTGTTGGAATATCACCTAGGTATTATTATAGCAGCTGTCCACTCTCAATTTGTGTATATGTAAATATATCTTTATGTAATATTTTCATCTATAACGTTCAGACTTTTTTCTTATATTTTTTTCTCATTTTTCCATATAGTGTGGACGTATTTTTGCATATATTTCAAAGAATGTAATACAAATTTTTAAATATATAAAAGACGACCTTGGCTTCCCAACCATTGTGAGTTTGTATTTTCTTCTCTCCATTTTAAATTGAATTATGCATTTCTAGGTAAAGTTCTATAATTTTTTAAATATTTGCAATGTTTTTGTCAGATAAATAAAAACTAATAATTTGTGTCTCAAATTTCCTTCCTACTTTTTAAGTGATATAAAATCCTGTATATTAACAGCCTCTTTATAAAGAATACAATTTGCTGACTTTTGCATATGGACACAGCAATGAAAGCATCACCACATTCCAGATTCAGGACAATAAACACATTCCTCCCTCTTCAAAGTTTTCTCCTCCTCCTCTTGAATCCGTCTGTCCTTCTCCCTCCATCTTACTGTCCTCCCCCTGCTCTGCCATTGTGTGTAATGGAGTCATACAGGAGACATATTCTTGTTGTTCTGGATTCTGTAAAGTCAGCAGAATCATGTTCACATTGATTCATATTGTTTTAAATATTAATAGTTTGTCTTTGTTATATTGCTGAGTAAAATTCCTTTGTATGGACATACGACGGTGCATCTATCCTCTCCCTTGGAAAGAAATAGAAGGCTTATTTTTCCCATTTGGTCTTTGTCCTGAAAACAAAAACCCATAAAGCAGCACCTCTGCAAGCTTTTCCTGTGTCCTTGCAATTTACAACGCCGGGATCAAGTGATAGAAAAAACACCCAGTTGATATTATGTGTAAAATTGTTCAAACATACAGAACGTGAATAATAATTATTTTGGAACTCTTGTTTAAAGGGGAAAAAATTACACGACACAAGTGGTTTTGGCAATTACCATCAACATTTTGCTATAAAAATGTTTGTAAATACAGCATTGATGTGTTAACACTTTAATGAACATGACTTAACATGTATCTGCCCATCTTTCCATCCCTCTATCCGTCCATCAGTCCATCTTATTTTAGATGTATTTCCAGCTGTGTTGGAGACATCAACATACTTCCAATGAATAGTTTAGCAAAACTAATACTAACTAGAATTCAGTGTTTCTTTATAAAATTTTCTTCTAAACAAGAATTACACTGAACAAACTCTACAAATCTTAGGTGTAACATTGCTCACTTTGGAAAGCACACACACTGCATATCCAAAGCCCCTTTCAAGATCTATAATATTACGTTGCCCCAGAAAGTGAACTCTCCCTCTTCACAGCCAATCCCTTTCTCATCATAGGCTGATTTTGTTTCTTCTGGAATTTCACGTATATAGATGCGTGCCATACCATAGTTACTCCTTTGTGTCTGTCTGATTCTGCTCAACACCATGTTTTTTGAAATCATTCCCATTGTTGCACAGATCTCTAACTCAGTCTTTTCCATTTCGGACTCAGTATATGCTAAGTCCAACCTGTTGAATGCCTATCTCTATTTAATTCACCATCTTGAAAGAAGCACTTAAAATTAAGATGTTTTCAAGAACATACAGTTAAATCCTGAGGAATCTATATAGGAATGTTATCAGAAGCCATCTGAACTTACTCAAGGGAAGCCTTCGTCTTCATTCACATAAGAGTCTAATAGAATTAATATCAAGAATCTTAGAGATTTCCTGCACTATTCATGCCATATTCATGATCTCCACTTTGGTTATTATTAAGCACTAAAATTTGATAACTTATTTCTGAATGAAATCATCTCTTTATTGCAGTTTTTTTACTTATGGCGATCTTTAAATGGCAGAGACTCATTCATTCATAATCCGAGAGAAGTGTGATTCACAGGGATTCTTTTATTGTGTGATACATGATAAATACATCCAATATTATATGTCAATTTAAAAAGTAAGTAACTTTAAAAAATGATAATTACTTTAAACCTAGCTTGTCCAACCCACAGGTGACAGGCCACATGCAGCACAGGACAGCTTTGAACATGCCCCAATACAAATTTGTAAACTTTCTCAAAACATTATGAGATTTTTTGTAATTTTTTTTAGCTCATCAGCTAGTTCTAGTGTTAGTGTATTTTATGTGCAGCTCAAGACAGTTCTCCTTCTTTGAATATAGCCCAGGGAAGCCAAAAGATTGGACCTCCCTGCTTTAGACCAAAGGAAAAAGACACCCCACATTTGCAATGCTTAAAAACACTACCAGCCATGCAGGGAACATGAGACTGTCAACTTCCAATCCTTCTTGAAGCAGTTAAATTCGCTGGTGATATCTGAGGGGTGTGGTTACTTCTTGGAGGAGGTTGAGGGTTTCTAAGGATGAGTCTTTGTGACTGAAATATTGTCAATGTCATTGAGCCTTCTCATTATTTCAACTCTTATTATTCCAGGTCATCAGTGTTCTGCCGGACCGTTTTCAACCCGGCCTGACTTTCCTGGAATTCCCTGGATGCTTGTTATTGTTTCCCTGGGAATTTGTTCACTTGGCATTTTCTTCTGGAAAACTAGCCTTGGTGTGAGTATACTGACTTCCCGTAGAGGTATACTTGTAATCAATAATAAGAAGAAATTATTTAGAACAATTCATGGTTCTGGACTTCATTAGGAATATTGGGTTTTACCAAAAAAAATCAGGGAAATGATGTATTAGCGTAAGAATTATGAAAATATCTACCATTTACATTATGAAAATTAAATAGGTTGGTGTTTGTTTCATAGAATGTCAACAGAGCTTTTGGTCGAAAATCCTTTTTTTTACCTTTGTACTCTTTATCAGAAATGGATAAAAGGTAAATGCTGGAGTCATTTTCACTCTGCCTATTTCAGGACACTTTTGCCTTTTCCCACAGCGCCCTCTCCTGGCCGGGCCTCTGCTCTGTGGGTTCTGGGGTACCTTTCCTGGGTGGAGGTTTTCAAAAGCAAAATATTCCCCATGAGCTTCCAGGCTTCTCCGTTCCCAGCTGGTCATCTTCGGTGGCACCTGCAGAAGCCATAAATGCTCAGGGGCCGAGGGCTGAAGGGTGTTCACTGTTCTGTTTGCAGAAATAACATGAGGAGATGCCACTGAGCTCCACTGCTGTGGGTCTCATGGCCCAGGGGACCCTGACTGACCCATTTTACTCCAAATATGCTGGGGTCCCCTTTCCAAAATACGTAAGATGTTCTTTTTTGCGTGACTTTATTTCTCTTCTGCCATAAGGTAGGTGATTAACCTTTAGAATATCTGCTGTAATCCCAGAAGTGAAAAAACTGAAAACTCATTAATCCAACATTAGTATGTGCAATTTTGAAAACTCTTTGACAAAGTCAATTCCATAATTCATCATAGTCCCAGCTCTGTTGGTAACTGTGTTGTGCAAAATCGCCCCACCCCCACCCAATGGTGCCCTTGATCTCATATTCTGGGTTTCAGAGTTTCCATATTTGCAACAGAAAATGTGCCCTGGCTGTGAGGTAGTGAAGAGTGAATGCCATTCATTACCTACAAGGACAATTCCCAGTGAAGACCTTCAGTGATGCTCAGGGAAGCTGGTCCTCATGTGGCCTCTGTAGTCTCGACAGCTGCTGCGTCCTCTGATGACACGTGATGGGACTTGTACACTTGAAATCAAACACACTTTTAAAACTTCTGTTGTTTAGAATTCCCCCCTCATTTTTCCGTGGACAACCTTATTTTTTATGTCTTAGTGCACTGAAAATTTGGTATTACCTGGGAGTTAAAAGCAACATGATAGCTGTGCCCCGGATGTGTGAAGGCTTTGGATCAGGGTGAGTAAATGGCTCGAGGTCTGGGAAATTTCACTTGGTTGTCAGGGGGCCCTGTCTCCCTGAGTTTTTAGGGCCTCACTAACAATGAGGATGGGTCGGGTTCAGTGGAGCTGTGGCCTTGGCCTTCAGAATGAGACCACCTCTGGTGGGGAAATCAAGGCCCATCCTGAACTGCTCTGGCATCATCTCATCCTCAGCACCCTCTCCTTCCCACCCGCAACTCCCAGCTTTGCATCTCCCAAGCTTGGCGTGCAAACTCCTCCTTTTCCCTGTGTCCCTGCTGCCTGAGCCTAGACACCAACTCTCAGTGGGGCTCAGAGCCCCAGCTTCCTTATAAATGAGCCAGGAATGATGAGGTCATTGTGAGGACTAAGAGACCAAGCCTATAAAGAAAGAATCTTGCAAAATAGCTGGTGGGTGTTAGACCCTCACCCCTCTCACTGGTTAAATGAAAATATTCTCACTCAGAAGATCAGCAAAAGATATTCACCAAAGTTCATTAAATAAACCTTAGGGTGTAACAGCTCAGGCCTGGGATTTCCAATCTCTGTTACAAAAGATAAGGGAAAGTGCCTGTCTCCAAGATGAAAACTCAGATCCTTACGAGATGAGGAAATGGTAGGAATGCATACGCAGTTCCCCTCTGAGATACATATCTGTGATCTGTAGATAATTATTCTCCATGACATACAGACACAGATGCAGCCACCCACAGATCCATTCAGCAGGGGCACAGATATTTTATAGAAGACAAAATGTGTATTGGGCAAAAGAAGATCACATGGAATAAACCAAATCCTGTTACCTACAGGACAATTGGAAAACTCTCCTGAGCCGTGATATCTTGGAATAGTATCAACATGTTTTATGCTCCGTGCCTGGTGCTGCCTCCTCTCCCTCTCATTTCCATAGTGTTTCCTTAATAAACATTCGCAGTCCTGTCTCTCTGGGTGTCTGCTTCCTGGAGGCCCAGCTCACATCCCAGGGTGTACTGGGTGTGACTCCTCATACACTGTTCAAACCCAGGCAGGTACTGCCTTGCTGGCCATAGAAGTAGGGTTAGCCTTTGGGTAGTGTTGACTGGGAGGGGCCCGAGTGGGCCTTCTGGGGTGGGGGAACATCCTGTATCAAGCCATGGGTGGAGGTTGTGCTCATTCATTCTAGATATAGTCACTGTGTGCCTAGTGGCTGCCAGTGGTGCCTTGTGAGCAGATAGACAGGAAGATATCCCCGTGAGGTGGCCAACTACTCATGACAGGGAATAGAAGGGGGCCCAGAAACAGCTGTGGAGCCAGTGAGGAGCCCCGCACAGGCTCAGGGTTTGTCAGAGCCATTTCCCCACTGAGCCGGCTGCCCCCAGCAGCACCAACTCCAGGTGGCTCTGAGGGAAGCTGAGCTGGGAGCAGACATTTCTCAATAAGTCCTCTACCCCCACCATCTTTCTGTAATGTTTTAATCACAGCATCTGCACACTTGTGGCCCGCACCCGTGCTGCCCCCAGGTCCATGTAGAGTGCACCAGCCAGTGCCAAAAGCCACCTGCACTGGCTCCATGCTTCAATGACACCAACGGCCATGAGCATAGCCACAAATTTCCACCTCTTGAATGCCACCAACGGCTGTGAGCATAGCCACCAATTTCCACCTCTTCAATGCCACCAATGGCCATGAGCATAGCAACCAATTTCCACCTCTTCAATGCCACCAACGGCTGTGAGCATAGCCACCAATTTCCACCTCTTCAGTGATACCAATGGCTATGAGCATAGCCACCAATTTCCACCTCTTCAATGCCACCAACGGCTGTGAGCATAGCCACCAATTTCCACCTCTTCAGTGATACCAATGGCTATGAGCATAGCCACCAATTTCCACCTCTTAAATGATACCAATGGCCGTGAGCATAGCCACCAATTCCCACCTCTTCAATGCCACCAACGGCTGTGAGCATAGCCACCAATTTCCACCTCTTCAGTGATACCAATGGCTATGAGCATAGCCACCAATTTCCACCTCTTCAATGATACCAACGGCTGTGAGCATAGCCACCAATTCCCACCTCTTCAATGCCACCAATGGCCATGAGCATAGCAACCAATTCCCACCTCTTCAATGACACCAACGGCTGTGAGCATAGCCACCAATTTCCACCTCTTCAATGCCACCAACAGCCGTGAGCATAGCCACCAATTCCCACCTCTTCAATGCCACCAATGGCCATGAGCATAGCAACCAATTCCCACCTCTTCAATGATACCAATGGCCGTGAGCATAGCCACCAATTTCCACCTCTTCAATGCCACCAACAGCCGTGAGCATAGCCACCAATTCCCACCTCTTCAATGCCACCAATGGCCATGAGCATAGCAACCAATTCCCACCTCTTCAATGATACCAATGGCCGTGAGCATAGCCACCAATTCCCACCTCTTCAATGATACCAACAGCTGTGAGCATAGCCACCAATTCCCACCTCTTCTGGTACCACGAAGATGAATCTTGACAGAGTTTTTTTCAGAATGGGAATCGGCAGAATGGCTACAGAGACCTCTTTCTGAGCATCAGAAGACCCACACAGAAGCCCCTCTGGGAGCTACCGTCTCTTCCGAAGAATCCCGCTTGGCCAGCCTGACGAGCCTCCTGAGGCAGATGCACTCTCTCAACACAAAGTGTCTGCCAGACTTCAGCCTCCACTTGAATGGAGGCAGTTACCCCAGTGAGTGATTTCCTCTGAGCTGGAACAGCAAACTGAAGGAAGAGGACCTCAGTGAAATATGGATGACTTGCCTGCATGATTGCTGGGGCTGGAGGCTCCAATCACAAGCACTTCATACTCATTAGATACCTGTAGCTTCATATTTGTTATGAGCAATTTTTCTTTGTCAGATGCATTTTGAAATTTTTCATCTAAGGGATTACTGAAAATATTTAGTCCCATGAATATCAACAATATGGCAAACATATAGGAAAGTGCACCATATGTCAATTCTGAAATAATTACAGAATTTACATATTTGAGGAAAATCTCATAGCTCTAATTAGGTAGAATTCACATGGAGGCATGTATCTTCATGCAGACACATATAAAGAAGCCGAGCACAGCTGTGGTGTGAACCCCAAAACTTGGGGTGGAGATGAAAGGGCGAAGGGGAGTGTGGTTATGGACGGTGATTTAAGGGGTTCCAGGAAAGACTCACTGAGAATTAGGAGGTTTTAGTAATTATAAGATGGAGAGCAACTGAATAGTTACACAAAGAGTAATCACAAAGATATAAATGTAATTTGTTGTAAGATTAAAATTTGACGACACTGCTAAATGAAGTATTAGGTCTGTGCAAACGTAATTGCTGTTTTTGCCATGACTTTTAATTGCAAAACCACAATTACTTTTGCATCAACCTAATATTAATTCATCTACTCCAATAATTGCCATATTCTTATCATTACTCTTGTCTCAGTTAACTACTATAGATAAATTGTGTTACCACCCACATTAGGATATTATTTCTATCTCTACTTCATCTAACTCTCAATAACAAAATAGATCACCTGTTATGATTACTCTTGTTTTACAGATGGAAAGAGCGAGGCCCAAAGAATCTGAGTGATTTGTCAAAGGTGTCTGTTTAATTATCAACAGACAGGTCCCTCCTCAATTCCACCTTCCTCTCTTTTTAATGTCCCATCTATTTTGTCACATTCTCAGCCATAATTCCAGAACTGTCTACATCTTTAATTCCCATCACATGGATAATCTGATGTTCCCTTTTTTTTCTGTAGTTCTTCTGAGATGCCTCTTGTCACAATCAGGACTTACACCCACATTGCCACAGCTGGTGATCACTTTCTTGTTCTCAGCTTATGGGGCTCTCAGAAGCTTTCAGCACAGTTGCCAGCTCTCCCCTGATGATATGGTTGGATTTGTGTCCCCGTCCAAATCTCATGTTGAATTATAATCCCCAGTGTTGGAGGAGGGGCCTGGTGGGAGGCAACTAGATCATAGGGGTGGATTTCCCTCTTGCTGTTCTTGTGACAGTGATGAGTTCTCACAACATCTGGCTGTTTAAAGGCATGTGGCTCCTCCCCTTCACTCTCTCTTCCTCCTTCTCTGGCTTGTAAGACTTGCCTGCTTCCCCTTCACCTTCCGCCATGATTGTAAGTTTCCTGAGGCCTCCCCAGCCATGCTTCCTATACAGCCTTTGGAACTGTGGGTCAATTAAACCTCTTTTCTTTATAAATGGCCCAGTCTCAGGCAGTTCTTTACTGCAATGTGAGAACAGACAAATAGAAGCCCTCACTCAGGACTGCTTCTCTCTCATCAACACTTCCCCATGCTGCATCTGCCTCTCACCCAACTCTCATGCTCATGCTGACAACCAATGTTGATCCAATGTTTAACCTACAATCTTCTCCAATTTTGCCTCTAAAGAAATGCAAATCCTACTGGCATTGATGATTCATCTGTCTGGTATTCAATCCCACTTGGATCCATTAATTCCCCTTCTTGATATACATCTAAAGGATTTGAAATTAGCATATCAAAGACATCACTAGACTCCCGTGTTCACTGCAGCACTATCCACGATCGTCAAAATATGGAATCAACCTAAGTGTCCATCAAGGCATGAACAAATGAAGAAAATGTACATTTGCACAATGGAAGACTATTCAGCTTTTAAAAAGAAAAAACTCCTGTAATTCACAACAACATAGACAAACCTGGAGGACATGATATTAAATGAAATAAGCCAGGCACAGAAAGACAGATACCACCTAACCTCACTCATCTGTGGAAAATTTTTAAAGTTGAACTCATCGAAGCAGAGAGAAGAATAGTGGTTACCAGAGGCTGAGGTATGGGGTGTGGTGTAAGAGATTGGGGAAATGTTGGTGAAAAGATACAAAATTTCAGTTGGACAGGAGGAATAAATTCAACAGACGCATTGTGCAGCATGATGCCTCTAGTTAATAACAACATACTGTATTTTCAAAAATAAAAGAAAAAAGAGTGAAAGGGTATATAATACAATGATAAGAAGGACATGCCTCGAGGTCTGACCTTGCCCAGCAGCGCCGGAAACCCAGAGGCAGCCTCCTCCCCAGCGTGATGCCTGTGCATGAGGGCCTGGGTCCAGGCTGCAGATGTAGCCACTGTTGTACCCTGTAGTGGTGCAGATGGGTAGCAGCTGCCTAGTGGCCCCTGCAGGGGTTCAGTCTTAAGCCAACTCTTCCCTCTTCCTCTTGTTCAACTTCCTGCCAGGAAGGCAGGTAAATGTTTTGTACCAAAAAAGCACTAATTTCCGTTGAGATAGGATTTTAAGTTTTAGAGGAGAGAGGAGTGGAAAATAGATAATATAAAAAATGAAAATGTGAATAAAGATTTAATCCCAGTGAGGCTAGAATGTGCAGGGCTTGGCCTTGAAAGAGACTGAGCTGCGTGCTGACTCACCAGAGGGGCATGCGGATCCTCCAAGCCCGCTGTTGAGGAGTGCTGTGGGTGGAGGCTCCACTTTGCGGGGACCGGCTTCCCGAGTTTGCCTTCCTTGCTGTCAGCACGGCCTCATGGCCCTGAAGAAGCAGGGCTCGCAGGGCTCCCAAGGCCGCCAGACAACATAAATGTTAACACCATTGTAGGGATTATAGCTGTTGGTTTTCAGTCATGCTTTTACACACACTCTGGATGCTTTTGAAGTTCATTTGAATTCTATCCCTCAGATAAACGGACTCTCCTGAGAAAGACAAACAGTTTCCTAGGCGCCCTAGCAACAGCACAGTGCTTGGGTGGTGGTGGTTGTTATTGTTGTTGTTTGTTTTAATATTTACCTAAGGTCACAGTCACATCTTATAATTTATTATATCTGAATTATTTAGAGTGATTATAAACTGTCCATCTCAGGGCTTAATGTTAATGAATGCTTCGGGGAAATGAACAGAATGATAAATTCAGGCCGATGCAGGCACCTCCCCACTTTTATGGGAAGAAGGGCCCCACACTTGTCCTCTACACCCAGGAGGAGCCCTGACCCATCGACTCACTTCTCATTCTCTTGTCATTACAGATCTCTGCCTGGTTCCTCACACAATAACAGAGGAGATGGCTGAAACACTGCCTTCTGGGAGTTTATAAACCATGGTCGCTGCCTATTTTCAGGAGGAAATGCTCCTGGAGCTGAGAGGGCTGTGCTGCCCTGTGAGGCTCCCATCCCCTTAGTTGCCAGCCCACCATCTTCCCTGGGGACCACACGCTGTGCAAATCCACCATCCATCCATTACCGTCCATTATCAGATGGAAGCTTTCCAGCCCCCTGGTGAGAAGCCAGAGAGCACTAATGTCCACATGGGGACAAAATTATTGACCATGAACTGAGGAAATGTTTTTTTTTTTGCTTCTTCCCACTTTGATCGGAATTACTAACTTGATCAACATGAAATTAAAATGAAACACTTGGGGAAGAATCTCTTGAAGTCCATTTTTTTATCGCTGGGCTGAGACCATATTATGCAGTCAAAATGCCAGGTTATTTCAAATTAGTCAAATTAACAAATCTAACTCAGTCCTTGGCTATATTATTCATCTGTTTTAAGATGTGATGAGAGAAAGTGTGTGACTTTTTCAGCAAGTTACACATTAGAAAATCGAGACGAGATGTCCAAGTTCACAGTCATCTCATCATGATCGAACAGAGGGATAATCACAGGAAAACATTGTTGCTTCCCTGGAACACTGAATTTCTATGTAATCAGGTAAAATTAGGCCATTTCAGTTGTCACCTGCCTACACAGGGTGTGGCTATAGCTGTCATTTATAAAGAAGGGGCGGTGTGGAGGGGTAGAAGCCACTGGAGAGCAGCTGTGGCTGGTGCTTACTTCCGGGCTCCTGGCAGGGTCTGAGCTGGGTGCCAAGTGCAGCAGTGGAAAATGGCCTGGACTCTGTGCCAAGGGCTCTGACCTCTTCCCCAGCTTGGCTATCATCTTGAGTCAACACCGCTGGGCCTCAGTTCCCCAGAGGGCTGTGCTGCCCTGTGAGGCTCCCATCCCCGTAGTTGCCAGCCTGTTGCAGGTCCTGTTGGAATTTGGAATCGGGGACTGGAAAGGACTCAGGGGTTTATACCGTTGCACTGATTTACAAGAAGTGTTGACAGCTAGATGGCGGATCTAAGTTCAGGGACCCCACACAGCTGTGTGGAGACTCACCTCCTGGGGCCCTGAGCAGGGTCTCCCACTCCAGAGACTGTGGGAGTGCCGTGCCTCCCAGGGAGATGGCTGCTCTATCGTCTGGGTGCTCAGTCCCACCCTTGGAGACTCTCCTTGTGATGTTTCAAACCAGCCCAGCAATGGTCCTGGGTCCTGAAGAGTCTTTGTCAACAATAGGCAACCCGTTTGGGATATTGGACTGCCCAGACCAGGCAGTTTCTTTCCAGAGGCAACGTGGCTTTGTCCTCACTGAGCGTGGAAAGTCCAGCCCTGCCATTCTTTAACTCGGCAACCTTGGGGATGTTGCTGGCTGCTCTGAGCCTTGGGTCTCCATTGGTTTCCTCAGTGAGAATCAGCACAGACAACTGTATTCAAGGCATTTGGTAACCAGGAAAGGTGTAAATAAATATCTGGCATTATTATGACACCAGGGGCAATTATTTCTGCTGCAAAGATGGAGATGTTTATTAACTTGGATCACAGCTAGCTTTCTGAGATTTTATTTATTTTTTTTTTTTTTGAGACGGAGTCTTGCTCTGTAGCCCGGGCTGGAGTGCAGTGGCCGGATCTCAGCTCACTGCAAGCTCCGCCTCCCGGGTTTGCGCCATTCTCCTGCCTCAGCCTCCCGAGTAGCTGGGACTACAGGCGCCCGCCACCTCGCCCGGCTAGTTTTTTGTATTTTTAGTAGAGACGGGGTTTCACCGTGTTAGCCAGGATGGTCTCGATCTCCTGACCTCGTGATCCGCCCGTCTCGGCCTCCCAAAGTGCTGGGATTACAGGCTTGAGCCACCGCGCCCGGCCTTCTTTCTGAGATTTTATAATCATTGTAACTATATCACTTTTTAAAATATATCATTCCTTACTCAGCTTATTGCTTGACAGGTTTCATTTAATGTCGTTTTGTATTTATAAAATTCTATTACCTATGTGATCTCATGTAATCCCCACGGCAACACTGTGAAGAGGTGCCACCACTTCTATTTGCAGAGGAACATGATGCCCCATGAGGTTTAAGGTTGTGTCCAAGGTCACACAGCAGCACAGCTAGAGCCAAATGCAAGATTCCCAAATTCCAGGCCAGTGACCTCTATGGCAAACCCCCAAACCTGAACTTCCTCAGACTGGAAGATTCCCATGGGCATTTGCTGCTTTACCTTGAGTGATCTTGGGCAAGTCACTGCAAGCTGAGGACTAGGCAAGCTGGGGTTCAAGGGATGCAAAAGTTCTCTCCAGATCTAAAATTCTGAATTTCTCTGGTGTTGTGTTTGCAGATTTTGCTCTTGCCAGTGCTTCATAGGGCCATGCCTTCCTGCTATGCCAGAAATAAAAGTAAGGACAAGAGCTGAGTCTTGGACACATTCTGTTGCACCTCTTTTCACCCACAGTAGGCTACACACAGTATGCTTCTTTTTTATTAATTTTAAAGGCCAGAGGCTTATTACTTATTAGCCATTCCAAGACAGTTTATTTTGAGCCATTATTGCCTATTTTACAAACACGCATTAGCAATATGTACATACATTGCAACGTGTGACCTGCAAATAAGAGTTTATTATCTTCAAATGCTCACACTGCCTGTATAAAAAAGTGACACTAATAACTTACATTTTCCCTCCCTGTGGCTACTGCTAAACCAGCAATCTGTGTTAACCATTTGCTGACGTTCTCACAGGGAGGAAGAAAAAAGACCTTTTATGCTTCTTGCGAGTATGAAAAATGGCAGAAAGTTGAAGGAAAGGTAAACAGTTAAGGTTTTAGGGCTTTTTTCATTTTCAGATATGCATGTTAGAAATAAATTTTCGTGCCAAAAAAGAAATAGCACTTGAACATAAATGTAATTTTCTCAGCAAGGCAATGTTACTTCTATAGAAAGGTGTGACTTACAGATGGAGCAATGGCAAGAGCACACCTGAACAAGGGAAGGGAAGGTGTTTTTATCCCTGATGCAGGCAGCCCCTACTGCTGTACCGTTCCCCTATTGGCTAGGGTTGGACTGCACAGTCTAAGCTAATTCTGATTGGCTATTTTAAAGAGAGTGAGGGTACGAGTCAGAGTGGTGGGGTGAGTAATTTGGTAGGAAGGACAGTTACAGAACAGGTGACTCAGGATGACTCAGGTCAGAGCAGGTGACCAGGAGTGACTCAGGCTGAAGCAGGTGACCAGGGGTGACGAAGATCAGAGCAGGTGATAGAAGCTAGGAGGGGATTGTTTACTGAAACTAGGGGCAAGGAGACAAAGAGAATGAGGACGTTAAATTTTAAAATGAACAACAAAGAACAGGGAAGCTGAACACACTGATGCACTGGTTCTTTGGAGAGGATCTCAGAACTCATTGTACTTGACAATTTACAGGCTAAAACCTTTGAAGAGGAATTTATTATATCCTACATGCAGAACCCTCGTGGAAATTCTTGCCGGGCACAAGAGTGGGAGTAACCACACTTCGGAGTGCTGGGTCTGACTTTACACAAACTTATCTTATTGCCCAAACTTGGCTTTGACCTGGGATGTCCAGACATGTGTTAGAAATGCAAAATGCTTGTTCCTCGATGTCACAAAGAAATAGCACTTGAACATAAATTTAATTTTCTCAGCAAGGCAACTTTTACTTTCTGCAGAAAGGGTGCTCCTCACAGATGGAACAATGATGAGAGCACACCTGGACAGGGGAGGGGAAGACGTTCTTATTCCTGACACAGGTAGCCCCTACTGCTGTGTCATTCCCCTATTGGCTAGGGTTGGACTGCACAGTCTAAGCTAATTCCAATTGGCTATTTAAAAAAAGAGCAGGAATATGAGCCAGAGTAGCGGGGTGAGTAGTTTGGCAGGAAGGCCTGTTAGGAACAGGTAACTAAAGGTGACTTAGGTCAGAGCAGGTGACCAGGGATGACTCAGGTCAAAGCAGGTGACCGAGATGAGTCAGGACAGAGCAGGTGACCAGGGGAACATATGTGAACTACTGATTAAAACTGGTGGAAAAGGTTGTTTACTGAAACTAGAAGCAAGAGGGTGAAGAGAACCAGGAAGATAAACTTTAAAGTGGAGAATCAAAGAATAAGAAAGCTGAACATACTGGCATACTGATTCTTTGAAGGGAATCTTGGGGTTCACTATTTTTAACACATGGACATGAAAAACCATCTACTGAGAAGTGCAAACCCAGAGTCTACTAAACACCAGCAATTGTCCTGCCCAGGGTGGTTCTGAGCTCTCTGGGGCTGAGTAATGCCAGTCAAGGACATGAGAGGCTATCCAGGCACCAGACCTTCTGGAAAGATTATGGAGTGACTTACCAATCTGGAAGTGGTTCAGGGGTTTTGGGGGAAGGTCATATGTAAAGCCTGTAGCATTGAAGAGGCTGGGCTTAGAATCCCAGAGCTCAGGCAACTGGACTTGAAATCTCAGAGAGATGTTGTAGAAAGTAGAAAAGTGCCTCTCCAAAGTTCATCTTGGTTTAAAAATAAAATAATAGACACTAGGAATAATAGCTCCTTACTCTAAAGCCTCCTATCAACTGTTAGTTCTTACACTTTAGCGCAGTTAGTCACCTTGGCTTACTCAGGCATGTCTGGACAGGCCCACGCAAGTCTTAGCTCATAGCTTATGCCCCTTCCTTATTTGGAAATGTTATTGCTTCCTTAAGCCTTTCATAAGCAACTTCCTCTCCTTCTTTGTTCTCCCTTGCACTTACCTAGTTAGGAAAGTTTTAGGTTATTAGCAAATCGGGTGTCAGTTTAAGACTGTGAGGTCCTGCTCCAGCCAATGGATGCAGGACATAGCAGTAAGGATGACCCAAATGCATAAGGGATAAATATGTATGTTTTCCTTTGTTCAGGTGTGCTCTCGCCATTGTTTCATCTGTGATGGGCACCCTTTCTGCAGAAAGTAAAAATGGCCTTGCTGAGAGAATTAAATTTACGTTCAAGTGCTATTTCTTTGTGGCACCAGGGAACAAGCATTTTGCATTTCTAACAGATGTAGCTACAGTTGTCGAACTCCATGCAGACCACTTCAATCAGTTGCCAAAGCTCTTCCAGACAGGTTCAAATACAATTCAGTTACAGCCTTCCTCTAGATTAACTGTATACTTAACAATACAAAGCTGCCATATTTGTGGGTCCAAAACAGTCCAGTATTGACAATTTTATGCAGTTCAACCTAATCACTTTTTTTTGGAGTTTCTATTTTAAATTAATTAGGCAAGCAAAAAGTGGCAAAAACAGTACAGAGAGGTCCATGTACCCATCACCCAGCTTCCCCCAATAGTGGCAGCTGATGTAATATGGTATCCTAATAAAAAACAGGCCTTGCTTGGATGTTACCAACCTAGCAGCTTCTGGGAGCTACCTCCTAGTTACTTCCACACTGACACATTTAACAATCTTTTAAGATCTGTTTATTTAACAGGTGAGAGATCATTCTTTTTTTTTTTTTTTTTTTTTTTTTTTTTGAGACGGAGTCTTGCTCTGTTGCCCGGGCTGGAGTGCAATGGCCGGATCTCAGCTCACTGCAAGCTCCGCCTCCCGGGTTTATGCCATTCTCCTGCCTCAGCCTCCTAAGTGACTGGGACTACAGGCGCCCGCCACCACGCCCGGCTAATTTTTTGTATTTTTTAGTAGAGACAGGGTTTCACCGTGTTAGCCAGGTTGGTCTCGATCTCCTGACCTCGTGATCCGCCCGTCTTGGCCTCCCAAAGTGCTGGGATTACAGGCTTGAGCCACCGCGCCCGGCCGAGATCATTCGTTTTGTTAAGTTTTGCAAACATTATATTCTCAAGATAAAAAAATTCAATTGATATAACTTTCTTCCTCACTCTTCTCTCTCATGCTGTGGAAGAAGCTGTTGTTGAAAATTTGAGGTAAATATCTCTTTACCTTCTCCTATGGGTATATATATAGTTACACATCATTTCTTTTACAAAACGATCATATTTTATAACCCTTTTCTCACTAGTATGTTATCCCAGGAGGGTTCTTGGCTTCACCCCAGAAAGAATTCAAGGACGAGCTGGTGGTGTTAGACAGCAATTTTGATTGAAGCAGCAGTGCACAGCAGCAGAAAAGGTGCTGCTCCTTGCAGACAGGGACACCCCATAGGCTGTGTGCCCAGAGCAGAGCTCAGAGTTCTGCACTCACATTTATACCCACTTTTAATTACACATGAGTTAAGGGTCTCACATGTAATTTCTAGTTATGTAGAAATTTCTAGGAAAAGCGTGGTAACTTCTGGGTCATCCAGTCATTGCCATGAAAAGGAGTGGTAATACCAGGTGTTGCCATGGCAATGGTAAACTGACATGGCTCAGTGGTGGGCATGTCTTATGGAAACCAGTTTTTGCCTTGTCCCTCTTTAGCTAGTCGTCAATTTGGTCTTGTGTCCAAGCCCCACCTCCAGAATCAAATCCCACATCCTGCCTAAAAAGGAGAAATTATATAGACAAAACTAAATGGATAAAAAGACAAAGGAAAAGGTGGGGAATGAGAAACCTTTGACTCCTGGGTGGCCACATGGTTACCCATCTTAAGGAGCTACAGCTACACTGCATTCAGTTACTAAAGGTGAAAGTCACCAGTGGAATTTAGAGGTAGATCATCCTCCAGGAAGTGGGTTCACTGGATGCATTAGGAAACGCAAACTAATAAGGGAAAAGCAAAATATCCAAGCCCGTGGCTGTTGTTATCTGTGATAGGTAAAATGACAGTGAATGAATGTTGGGTTTGGCCTTAAGGCCGGACCAAGCTCAGATGTGGGTTTGTCTCAGCTCAGGCCACGAGCCTCAAAGCTACTCACAAAAGGAAAAATCAAGGGCAGCAAAAGGTACCTCTGGAATCTGTGGTTACCTAGAAGATAGTCACCATTGGAAAGGGCAAAACCAGGTAACAAAACCAGGTGGTATAATGTAAAGGAACTGTTCCATTTTGTAGTTGGTATCATCAGCTTCCTAAGAAACCTTTACTAAAATGGACTGTAAGAGTAACTGCTTTAAGGACAGTACCCTTAATTTCAAATGCTACAGAATGAAAGAGCATGTTTGGAGTTGATGTAGACCCACAGCTCACTATTAAATAATTGCTGATGAGTATATGTGATCCAAATGCACAGGAGGTTGTTCCTGAGAATGACCAGCCTATTGGACCTGATAAATGCCACTGTAAGGGCTGTTTACCCTGAGGGGACTGCCCAACTCTCCCTATAAAATACTAAGTGGATCACCCCAGAGGAAGCAGTTGATATGCTTCATAAACAAGTCATGTGGGACTGACTTTGTGATAACCAGATATTCACCCACAGAATATGCCTATTACTCAGGTCACAGTTGATGCTGTGGTTGAGGGGACCCCTTCTCCATGGGCACCCCAGGTGACATTACTTCTGCAGAATCGAACAATGACTTGAGAAGCCTTCTCAAATTTGCTATCCTTCATGGGTATCACCGATGCTAGTAAAACATTAAGATAATTAACCAAAAAAAAAAAAAAGGGAAATGCAAAAGGGAGTCAGGGGACTCAACCCAGAAGGGTGGAAATCTTCCAATGGTTATTAAAAAATGAAACAAACGAAATGAAAATTGATGGAGCTAAAACAAAGATCTTTACAACACTATCAAAGCTTGGGCGGACCAAAGGGAGCTCCTGCCACTCTCCCAACATTAAAAGGCCCCATACTAATTGTTCGCGGCATTTGCCCCAGATTGGAGAAATTTAAGAAAAATCAAAAGGCAAAGGTGATAATGAGAAAGCTGACATTGCCTGGAGCTATGCTGAGGAAAAATAAGATAAAGATTCACAAAAGGGACTGAGTCCCCTGGCTCAATCCCCTGCTGGGAACCCAAATCTTTTTTCACCAGAAAAGGTAAAATGGTCTGGGGGTAGAGAAGAAAAAAGTTCCTGGGACCAGAACATAAGAATATAAGGGATGATAGAATTATGAATTTTTAGATGTTTAAACAGGTTTATGTAAAGTAGTCGTCACTCCTTTACTTAAATGTCTTATGAAAATGGGTATTGTATCTATAAACAAAAAATAAAATTCTAGGTCAGCCACGATGGCTCATGTCTGTAATCCCAGCACTTTGGGAGGCCAAGATGGGCATATTACTTGAGCTCAGGAGTTCGAGACCAGCCTGGGCAACATGGTGAAACTCCATCTCTACAAAAAATACAAAAATTACCCAGTTGTGATGGCACATGCTTGTAGTCCCAACTACTAAGGAGGCTGAGGTGGGAGGATCACTTGAGCCTGGGAGTTTGAGGCTGCAGTGAGCTAAGATGGTGCCACTGCACTCCAGCCTGGGTGGCAGAGTGAGATCCTATCTCCAAAAAAAAAGGAAAAAAGAACAGAGACCTTAACATTGAAAAAACAGACCCTTTAAGTCTGATAAGAAACATTTACAATCTATTCTCTCCAAAGCCTGCTACCTGGAGGCTTCATCTGCATAATAAGAACCTTGGTCTTGGCCTGGCGAGGTGGCTCACACCATAATCCCAGCACTTTGGGAGGCTGAGGCAAGCAGATCACCTGAGGTCAGGAGTTGGACACCAGCCTGGCCAACATGGCAAAATCCCATCTCTACTAAAAATACAAAACATTAGCTGGGTATGGTGGCTCGCACCTGTAATCCCAGCTACTAGAGAGGCTGAGGAAGGAAAATCACTTGAACCTGGGATGTGGAAGTTGCAGTGAGGCGAGATCACACGATTGTACTCTTGCTTGGGTGACAGAGTGAGACTCTGTCTCAAAAAAAAAAAAAAAAAGAAATAAAGAAAGAAAAAAGAACCTTGGTCTCCACAACCCTCATCTTAACCCAGACAGTCCCTTCTATTGAATCCAAATCTTTAGATCAACTCCTTCAACCAATAGCCAGTATGACAATTTTTGCGTCTACCTATCACCTGGAAGACCCAGCTTTGAGTTGTGCTGCCTTTCCAGACCAAACAAATATATATCTTACATGTATTGATTGATGTCTTTGTCTCCCTAAAATGTTTAAAACCAAGCTGTAGCCCAACCATCTTGGCCTAATGTCATCAAGACCTCCTAAGGCTGTCGTGGGCATGTCCTTAACCTCGGCAAAATAAACTTCTAAATTGATTGAGATCTGTTCCAGATACTTTTTGATTTGTCTATCTGACTGGGGGATGTTTCTCCCCCCTAGTACTATAAAACTGAAGGCACGTAAACCTCCCCTGGGAGAAATGTTAATTGGACACGTTAAATGGGAACTGGTAAGATTGCCTGAGCCCACAGAATACAGTGTAGAAGCTGGAGTGCAAGCCGGAACAAACCCTCCACTTCAGAGTCTGCGGTGGAGTGTTCATTGGGGTTTACGGTAAAAGGCTGTGAGCACTTCCCAATGAACTGCTGGGACTTTGGACTCAAGAATTTCCACCTGAGGGGCATTTTCTGGCTTGCTATGTGATGTTAAGTGAAGCTAACCCCATGCTAATGGAATCAATGGTGCCCAAAAGAGTTCTATGGTAAAACAAAAATGGTTTATATAGGATCTGGCTGCCTGGGGAATGCAAGGAGGAGATACTCAGGAGCAGGGAGCCTGTTTTTCCTCTAGGAATGACTCAATGTGAGGAGCTGCTGGGTTCTGCTGTGTCCGACAACTCTCATCTCACTGACAAGAGCTGCTTAGTGTATGACAGCTCCAAGGTGAACACACGACATGTTGTTTGGAAGCTGCTGCTCTGGTTCAGGAAGACTCAAGGAAAGCTTTTCCTTTCTTTTATTATTTTTTTTATTTTTATTTTTATTTATTTATTTATTTATTTTTGAGACGGAGTCTGGCTCTGTCGCCCAGGCTGGAGTGCAGTGGCCGGATCTCAGCTCACTGCAAGCTCCACCTCCCGGGTTTACGCCATTCTCCTGCCTCAGCCTCCCGAGTAGCTGGGACTACAGGCACCCGCCACCTTGCCCGGCTAGTTTTGTTTTTTTTTTTTGTATTTTTTAGTACAGACGGGGTTTCACCTTGTTAGCCAGGATGGTCTTGATCTCCTGACCTCGTGATCCGCCCGTCTCGGCCTCCCAAAGTGCTGGGATTACAGGCTTGAGCCACCACGCCTGGCCTTATTTTTTTTTTTTTTGAGACGGAGTGTTGCTCTGTCACCCGGGCTGCAGTGCAGTGGCACGATCTTGGCTCACTGCAACCTCCACCTCCCGGGTTCAAGCGATTCTTCTGCCTCAGCCTCCTGAGTAGCTGGGATTACAGGCACACACCACCATGCCCAGCTAATTTTTGTATTTTTAGTAGAGACAGAGTTTCACCATATTGGCCAAGCAGGTCTCGAACTCCTAACCTTGTGATCCACCCGCTCGGCCTCCCAAAGTGCTGGGATTACAGGCATGAGCCACCGCGCCCGGCCAGAAAGTTTTTTCTCTTGAGTTATTTATAGTTTAGAGAAATCGGGTAAAGTAAGTTTTTATGAGTAAATATATCTTTCTCTCTATCTGACTTCTTCAAAATTCAGACCCTATTAGTGAATATTCTGATTTTATGGCGTTCAGTTGTTTACATAGGTTTAGTAAGAATGTTTTCTTTTGAAACGGGACACAATTGGAGACCTAGGTTATTTTACCAAGGCTTTGACTAGAATAATATATTTTTAGGTAAAGTTCCAGCAAAGTCAACTTGAAAGGCGCCTGTATGGCCAATTGGTTCTTGCTGCACTTTATAATCAGGGAAGTATAATCAGGGAAGCCTAAAACTTGTTTTGCACATAGATTGGTCTTACTATAATTTCTCTTTAGTAGAAAAGGAAGGCTAGAGAGAGGGAAATTTTTTCAAAGGAAAACTATAATACACCCATTACTAGATTCCAGCCCCGACTTTTGTTTGTTAGTGTGGATTGAATCATGAATTATTTCTTGGCTATAATAATCCTCTAAAGATGAACCAGGTTATAATTTTCTTCATGATGCTTTTAGCCAGTGCCCTAATGGAATAGATTCCTTTTTCTCTTCTGACACACACACATTCTCTTTTGATTGTCAAATTATTAATGTTGTTTATCTCTCCTTGTTTTACTTCTGAGGAAACCAGAATACGGTATTCTGAAAAACAGAGTTGCAGCTCTCACTCACTGACATCCCACTGGGCCTGATCTGGTTTTCACTGCAAACACCTGCTGCTAAAATTATACCAGCACTCTTCCTCTAGGCCAGGGACAGCTGTAGTGAGGCAGGCATGTGAGATTGTAAGGGCCAGTTTGGGGGGATAGAATTCATTCAGATCCTCCAAATCAAGGATGGGCACAGAGATGCCTAAATCAGTGGCCAAAAAAGGGACTTTGCCTCCTGAGTTATTATGTGACCTGTTTTCATCCATCTCAACCATAATTTACTGCTTTCCATAGAATTCAAAGAAAATTACTGAGAAGATATAAAGATACCTCATGACAAAGCCTCTCGGGTATAATACTCCCAGTTATGAGATGTATGCAGTTGGATATATCTACATAAATTTATATATACACATATGTATGTATTTGTGTGTGTGTGTCTGTGTGTACATATTTATACATATAAAAAAAGTTTGGTGGAATTTTAAGGGTTGATGAATGCCTATCTACCTCCATTCCCTTCTGGCCTAGAATATTTAAATTGGCTGTAAGACTTTTGGCTCTAAGCCCCTTGGTCATAGGGGTCCCACTGAAGGTCACGATAGACCCAGGACAGGCAGCCATAACACCTCAGCAATGCTATGGGACAAAATAAAGTTTGGTGGCCATTGATGTTGCCTCTGGCAAGTCTTGGCCAGAGGAGGAGAATATAAACCAAAAATAAAATTCCAAGTCCCCCAACGAACTAAATGGAAAGGCATTCATTCTAAAGTAAACTTGAAACATTAGTTCAGGCCCTGATGAGAATGAGTGGTCAGACATGCCTCATACCTTCCTCCCTTTGGAATGCAGGCACAGCTGACCAGCATTCACATTAAAACAGAGAACTTAAGGCTGATAAAACAGACTTTTTGTAGCCATAAGATACCAATGTCATGTCAGATAGCAGGCCCTGATAGAAATCAAAGTATTTTACCCCTTATCTTAACCCAGGCATCCCTTTCTATTGATTCCAGGTCTTTAGATAATAACTCTTTTAGGCCGGGCGCGGTGGCTCAAGCCTGTAATCCCAGCACTTTGGGAGGCCGAGACGGGCGGATCACGAGGTCAGGAGATCGAGACCATCCTGGCTAACCCGGTGAAACCCCGTCTCTAGTAAAAAAATACAAAAAAAATAGCCGGGCGAGGTGGCGAGCGTCTGTAGTCCCAGCTACTCGGGAGGCTGAGGCAGGAGAATGGCGTAAACCCGGGAGGCGGAGCTTGCAGTGAGCTGAGATCCGGCCACTGCACTCCAGGCTGGGCGACAGAGCGAGACTCCGTCTCAAAAAAAAAAAAAAAAAAAAAAACTCTTTTAACCAGTTGCCAATCAGAAAATCTTTGAATCCACCTATGATCTGGACGCACCCTGTTGGAGTTGTCTCGCCTTTCCAGATTGAACCAATGTACATCTTACATGTATTGATTAATGATTGATGTCTTAGGTCTCTCTAAAATGTATAAAACCCAGCTGCACCCCAAACACCTTGGGCACATGTTCTCAGGATCCCCTGGGGCTGTCACAGGCCACTGGTTATTCATAATTGACTCAGAATAAATCTCTTCAAATATTTTAGAGTTTGACCCTTTTTCTCAATCATTGGTAGATCAGTGCAATGGCTAAATAATAAGGAGGAACTCTAGGAAGTTTTTGAAAAGGCTCAAGAGGAAGAGAGAAGTCTTCTCTGGAACAATACAGTAGAGGAAAAGAGAGAGAGGGGCGGCTAGTATTTTGCAAGACAAAAAGATCAAAAGTCTGCAGGACACAGAAGTCTCCTCTCTCACTGCATCCCCCAACCTGCTCTACAAAAAAATCATGTTTTCCAAGACAGACCAAAAAAGAAGCTCACAAACTGGCATCTTTGAAACCACTCTATCTTGCCATCCTTACACACACAAATGCAGAGACATAGTCCTTCATCTATACAAAAGTTCTGGAAGAAAAAGCAGGAAAAAGTCCAAACAATTCAACTGATATAAGTTCCCTCCCGTTTAAAGAAAAAGCAAAACCCCAGCTGCACCTTATAAATTCTTTATCATTCTAAGATAAACGCAAACGGCTTACAATTCTTCCTTATATTATATGAAGTGTTCTGAGCCTATGTTCATGACGATATTGGTCTGTAGTTTTTTGTTCTTTGAATGTCTTTGTCCAGTTTGTATATTAGATTATTAGATTCATGCTGGCTTCCTAAAATGAACTGGAATGTTCCTTACTCCTATTTTCTAAAATAATTTCATAGGGTTGGGATTATTTATTTTTTGTCTATCATATAGATTTGCCAGTGGAGCAATTTGGAACTAGAGACTTATTTGAGAGAAAGTGTTAAATTATGAGCTCACTGTTTTCCTGTTGAGAACTATCCATGTTTTCATTGTGTCTTTCAAAGAATTTGACCATTTCATCCAAATTGTCAAGCTTATTGGCACACAGTTTATTTTTATATTCCACCTTTACCATTTAAGTATCTGGGACCGGTAGTGGTATCCCCTCTTGTGTTACCAATATACAGGTGATTTGCATTTTCTCTTTTTTCTTTTTTTCTTTTTTTTCTTTTCTAGAGACAGAGTCTTGCTCTGTCACCCAGGCTGGAGTGCAGTGGCCTGATCTTGGCTCACTGCAGCCTCGACCTCCCAGGCTCAAGCCATTCTCCCACCTCAGCCTCTCTCTCTTGAGTAGCTGGGACCACAGGCATGCACCACCATACCTAGACAATTTTGGGTTTTTTATTGTGTGTGTATTTTTTGTAGAGTCAGGATTGTGCTATGTCACCCAGGCTGGTCTCAAACTCCTGAGCTCAAGCACTTTTTATTTTCTTAACCAGTCCAGCCAAGGTTATTCCATTTTATTAATCATCTTAAATAAAACATCTTTGATGTCATTGCTTTTCTCTACAGCTTGTCCATTTGCTGTTGTCTTGATTGCCAGTCTTACCTGTATTGTTTTCAACCTTGTCCTGATCTGGCACTTAACCTGCTGAGCCTCTTTGCCTCTTCTGGCCTGTGTTGCAGTCTGGAAGCCACCTCCGGACAGAAAGTCAGGGTGAGCGTAGGGCATGCCCATCAGCTTCCATTTTCTTGGGACCACAGTCCTGCTCAGCCTGTTGTCTAAATCCACAAACCTTGTTTTGGTTTCTAGATTTTTATAATGGGAGGGTGATTCCAGCCCCTATTGCCCCTTTAGAACCAGAAGTAGAAGTCGTCATCCTCTTTCTGGAAGCTCCAATCCTGTCACATGCCACAGTGCTCCCTGTGTTATGATGATCAAGTCCAACAGGCAAATGGTCCCCCAAGGCGCCAACTTCAACATAACCCATTACAAGTGCTTGATTGACGATGAGCCACAGCGTGGCATGGATCACCAGTGTCACTGACCAGAAACTCATCACAACAGTCAAGGCCAAGGACATGACCAAACCAAGCCGAAATTACCACGTTTCCCCTAGGACCTTTCTGGGACCAATTTCAGCACCAGCAGGGACACAGTCAATAGGCAGAAGCTACCTATACTTTTGAAGGGATGAACTTAAAGAATTGTTCACTAGATATTGAAAAACCGAACACGTACAAAGGGAACACTAAAGTATTAGAGAAGAAACAACTGCAAAAAGACCCGCCACCCAGGGCACAGGGAACAAAGGAAGGAAGTTAAAACTATTGAAATTTAGGACCAGTGGGGACCACTAGAGTGTAATTCAGGCCCCTGAGGGGACTCCCAGGCAGTTAGTGGCCAGTGTCTCCAACAGGAAACGATGGGTCTGGATTTTCAAGTGCTGAGAAAACTGTAAAAGTCCATTCCTGCTACCAGGTGGAGAAAGTAGATGCGGGCCAGGCATGGTGGCTCAAAGCTACAATCCCAGCACCTTCGGAGGCCAAGGCAGGAGGACCACTTGAGCTCAGGAACTGTAGACAAGCCTAGGCAATATATTGAGACCCTATCTCTATAAAGTTAAAAATTTAAAAATTAGCCAGACAAGCTGCTGGTAGCCTGGCACTTGGTGCATGCCTGAAGTCCCAGCTACTCGGGAAGCTAAGGAAAAAATGCTTCAGCTTGCAAGTTGGAGGCTACAGTGAGCTGTGATCATGCCACTGCACCTCAGCCTGGCCAACAGAGTGGCATTCTGTTTCAAAAAAGAGAGAGAGAGACAGAGAGAGAGAGAGAGAGAAATTTGCTGTGGCAACACTGACAAGGAGTGAAAATGAAGCTAGAAAACAAAGGAAGATGTGGCTAACGCGGTGAAACCCCATCTCTACTAAAAAAATACAAAAAAAAAAACTAGCCGGGCGAGGTGGCGTGCACCTGTAGTCCCAGCTACTCGGGAGGCTGAGGCAGGAGAATGACGTAAACCCAGGAGGCGGAGCTTGCAGTGAGCTGAGATCTGGCCACTGTACTCCAGCCCGGGCGACAGAGTGAGACTCCGTCTCAAAAAAAAAAAAGAAAAAAGAAAACAAAGGAAGATGGACTAATTGAAAGGAGTTAGACAATTGGAGGGGTGGGGGAACTGGAAGGAGTGGGACAATTGGAAGAGTGGGACAATTGGAAGGGTGGGACAACTAGAATGGTAGGACAATTAGGGTAGGACAATTGGAAGGAGTGGGACAATTGGGAGGGTTGGACAATTAAAACGGTGAGACCATTGGAAGGGTGGGACAATGGAAAGAGTGGGACAATTAAAACCATGGGGAAATTGGAAGGTGGGACAATTGGAAAAGTGAGGCAATTGGAAGGCAGTACAATTGAAAGGAGTGGGACAACTGGAAGGAGGGGGCAATTGACAGGTGGGAAAATTGGAAAGACGGATCAACTAAAAGAGTGGGATAATTAAAAGGATGAGGCAATTGGAAGGCAGTACAATTGGAAAGAGTGGGACAATTGGAAGGGTGAGACCATTAAAAGGGAGGGTCAACTGGAAAGAGTGGGAAAATGGGAAGGGTGGGACAATTGGAAGGCTAATACAATTGGAAGGTGGGATAATTGGAGGGTGGGACTATTGGAAGGGTAGGACAATTGGAAGGAGTGAAACGACTGAAAGGGTGGGACAATTGGAAGGAGTGGGAGACTTGGAAGGGTGGGACAATTGGAAGAATGAAACAATTGGAAGGTTGGGAAAATTGGAAGGGTGGGACAATTGAAAGAGACGGACAATTAAAAGGGTGGGGCAATTGGAAGGGTGGGACATTTGAAAGGTGGGACAACTGGAAGCGTGGGACAATTGGAAAAGTGGGGCAATCGGAAGGAGAGAGACAATTGAAAGGGTAGGACAATTGGAAGGGAGACAATTAGAAGGTGGAACAACTGGAATGAGTGGAACAATTAGAAGGGTGGGGAAATTGGAAGGGTGAGACCATTGAAAAGGTGAGCCAAGTGGAAGAGTAAGACAATTTGGAAGCTGGGACAATTGAAAGAGTGAGACAATTGGAAAGGTGAGACAATTAAAAGGGTGAGACAATTGGAAGGGTGGGACAATTAAAAGGGTGGGACAATTGGAAGGAGTGGGAGAATTGGAAGGGTGGGACAATAGGAAGGAATGGAAAAATTGGAAGGGTGGAGGAGCAATTGGAAGGAACAGGACAAGGAAAAGGGTGGGACAATTGGAAGATTGGGACAATTAAAGGCTGGGGTAATTGGAAGGAGTGGGACAATTGGAAGGTTCGGGCATTCGGAAGGGTGAGACAGCGTTAAGATGTAAGACAATTATAAGACATGGAAATTTTGACAGGGTGGGATGGACACTGGAAGGAGTGGCACTATTGGAACTGTAGGACAACTGGAAGGAGTGTGGCAGTTAGAAGGATAAGATATTTGGAACATGTGGGGCGATTGGAAGCACTTCCCCCACACTTCTGGGCCATCCTTGAGTGACCACCCACTGGCAGGGCCTGCAGAGGCATGGTTTGCAGAGCCCCGAGCACCTGGCAGCTCGGATCCTGGTTTAGGAAAGGAGGATTTGAAGTTGAGACACAACTCAGCAAGTGGCACCGCTGCCTATCAGCCACCTGCCTGGCACGGACGTCAGACACCAGCATTGCACAGATGCCAAACGAGCTTTGCATGGCCCCTGCGTTTTGGGGATGGAGGATGCTGGTGTCCTGGGGGATGCCTGCTGATGTCGTGAAAGGTCATAGGCCACGCGTGGGAAACTTGCTCTCACGTGGCTCCGCAAGAGGAGCCTTCAGGCAGAGCACAGAGTGGGAAACGCTTCGGAGCAAATCCCTGCTGCTCCTGCGCTGTACCTTGGAGATTTTTCTAAAGACAAAGAAGAGAAAAGAGTTGCTGGGACCTGGACTCTGGGAGGAACAGAGGTCAAAAAATGACCTTGTATTCTTTTTCTTGGCACGCCCATTGTGATCTCCGCTAAGGCAGGGCACTGGAAGGAAAGACACGGTCTGAAACGAGACTCTTTTCCCTTCTGAGACAAGCAGAAATCATTGAATTCACAAGGTCTCACCCAGCCTGACGCTGCTGTATGTGTTTGATTCTCCTCTGGCGGGGACAGCGCAGCAGCTTCTTGACACCAGCCATCTACTGTGTGCCTGTGAAGGAGGCAGGAGGGACAGCCTCACGCACATCCCCGCTCCTCCCCGCGGTCCGGTGCTGCCTGGAGAGCTGGGGCCGGCAGCCTGTGCTCTGCGGAGAAACAAACACATTTTTGCTGCAAGGACAAGTCCCCTGGTAGCCCGGCACTCGGCCGGCCCCTCCGAGACACAGATGGAGAGAATTGGTCCCTAAAGGGCCCTGCAGGGCTTGGTGTCTCTGAGCCAGGCATGCCGGTGAAGTCACAGCTTGGCTGGGCTCCACCCAGAGATCTCGTGGTTTCCTCCGCCTGCCCGGCCTGCCTGGAAGGCTGCAGGGAGGGTCGGGGTTTCTCTTGCTGTCCACACCTGGGCAAGAGCTGAGCAGTAGAGAAGGTGTCCTCAGAGATACGCCTTCCTGACCAGCCCCGTTCCAGCCGGACGCCGTGTGACTCGGAGGAGCTGGTGGACACTGAACAGGAGCCGCCCAGAGGCTCTGGGGACTGGAGCCTGCGGCTGCAGCCAGGACAGACCCAAGGCCCAGGGTCAGAGCAGGCAGGGTTCGGTGGCGCCTCTGCCCCAAACAGTGAGTAGCGCAGGTGGCTGGATCAAGGTGGGTTCTGGGGCCGGCCCAGGCACTTGGCAATTTCTGGGCTTTTCTGCTGGCCAGACGGTGGCAGGGGCGGGGCGTGGGCAACAGTGGATGCTCTCAACAGGGAGCTCTCCAGGCTTCAGCCTCCGCCCTCTGAGGGCCGCGCCACCTGGTCCGCAGCCAGCCCTGGGCTGACTCCAGAAGAGGACGCTCACTTGGGTGATGGCTCCCCCCACCCAGTGGCTCTGTCTCCTGTCTGCCTTGCTTCCTCCATGATCTAGAGTGTTCCATGCAGGTGCAGACTCTCAAGGGGAGTCATAGGGGCAGCTGGGGATAGGCCCTCTCCTCCCTGCCACACCTGGGCATTGATTCTGGACAGCCTCATGGCTTCTCAGTATTGACTGTCCCGGCAGGACACAGAGCCGCTCCTGGACCACCCAGGGATGGGGAATGCTGTGCCTCCCTCCTGTTCTCTTCCATCATCCTCCCCTGCCTCCTCCCCCGCCTCCTCCCCTCCTTCTCCTCCCTCTCCTCCTCCTCCCTCCTGTTCTCTTCCATCATCCTCCTGGACCTCTTCCCCTCCTTCTCCTCCCTCTCCTCCTCCTCCCTCCTCTTCTCTTCTATCGTCCTCCCATGCCTCCTCCCCTCCTTCTCCTCGTGGATGTCAAGGAAAGGCCTGAAAGAGTTGGGGGCTGCTTTAAGATGATGACGAAGGCCGGGCGCGGTGGCTCAAGCCTGTAATCCCAGCACTTTGGGAGGCCGAGACGGGCGGATCACGAGGTCAGGAGATCGAGACCATCCTGGCTAACCCGGTGAAACCCCGTCTCTACTAAAAAGTACAAAAAACCAGCCGGGCGAGGTGGCGGGCGCCTGTAGTCCCAGCTACTCGGGAGGCTGAGGCAGGAGAATGGCGTAAACCCAGGAGGCGGAGCTTGTAGTGAGCTGAGATCTGGCCACTGCACTCCAGCCTGGGTGACAGAGCGAGACTCCGTCTCAAAAAAAAAAAAAAAAAAAAAAAAAAAGATGATGACGAAAAGCCCCCCAGCCACTGTAAGCTGTCCCTCTGTGGTCACACCACTCATTAGGCATGAGCAGTGCCTCCTGCTCTGCCTTTGACTAAAATAAGGCTGCTCTTTGGGAGGCCGAGGCAGGCAGATCACAAAGTCAGGAGTTCAAGACCAGCCTGGCCAATAAGATGAAACCCCGTCTCTACTAAAAATATAATAAATTAGCTGGGCGTGGTGGTGGTGCACCTGTAATTCCAGCTACTCAGGAGGCTGAGACAGGAGAATCACTTGAACCTGGGAGGCGGAGGTTGCAGTGAGCTGAGATCATGCCATTGCACTCCAGCCTGGGCAACAGAACCAGACTCCATCTCAAAAAAAAAAAAAAAAAAAAGACTGTTCCGAGGATCAAGGCACCACTAGCAACAGGAAGCCCCATGGGTCTCGGACCCTCTTCCCACATCTCCTGGTCCCTGCCCCCACCTGGCCTGCAGGGACCAGCCCCACAGAAGGCCTTTGAGGCCAGGTAACCATGGGGAGGGGAGAAAGGGGGAGACCTTCATCCTGAGTGTCTTAGGGAAGAGAGGCTTAGGTCGGGTGACTGAGGGTGGAAATGGGAGAGGAGTCTCCTCCTGGAGGGTCTCACCATTCCCCTGGTCACCCACCCAACCCTTAGCTATCTCATCTCCCCGATGTCGGGGGGAGAAGGGGCATGGATTCCTGAGCTCCACACTAACTGTTGTGGTTACAGGGGCATCAGGAGAAAGAGCGAGCAGCAGCAGCACCCCCGTCCCCCAGCCTACGATGGAGTCCAGAGAAGCTGGACAGCATGCAGGGGCTGCCGACGGCGCCCAGGAGGATGTGGCCTTCAACCTCGTCATCCTGTCCCTCACTGAGGGGCTCGGCCTCGGTGGGCTGCTGGGGAACGGGGCGGTCCTCTGGCTGCTCAGCTCCAATGTCTACAGAAACCCCTTCGCCATCTACCTCCTGGACGTGGCCTGCGCGGACCTCATCTTCCTTGGCTGCCACATGGTGGCCATCATCCCCGACTTGCTGCGAGGCCGGCTGGACTTCCCGGGCTTCGTGCAGACCAGCCTGGCCACGCTGCGCTTCTTCTGCTACATCGTGGGCCTGAGTCTCCTGGTGGCCGTCAGCGTGGAGCAGTGCCTGGCCGCCCTCTTCCCGGCCTGGTACTCGTGCCGCCGCCCACGCCACCTGACCACCTGCGTGTGTGCCCTCACCTGGGCCTGTTGCCTGCTGCTGCACCTGCTGCTCAGTGGTGCCTGCACCCAGTTCTTCGGGGAGCCCAGCCGCCACCTGTGCCGGACACTGTGGCTGGTAGCAGCGGTGCTGCTGGCTGTGCTGTGCTGCACCATGTGTGGGGCCAGCCTCATGCTGCTGCTGCAAGTGGAGCGAGGCCCTCAGCGGCCCCCGCCCCGGGGCTTCCCCACGCTCATCCTCCTGGCCGTCCTCCTCTTCCTCTTCTGCGGCCTGCCCTTCGGCATCTACTGGCTATCCCGGAACCTGCTCTGGCACATCCCCCACTACTTCTACCACTTCAGCTTCCTCACGGCCGCCGTGTACTGCGCAGCCAAGCCTGTCGTCTACTTCTGCCTGGGCAGTGCCCAGGGCCGCAGGCTGCCCCTCCGGCTGGTCCTCCAGCGAGCGCTGGGAGACGAGGCTGAGCTGGGGGCCGTCAGGGAGACCTCCCGCCGGGGCCTGGTGGACATAGCAGCCTGAGACCTGGGGGCCCCGACCCCAGCTGCAGCCCCCATGAGGCAGGAGGGTGACTTGGGGAAGGCGGTAGGGTCAGAGGCTGGGGCCAGCTGGACCTGGAGGAGGCCTTGATGGGTGGCCCGGTCATGTGCTACCAAATCTGTGACCGTCGGTCCGGAGCACGAGGCTCCCCTGGGAGCAGCTGGAAAGGCGAGGTCTCCACATGCCCAGGCAGGTGGGCTGGGTCTCCAGGGAGAAGGCCCAGGAATGTGCATTTTTGGGAAACCTCCCCAATGGTTCATGCACTGGCACTCGAGAGCTGCTGCTGCTACCCATTCCGTGCTCAGCTGCAGTGAGGAGACCCCGGAAAGGAAGGAAGCAAGGCCAGACGCCAGGTGAGGGGCAGGTCCAGGCCCTCCCACAGCCCTCCTCCCTCCCACTCCAGCTTCCCCAGTGCTGCAGGGGCACCCACAGAGAACACAGCCATTCCCTCAGCTCGCCATGTCCCCTCTGTGGAAGCTAAATTGACCCTAAAATTCAAGACTGCCCAAAACTTGACCCCTTCCCCTGACAAACTGTGTCCAAAGCAGCCAGCAGCCTTTTTGACCCGGGTCCGTTACGTTGTCACGAGTTTTCAGCAGGAAATGCGGTGATACCGCAAAGCCACTCATTCTATCAGCATAAGGGTGTGCATTGATCAAAAGCTGTACCCCCAACCCCAGCACAGATGTTGTGAGGAAAAGCAGGGGCTGAGGCTTCTAGAAGGCTGTGGGGCTGTCCTTGGTCATCAGGCCATTGCTCAAGGCCATGCCACCCAGACCTGGATGATGCAACCCTCACTCGGAGCTTCAGAAAAGCCGGCCCCATGGGTGACCCTGGATATTAGAGGATGCTCCCTGGATGGGTGGAGAGGCTCCTTACAGCCCTACCCAGCAGCCTGCAGCCCTGTCTCCCCACAGGACCCAGGCCTTCAGCAACCGGAAAGCTTCCCACTGGCCCTATACAAGGCAGTTCACCCGCCTCTGTCCTGAGCAGTCCCGCTCCAGAGGATCCTTCTAAGGAAGGAACCCAGGCTTCACCCCTCAATGGGTTTAGAGCTTCCCCTGAGTGCCGGGCCTGGCTGCCATCCAGGAGCATGTGCCAGGGGGTGCTAGAGCGGGGGCTTTGGAGCCCACAGCCTGGGCTGAGCCCTGCTAGCCACCCCACTGTGCCGCTAAGGCCATCTCTGAACATCCCTATGCCTCTGCTTGCTGGTCTGTAAAATATGAGAACCCAGTTCTTTGAGTCTTTGAGACCTGTCCAGCCTCTTGTGAGCCCAAGAGAAATGTTTGTCGATTCTACTGCCACCAACGCCGCCATCCAAGTCCACAGTACAATTCTTAGCCACAGACTAAGGCATCTGAGAGTGTTTTCTTTGATTTCTGCCTCCGGTCTCCATGCCTGGTGATGGAGGGACATTCCCTCTGGGCCATGACTGAGCCTGTCTCCCCTGAGTCTGGGTGTGAGTCGCAAATCCCTGGTCAGCACCCTGGAATCCGGCTCCACCATGGGGGCTGCACCGGGCCCCTCCCAGCCCACACAGTGTGTTCACCCCAGGCTCCCGCACATGCCCAGCAAGCCTGGGTCCAGGTATCCCTTGAGACTAGGAGCCCCAGGGGCTGGACCACCTCTCCTAGAGCACCTCCAGCCCCCACTTGGGGACTTACTTCCTCCCAAATGATCTCTGGCCCAGGATCTGGGCAGGGCCGTCTCTCCCCACCTCCCAAATGATCTCTGGCCCAGGGTCTGAGCAGGCCCATCTCCCCTCACCTCCCAAATGATCTCTGGCCCAGGATCTGAGCAGGCCCATCTCTCCCCACCTCCCAAATGATCTCTGGCCCAGGGTCTGGGCAGGGCCCTCCCTCCCCACTTCCAGGACATGATTAGCAACTTCAGTTCCTTAGCTGGAAACGAGAACAGAAAGGGAAGTGGCGTGTCTGCAAATTCCGCTTTCAGCCCCAGGACATAAACTTCCCCCAAAACAAGAAAGAACCAGGAGGAAAAGCACAGATTCATCTCACGGACATGACCTCACCGTGGACACGATCCCGGGGAATCCTTGTAATAATGTAGGAAGGTGCTCCCACTCTACAGATGAGACCACCAAGGCTCAGAGGGGCAATGTGGCCACTCAGGACCACAAGAAAGCGGCAGAGCCAGAAGGTGACTCCCAGCACCACCCTCCCACCCCACACTCTCCCACCCCACACTGGACCATGGCTGGCTCAGCCCCACACTGGCTCCCCCAACCCTGGCCCCATCCCCACCCAGACCCCTTTGCTGCATAAGGGTCCGGAGAGGTTGGGGACCGTTAGGATGCTCACTTCTTCCCGGAGAGCCTGCCCCCAGCGCCCAGGGGATTGGGGCGACTCTAGATTCCTCCTTATTAGTCCCTTCCTGAGGAGTCTGGGAAATGTGGCCTCATCTGAGGTCTTCATGGAAACTGGGCCCAGCCCGTCCCCACTTAAGCAGCTGGTGTGGCAGCAGGTATACGGCCTGATGGCCCAGGATGCTGGTGGGGTGTCCCCGTGGCCCCAGATCTGCCAGCTTAGCCTCCAGTTCTGTGGTCCCTGAGACCTCAGGACATTAGGACCATGTGGGCCGGTCTCCAAACTGGAGGCTGAGCTTCCGTGAAGGCTCCCACCTGCCCCTGCCTGGCCTGCGCTGCCTCTGACCTCCCCCGCTGCACCTCCTCTTCTGCTCCCAGAGCCACAAGGCCCCACCAGGGACCCCTAGACCCCACCCTGCAGGACCCTGGCACCACGCTGCTCAAAGGTCACCTCCACCTGGGTCGCAGGCAAAGCTCCTCGGCCAGGGCCCCGTCCACCCCGTCCACCCGCACCCCTGGGCCCCTGCAGGGCTTCTACAGCCAGCACAGAGTTCCCAAGAAGAGGCAGCTACTGCTGGGGGCAGCCAAAATTCCAGGGAGCCTGTGTAACCCGCTCTGTCCTCAGGCCCCAGGGAGGCTGTGGGTGAGGCCTGTGTGTGTGAGGACAGGAGCAGAGCCAGGCCCCCGGCCAAGCATCCCCGTCCCCTCCCCAGCGCCCAGGTGCGAGTCTGTAAATCAGCCCGTGCTGCGTGGCGTCTTCACGGGGCGAGGCAGGCTCACTCAGCTGGCTCATTAGCTCACACGCTGGAAAAATAAAACCAAACATCACACCTAAAACGTGACCACGGCTTTAGTTTTGTTGTTCTCGTGAAATTGCTCAATTCTTCCACAGCCCTGACCCTTTTCCTCTGAAACACACCCCATCCGCCCGCCTTGATGGTGCCTGCACAATGCCCAGCTGCAGAGAGGGTGCTCCTGGCAGCTCCTAAGGCCATGGGGTTTCCTGTCCCTTCAGCCTCCTGCTTTCCCACCACCCCATGTGTGGCCACTGAAGCACGTCAGACCTGCTTATTCTAATGAAGAGGTAATTTTCTTTTCAGCTGTTGGATCTCACTGGCAGCAGAGCCAGCGCATTCCGAGTCATTACTCTGCCTTGGGCGCTGGGTCACACATGTAACATGTATGATGTCACATGAACTTCCCAAGTAGCCCACGGGAAACTGAGGCTTCGAGAGACTGAGAGGGCCTGGCAGGAGCCACCGCCGGACACAGCAGAGCCCAGTGCTGGCCGCCACTGAGGGGCTCTGGTTTCTAAGCTGGGTGCTCTCAGCCCGGAACCCTCTGTCCCCTGGTGGAAGGAGGGAGCAGCAGCCCCATGGGAGCCCCCAGCTCTGGGCCACACAAGACTCCGACCTGGGAAGAAGGAGGGAGGGAGACAGAAGGAGGGCGGCCTCAAGTCCGGTCCACCAGCCTCCACAGCTCCCGGTACACCCTGTTCCACCCGGGTCTTCTTTTCTGTGTCTGAAGCTTTGGCATCTGAGGCCTTGAAGACCCCAAGGGACGGCCCTTCCCATGGTCAGTCAATTGCTAGAGAGTGACAACGCCTTCATGAGCTCACCTTTCAAATGCAGACCCATGCCCAGCCCCTCCTCTATCTGGCTCCCACACTCCCAGCCACTATCCCTGCCCTCATCACCCACCCCAGGGCCGGGTTCCAGACCACCAGGGACTGGCTCTAGGACCCAGAGCTCTGAAACTGTTCCAGCTGCCAACCCTAAACCCACTTACATTGGCTGCCTCGCCCACTCCTTCCTACAGAAACCATGAGGAAGCTCCGGTCCACATTTCCGCTCCCCTCTCCCTCTGCCTCCTGACCAGCCCGGTACTGCCCCACGTGGCCCCTGTGGGGTCGCCTCCCCTCCTCCTGGGAGCTATGAGTTAACAACCAGCTCTTCAACCGCAGCATCTCCTGATCTGGCGGCCTCGCCTATCTGAATAATAATAATAATGATACCTATATTAAAACACTCCCACTGTCGAGCTCCTCTGCAGACAGGCGGGGGTGAGGGTGAGCAGGACGCTGCTGGACACCCGGTTCGCACTCTCCACCTGCCCTGGGGGACCTGGAAAACCTTGTGTTCTCCCTTGGGCTGAGTCAGGCCGATGTTGTCCTGAAGGTCAGATAGGACGGTGGCATGGAAACCACATGAACAGAGACGGGTTCCTGGCGAACCGGCTGAATCCTGCGCTGTTCCTGCCTCCTCAGTGGCCCCCAGGCAGCCGCCACATAGATCACCACTGAGTCCCCACACACACCCGAGGTGATTAAACCATTGCCCACACTTTCAGACTGGGACACTGCCCAGGGCCACAGAGCTGCTGTAGGGTGAGCTGTGCAGAGTTGCCATGCAGCCCCGGCCCGCAGCGCAAACCATCAGACAAGCTCAGGATGGCCGTGTTCAGACAAACCACACTTGGGCGTCTGCACCACCTGGACAAGCAATTTAAGTTTCCGGCACCTTGGTTTCCCCGTCTGCGGGCAAGGATGACAAGGTCGCCATCTCAGACGGCGCTGTGGGGGCACGTGGGAGGCTCAGTGGAGTGGCCGGCGCTCACTCGGAGCGCTCACCCAAACGGTACCAGCGTGCCACCTGCCTTGCAGTCATTTCTTGTATCAGCCAGAACAAACAACCACAACCAGGTGGCTTCACACAGCAGGACTTTATTCTCTTGGTTACGGAAGACAGAAGTCTGAGGTCAAGGCGGTGGCAGGGCCGCGCTCCCCAAGGGCTCCAGGGGAAGGTGCGTCCTCATCTCTTCCAGCTCCTGGTGGCTCTGGCCCTCCTTGGCCTGTGGCTGTGTAACCCCTGCTGGCCTCCAACCTCACGTGGCCTCCCCCTGCTCTCCAGTGTCCCTCCTCTCCTTTCCTGTATAAGGACACTTGTCATTGGATTTAGGGCCCACACAGATACTCCAGGACGAGCTCATCTCAAAATCCGTGTATCTGCCAAGGCCCTTTTCCCCAGGAAGAGCTCGTGCACAGCTTCCAGCAACTGGGACATGGACACATCTTCTTAGGCCACCGTCGGCCATGACACGGATGGGGCAGGCATTGGCTCTGTCCTCCTTGCAACACCGGGAGCAGCTGCTCCCCCAGCGGAGGCTCCCTCCATGCATTCCACCTGCACCAGACGCCTCCCAGGTGAGAAAGTGGAAGCATGGCCTAGACGGTGGGCAAACACGAGAAGGGGCTGTGGGAGGGGTTAGGGGTGATGGAGAAACCATGGTTGGTGGCTGCCTGGGCCTGGCCGGGGCTGGCCGAGCTGCACAGGACGTCCTCCCTAAGAGCTTCACCCCAAGCTGCCTCAAACAACTGCCCTTGCCCAGCACAGTCTGAAGTGCCCAATAGAAAGCGGCCCGAGAAATTAGCCCATCCCACTCCCAGTGGCTCTTAGACAGGGGAAGCCCTCCATGGGCACAGGGTTGCGATTGCCGTTGGAGACCTGGGATAGGAGAGTGCTACCTGGGATAGAAGCTGGGCGCCTTGCCTGGCTTGAGGATCTGCGAGGGATCAAAACTCTTCACCTTGCGCACTGTGGCTGACGCTGAGCTCCCCATCCCACCTCCAATGGCGAGGCGGCCAGGAGGGACCCAGGCTGGTGGTCTCCCTCTGTGTGTCCCTCTGGACCCCGGCGACTGCAGGGGACCGGAGCTACCAACGAAGTTAATAGAGATGCTCGAAGTTTCACCCAAACAGGAGGCAGGTAAGGAGGGCTTGGAGGGGCTAGTTGAAACAGGCCTGGACAGTGACCTCAGGGAGGAGGTGGAGCCGCGCCGGGAGAGGTCCCGGAGACCAGCGAGGGCCGGCATCTGGGGCAGAGCCGGCAGGCGGGGTGGCAGCAGGTGCCCCTGGGCCACACGAGCTGTGCTGTGCGTTTCAAAGCCATGTGCAACAATGCTGGGGGCTGGGCAGCCGGCAGGTACCCTCCTAGAGCTCCACAGGCTGCTGACTGGTGTTACAGAAGTGATTTTCGAAGCCCAGTCCATTTAAGAAATGTGAAGAGAAACAGCATCTTTACGACCGAATTTCTGGCTTGTGCTAACACACGCTGCACCCCACTCAGGAGCTGTGGAGCGCAGTCCACGGAAGGAAAAAGAACATCTCACTGTCCAGTGTTCTGCAGAGCAGAATGCAGAAAACAATTCGTCAACGGCTGGGAGCCCAGCCTCCGAGGCAGACAGATGGACAGTGAGGGGGTCTCCTTAGGAAGGGGTTGGGGCCGCCTCTACAGACCACCCACGGACGCACTGGTCGGCTGACCCATTAGGAGAGCCAGTCCCAAGCCTGGGCACCCAGGCTTCCCACTGTCCGTAAACGGTCAGTCCAGTGAGAAGGGGAAACCAAGGCACAGAGAAGTTAGGTTATTCTCTCAAGGCCACACAGCCAGGGCCCTGCCCACTGTTCTAGGCCCCCTGTGCCCACAGCCAACCAAAGACTGGCAGGAGCAGCCCAACATCAGTGGGGCAGCTAGAAAGTGGTCCAGCCTCACTGGGCACAGAGGGTCTCCATTCACCTGCTCCCTCCCCTCCACGCACCAGGTGAGGTGGGAGCAGGTGGAAGACACTGGCCTGGGAATGTGCCTTCAGTTCCCCATGCCAGAGATGCTGAGGAGGAAGGAAAGGCCGGCCCACACTAACAACTCTTTGTTTTAGCTCATTCCTGCAATTCCTGTGAACAGTGCCACACCCTGCCACTTCTAGGGAACTGGCCGGATGTCCTCTGTCCAGCCAGATGGGTCCCAGAAGACATGAAAGGATTTAGGGACCAGGAGGAGCCTCCAGGCAATGAGTGCTGGTCTGAGCAAAGAAGGGCCCGAGAGAGCTGAGGGCAGCCTCGTCACAGGTGAGAAGGCTGTCTGCCCCCACCGCACCCCCCAGGTGAGGCACTGGCATCCTCCTCTGCCCTCCGTAGTGGCCCCTGCTCTCAGCCTGGGGCTGGCTGGGAAGTTTGGATTTCCTTTGGGAAGGGAAGGTAGGGCAGGATGGTGGTGGGAATGCTGGCTGAGTTGAAACGTGTGGACGCTAGAGCTCGAGGGCATTGCTGGAGCGGGCCAGGCAGGTGAACCTGTTCTAATAAAAATGAAGATGCCCCCTCCTGCCACCATGCCACTCCTCTCTGTAACTCTCTTTCCAGGAACAGAGCCCACCCTCACCCCAGCACGGGGGCCCGAGCACCGGCCTCACCCCCAGCCCTCAGACTCTGAGCCGGAGTCAGAGCACAGCCAGGAGAGTCTGGTTACCTCCCCGGGGAAATTGAGGCTCACAGAGGGGAGGTGTGTGCCCACCCCACCACCCCACCCCCAGTCACCATAGTCACCACCACAAGCCAGGGTCCGGCCGAGGTCTCCCACTCCCCCTGACTGGGCTCGGAGGACAGGCCACCATCACCGTGTGCCTGGCCACGGCAAGGCACAGGAGCCAAGGCCCGAGCCGCACTCCCCACCCTCCGACTAGGGGCAAGGACAAGCACAAAGAAGGTGCTGGGGGATGCTCGGGCATGAGGCAGGGGACTCACGGGGGCCGGAGGAAGCTGCAGGAGGTTGCAGGTCCCTGAGAAGGAGTCAAACCTTGAAGTAGGGCAGGACCTGGGTCAGGCAAGAGGTATTGAGCAGGATCTGGGTTAGGGAAGAGGTATTGAGGGCTGTCTGGGCTGGGGACACAGCCCAGGCAAAGGTGTGACAGACAGGGAGGTGTGTGTTGGCAGCTAGATCGCTCTCTGTCTGTTTGTCTGTCTCTCTGTCTCTCACCCTGTCTGTCTCTATCTCTGTCTCTTCGTATCTCTCTCCCTATCTCTCTCCCTGTCTCTGTCTCTCTGTCTCTGTCTCTCAATGTCTGTCTACATCTCTCTGTCTCTCTCTATCTCTCTTCTCTCCCGTGTCTCTCACCGCTGATGCCCTCGCTGCTGAGCCTGGGTCCTGATGCATCTCCCAGGACTAAGAACAGGACCCGTGTGGATCCTGGGGTTGGAGGGATGGCTGGAAAGGGAAGGGCTGCTCTGAGACCCTCTGCCTTTCAGTGCAGCTTCGTATGGCCAATCTCTCGCGCTCTGAGAACATCTGAGAACTTCCTCGGCCTCGCTCCTTGCAAATGGCCGCTTGTATCTGCCCCTCCCCTTGTGTTAGCGGCTCCTGGAGAGGCCCTCTGGCCCTGCCACCATCACCAAAGCCCCTTGGTTTGAGGCTTCAGAGCAGCCTCCTGAGTGCACCAAGTGCACCGCCGGCAGCATGAGCCCCGGAATTCAGCCTCTGCTTATGCCAGGAGTGCACAGGGAAGGCTGGGGGCTCCCTCCAACTCCTCACACCACATCTTCCCTCCTCCCTCCTCCCTCCTCCTCAGGCCACCTGAAGCCTCTGCCTTTGGGCACCTCCCTGGACACCTCCAGAGACGCTCCGGGGAGAGCACTTTGCCAGCAGGCTGGTCTAGGCTCACCAGGTAGGAGCCCCATGGGGGTCCACCGTGGAGAAGCTCCCACCTCTGGGGGAAGAGGAAGGCCCCGCACGTGGGTTCCCCATGCACGTCCCCTCTGTCTGCAGAGCCTTCCCTGGCACATGGTGGAGGGTGCAGCGTCGCCCTCACCACATCCATGAGGGATGCGGACATCTTTTGAGCACGTTAGTGCACCGTGCCAGGAGCCCAGGGCCTGCCCGCAGGCATGGGGAGGCGTTAGGCACACTTGACCTGAGGTGCAGAGGGCTGAGCCCCGGCTGAGGTCCCGCCGCTGGGAAGGGAGGTCCAGGGCCTGCAGCCAGAGGGCATCTGCAGGGCCATGGATGCCACTCCCTGTGCCCCCAGCGGGGGCACAAAAGACGCCCGAGGACTATGTCTGTCTCCCTCTTGCAGGTCCCTCACCAGCACCCTCTGAGCCGGCCAGGATGTTCGGGCTGTTCAGCCTCTGGAAAACCTTTGACAGCGTGGTCTTCTACCTCACGCTGATCGTGGGCCTTGGGGGACTGGTAGGTAACGGGCTGGTGCTCTGGAACCTCGGCTTCCACATCAAGAAGGGCCCCTTCTCTGTCTACCTGCTGCACCTGGCCGCCGCCGACTTCCTGTTCCTCTCCTGCCACATGGGCTTCTCCGTGGCTCAGGCTGCCCTGGGTGCCCAGGACACACTCTACTTCGTGCTCACCTTCCTGTGGTTCGCGGTGGGGCTCTGGCTGCTGGCGGCCTTCAGCGTGGAGCGCTGCCTCTCCAACCTCTTCCCCACCTGCTACCAGGGCTGCTGGCCCAGACACGCCTCGGCCATCCTCTGCGCCCTGGTATGGGCCCTGACCCTGCCGGCCGTGCTGCTGCCCGCCAATGCCTGTGGCCTGCTGCGCAACAGCACGCGCCTCCTGGTCTGCCTGCGCTACCACGTGGCCAGCGTCATCTGGCTCCTGGTGCTGGCCTGCGTGGCCTGCACGGCTGGCGTGGTCCTCTTTGTCTGGGTGACCTGCTGCTCCACGCGCCCGCGGCCCAGGCTCTACGGCATCGTCCTGGGCGCGCTGTTCCTGCTCTTCTTCTGTGGCCTGCCCTTGGTCCTCTACTGGAGCCTGCAGCCCCTGCTGAACTTCCTGCTGCCCATGTTTTTACCGCTGGCCACACTGCTGGCCTGCATCAACAGCAGCTCCAAGCCCCTCATCTACTTGGCGTCGGGCCGACAGCCCGGGAAGCGGGAGCCACTGCGGGTGGTCCTGCGGAGGGCCCTGGGGGAGGGTGCCGAGCTGGGTGCCAGGGGACAGTCCCTGCCCATGGGCCTCCTATAAGTGGGCTTGCCCCACCCACAGGGCCTTCCAGGAAGTGCCCACCCCCCCACCCTCGCCCACCCCGCACCCAGATGCTTCCAGGACCAGGAGGAGCCCCACCCACCACCTAGCTCTTACCCTGAGCACCCAAGGGCTGGACACAGCTGGGGAGACTTGGTCCTGACCACCCCCTGGCCAGGCCTGCTGAGGATGAGGGAGGCAGGAAAATGGAGCTGGAGAGAGGTCGGGCAAGGTGGGAGAAAGGAGAAGCCTCCTGATAGGGGTGAGAACGGGCACCACGCCCCCAGGCCCAGCCCAGATCCCCTCACCCGGCCCCTCTCCACCCTGCTGCACCTCAGTCACAGGGGAGAAAACTGCGAAGTAAAACAGCCAGCCCCCAGCCCACAGTGGCCGGATTGGAACTCAGGCTTCTGGACACCTGGGCTAGGTGGGCGCTGTCCATGCCACCTGCTGGCTGAGACTCTGATTCTCCCACTACAGAGTTGGGGTGGAACTACTACTTACTCCCCGCCCCGCTCAGCCATCATCGTCCTGCCCGCCCCCCCCCCACGGGGACCACACCCAGGGCTCTGTCCCCCTCTCTGAGGCCCCAGGACGGGCAGATGACTGATGTCACCAGCAGAAGCCACCAGGTGGTGCTGTTTCTGTACAGAACAGACCCAGCCTCGTGGGCCGGCGGACACAGGAGCCTCCATCCCCTCGGTCTGCTCCCATCCCCTCGGTCCGCTCCCATCCCCTCGGTCCGCTCCCATCCCCTCCCACACTGGTCCCCACCAGGCCTCTCCTGAGTCCCCAGGGCCATCTGCTCTCTGCGGGATTGCTCAAGTCTCCCACCTCTGTTTTCACCCTCCCTCCTCAGCCCTGGGACGTCTGGAGCTTTTGCACCCAGGGTTTGCTTTGGAGAGAGAGAGAGAGAGAGAGAGAGAGAGAGAGAGAGAAAGAGAGAGAGAAAGGAAGGAAAAGACAGAGAGAGAGGAGGTGAAGCCAAATTTCCAAAGCACAAACCATTTGATGTGTTTTCTGACCATGAAATAAAATACTTTCTGGTCAGTGTTAAAACATTCAAGCTCTGTAGAAAATACTAAAAAGATAAATCGCCGAAATATTTTTCCACTCAGAGGGGACATTTTTTATGAAAAGCACTCCAGTCGTGTATTTTTTTTTAATAAAGACCAGCAGAAATTTTCTTTTTGCCCAAAGGAAGGCACTCAATGGGTGCTATTGGTGCCGAGTGGGACATTCTGCAGCTGCCTTTGAATAAAGTTGTTCTTTTTCCACTGGAAAAGTAATACGTTGCTCATTTATGGAAACCTTGAAGAACCTTAAAAACTGGAAAGAAAAAAAGCTTACATGTAGTCCCCCAACCCAGAGGCATGGGCCTTTGCTGGGTTTTCTTCCTTCCCCAGGATAAACGTGTTCTGGTCACACCAAGTCCCCCGACCCCTGCCCGCTGCCAGTTCTCCCTAGACCGTGCCCTCAGGACAGGCAGCTCAGCAGGGAGTATGGGTGCTGTTTGTTGGTCTAAAGGCCATCTAGGGGGCTCAGGAGGAGGAGAGTGTGGGCATTGTTAGTCTAAAGGCCATCTGGGGAGCTCAGGAGGATGGGAAAACCTGAGCCCTGCTGGCCAGGGGAGGCTTAGGCTTTGAGGGGCAGGGTGGGAGGGGTTGTTCATTCTTGTGACACTTCACACAAGACCCCAGGAAACATGTGGCCTCCTTCCTGAAAGACCTGGAAATGGGATAAGGGTGGGGACAGTTTCAGAGGTGACACCTACAGGACCCGTTCCATCCTCCCAGCCCAGGAAATAGCTGCAGGGCCCCCCGTGGGGCCATCCATCTGTGTACAGCAGGACAGGAAGGTGTCTGGCTGCTGATGGTGTCTGGAGCACATGACAAACAGCCCAGTCTAGACAGATGGAGAGCAAGGGGCCTCTGCCCCGGCACCCACTGCTAAGCCCAGAGACAACCAGGTCACGTTCTGGACCTGGAGAAGCTACAGCCACATGGAAGGATAAGGCTGCCTTGGGCTGGTCTGGGTACAGGCAGCCGCAAAAGCTGGACTACAGCCCGGGCAGAGCTTCACTCCAGTCCTGCCCGCTCTTCTCAGGCTGGGTGACCTCCAGCGTGTCACCTGACTGCTCTGAGCCCAGGTCTGTGAGAGACGTCAGGGCAAGGTCTCCTTGCCCGCATGGCAGGGATCCAGGCCTCCACAGAGGGCGGCCCGCCCAAACCTTCAAGACCAGATGCATCGCCTGGCCCGCCTCTGCAGAACTCCAGGTGTGTCCCGCCCGCCCTGACCTTGGCACACCCACCTCGCTGCCTTCTGGTGTCCCTGCCCCTGGCACCGTCTTGCTCAGCATTCAGGGACCTGTCCTTGTGACTGTCTGCCCTGTTCTGTGATGCCCGGGGCTTCCTGGCAGCAGATGCCAAATTCTCAGCTCCTCTAGTGTGCACTGCCCCGTCAGTGCCCACAGTGACCACTGTGTCCAGCAGCCCCCACCCCTGACCAGCACAGTCCATTGTGTCATGTGCTTCCCACCCCTGCTTATTCGCTCCTGAGTTTGCCTCTTTAGTGTCTGTGTCTCCCTAGAAGGGGAGCTCCATGAGGGCACAGAGCCTGCAGCTGACTTGCTGCTGTCTCCCTGGGACTGGCAGGTAAAGTGGCTTGATGAGTTCTTGTCAAATGGAGGGACAAGCAGATGGATGGATAAGTGGATGGATGGATAAGTGGGTGGATAGATGGATGGATAAGTGGGTGGGTGGGTGGATGGATGGATGGATGGATGGATGGATGGATGGATGGATGGACCATTGAAAGAGATATGGCCAAATGAATAAATGATGTGGTTAAGATAGAGTACAGTTAAGTGGAATCAGACCAGGCTGGTCCTGGATTCTGGAAGCTTCCTGGCCACTCTTGTCCTGATCCCTGACCTGACAGCTGAATGGATCATCAGAGGAGGGGCCCAGGTTTTCTCACAGCAGAGTCCAGTACTCCAGGCCCTCTCCCTCCCTTTTGGGTTCACAAACATCACTAAGTCAGCTCCGTGCTGGGCACCCGGCCTAGGGCTTGAGATGTGGACCCACCATGCTATGACCCCTGTCCCCAGAGAGCTTGACGTCTGGAGAAGAGACAGACACAAACATAATGCAAAGACAGCATGCTGAGGGTGCACGAGGTGTACAGAAGCCTTAAGGAGCTGCCATTTGTCCCAGCTCACCCTCAGTACTTCCAGTTCATGGCTGTGCCCGTGGCCTTAGTGCCCCCTTTACTGGCGAGGGCCCAGTTGGACGTCAAATCATCCAGTGGCCCTAATGTTAGAGGAGCAGGAGGGTCACATGTCCCCACTCAGAACGCAGGGGAGGCTTCCCGGAAGTGTGGTGTCTGCGCCTTCCAAGGGCAGTGTGGGTGCGGAGGAAGGGGTGACCGTCTCCAGCACAGTCAGGTCAGTCTAAGAAGAACCTTGAAGGGAAGGCAGGACCCTCCCAGGGAAACGGAGCCAAGGCAGGGTAAGGTACAGAGGCGCAACCCGGGCGCCATGAAGAAGGAACCCCGATGCCAGAGGGCGGTGAGGAAGCTGAGGCAGACAAAGACACAGAGCGGAGCTGAGACAGGGCAGTGACAAGGGGCATGGCCTTAAAGGGCTATGATGAGGGGTGTGGCTTTAAAGGTCTGTGATGAGGGGTGTGGCTTAAAGGGCTGGGACGAGGGGCGTGGCTTTAAAGGGCTGTGACGAGGGGCGTGGCTTAAAGGGCTGCGACGAGGGGCGTGGCTTTAAAGGGTTGTGATGAGGGGCGTGGCTTTCCCTCGGTTGCTCTGCGGGGGATTGCAAATGGATTTAAGCAGGAGAGGGATGATATCAGACGTACATGAAAGACAAAACTGACAACTGAGAGGGGACCAGGCAGCAGGAGTGGGGGTCCAGGCTGAGCAGGGGACACACAGGAAGTTGCTGCAGCTATGCAGGGAAGAGGGAAGAGCTGGTGCAGCCTCCAAAGAGAACAATGGCGGGAAGGCTGCAGGGGAGGATCTGAGGGCTGGGGGGAAGAGGTAGCGTAGAATTTGCAGTGGAACAAGGTCAGATCAGGAAAGGAAGAAGTCGGGAGCCTTCACAGAGGGGAAGGGTAGGAAAATAAAACGCAGGCACCTGCCAAGAAGAACAGAAGGACCAGGATCCTGAGAGGGGGCTGTGGATCCTGGTGGGGGTCGTGGATCCTGGTGGGGGTCGTGGATCCTGGGAGGGGATTGTGGATCCTGAGAGGGGGCTGTGGATCCTGGTGGGGGTTGTGGATCCTGGGAGGGGATCGTGGAACCTGAGATGGGGTGGTGGATCCTGAGAGGGGGCTGTAGATCCTGAGACGGGGCTGTGGATCCTGGGAGGGGGTCGTGGATCCTGGGATGGAGTGGTGGATCCTGAGACGGGGCTGTGGATCCTGGGAGGGAGTCGCGGATCCTGGGAGGGGGCTGTCGGCAGTTGGCCCTGGGATGGGAACAGGGGCGTATCACACATGTAAAAAGGACTCCCAGGGGCCGATGGGTAAACTCCCAGGTTTACATTTCCTGTGTTCATCTCAAATTAAATGTAGATGGTGAGAAATGATGATCAAATTTCATTTTGTCTGTTTCTTTCCCACGCACATCCAGTTGTTCTGGTAAAACCCCTTTCCCGTTGGATTGCGTTGGCATCTGTATTGTGAATCAACTGATTGTATAGGGTGGGTTGACTTCTGGACTCTATTCTGTTGACTGCTCTATTTCACTGTCCTTCTATCAATACCACACTGTCTTCACTACTGCAGCTTTACATTAAGTTACGATATCAAGTGGTGTTACTCTTACACTTTTATATTTCTTCTTCAAGATTTACATTTCCATATAAATTTCAGAATCAGCTTGACAGTTTATCCAAATGTCTACTGGTTTTGACTGGGATCGCATTTACTCTATTCAGTTACTCTGGATCAATTTATGGAGAACGGACATCTTTGCAACACTGAGTTTACCAATTTATGAACATTGTTTTTCTCTGTTTATTGTGGTCTTCTTCATTTCTGTCTCTTCTAGTTTTCATTATAGGTGTGTTATACATTTCTAGTAAAATGTATTGCTAGTTATTTAAGGCTTCTCAATGCTATGTAAAAATAGTCTTTTATTTGCTTTTTCCAATTGTTCATTGACAGTTTGTATATTTTTATATATTGATAGTTTGTATTATTTTTGTATATTGACTTTGATTTTTTTATATTTATCTAACAGCTATCCTGTGAACTTGCTAAATTAACTTATTCTAATAGTCTTTTTGAAAACTGCTTAGGATTTTTTATGTATACAATCAAATCATTTGCATGACATGAAATAATTATTATAAATCATGAATAATTATAAATAATAATTTAAAATGACACATGATTAATAGTTATAAATATAAGAGTTAGGAAATTTTAATAATTAATATTACACATGATTAATAGTTATTATAAATAATAATAACTAGAAATAATTTTACTAATTCATTTCTGGTATTTGCACTTTTTGTTCTTTGCTTTATGTCACTCATTAAGACCTCCCATACAATGTTAATAGACACAGTAAAAGTGGACATCCTCACCTCATTCCCAGCCTTTCAGGAAAGTGCTCAGTATTTTGCCATTAAACATATTAGCTGCAGGTTTTTTGTTTGTGCCCCTCATCGTAGTGATATGATTCCTATCTAGTCCCAATTTTCTGACTTCTTTTCATCACACATAGGTATTGAATTGCATCAGCTTTTTTTCCTTCATTTATAAAGGCGACTATACAGTTTGTCTTTGTTAGTCTGTTAATGGGAGGAATTACATTGATTTATTTTCAAATGTTAACTTTGTATTCCTTGGATAGTCCCCGTCACATGTGTCCATGTGAAGAGACCACCAAACGGGCTTTGTGTGAGCAATAAAGCTTTTTAATCACCTGGGTGCAGGCGGACTGAGTCCAAAAAAGGAGTCAGCAAAGGGAGATAGGAGTGGGGCAGTTTTATAGGATTTGGGTAGGTAGTGGAAGATTACAGTTAAAGGGGGTTGTTCTCTTGCAGGCAGGGACAGGGGTCACAAGGTGCAGGGTAGGGAGATCTTGAGACTCACTGTCCAGGAGAAGAATATCACAAGGTCGATTGATTAGTTGGGGTGGGGCAGGAACAAATCACCATGGTGGAATGTCATCAGTTAAGGCAGGAACTGGCTATTCTCACTTCTTTTGTGGATCTTCAGTTGCTTCAGGCCATCAGGATGTATATGCAGGTCACAGGGGATATGATGGCTTAGCTTGGGCTCAGAGGCCTGACAATCCCCATTTGGCCATGACGTATTATCCTTCTTATATATTGGTGGATTTGATTTATGAATATATATATATATATACACACATTTTTTTTTTTTTGAGATGGAGTCTCGCTCTGTTGCCCAGGCTGGAGTGCAGTGGCACGATCTTGGCTCATTGCAAACTCTGTCTCCTGGATTCACAGCGTTCTCCTGCCTCAGCCTCCTGAGTAGCTGGGACTACAGGTGCCCACCACCACGCCCGGCTAATTTTTTGTATTTTTAGTAAAGACAGGGTTTCACCGTGGTCTTGATCTCCTGACCTCATGATCCGCCCGCCTCAGCCTCCCAAAGTGCTGGGATTACAGGTGTGAGCCACTGCGCCCGACCAATTTATGAACATTTTGATGTGGGTAGCATTTGTGTTCACAAGAGAGGTTGCTGTCTCATTTATTTTCTAGTAATGTTCTCTTCAGGTTTGGGCATCAGTTATTTCCTCTTGGGCTCAACTCTGTGTAAGACTTTAGATAAAGCCAATATTATTTCACCGGTGAAGCCAACTGAGTTTTTGTGAACAGGTTCTAAAACACAATTTCAATTTCTTTAACAAATATAGGGCTATTCAGATTCTCTTTTTCTTCTTGTGTCAGTTTTGTTTTTCAAGGAATTTGTCCGCTTTATTTTACCTGAGTTTGAATTTGTTAGCATAAACTTGCATACAATATCCCCTTATTAATCTTTTATTGTCTATCAAATTCACATATCTCTTTTTTATTTTTACTATGGGTACTTTGCATTTTCTCCTGATAATTCTCATTAAGGCCTTATCAATTTTAGTAATTTTTTCATAGAACCAACTTTTATTGATTTTTCCTATAGTGTTCATCTGTTTTCTATTTAATTAATTTCTGTTTATATATATTTATGATGTCTTTCCTTCTAAATCATGAAAGTCAAATTTGTTCTTCTTTTTCTAGCTTTTTGAGTTAAGCAGCTTAGACAATTTTTTAAAAATATTTTCTTGTAGACTTCCTAATGCTCCCTACCAAGATGTTCACCCACTTGTAATATAGAAACACTCCATATGAAAGCATAGATTACCAGAATAGGCATTTTTTTCATGATGCAACAATATGCTGCCTACAAGAGACACATTTTAGATTCAAAGGCACAAATAAGTTAAATGCAGAAAGATATAAAATGAGGCTGGTCACAATGGTTTATGCCTGTAATCCCAGCACTTTGGGAAGCCAACACAAGAGGATCACTTGAGCTCAGGAGTTTGAGACCAGCCTGGGCAACACAGTGAGACCTTGTCACTACAAAAAATAAAAAATTCACCAGATGCAGTGGTGCACACCTGTAGCCCCAGCTGCTTGGGAGACTGAGGCCAGAGGATCCCTTGAGCCCAGGAGATCAAGACTGCAGTGAGCTGTGATTACACCACTGCACTCCAGCCTGTCTCGATAAATTTTTATTTCTATGTATTTATTTATTTATGTTTTGAGCTGGAGTCTTGCTCTGTTGCCAAGCTGGAGTGCAGTGGTGCAATCTCAGCTCACTGCAATCTTCACCTCCTGGGTTCAGGTGACTCTCCTGCCTCAGCCTCCCAAGTAGCTAGGACTACAGGCATGTGCCACCACACCCAACTAATTTTTGTATTTTTAGTAGAGACGGGATTTCACCATGTTGTTCAGGATGGTCTCTACCTCTTGACCTCATGTTCCAACCGCCTTGGCCTCCCAAAGTGCTGGGATTACAGGCAGATATAAAATGATATTCCATGTAAATAACAACCAAAAGAGAGCTGAAATGGCTATAATAATATCAGACTAAATAAACTTTAAGTAAAAAAATTGTTACTAGAGACACATAAGGACTTTCTACCATCACAAAAGCATCAGTCCATCAAGAGATACCACAACTATAAACATATATGCTTGTGGTAGGCTAAAAACAAAGCCCCCTTAAAACCTATCCATGTCCTAACCCCTGTAACCTGTGAATGTGACTTTCTATGACAAAAGTGACTTTGTAGATATGATTAAATTAAGGCCCTTGAGATGGATAGATGATATTAGATTATCTGGGTGGGCCCAAGGTAACCGCAGGCATCCTTCTAAGAGGGAGGCAGGAGACCAGGGTTAGTAGGAGGAGATGTGACGATGGAAGAAAGAGGCTGGAGTGATGCAAGGACAGGGTTATGAGCCAAGGAAGGCAAGCAGCCTCTGGAAGCTGGAAAAGCAAAGAAGAGACCCTCCCCTAGAGCTTCCAGAGGGAGTGCGGCCCCATGGACTCCCTGGTTTTAACCCGGTGAGACTGGTTTCAGACTGCTGACCTCCAGGGCTGTTAGATGATAAAGGCATGTTGTTTTAAGCCATTGAGTTTGTGGTCATTTGTGACATCAGTAACAGGAAATTCATACAGACCATGTCCCTTCCAGCTTCTGTCTTCTTTTATTTGCTCTCCTGTATCTTCAAACAGTTGCTTTTGATTCTTCCCAGAGTTGACAGTTATTTAATAACAGCAGGGCTGCTCTGATGTCAGCTACCCTACCATTACCAGAAACAGAACTCGAGTTACCCTTTCTAAAATGAAAAGGATATTTTTGACTTCCAAAGCATGTGGGTCCCCAAGGGTTTGCAAATCTGTACCTATCTTATAGGATGTGTGAGAGTTAAATGAGAGAATTCACTGCACAGGTGGGTTACAGGAAGCTGGCATGAACTGAGCCTTCAGGCATGCTAGTTATGGTCAGAAGAATAAAAGGGGGTCATCCAGGCCTACAATTTATAGGTGGATCCACAGGACTTAATGACAGGCTGGGTTTAGGGGTGCCTTGTACAGGCTGCACCTGGAACGTCCTCCCATTCCCTTCTCCTTGTCTGTCCGTGCCTCCTCCTCCAAGCAGCCACACTGCCAAGTCAGTTTTTTCCTTCTGCAGACATGGAAGAAAGTATGTAAGCACAGTCCCAGGCAGGAGCTAAGAGTTTGCAGAATAAATAGATACTGGATCTGGAGGGAAACTGTTCTGAGGTCCAGGGAGGCCCTGTGCCATTCCACCTGCCTGCCCTGCCTTGCACTGCATCCTGGCATCCCACCTACTGGCTGAGCTTAGCCAGCCAAAGCTTCCCAGAGACCCATATGTCTGCACTGGATTCTCCTCCAATAGCTACAGGCCCCACAGCAGCGGCCCTGAGTAAAGACCCAACTCCTCCAAATTGTGTGGAACTGCTGCCAGAAGATATTTCATACCTCGAGACCACCTGGCATCCCTAGTGAGCATCACAGAGACCCTGCTTGGCCAGAGAGCTCACCAGATGCATCACAGCAAAGGGCAGGCCCTCACGGGCCATCCCCCTGGGTCAGAGGTCAGCAACAGTTGACCTGCAGACCAAACCAGTGGAGCCTGCAGATGCGCTTGGCTGGCATTCAGTGATTAAAGTCTTTTGGCGTTTGTTGCCAGCACTGAACAATAAGAAGATTCTACATTAAAATCCAGCTTTCTAGCCCTCCAGAACATCAGAAGCTGGCAAACCTGGCCCTCAATGCCACCTGGCCACAAAGGAGGGGTTGGAGAGAGTCTGGGGCTTCAGGCAGGCATGCGCTCTACCCCCATGAGCCCTTCTCTACTGTCATCCTGAGTCCCAGGTCAGCCATCACGGCACCACACTGTTCATTTCTAGATTGAAGATAAAATTGAGTGGGTTTTTTGCCACCGTTTTTTGTGAGAATAGGGAAAAACAGATTCAGAAGCCTCTTGTTTCAGGAAAAAATTGGAGCTGGCCTATTTCTTTGTGGATGAAATGAGTAGGTAACAAGACGTGTCTGGCACCGAATTCCCCTGCCAGGATAAGAATTAATCCCCCTTGGTCTGGACCCCATCCTTCTGCAATGGAGAAACTGAGGCCCAGGCAGGGTGAGACCGGCCCAAGGTCACACAGCCAAACAGCAGCTCGGCAGCGGTGCCTGGGGACCCGGTGGCACCCACAGTCTCCTCTGATGGGTATGTGAGCACATCTGTAATGCTCAGAGCCACACACCCCAGGGCTCTGACGAGGACTTTGTTTCAGTCTCCCAGGGCCTGAGGATTCTAGTGGACTCAGGCCTCTTAGAGATGTGCTGTCCCAGCGCTGTCCCCCAGACAAACTTGTGGGGCTCCAGCAAGGGTGGCAGATGGCCTGTGGCTGGGCTAATGGCCTGGAAAAGGCTGCCCGCAGGAGGAGGGAGGCGGCTGCAGAGACACAATATAAGAATACTTGACAGTTTCCTGTAGGGAGCCAGGCCCAGTCTCGCCAAAGAGGCCGGGAACCCGGAGCAGACAGATGGAGCTGTCCCCTCTGAAGCCAGCCAGGCTGGCCGTGCAAGGCTTCCTCCTCGTCAGCATGTCATCACGAAGCTGTTCAGCATATGCACAAGGAGGGGGGCCACACCCTGCACAGTGTGGCCTTTTGGAGCTGATTTGCAGATAGAGCTATCCACGTTCCCAAAATATCGCCTCCACTGTCCTTCATGAGAAATTCCACCTTTAGCATCACACTTTTGGGGTAAGGTGAGATAGACGGAGCTACCAAATTAGAGAGCTAAATGGCAGGTCCCACACATGGACTGGGACCAGGGCTGGCCAGAAACCATGAAGTGGAAAGACCAGGTTTTCAAAGTGCCACCCCAGTTGCTGTGCTGAGAGGTAGTGGGGGACCAACTAGGCCTCCAGGAAAGCCCAGCGTCAGTGATGCCACCTCACACCAGGTGCCTGACATAGCACCCATTTCTCTTATCATCTTATCTTCACCATCACCATCCTCACCGTCACCATCCTCAACATCACCATCATCACCATCACCACCACCACCATTATTTCCATCACCATCATCATTACTACCATCATCACTATCACCATCACCATCATCATCACCACCACCATCATCATTTCCATCACCATCATCATTACTACCATTATCACCATCACCATCATCACCATCACCACCACCATCGTCATCATTTCCATCACCATCATCATTACTACCATTATCACCATCACCATCATCACCATCACCATCATCACCATCACCATCATCATCACCATCATAATTACTATCATTATCACCATCACCATCGTCACCACCACCACCATCATCATTTCCATCACCATCATCATTACTACCATTATCACCATCACCATCACCATCATCATCACCACTGCCATCATCACCATCACCACCACCATCATCACCATCACCACCATCATCACCATCACCACCATCATCATCATCACCATCATCACCATCACCATCCTCAACATCACCATCATCACCATCACCACCACCATTATCATCATTTCCATCACCATCATCATTACTACCATTATCACCATCACCATCATCATTTCCATCACTATCATCATTACTACCATTATCACCATCACCATCATTATCACCACCGCCATCATCACTATCACCACCACCATCACCATCATCACCATTACCACCATCATCACCATCATCACCATCACCACCATCATCATCATCACCATCATCAGCATCACCACCATCATCATCATCACCATCATGACCATCATCACCGCCACCACCATCATCACCATCATCACCATCACCACCATCACCATCATCACCATCACCACCACCATCATCATCACCATCATCACCATCACCACCATCATCATCACCACCATCAACATCATCACCATCATCATCATCATTACCACCATCACCACCATCATCACCATCATCACCATCACCACCATCATCATCATCACCATCATCACCATCATCACCACCACCACCATCACCATCATCACCATCACCACCATCACCATCATCACCATCATCACCATCACCACCATCACCATCATCACCATCACCACCATCATCATCATCACCATCATCACCATCACCACCATCATCATCATCATCATTATCACCATCACTATCACCACCATTATCACCATCACCATCATCACCATTATCATCAACATCACCATCACCACCATCATCATCACCATCACCACCATCACCATCAACATCATCATCACCATCATCATAACCACCACCATCACCACCACCATCATCATCATCACCATCATCACTATCATCACCATCACCATCACCACCATCACCATCACCACCATCACCACCATCATCATCATCACCATCATCATCACCATCATCATCATCTTCACCATCATAATCATCATCACCACCACCATCACCATCATCACCATCACCATCATCACCACCACCATCACCGTCATCACCATCACAACCATCATCACCATCACCACCATCATCACCATCATCATCACCATGACCACCACCATCATCGTCATCATTATCACCATCACCATCACCACCATTATCACCATCACCATCATCACCATTACCATCATCATGATCACCATCACCACCATTATCATCACCATCATCAGTACCATCACCATCAACATCATCACCACCATCACTATCATCATCACCATCACCATTATCACCACCATCACCATAACCATCATCATCATTATCACTCCTCCTCCTTCTCCACATCCTCCTCAAAGTATTCCCAACTCTCTGCCAAGGAAGAAGGGATGAGGGAGAAAACAAGCCACCCATACCTCCTCCACACTCCACGCCTCAGCCCACAGCCAGCCCTACACCACTCTCCATGCACCTTGGCGCACGCTCTTCACACCTGAGAAACCTCCTCTACTGGGCAGGTCTCCAAATTCCCCAGTTTTGACGCCATCAGTCTCTACATCCTGCCTTGAGAGCAGCCTCCCTGGCAGGTGTACTCACTGAGCTTGTTTCCAAGCTCAGGAGCGCCTGGAGTCAGGGGCCATGTTTCTACCTTGAGGCTCCCAGGACTGGGTGCAGGACTGCCAGGGGTTCAACCACTGCCCAACAGAAGTGGGGCGGGGGAGAGAGAGAAGGGGATGAGAGGGAGGTGAGAGGAGGCAGGGGATGGAGCCAGGGAAATGAAAAGGGAAGCCGGGGAGAAGGGATGGGGAAGGAAGGGGGAGGAAGGAGAGGAGAGAATCACGGAGAAAGGGAGGGGACAGAAAGGAAGGAAGGGAGGAGTGTGGAAGTCAAGAAGGAAGGAGGGGAGGGGAGAAAGGGAGGGGACAAGGTGCCTGAAGAATAGACCAAATATTCGCTCTTGGCTCAGACTCATAAATTCCCTGGAAAGTGAAAACTTCCCAAGCCACAAGCAGCCTGACTAAGGGCCACTGACAAATCCTGGGGCTCTCTGAGACTGGTTTCATTCTCCGCTACAGAGAGAATAAAATGTCTGCTCAGCTGAATAAAAGGAAACCCAAATCACAGTGAATCTCCCTGTCATCGCCTGTTCGTGAGACTGGCAGTTTTTCTCTGTTCCTCGATAAACTAAATGAATCCTCTGTGTCCATCGAACCATGGAGGACACTGGCCAAAGTCCATTGCAAGAACTTCCAACTCTGGATCTCAGGGCCAGCGAGCCCTGGAGAAAGCCACACTGCAAGCAGCTCCCGGCCCCAGGACCTGCCACAGAGTTCCCATGGTTGCAGTGGGTATGAAAAGGCGCAGGATGGGGCAGCTGTGCTGTGTGTGCGGTGGTCCAATCCCCTGTCCCTCAGACCTGCCCAGACAGGTTACCACTGGGTGGTTCCCCCGACCACCTTGTTTCCTTATCAGTGGGCAGGATGCTGGCAATGACCCACACTCTGCTCGGTAAAGTCGGTGGCATCTGGAAGCTTCCAGCTGGCCCCTCTGGCTTCTATTAGTGCACAGGAAGTCTGTCCTGTCAGGGTTCTCTACTGGGGCAGACAGGGGAGAGGCCATGCAGGGACGTAGGTGCTCTCGGTGACTGATGTGGGGAGCCCCTGGCCCTGGCCAGTGAGTGCAGAATGTCCTGGAATGCCAGGGTTCCCCAAGATGGACAAGATGAAAACGGAAAGGACAGATGATTACATGTACAAGCCCCTCACCTGTACTCCATCCTCCTCCCCACATCCAGCCCCACAGAGCAGCCTCCTTCTGCCTTAGCTGTCCCAGCTCAGGCGCACACGGGGTGTGAAGCTCGCCATCCCCCAAACCACCCTTCCTCAGGGACCTGGGACCAGTCAGTGAGCCACACGGAGACTTGGTGTCCACATCTGTCAAATGGGGAACCGGGTGAATGGCAGGCAGTGTTCTGTGAGACCGAATGAGAGAAAGTGTGTCACCATGTCACCGTGTGCTTGTTGAGCCTGACTACAGGCCACGAACTGGGCTATACAGAAATCGCCTCCCCTGATCCTCATGAGGTCAGCACAGGGCAGCTGAGTGGCCTTGCCAGCCGGTGGCAAAACCCAGGCCGTGGCCTCCAAGGCCTTTTGCTCCCTCCTTGATGGGCGCAGGAGTGGTCTGAGCACTGTGTTCACACAACGTTCACAGGATGGTGCCTAGCGGCGGGGGGGGCACGCTATGCACCCCTCTTGGAACCCCCTGCAGCCCCGGCTCCTGTGGCTGTGGCCACTTCCCACAGCACGCTGAGGTGGTCACCTGGCACCTGGGCCAGCAGGAGATCTAGCTGTGCAAAGGAGAGGCTGGCCCTGCCCCTCACTGGTGCACAGGAGGCAGACATGCCCACAGCAGAGGCCAGGTATGGTTCAGCTGACACATTCCAGGTACAAGGGAGAGGGCTCTGAGACGACGTGTCCACTTGCTTTCTCGCACCCCCGCCCATGGGCAGCCTCCGGGATCACCTGTGTGTTGGGTGCCTGTAGCCTCCGGGATCACCTGTGTGTTGGGTGCCTGCAGCCTCCAGGATCTCCTGTGTGTTGGGTGTTGGGTGCCTGCAGTTTCCTGGGCCCAGCCTCAGTGCTTTGCCTCCCAAAAGACACTTGCTAGAAGCTACAGGCATTCCCTGGGGAAGGGTGAACATGGGGACTGTGGGTGGGGGGGCAGAGGGGGCTGGGCATGGAGGGACCCGAGTACCCAGGCGATGGGGAATAATTCTAGTCAGCCTGAACTGGGGAGGCAGCTAACTCGCTGTGGGACCCCAGGCTGCCGCCCACCCACCGTCTCTGTGCTCTGCCGCACCTCTCCTTGAGGTGAGAGGCCATGGGTGGTCCTGCGGTGCCGTGCCCTGTCAGCGGGTCTTCCCTGCGTGTGTTTCTCCATGCAGCCTTTGCTTCCCACTGCAATCCCTAAGCGAGCCCGCTACGGAGACGGAGCCGTTCCGAGGTGTTAGGTAACAGCAGCGCGCACAACTCCTGGACTGCAGCGGATGCAGCCAGGTCCGCCTAGCGCCCGGAAGGCGGCTGCAGCAGCAGCAGGTCCTGCGGGAGGGACAGCTGGCAGCCCCACGCGAGCGTACGGAGAGGCAGTTGTGGGTGCAGCTGGGATGCGAGTCTCCTGGACACGCCGTGAGAGCCACTGTCGCCTGCAGTGACCCGCACCCCCATCCCCAGCCTGACCTGCTCTCCCGAAACACCCGCCTGTGCCGGGGGAGTCTTGGATACTCCGTTTGGAGCAGCCCGTCGGCCTGGGAGGGGAGTGGTCGTGCCTCAGGCACAGCCCACCCAGACAGGCAGCAGAGCAGAGCAGGCACAGGACCGGCCGGAGGAGGGACCCCAGCCTCGCCCCCATGCCCTGCTGCACGGTGAGTGCCGCCTCCGGGCAGCCCCCAGTCCGCCGCCTGGGAGCCTCGCGCCATCTGTGGAGGGGGCTCCCTTTCTCCACGGGCCACACTGCCGGTGGTGTCGGAGGGGACACTGTGGAGGAAGCGTTCAAGGGTCTGGAATAGTGTGTTGGGGAGGGGGCTGGGAGCAGCTTCTGCCGGGGAGTGCAGGGCCCCCCAACCCTGCCCCAGCCAGTTTTCTGCTGACTTTGCTTCAAAGTTCCCCAGGGCTGGAACCTTGGCCAGCAGGGCACTAGCTCTGTCTGGACACCTCACTCGCCCGCTGACCCCCAACAGTGTTCAGCCTGGTCGGAGCGCGGCGGGCAGGAAGGGCAGGCAGCAGGCTCCAGGGCAGAATCGCGAGGTGCCCCCAGGGCTGGGATGCTGCATTGCACCCACATCCCAGTGCCCTGTTCCCTCCTCCAGGGCAGCGCTGCCCACCGTGGTGGCGAGGGGACTGCCCAACCTCCCTCCAGGGGTGGGACGCCCACCAGGCAGGATGTGGGGCATGACAAATTAGGACGTGCAAGGTCACTTCTGAAGCATCTGTTCACCACCTGTGCCTTTGACTTTTGACTTCTTTTGCTCAAAAAAATTTTTTTTTAAGAAACAGACTTGAAAGGGGATATTTCTCAATTTGACTTAATATTGCATTGGCAGAATGGAGTTTACGCTGAGAGATCGGGGTGGTGAGTGGGGGGGGGGGTCTGCTACACACCCTGAGCTGGCAGGGGGACTTGGCAGGACCCTTGGGAACAGACAGGGGTCCTGGGAGCAGAGCGTGGGGTCGGCAGAGCCCAGCCTCCCAGGGCCTTTGGAGAGAGCTGAGCTGTCTGGGACACACTGCCAGGCCGACACCCCTCAAGGGAAGCCAGCCTCAGGCCTGAGATCATGGGGGTGCTGACCCTCGGCCTGAGGTCCAGGGTCCCTGGCGTCGTGGAGGCAGGGCAGTGCCACCTTTTTGTCTTTTGGCCTAAAGCTTCCTAAGAAAGGATGGCCAGCTCCCCATGGCTCTAGACGTTTTCCTGAGGGGCGCATGAGGAGCGGCGACACTGGACCAAGCCTCCCACCTGTCCCTGTAGGTCCCACCAGCAAATCCCCAGGGAAGGGGCAGGTGCAGATGGGAATCCCAGCTCCCTCCTGCCAGCTCGGCCTCGATTTCCAGAGATGCCACGTCTTCCTGTGTCAAATGGGAATTTGAGCAATCCAGGTAGTCATGACAAACAGGACCCTGGGTGTGATGGTACCTTCTCGGGGCCTCATGCTCACGGTGCTGGAAGAGGTCAGAGCCGTGGCCTCACGATGGCCAGAGGCCAGGAGGGACGCTGACGGCAACCGCTGCACGCTGTCTGCCCACATTTGCACAGCACACTCTACAGGTTGAATCCGCTGGCTGTCTGGCAGCCACTCAGAAGCCACTCTGCTCTCACGTGCCCTGTTGCATCCGCTCAGCTGCAAGTCCCAAGAGCCAGTGGGGGGTCCCGACGCCTGCTGGAGACCACTGTGCTCCGGCACTTACAGGAGTGTGGTCAGCAGGCGGCCTCCACAGAGGAGTCCTCACAGTGTCCCAGCAGAGCAGCACATGCCAGGCAGTCCACTGCCAGGGATGTTCCTCTCTGACCAACTTGCTTCAAGGCAGAGGACGCACTGTGGGGACCCAGCGCCGGGGTGTGGGTCCTAGCGGTGCAGGCTCAGGCGGGGCGTTGAGCCTCTCTGACCTCAGTCTCTTCCTCTGTAGAGAGGGAGAACAGGCCCCGTCGTAGAAGCCTCGGGAGGCTGTGAGGAGAGGAAGAGGTGGTGCCTAAGGCTCCGAGCATGGCGCTTTTCAAGTTAATGACATAAAGTTAACCAGGACCACTAGGCAGCTGTGCATCGTGGCTGGGACTACTCATCGGTTCACGTGATGTGGTCCAGGGCTGGGACACGAGACCCAGGACCCAGCTGCCGCCCAGAGAAAATGGTTGAACTGAGCGGGCTGGATGAGGTTGCCCCCAGGACCCCCAGTTTCTCAGGCTCTGGGAGTCTACGGTGGAGAGCACAGAGCGGCAGCGACCGCCTGCCATCCTCTGCTCCGCCAGGAGGCTCCTCCAAGCCTTCGCTCTGCAGCTGTGCTCCAGCCAGTGTTCCTCTCTCCCACACCAGCGAGCCCCTGCTGCGGCCCTGGGCCTGCCCCGACTCTCCTTCAGAACTCTCTGGAAGCCCACATGGCAGCAGAGGTGTCCTGAGGTTGGAAGGTGGCAGTGTGGGGAGGGGAGAGGAAGGGGAGGGGAGAGGAAGAGGAGGCCAGGGGCTGTGGGGGTCTTCACCTCCCCAGCACGGGAGCTGATGGGGTTTTGTCCTGGGTGGAGGTTGATCCTAGAGGCAGGTCCTGCCCCAGAACTAAGACTCCCAGCCCCGCACGGCCAGAGGGGCCTCAGAAGAGCCAAGGACCTCACAGCCTCCACGTCTGCCCCAGCTGCCCCAAGGGCCTTCCAAGCAGGCCACTGGCTCATTCCTCCCTCCCCAGCAGGGCCGAGCCCCATCCATGGGGGCCAGGTAGCAAGGGGCTCAGTCAACTCTCACTTCTCTGACCATCTCAGCTTAGGAGACCCCCAGAGCCCTTCCCTGCAGGGGGCCTGGGCTGTGCCGAGCCTCGTTCCTACCTCTGCCAGGTTCCTTGACTGGCGTTGCCTCCTCTGTGACTTGGTGGCTCCAACCCATGAGAAAAGCTCAGCCTTGCGCTACCCTCGAGGAGGCACAGATCTGCCTGGAGAGTCAAGGGGGCTTCCTGGAGGAGGTGGTGGAGAGTCGGGGGGCTTTCTGGAGGAGGTGGTGGAGAGTCAGGAGGGCTTCCTGGAGGAAGTGGTGGAGAGTCAGGGGGGGCTTCCTGGAGAAGGTGATGGAGAGTCAGGAGGGCTTCCTGAAGGAGGTGATAGAGAATCAGGGGGGCTTCCTGGAGGAGGTGGTGGAGAGTCAAGGGGGCTTCCTGCAGGAGGGAAGGCTCACCCAGGCTCTCCAGGGAGTTGGAACTGCCCTGCCCTATTCCAGGCCAAGCGGCTCCACATTCAAAGCATGGTGGTGTGGACACTTTTCCCCCTCCTCATTCTGTTCTAAGGGAGCTCTGTTGGGCACCAAGGAGGGTGTGTGCCTGGGATGATGGGGACTAGGCCAGAGGGGCCAGCATTGGCCAGATCAAGGAGAGCGTAGGACTCCAGGCTCATGAGCTTAGAGTCGGTCCCAAGAACAGCAGAGGCAGGAGGGTTCCAAGCCAGGGAATGATGTGGACAATGTAGGTTCTAGAAGGTCCTCAGGCTGCATCCTGGGGGCTCCCAAGGTGTGGGGAAGGCAGGAGGTGAGGAGCAGAGGGGGCCGAGCAGGACTCCCATGACCCTGCTCAAGGACCTTGGTCATGCCAGGCAGACCCTTCCACTCAGCACCCCTGCTGCTTTCTTTCTCATTGTTCTCTGACCCGTCACCCTCTTTAGCCCCCAGGGCAGAGCAATCTGTTCCTGGGCTTTCGGCCCTGGGCTGTCCTTGGTGTATTCCCCACCTGGGTAGCAAACAGCCCTGAAACCCAGTGCCCGCCGCTGCCATCTCCATTCTGGAGACACCCGAGGAACTGGGGCCGGAGGGCAAACGGGCTGCAATGGAGCAGCTGAGCCCAACTGAGCCGCCTCCTTGCGCAGGGCCCAGCCTCTCTGCCTCTCCACGGAGCTGTGGGGAGGCCCCAGGCAGCAGGGCAGGGCCAGGGCCTTGGGGTGACAAGGAAGCAGGGCCTAGGCCTGTAGTCTGTGGTCCTGTGATTCTGTGGCCGGTGCCCTCTGCCATCCACTCGAAGGCTCTCTGGCCTCTTGGGCCCCAACCTGCACCTTGTACCCTGCACCTAGCACCCTCTGAGCAGCAGGTTTTCTAGGGTCCCAGGTACCAGTGCTTCCCGAGACGTGTCAAACCACTGGGGACTCCCAGTGGCCTGAGCGGGCCGGATGCCCCCGAGCTGCAGCTTAGGACCCTTGGCAAACCCTCAGGGATGGAGCTCTGTTCCCAGGGCAGACCCACGCTGGCTCTCAGAGAACTGAGGTGTGGGGACTGCTCAGGGGGAGATGGAGGCTGGGGCGATCAAGGAGTCTGAGCTGGAGCCCTGGGGCGCTGTGCTGAACCCTGCCGCCTGTCATCAGTCCCGGAAGCAGCCCTCAAATGATAAATACGTCTATGCGGGACATAAGAGCCACACTAGACTCTGCTAATTGACTGAATAGGGCCTTGAAGTGAGGCACAGCAGGGTGAAGGTTGTGCTCACAGGATCTGAGTTCAAATCCCAGCCCCAGTACTTCCCAGCCGCGTGTCCCTGGGCAAGCACCTGTGGTCTTTCTCTGCCTCAGTTTTCCCATCTGTGGAGTGGGAAATGATGCTAATAATCTCACCTCACTGTCTCCCTGAGAATTAAGTGAGCTGCCTTGTGTGTGGTGCCTGGCACATAATCTGACGCTTTGTGTGGGTGGCTGCTGTTGCTAGAGAATTAATTTTGATGTTGCATTTTCTACTCATCACCGGGAGCCACAGCTTTACATCTCTGATATTTTGGTAGTTATCGAAATTCGTGTAAGCCCAAGGTACAGGAGGCCAGGTAGTGAAAAGTCCCTGGGCTCCAGGGCCGTGACCCACAGCAACAGGCTCCATAAATGCAGTGATCAGGGGCATCCGTTGAGGGCGCGTCTGCTCCCGGCTCTGCCCGCAGGAACAGCTGTCCCCAGGGGGTGGGATCCACTGGGCTCTGAAGTGGTCAGTCCAGGGTCTGAGCCTTAAACCCCAGCAGCTAGGAGTCAGGGGACCCAGCTACGATGGCAGGACACCCCGGAGGCAGAGGCAGCACCCAGACCTCCTCCAAGAAGCTTCCCAGCCCATACAGAAAGGGGACACTGGTTCTGCTCACCTCCCCATCTCCCCAGAAGACCCCTGGGCTGGGCCCACATCCTCCCAGGGGGCGCTGCCTGCTGGTCCCAGGAAGCTGAACCACTGGGCACAGTTCTTCAGCATCTCCTTTGCCCGGGGCTCCCACCAGGCCGGAGAGGAGGAGGTGAGGAAAGGCTAGTAATGGGGCTGAGCGGATGCCGGGCCCTCCAGCACTTCTCCTTCGGCCAAGCAAGGGGAGGGGGAGCTGCAGGGGATGCGAGACAGCTTGGTGCCCCTGAGGGAGAAGGGGGAAGGCAAGTAGGCCTCCCTGAGTATCCCTTGTCAGCTTCCCCGAGGCGTCCCCAGAGGCTGCCCTGCCTCAATGGGCCTCTCCAGCAAGGGACCTGCAGAGCTAGAACTGCCTTTAGTTGAAACCACGGGCTGCTGAGGTCAAGTCCATACTCTTCTCCTGATTGGAACCCCATGCCAATGGGCAGAGGCGGGTCCAGGAGCTGGCAAGAGCCAGAGGAAGGTGGTGACTATGGGGGGACTTTGAGGGGTCCCTGGGCTGGTACCGGCCACAGTGGAGCGGGGCTTATAGGGGAGGATTTAGAAGAGAGCCGAGCAGCCTCAAACCTCACATCCAGCCTGGGCTCCTGCTCCAGGGGCCCCCACAGGCCCCACAGGGATCCCTGAGCTGGGACAACCCAATGGAATACTCAAACTCATGTCCCTTCCCTCAGCTCCGGGGGTTCCTCCCCCAACACATCACAGCACACAGACCCTGGCTGCCTCGTGGCCCCCCGACACACACTCCGTGGGTCAGACAAGACTGCACCCACCTTGCCCACCTGCCTCCTGCTCACACCCCTCAGGGTGAGGCTGGGCTAGGATAAGGACACCCAGATCCTGCCAGTCATTCGTGCCTGCACGGCACCAGCCCAGGGTGACCCTGGGACTTGGGACACAATCTGGGCCCTCCTGGGCCTTCCTTTCCAGCTGGCAAACATCTCGTCTTGGCTGGCGGCTGCGTCAGGAGCCTGCATTTCAGGACGACTGTCCTTGGCTGGCCTATAGTTCATCCTTGTCACATGAGTGCCCATCTCCCCAGACCCTGCTCACTCCAGGAGCCCACAGCACCCAGCTCATGTGCTGATACCTCCCTCACCCCTCCTTGGGCCTCCCAGGCTCCAGCATCTTCTCAGCTCCATCTGCAGGCCTGTGGGGACCCTGCCCTGCCATCTAGGGACTGGCTGGGCTGGAGCCTCCCTGTGCCACTCTAGGTGGTGAGCAAAGCTGCTGCTATCGGGAGCCAGCAGGGAAGGGCAGCTGAGTGCGGTCTCCAGGCCAGCTTAGTCTTGCACCTGAGCTGCCTGAGCTCAGCCCAAGCTGCCTGTGGCAGCCCCAGCAGGTGGGACAGTCTATGCTTTGCTCACCACTGGGCAGGGTTCCCAGGGCACATGGTGCTTGGTGCCAGGCAGCCTTGTACTTATACCTGGGCACTGAGCTGCCCACTAGCCCACCTGGAGAGCAGATGGGGCTCCCAGGACCCCACCCAGGCAGAGGAAAGGCATCCCACAGGGCCAGGCCCACACAGTCAGCCCGTCCTGGATCTGAGCTCTGACGGTCCCCCACACCCAAGGACAGTGGGAGCCACAGCTCTGCAGGGCTTGGAGCCCTCTCCCCCGGGCCCAGGGACCTGCCCCCGTCACTGGCACCCTGCAGCCTGCAGTCATTACAGGCCTCATCTGAGCCGTCCTTGTCAGGGCTGTGAAGGAGAAGCAAGGTCGTGCAGGCCTCCTGGCACAGATGGGCCGGGCCAGCTGCTCATATGCCAGCTCACCCACCTGGCTGCTGTGCCTTCACCACCGAGGTGGTCGGGAGGGCTTGGGCCCCTCCAGAGGGAGGATAGTGTGTCCCCACACAGAGTCGCAGAGCCAGAGCCAGATCCCTTGCCCCAGCCCCTTTCTCTCCTGCATGCGAGACCCCCTCCCACTTTCTGCTGTGTGGACTTTCGTTTGACCTAGTCACAGGCCCTGTGGGCAAAAGCCAGAGTTACGTCAGGGACCCACGCCCACCTGCTCTCTCTCTCCCTATCCCGACTCACAAGTCCTGAGACCCTAATCACAGCCTGGGTGCCTCCACCTTCAATCGGTCCATATAACCGGGCTGTGCACTAGTGACCTGAGGTGGTCCTGACCAAGTCCATAGCCTGGATGATCCAGGCAACAGGAGTTTACTGTCTCACAGCTCCAGAAGTCTGAGGTCAAGGTGTGGGCAAGGCCAGTTCCCACTGAGACTGTGAGGCAGAATTGGTTCCCAGCCTCGGGGACAGCCCGTGGGGCCCTATCCAGAGGCCACAGGCAGGGGAGCTGCCACAGGAGGGAGGTCTTTGAGCACCAGCCTGCCTCTGACTGTCCAGGGTTGGCCCCAGAGCCACCTAGGTGGGGCCCCAAGCACATCCCACTGGCTAGGGAGGAACCAAGGTCTGCAGCAAAGACCTGCAGCCTACCTGCTCCCCGCTCAATCAGGGTCCCGGGGCAGGTCCAGGGCCCAAGGCAGAAGCGTCCTGGGCCGACTGCTTCCTGCAGGTGAGCTGAGCCACAGGTGCTACACCCGGCCCCGCACGGTGACAGGGAGACTTTTGGCGGCCTACAACAGTCCCGGAAGGCGGGGGCCATGGGAGAAGTCTCCCGGCCAGTCAGGCGTAGGCCTCGGGGGTGCCAGGGAGCCTGCCCGCCCTCCAGCCGGCTCTTGTCTCAGTCAAGGTGCAATGAGTTTTTCCCACTTCCCCAATTTCCCAGAGCAGCTTCCTCTCTTCCCGGCAGGGGTCAGTGTGGGAGGGTTTGGCCAAGGCCTTTGCTAGGAAGAGCAGGCGGGAGAGGCTGGATGGGAGCTGCACGGGACTGGAGGCGGAAGCCCACCCTGTCCATAATGAGTGACCCCGTGGGCCTGGACCCTTCCCAGCGCCGCTACTCACTGGTCCCCGCCACTGGGACTAGTGGAGCATTAATGGGGTGCCAGCTGCATGCTGGGCACGGGGCCTTGATGTTTGTGGGCACTCTCACATTCACTCCTACAAAACCTTTGCCGGGAAGGTGCTATGACGATCTCCATTTCACAGATGGGAAGGCTGAGGCCCGGGAAGGCTAAACGGCCTGCTGGGTTGTCTGCTAGGCTGAGGTTTTGGAGAGACCCGCGATGGGGGGTCCCTATCCTTCTCCTTCCCAGCCCTCGGCAGCTGTTCTTCAGGGGAGGAGATGGCCACCACGTGCTCCTTTGGGGTCAAGGGGATGAAGGTTTTGCTTCTCAGTAAGAATGTAAAAGCCTCTCAAAGACTCAAGATAAACGAGTAGCGACCAGTCACACCCCAGTGTGAATTAGGGAACGCTGCCCGAGTAGTTCACAGCAAAGGACCAGGCAGAGCGGTGGGCATCTTCCCGGATTTCGAGGGGGTCTCTATGTAGAGGGTGCACCCTGCAAAATAGCCTAAAAGGCAGCAGGAGCACAGGCAGCCCCAGAGGAAAGGAGCATCTACCTCCCCCCTACCCACACCCTGGGAGCAGGGGTGCGCAGCAGCCCTGCAGAGACTGTTTCCCGGTTCCTAAGATACCCTCTGTCCTCAGCATCCCCCGCACCCCTGTCTCAGAAGGGGCCTGGTCCTGGGGCCAACCTGGAAGGAGGGAAGGGGGGTAGGGGAGGGCAGGGGAGGTGATGCAGGGAGGCCACATCCCTCCCTAGACACCCTGGACCCGGGGCTGGGGTAGAGCTGCCCCAGTGGGAGGGTCCCCTTCCTCCTGCGCCTCCCTCTGGTCAGGAAGGTAGAGGCCTAACCTTGGCAGGGGACGAGGGTAACTATCCCTCCTTCTTCGTCAGGAAGGATCTCGTCCATCAAGGACCTCTACAGTTCTACTCTGGCCAGAAAATGCCGGAAAATGCCAGAAAGAGCTGGAAAGAACAAATAGGCCAAGTGGGAAAAGGTGGAGGTGGCCACAGGCCTGGGGGTGCCCTCCCTTCTGGTTGGCCCGGCCACGCCCCTCTGCCCATGCAGTGTTGGGGAACGTGTCCTTGGAGAAGGGAGAAGTGGGGGCTGTGCTCCCAGACCACCATTGGCCCTTCAATCCAGGCCTCCCATCTCACCCCAAACACACCCTCCACCCACGTCCTCCTCTCTGGGATGCGGGTAGCATCTAGGTTCCCGGGTAGAGCTCCAGGCTGAAAATCATTAAAGCAAGGGGAAGGGGGACTCCCTGAGATTCCAGAGCAACAACCTCCTGGGGTGGCAGCACAGGTAGGTCCCCTTACCCTGCCTCTGCCCTCAAATCCCCCTCATGCCTGGAGCTGAAGTCCCAGTGGGTACCCACTCACAGCATTTTGTGCCAAGTGACTTATTCACACCGTAGAGAGGCATCTGTGCGTGTGTCGGGGGCTGGGGAGCCGGTGTGCCCACCTCTCCTGGACTTTCTGCTTCTGAGAAAGAACGGTGGCCAATTCCAGCCGACTGTGGCCCTGGAGGGGCTGAGCCGCCCCCTACTCCTGCTCGTCATATCGCACAGCCCTTCAGAAGTTGGAGGGATCTTCCCTTTGACCCCTGTCCCCTCTGAGTGTCAGGGGCTCAGTTCCCTGGGGCCTGCTGAGCCCTGACCCAGAAAATGAGCTGAGTCGTCCATGGCCTCCCTGTCCAGTTTGGGGGTTTCTGGAAATCCCAAGGGAACCCATTCCTTCTAGGTTTTCACCCTGACTACACTTCCACACCACTGGGGAACTGGTAGAATCCCTGAGGCCTGGACCCCGCAAGTGCCACCACCAATAAAGTAGGAATCCCAGAGCTGGGAAGGGAGACCCTCTCTGGGTGCCTCCTGGGAGCCTGCAGCTGGCGTTGTACAGGGAAGTGCTGCTTGATTCGAGGGGCTCTATGGAAAGCAGGTGGTGCTCACAGAAGCACCAGAGCCTGAATGACCTGGCTTGGAGGGAGGAGGGGGCAACAGTGGCCCCAGGAGAGGTTGTCTGGGGAGCAGTTGGGTCACCCCACCGAGGCCCACCCTACCCTCTTCTCCGCCAGGGCAGATCTGCCCACACCCACTCACTTCAGCTCTGGCTGCCGAGCCACAGGCCTGAGCCGGGTCCCCGGGGGAAGGAAGAGACAGGGGGAGGCAGGGGCTGGGAGGAGAAGGGAGGTGCTCTCAGGAAAGGATGCTGCCACCTGAAACTCACAAGCCTCCACCTGCACGCTCCCTACGTGTATGGATGATTACCAGAGCCAGCCTCACCTGCAGTGAATGCTTTCCTGTTTACAAATTGCACGTGGATGCTCCACCGAGCAAAAGCACCCCAGCTGGGAGAAAAGGAAGATAACAAGTCCCAAGAACAAGGACATCAGAGTCCCTTCTGACCACATCACTCCCCCAAGTCCCCTGGCCTCAGCTGGGCACGGAGTCCTGCTAAGCAACCCCACATTCTTCAGACCCTGGCAGACAAACCCAGACTGGGGTCTATCTCCCAGGGCTTACAGCCACAGTCACCTCCAATTCCCACCCCGGGGCTTCAGGGAGGTGAGCTGAACTAGGAGGAGATCTGGGAGGGCTTCCAGGAGGAGGTGAGGCCAGAGCCCAGAGCTGAAGGAGGAGTAGGCTTACAAGCAGCAGAGAAGGGGCAGATGGGTTTCTGTGCAGGCCACCAGAAACACACCTGGCTGGCGGTGGTGTCTGTCCATTGTTTTATGCTTTCTCCCTGAATATTCTTGGCTTTCGAGCCATCACCTCCTCGTGTGTAGCTCCCACATCCACATCCCTCGGCTTCATTGTAGAAGCCACCGATTCCCAAGCAGCTGCCCCCATTTATGAGGCCTGTTCCCCTCCTGTGTCAGAGCCACTCTTGCTGAGGACCCTTCTGGAACTTTCCATTCTCGGCTGGGCTGCCCTCTGGAGCTACATGTATTAGGCCCTTCTTGCACTGCTATAAAGAAATGCCTGAGACTGGGTTATAAAGAGAAGAGGTTGAATTGGCTCACGGTTCTGCAGGCCATACAGGAATCATGCTACCGGCATCTTCTCGGCTTCAGGGGAGGCCTCAGGAACTTACAATCATGGTGGAAGGCAAAGGGGCAGCCAGCGCTGCACATGGCCGGAGAAGAAGAAAGGTGGGGGGCGGGCAGTGCTGCACACTTTTTAACAACGGTGTCTGGGGAGAACTCACTGTCACAAGAACAGCACCAAAGTGGGGAATCCACCCCCAGGATCCAATCACCTCCCAGCAGGCCTCACCTCCAGCACTGGGGATTACAATTCTACGTGAGATTTGGGTGGGGACACAGATCCAGACCATAGCACTACGGTTTTTTGGTTGAATAAGCTAAGACTCACCTGAACCTTTGTTGAAAATGCTAATTCCCTGGTCTCCTCCAGACATTGGGGAGTCCCCACTGGGACCCTGGAGTCTGCCTTCACTGGCTCTGTGCTGTGGGCCCTTGGATCCTTGTCACTGGAACCCCCGTTAGAGCATATCTGGCACCAGATCACACCCTCTGCCAGCTCACAAGTATGTCCTGAGGGCTGCTGACCAAAGGCACCACCCCACCACTAAGTACAATTTTGTTTTTTTTTTTTGAGACGGAGTCTCCCTCTGTCACCCAGGCTAGAGTGCAGTGGTGCGATCTCAGCTCACTGCAACCTCCGCCTCCCGGGTTCAAGCAACTCTCCTGCCTCAGCCTCCCGAGTAGCTAGGACTACAGATGTGTACCACCACCACGCCTGGCTAATTTTTTGTATTTTTAGTAGAGATGAGGTTTCACCATGTTAGCCAAGATGGTCTCGATCTCCTGACCGTGTGATCTGCCCACCTCAGCCTCTCAAAGTGCTGGGATTGCAGGCGTGAGCCACCGTGCCTGGCCTAAGTATAATATTTTATATTTTAATAGAGCCCCAGGGCTTCTTCACGTTTTTTCTAGGGCAGGAATTGGCTTTGGCCATCACGTGAAAACTCACCAAAGCAACACTACGGTGAACATGGAGCCATTCTGCTTAAAACAGGGGTGGAGGCCCCAAACCTGCCCGTTCATCAGCCCCACCCCCTCCCTGTCTCTTCACCACTACAGCCACAGTTGGTGACCGCTGATGTGGCAGGGGAGCTAATCTTCTGTGGGATTTGCCTGTGATTTTATAAAATCATCATCTACTCAGAAAGTTGCAGTTTGCTACACTTTTCCCCCTACTTAACGCTACCATTCACTTCTAGGTCAGCCGCATCTTACAAACATCCTAATCTGACGGCTTTAAAATCTACGAATCCATTTTCAGCCAAGTTTATTTTCACTAATAAAAAAATCTTCAAAGGAGACACTTCCTGCTGTGGACTGAATGTGGCCCCAAAGCTCATGTGTTGGAAGCGTAACCCCCAGTGCGACAGTGCGGGGTGTCGGGGCCTCTTGACAGGTGTTTAGCTCCTGGGCTGTGCCCCATGAATAGGTTAATGCCGCTGCCTGGGGTTTGGCCCCCTTCTGCCCTCCCCTCCCTTCTGCCCTGTGAGGACACAGCACTCCTGCACCGCAGAGGTCACAGCAACGAGGCACCGTTTTGGAAGCAGAGATGGGGGCCCTCACCAGACAGCAAACCCGCTGGAACCTTTGTCTTGGACGTCCCCAGCCTCCAGAACTGCAAGAAAATACATTTCTGTCTATAAATTACCCAGTCTCAGATATTCTGTTAGAGCAGCACAAAATGGACCGAAACACCTTCTTAATCGAATCCTAGCGTTGGAAGGATGCAAAAGTCACCACCTGGCTTTCCCACCCAGCTATGGTCTCCTGAGTGAATGTGGCCCAGCAATGCCTTGGTTCACCCACACAGACTCCAAGAACCGACAGTGGAATCTTTCCCACTGAGCCTGGCTGTAATCTCTGAATCCTCAAGAGGACACTCCAGACCCAGTTCTGCTCCAGGGAGCCCTAAAAGCAGGGCAGCAAGCTCTCCATTTCCTTCATATTCCCCCACAAAACCCAATGGACTGGTCCGTCACCAGCCAGCCTGCCCTATTCTAGGTTCATCCCTATTTATCTATGTCTTTGCGCCCATTGCTGATCCACAAGCTCAGGTGTGATTTGATCAAGTTACAATACATTGGGATTATCACCTCCTATGATATGCACACTATATCCCTGTTAATGTGACCAAAGAGTGAAATTTTATAAATGTGTGTATACATACACACACACACATGCACATGTGCACATACATCTGCACCCCACGCCCCAATCACAATTTAATGAGACTCACCTTTGGATGTTATTGGTCTTTACAGTTTAGGAGCTCACAGCCACCAGTGCTCAGGCTTCTCACCCGTCTCCTTCATGAGCCTCACATTCACACAGGGTTGGCAGCCCCTGTGCCCAGGGAAGGCACCCCGCAGACAAGCCTGGAATTGAGCCTGTCATCTGCCATTTGGGGCTGTAGACCTCAGGCAGGTCACTGCACCTCTCTGAGCTGCACATCCTCGCCCGTAAGGGAGTAATGGTATGGGCTGTGCTGAAGACCACAGTGTCAGGCCTCTGAGCCCAAGTCAAGCCATGGCATCCCTGTGACTTGCACGTATACGCCCAGATGGCCTGAAGTAACTGAAGAATCACAAAAGAAGTGCAAATACCCTGCCTCGCCTTAACTGATGACATTCCACCACAAAAGAAGTGAAAATGGCCGGTCCTTGCCTTAAGTGATGATATTATCTTCTGAAATTCCTTTTCCTGGCTCATCCTGGCTCAAAAATCTCCCCCACTGAGCACCTTGTGACCCCCATTCCTGCCTGCCAGAGAACAACCCCCCTTTGACTGTAATTTTCCTTTACCTACCCAAATCCTATAAAACGTCCCACCCTTATCTCCCTTCGCTGACTCTCTTTTCGGACTCAGCCCACTTGCACCCAGGTAATTAAAAAGCTCTATTGCTCACACAAAGCCTGTTTGGTGGTCTCTTCACACAGACGCACATGACACACATGACAGCCCCAGTGGGGCTATTCTTCCTGCCTCCGGGGCCATGTCACTCATGTGCACTTGACCACTCGTCAGCTCTCAGTGGCAGTGGGGTCCCGGGGACCAGCCAGCAGCTGAAAGGCATCTGTCTCCTCCTCTGCTGGTGGAAACGGAGACTCCTGAGAAAGAAAAGCACTGGGCTGCTTGTGTGCTGGGTGTCAGGACAGAGTTCATGGGGATTTCTAAGCTGTGCAGCCACCCAGCCCCCAACCCCCACACTCCCCTACAACACACCGGCCGCCCTGGGCCAGAGTTCATTAGCGTTTAAATGGAGTTTCAAAGCCCTCCCCACCCCCACCAAGGCAAATGGCCTGCCTCGCCAGCACTTGTCCAGTGACAACACAGCAAGTCACTTACCCCCTGCCGAGAAAAACTAGCAATAAGACCAGAGATAACAAAGGAGGCTGGCACAGTGGCTCCTACCTGTCATCCCAGCACTTTGGGAGGCCAAGGCAGTGGTGTGGGGGGAGCGGATCGCTTGAGCCCAGGAGTTGAGGCCCTCCTGGGCAACATGGCAAAACCCCATTTCTACAAAAAAATAAAAATAAAATGTCCTGGGTGTGGTGACACATGCCTGCAAATCATTTCAGCTACCTGGAAGGCTGAGGTGGGAGGATTGCCTAAGCCCAGGAGGTTAAGGCTGCAGTGAGCCATGATCATGCCACTGGACTCCAGCCTGGATGACAGAGCGAGACCCTGACTGAAATAAATAAACACACACAAAGAAGGCCGCAGCCCTTCCAGGGACACTGTGGCAGCCTTCTCTACCTGTCAGGTCCAGCAACTGGGAGGCATGCGATTGGCTAACCAGGCTCAGGGTCCCCTGCAGCTCCCCGAAGGACCTTGCCAAGGACCATCCCTGCCAAACCTCTCCTCCTAGGACTGAGAGCCGAGGACAGAGGCCAATTGCTTTGGGTGACCACACTCAGCCCAAATGCCACCTCCTGAGATGCCTTTCCACATTCCTTCTCAGCAACACAAAACCAGTCAGCACCCTGCCAGCCCCCATCCCACGCATTCACGCCCTCACTCTGTTATGAGCTTTTGTGAGAGATTTTTTTTTTTTTTTTTTTTTTTTTTTGAGACAGAGTCTCGCTGTGTCACCCAGGCAGGAGTGCAGTGGCTCGATGTCGGCTCACTGCAACCTCTGCCTCCGGGGTTCAAGCGATTCTCCTGCCTCAGCCTCCCGAGTAGCTGGGATTGTAGGCGCATACCACCACGCCTGGCTAATTTTTTTATTTTTAGTATAGATGGGGTTTCACCATGTTGACCAGGCTGATTTCCAACACCTGACTTCAAGTGATCCACCCACTTCGGCCTCCCAAGGTGCTGGGATTACAGCATGAGCCACCGCGCCCGGCCTTGTGAGAGATTTTTCCTCCCCCGCTGCCCGGCTGAAGAGCACCTTGGGGCCCAAGCTGGGTCTCCTCCCGTGTACATGGAATGATGAGCACAGGCACTAATGCATGGATGGATCCATGAGCATCGAGATGTGGCAACAACAGTTAAATGCATTCCTGCACCCTGGAGACGCCCCTGGGGGTGCAGGGGACTCCTGGGGGAGTCTCTGAGCTGCAGTGAGGTGCTGAGAGCACACAGAGAGGTGCCGTGTTTTGAGCGCAGCCATCCTGACAGGGAGAGGTGGCCCCTCAGTGGGGTTTTGATTCACATTTTCCTAATGATTAGCGACGTCCGGCACCTTTTCGTGTTGGCTGTCCATTTGTGTATCATCTTTGCAGCAATCTCTATTCTGGTCCTTTGCCCTCTTTTGAATCTGTTGTTTGGTTTCTGCCGGGTGGTGGCTGAATTGTAGGAGTTCTTGACATCTTCTCACACTAATCCCTTCTCAGATACGTGATTTGCAGACATTTTCTCCATTCCGCGGGCTGCCTTTTCACTCTTGATGGTGACTTTGATACACAAAAGTTTTTAATTCTGATGATGTCCAATTTGTCTGTTTTTTCTTTTGTTGCCTGGGCCTTGGTGTCATATCCAAGAAATCATTGCCAAATCCAATGTCACGAAGCCTTTCCCCTACGTTTTCTTCTAAAAGTTTTATGTTTTCAGCTCTTATGTTTAGGACTCGGATCCATTTCGAGTTAATTTTTGTATGCGGTTTAGGAGAAGGGTCCAGCTTGGTGCTTTTCCGTGTGGATTTTCAGTTTTTCTAGCACCGTTTGTTGAAAAGACTGTTCTTTCCACATTGAAGGGTCTTGGCACCCTTATCAAAAATCATTTGCCCGCATATTCAAGGGTTTCTTTCGGGGCTCCTATTCTGTGTAGCTGGTCTTGGCGTCTTTATGCCAGTGCCAGTGTCTTGATTACTGTAGCTTTGCAAAAGCTTTCAAAATCAGGGCATGTGAGTCCTCCAGCTTTGTCCTTTTTCAAGATTGTTTTGGCCATTTAGGTCCCATGAGATTCCATAAAAATTCTAGGATGGGCTTTTCTATTTCTGCAAATAAAAAAACAAAAAACTCAGTTTGGGTTGTCTCAACATCTTAATGGGCAATTTCTTTTTACCCCAGACCCTTTTCACCTGCTAATCACCCACGCATGTCTAAAGGGAGAGAGGTCTCAGCAGAAAAGCAGATAAACAATTATTAAAAAGTCAAAAAACGACAGATGCTGGCAAGGCTGCAGAGAAAAGGGAATGCTTATGTTATACACTATTGGTGGGAGTGTAAGTTCGTTCGGCCACTGTGGAAAGCAGTTTGGAGATATCTCTAAGAACCTGAAACAGAACTACCATTTTTTTTTTTTTTTTTTTTTTTTGAGATGGAGTCTCGCTCTGTCGCCCGGGTTGGAGTGCAGTGGCCGGATCTCAGTTCACTGCAAGCTCCGCCTCCCGGGTTTACGCCATTCTCCTGCCTCAGCCTCCCGAGTAGCTGGGACTACAGGCTCCCGCCACCTCGCCCGGCTAGTTTTTTGTATTTTTTTAGTAGAGACGGGGTTTCACTGTATTAGCCAGGATGGTCTTGATCTCCTGACCTCGTGATCCGCCTGTCTCGGCCTCCCAGAGTGCTGGGATTACAGGCTTGAGCCACCGCGCCCGGCCAGAACTACCATTCAACCCAGCAGTCCCACTCATCACTGGGTACATATCCAAAGAAAAATAAACATTCGACCAAAAACACACCTGCACCTGCCTGCCCGTCACAGCAACTGTTCACGAGAGCAAAGACGTGGAAGCAACCCAGGTGTCCAGCAGGGTGGATGCAAAGAAAACGTGGTATGCATACACCATAGAATATTGTGCAGCCATGAAAAATGAAATAATATCTGTTGCAGCCACATGGATGCAGCTGGAGGCCATTATCCTAAGCAAACTAATATGGAAACAGAAAGCCAAATACCACATGTTCTCACTTACCCATGGGAGCTAAATCCTGGGTTCACATGGACATAAAGATAGGAACCACAGATACTGGCAACTCCAAAAGGAGGGAGGCTGGGAGGGGGCAAGGGCCAAAAACATTCCTGTTGGGTGCTACGTTCACTACCTGGGTGACGGGATCAGTAGAAGACCAAAACCTCAGCACCACACAATATTCCCTGGTAACAAAGCTGCACATATTTCCCCTAAATCTAAAAGAAAAATGGAAACTTGTTTTAAAAAGACAAGGAAAGGGGGTTGGAGGAAAAGGGGAGGGGAGAGCATTAGGACAAATATCTAATGCATGCAGGGGCATAAAGCCTAGATGACGGGTTGATAGGGGCAGCAAACCACCATGGCACTGTATATGTGTGTAACAAACCTGCACGTTCAGCACATGTATCCCAGAACTTAAAGTAAAATAAAAACAAAATAAAATAATATCCGAATGTGTTTCCCAAAAAAATAAGAACCCTCTCTTTCACTATAAATACAGTTGGAAGTATTTTAAAAAATGAAAGAGGCCGGGCGCGGTGGCTCAAGCCTGTAATCCCAGCACTTTGGGAGGCCGAGACGGGCGGATCACAAGGTCAGGAGATCGAGACCAGCCTGGCTAATACGGTGAAACCCCGTCTCTACTAAAAAAATACAAAAAACTAGCCGGGTGAGGTGGCGGGCGCCTGTAGTCCCAGCTACTTGGGAGGCTGAGGCAGGAGAATGGCGTAGACCCGGGAGGCGGAGCTTGCAGTGAGCTGAGATGCGGCCACTGCACTCCAGCCTGGGCGACAGAGCGAGACTCCGTCTCAAAAAAAAAAAAAAAAAAAAAAAAAAAAAAAAAAAAAAAAAAAAAATGAAAGAAAGGAAAAGAGAACGACTATCCCCAAATCTCAGTGATTGAACCCGAAAGTTTATTTCTAAGTCACACTGCATGTCTACTGACTCTGCTAGTCACCCAGAGGCCATGCTGGGGAAGGTTCTACCAACCAACTTCTAGCCGTGTTATTGAGACCATGTGGCCTTCTCTGTCACTATGGTAGGGGAGAGAGAGACTGGAGAACCACTTTGGGCTAGTTTACTATCAGCTCCAAATTGATGCAGCATCATTACTGCTATGGGTTGAATGTGTGTGTCCCTGAAACATTTGTAGGTCGGAACCCTCCCCCGGAATGTGACGATATTTGGAAGTGAGGCCTACGGGAGTGAATTAGATCTAGGTGAAGTCGTGAGGGAGGGGTCCTTCCTCACAAGTGTCCTTATGAGAAAGGACACCAGAGAGCCAGCTTTCTGTCTGCCTCTGCCAGGTGAGGATACAGGAAAATGGTGACCATCTGCAAACCAGCAACCACGCTCTCATCAGACACCAAGCCTGCTTGCACCTTGACATGGTTTTGATTTGTGGCCCCACCCAAATCTCATGTGGAACTGTAATCCCCAGTGTTGGAGGAGGAGGCTCAGGGGGAGGTGATTGGACCACGGGGGTGGACTTCCCCCTTGCTGTTCTTGTGATAGGGATGAGTACTCATGAGATCTGGTTGCTCTGAAGTGTGCAGCTCCTCCCCCTGGCCTCTCTTCCTCCTGCTCCAGCCATGTAAGACATGCCTCCTTCCCCTTTGCCTTCCGCCATGATTGTAAGTTTCCTGAGGCCTCCCAGCTCTGCTTCCTGTACAGCCTGTGGAACGGTGAGTCAATCAAACCTATATTCTTTATAAATTACCCAGTCTCAGGTTGTTCTTTATAGCAATGTGAGAACAGACAAGTACACACCTTAGTCTTAGACTTTCCAGCCTCCAGAATTGTGAAAGACAAATACTTGTTGTTGAAGTCACTCAAAAAAGAGCACATCAACCACTTTATTTTAAATCTAAGAAATAGGTCTCCCTCTGTCACCCAGGCTGGAGTGCAGTGGTGCAATCATAGCTCACTGCAGCCTCACATTCCTGGACTCAAGCAATTCTCCTGTCTCTGCCTCCGAAGTACCTGGGACTAGAGGCATGCACCAGTACATCCAGCTAATTTTTTTATTTTATTGTACAGATGGGGTCTCACTATGTTGCCCAGGCTGGTCTCTAGTTGCAGGAACTACAGGTGTGAGCCACCAGTCCCAACCCCAGATAAACCACTTTTTTTTGAGATGGAGTCTTGTTCTGTTGCCCAAGCTGGAGTGCAGTGGCGCAATCTTGGCTCACTGCAACCTCTGCCTCCTGGGTTCAAGTGATTCTCATGCCTCAGCCTCCTGAGTAGCTGGAATTACAAGCATGCGCCACTACGCCCAGCTAATTTTTGTATTTTTAGTAGAAACAGGGTATTACCATGTTGACCAGGCTGGTCTCAAACTCCCTGCCTCAAGCAATTCACCCACCTCGGCCTCCCAAAATGCTGGGATAACAGGTGTGAGCCACCTTGCCTGGCCAGATAAACCACTTTTAAGAGTCTAGATCTGCACTGTCCATAGTGTAGCCACTGGCCACACAGGGTTATTTAAACCGACAATATTAATTAAAACTCAGTTCCATGGTGGCACCAGCCCCATTTTAAGAGCTAAAGAACTGTGTGCAGCTAGTTCCTCCTACAGCAAGCCAGGCAGCTTGTGGGACACTGTCATCACTTCAGAAAGCTCTACTGGATGGAGCCATTCTTGACCTTTTTTGGGTTGCAAGAGGCCAGCATTGGAAAAGTGATCCCAAATGCTTACAGGCTCTGAATGGGCTGAGATTGTTTCCACAAAATAGGTCCTCGAATAGAAACAAAGAGAGCCTTGGTGAGTTGTTGGGAGGTGGAGTTACAATTCTGTCTCGCAGAGAGTGTGCACTTTGAAGAGGACACGGTGCCTACTAGGAAGGAAGAAGGAGGCGGATGGGCACTGGGCAAAGCCTTCTCTGGAGTCCCATCCTGAGGAGGTCAAGGCAAGGACCAGAAGCTGCAGGCCCGGCCTAGCCCGGCCGTGGTGCAGCATGGGTTGGACACAGAGTTTTCAAGGTAGGACATAATTACCCCTTCCCTCACTCTGTCCTCACTAAACTGCTCTTGCCAGCCCACCCTCATCTCCACCCTCAGCAAATGCAAGAGTGAGGACCCCTTTCCTCCCTGGCCAGAGAGCCTGGCACCAGGAGAGGGTCAGAGAGGGTGGTTTGGATGTGGTCTGTCTCCACCAAAACTTGTCTTGAAATTGGGTCCCCAGTGTGGCAGTGACAGGAGAAGGGCCTAGTGGAAAGCGTTTGGGTCATGGGGGCAGATCCCTCATGAATGGATCAACCCCTCCCACGGGAGTGAGTCCTTCAAGAAATGATTCAATCCCTGGAGAGTAGGTTGTTAAAGAGTCTAGTTGTAATCCTAGGATTTCGGGAGGCTGAGTTGGGAAGATCACTTGACGCCAGGAGTTCCAGACCAGTGTAAGCAACATCGCAAGACTCCATCTCAAAAAAAAAAAAAAAAAAAAAACACACTTTTTTAAAATTAGCCAGGTGTGGTGGCCACACCTGTGTTCCCAGTGACTGGGGAGGCTGAGGCAGGAGGACCACTTGAGCCCAGGAAGTCAAGGCTGCAGTGAGCTATGATAGTGCCACTGTACTCCCACCTGGGCAACAGAGTGAGATCCTATTTCTAAAAATAATAATTTAAAAGTCAAAAAAAAAGAGAATCTGGCACAGTTGCTTTCTCTTGCCATGTGGTCTCCTTGCCCATGCCTGCCCCTTTCCATTTTGTACTGTGAGTGGAAGCTGCTGAGGCCCTCACCAGACACAGTTGCCCAATCTTGATCATTCCAGCCACCAGAACCATGAACCAATCTCTTTTCTCTATACATTATCCAGCCTAAGGTATTCTGTAATAGCAACACAGAAAGGACTAAGACAGAGGGTGACTGGCCCCTGCCCCGCCATAGCCAAGGCTTGCAGCGCTGTCCCCCAGCCCCGCAGGGCCACTGTGTGCCCCTTCATCTTTGGCCAGAGTACGAGGTGGAGCAGCTGAGCTCTGCCACTGTCCTATCACAGGGCACACCTGGCACCCAACAGCTCAGGAGACCAATGACTGGGCAGGACCTGACCCCTGGCCTTTGCCTGCATGCACTTGTGTCTGGGGATGGGCCAGACCCAAGCCAGAGCTGCTGTTGTCTAGGAGGGCCACCCCACACTTGCTGCCAAGCTCCTCTGGCAAGGAGCACACAGAGGTGCCCCTCAGCCCTGCGGTGACAGACCCACCCTCACCCAGCTCAGGACAAGGCTGTGGTCATTTCCCAGCAGGACACTCACTCGAGGTTCCACATTTGCTTTCAGGGATTTTGAAGTGGCTGCACCCATCCAGCCCCTGGCCCGGCCTGTAGAGGCCCTCGGGCAGTCCTCACCTGCCAGAATCGATGGCTCCCCGGTTCTGAGCTGGCCCTGGGGCTGTTCTGCTACCCTCCACAGATGACCAACATCTGTGGGCCCCCCACCTCATGAGCCAGAAAGCACGTCTTCAGAGAGTTTGGGGCCCCCAGCAGAGCCCTGGCGACCAGACTCCAGCATGCCAGGACCGGAAGAAAGTGTCTCTGGAAAGGGCCACCTCGGGAGTGTTTTTGATGCCTACTGCTTTTTTTTTTTTTAATCACATATAAGTAATAAGCAACGATTTGAAAGCAAGCAAATGTGGTTTGTGCATTAGACAGGATTTGAGCACGGGCTGCTCTTGGGCCTGGATCCTTTTTCCACCATTCCATTCATACGCCTTTTTTGAGGGGGCCCGGATCTTTTTTTCAGCATTCCCTTCTTATGCCTTTTTTGAGGTATAGTTGTATTCGGTGTCAATCATAATCCCCAAAGACACAATCCTGAACTGCGTAATCCGCAATGCTGAAATCCCTAAGTCGAAAATCCCTCATGTCAGATTAAAATCCTGAATGCCGAAATCCTGAAAGCTGAGTCCTGGGGAAAGGATTGGTGCCTGTCTGTCTGTACACAGGGCAGTTGCACCGTGTTGGGCAGAACTACGAGGTAGACCTGTGGACCTAATTTTAGGTGTCAACTTGACTGGGCTAAGAGGTACCCAGAAACCTGGTAAAACAGTAGTTCAGTTGTATCCATGAGGGTGTTTCCAGAGGAGATGGAAACATTCTCAGCTAAGCAGCATCTAAATGCACTTGCTTCATCACAAAACTTGAGAATAGCAGGAATGAATGTCCTCCCTGACAAACCTGTGCTGGCATCGTACAAGTGCATTTCCACCCTGTTATTAGTTATCGCCCCTATTTCAGAGTTGATAATACTTCACTCACTCACGCGTGAGTCTGAGTGGACTCAGGGGAAGATCAGCCCTCGGTGTTGGCAGGCACCATCCAGTCAACCAGGGCCTAGAAAGAGTAAATACAGACACGGAAATCAGTCTTTCTCTGAGAGCTGGGACAGACTCTTCTTCTGCTGCCTTGGACATGAGAAATCCAGGGTTGCCAGCTTCGGACCCCAGGACATACATCAGCAGCCCCCTGGGGTCCTGAGGCTTGTGTGGACTCAGAGTTAGAGACCACTGGACCACTGGCGTCCCTGGTTCTGAGGCCTTTGGACTTGGACTGAGCCTTGCCCCTGGCATTACGGGGTCTCCAGCTTGCCTGTCATGGGACTTTCCAGCCACCATAATCGCATGAGTCCATTCCCCAGGGTAATCCCCGCTCTTATATCTGTATACCTATCTTATCAGTTCTGTCTCACTGGAGAAGCTTAGTATAGATCTGGTTCTGGGGAAGTCAAATATTCCTTCTTACTGTGTTTCTCACAACGTAATGATACAGAGCTGTGAAAGTGATCCCTTGCAAAAATGCCGTGATAAGTGTACTGAACGATGGAATATTAAAGATTTAAAGCTAATTATTATTAAGGCTGTGAAAGCAGATATCACTTAACTGCAACTGCTGACCAAGACCAGACTTGCAAATGGACAGCAAAGACATAATTTGTAGGCCACAACCACTCTCCAAGTGCAGCAAATGTTTCAGAGATCACAGAAGAAGTGAAAATGCAGGTGAAACATTTGGGAAGTCTTTTCCACCAAATTATTCCATCATGTGCAGTTTCCGCCCCTTCACACGTAGCGCCAATTTGCCATGCTGTATTTCATCTTCATATCATTTCCAACACTGGAGGCATAAATTATGTTACTTCAAAATGTACCTGAATATGTCCACTTCTCCTGACCTCCCATTCAAGCACCCCAAAACAACCCGAAACAACGCTGACTCTGTTTACAAGACTTCCTGTCTCCATTCTGTCTGTACAACAAAAACAAAGACCGTCACATTCCCTCCTCAGAACTCCCTAAATGGCTTCCATCACAATCAGAATAAAATCAAACTCCACATGGGGCACAGGAAGCCAGGTGTGACGGCCCCTGCAACCTCCCTGATCTACTTCCTGCCCTTCTCCCTCCCCCTGGCCACCCTGGCCTCTGGCCATTATGTGAACACACCAAGCTCATGGCTTCCTGGTGCCTGGGTACCTGCTGTTTCCTCTGCCTGGGACACACTTAACCCTGAGATGCTGTGGCTCACCCACTCCCTTGCTTCATGAGGGTTTCTGCTCAAATGTTCTCTCCCCAGAAAAAGTCCTCACTGGCCCCCCTCTCCAAGCCCATTCAACACTGCATGCCTCCTCCTACCTCCTGCCCCGGACTGGCTTTCCTTCCTTCCAATGTCGCTGGGGCTGTGTTCATGCACTCATTTTCTGTCTTTCTCACAAAAGTTTGAGCAACATGCAGGCAGGAGTCCTGTTTGTCCCCTTCACAGCCATGTCCCCATGCCTAGACACTATCTAGCACCCAATAGGTACTCTAAAAATAAGTGATTAGGGAGAGGGAGCATCATGGGCCTGCCTGCAAGTATCCCCAGCCCAAAGAACAGAGCAGAGCTGAGAGGTGGGAGGACGCCTCACTATCACTAGCCTGCACCTCACCCTGCCACACCCCACTCTGCTGTCTTCCATAGGCCTGGCCACCTCCCCCATGCAAGTCTTACAGCTGGGGCAGCTGTGACAACAGGGGTGAGCATTCACCCAGTGCCACAGTGTGCCACGCCTGGGGGATGATGCTTTTCACATGGGACTCTCCCACACCAAGATGGGTGTAATTTTAATGCCTGTTTTACATGATCAAGAGGATTATGTTAACGTTGACATGCACATAGCCAGTGCCTGGTCCTTAGTAGATATTCAGATAAACTATTAACATTAGCAATATTCCCAACTAACAAGCAACAAATAGAGACAAACCAAGCTTGAGTAACTTCCCAGGATCAGAGAGAACAGAGACAAACAGATTGATATTCAGAGCATGCTCCACCAAGCAATTTAACTTTTATAAGCTTCAGTCTCCTCACCTGTAAAAATGGATAATACTACCTGCCTGGTAGAATTCTATGGTGATTAGAGAAAATGACTTATAAAGACCTGACACAGTGTCTGGCACACAGCTCATGCTCAGCCAAAGGGAGGCAGTAATCGTGAGAATAGTCATGATAATGGTGGTGGTAATGATGGAAATGGTGGTGGCATTGTGGTAATGCTGGTGATGGTGATGGTAATACTGATGAAGGAGGTGATGATGGTGATGAAAGAGATGATTATGATGATGATGATAGTGATGATGATGATGATGGTGATTATGATGGTGATGGTGATGAAAACAATGATGGCTGATGATGATGGTGGTGGTGATGATGGTGATGGTGGTGATGATGATAGTGATAGTGATAACGATGATGATGAATGTGGTGATGGTGTTTATGATGATGATGAAAGCAATGATGATTGATGATGGTGATGATGATGATGGTGGTGGTGATGATGATGATGGTGAGGATAGTGATGATGATGATGATGGTGGTGGTGATGGTGATTATGATGATTGAAAGCAATGATGGTTGATGATGGTGATGGTGATGGTGATTATGATGATGATGGTGATGATAGTGATGATGATGAAGATGGTGACGGTGATCATGATGGTGATGGTGATGAAAGCAATGATGGTTGATGATGGTGGTGGTGATGATGGTGGTGGTGGTGATGATGGTGATGGTGAGGATAGTGATGATGATGATGATGGTGGTGGTGATGGTGATTATGATGATTGAAAGCAATGATGGTTGATGATGGTGATGGTGATGGTGATTATGATGATGATGGTAATGATGGTGATGATGATGAAGATGGTGATGGTGATCATGATGGTGATGGTGATGAAAGCAATGATGGTTGATGATGGTGGTGGCGATGATGGTGATGGTGAGGATAGTGATGATGATGATGGTGGTGGTGGTGACGGTGATTATGATGATGAAAGCTATGATGGTTGATGCGGTAATGACGGTGCTGGTGGTGATAATGATGGTGGAGATTGAGGTAACAATGGTAGTAGAGGAATAGGTGAGGATGGCAAAGCCTAGATTCACACCCAGCTCTGACCCCAAAGCCCAACCCCTCTTCAGCACATCATACTGGAATCCCTACTCTGCCTTCCAGCATCCTCTACATCCATGGTTTGCAAGCCTTTTGGTCTTAGGGTCCTTTATAGTCTTAAAAAATTACTGAGAACCACAAAGAACATTTGTTTCTGTAGGTTATGTCTATCAGTATTCACCAAATGTTTTAAAATCTGCATTTAATTATTCATTTAAAAAGTAACTACTATAAATCCATTACATTGTTAATGTAAATAACACATTATTTATGAGAACCAACCATATTCTACAAAACAAAAATATTTTATGAAAAGAGTGGCATTGTTGTCCATTTTTGTGAGTCTCCTTAATGCCTGGCTTAACAGACGCTAGCTGGATCCTTGCATCTGCTTCTGTATTCTCTCCGTCGCAATATCACACACGGGCTGCCTCCAGAAAACTCCACTGTACGTTGTAAGAGAACAAGGGTGGAAAGGGCAAATAGCATCCTAGTATTACAATGAAAATAAGTTTGACCTCTTGGACTCCTGAAAGGGTCTCAAGGACCCCAAGAGGCTGAGTCTGTCCACTTGGGAGACTCCAGGCACACACTCAAAATCACTGCTCTAGCTCCTCTTAAATGAGTAACCATCAGCCAGGCATGGTGGCTCATGCCTGTAATCTCAGCACTTTGGGAGGACGAGGCAGGTGGATCACCGGAGGTCAGGAGTTCGAGACCAGACTGGTCAATATGGTGAAACCCCGTCTCTACTAAAAATACAAAAATTAGCCAGGCGTGGTGGTGGATGCCTGTAGTCCCAACTACTCGGGAGGCTGAGGCAGGAGAATCGTTTGAACCCGGGAGGCAGAGGTTGCAGTGAGCCAAGATCATGCCACTGCACTGCAGCGTGGGTGACAGAAAGAAACTCTGTCTCAAAAAAAAAAAAAAAAAGTAGCCATCTCCAGCTGTGGGTTGTCTCGTTGTTCCTGCAGGGGTGACAGGAGAGCCGCAGGTCATGCGTGCCCCAATACTGACTTGCCCTGAGTCCTGGGTGACCCTCCCTCCAGGTCTTGGTCATCTTTAGGGCCTTTCCATCTGCCTCTCAGTGCACAAGTTACACCTGCCAACCAACCCCAATTCCGTAAGAAAGTGACTTCTCAGTGGTGGCCCTGTGAGTACAAGCAGGGTCTGCAGCATCCGGGACTCTCCTCCTACCCCACAGACCTGGCCATGCGATTCTGCAGTCTTGGGTTTCTGTATCCTGAGAGGAAAAGGCGGCATCTCTCCTGGGCATCACAGGGTGGCCACTAAGACTGCAGATTCTCTGGTCAGATCCTGCCTTGGGGCAGTCATTTCCTTTCCCCACCCATTCACTGTGTGTCACCAGGAAGCAGCCCCAGGCCTTCCCCAACAGGTGGAAGACAGAACGTGCTAGATTCCCCATGATCCTCCCGAGGGCAGTTTGAAGATCCCTGGAGGGAAGCCAGCCTTCCACCCCAATGTGCACTTGCCAAAATCCTGCTCCTCGGGGTACCCAGTTGTTCCTGGCTAGAAATCAGCAAGCCGAAAGGGCAGCTTCTAGCAAAAGCGTAGACCCTCCACTGCTCCCGGGAGGTGCTGACCGCCCCATTCAACCCTCTCCATTAGTAGGGGCCAGAACAGCCTCCAGCTTGAGGCACAGAGCCAGGATCTGCTCCATCGAGGCTTCCAGGCCCCGAGGCTGTGCACTCAACAGAGACCCAGAACACAAGCATTTAGGACAGGAAAGAAGTTCAACCGGCTCACCAAAACCAACGGCATTCAATGGGAAAATCAACACAACACTGCCAAGGTTACCTTGCGCAGGGCCAAACCCCCAGTACCTGTGAATGTGACACTATTTGGAAATAGGGTCTTCACAGATGTAATCAAAGGAAGGATTTTCAGAGATGAAATCATCCTGGATTACCCCAGTGGGCCCTAAATCCTACGACTGGTGCCCTTATAAGAGAAAGGAGATGGAGATTTGAGACATAGACACAGAAAGGGAAGGATGCCATGGCTGAGGACGGAGGCAGAGATTGGAGGGACGCATCTCCAAGCCAAGGAGTGCCTAGGATTGCCGGCCACCAGAAACTGGGGAGAAGCAGGGAAGGACCCTCCCTCAGAGCCTCCAGAAGGAACCCAGCTGCTGACACCTTGATTTCAGGCTTCCAGCCCCCAGAACTGTGGGGGAAGCAATTCCTGTTGATTCAAGCCCCCTGGCGTGTGGCAGCTGTTTGTTCTGGTGGTTCCGGGAAGTGAGCACACCTGTTTACAGTTGGTCTGAGGGTTGAGGAGAAACACCGGGGTTTTATTTGGTCATCACATCCACTAAGGTCACTGCGTGTCTTCGAGCACCAGCATTCTGAAGTCAGGGATGGGGTCGTCCTCATGGGGTGTCAGCGACTTATTAGGAAGGCTCCAGGTCTCATTAACTTGGAGCCAGATCTAGGTGAGGTGACCCTGCGTACTTCTGGCTTATGGCAGGTGCTGTTAGTTCTTCCTGAGGGGCACACGCACCCAGGATGCAGGGGGCAGGCCTTAGCCTCTCAGGCCTTCAGCCCTCTCCTCCTTGTCTGTGTCCCAGGAGGGCCTGCTTTCCTGCAGCAGGTCCTCAGCCCCAAGCCAACGGGGAGGTTCAGGACCCAGCTCTGATCTCAGGAGTCAGTGCCAGGGAGCACCGCCTGAGTGAGCAGGCTCCAGGAGGCTGCCCCTCAGATAGCCATATCCCTGCGGGGTCTGCAGCCTTCCAAGTGGACACACTGGACCTCCTGGGTGAGAACTTGGACACGATGTGCCTCCCTTAGAGACGTGTCTGCTCCAGATGCCCCTTGATCTGCTCCTTCAGGTACCAGCACCGAGGAGACCCTGCCCCCAGCTCCCTGCGGCCTTACCCAGGGCTCTCACCACACCCACATGCTGTGCCTGCTCCTTGGGCGGGGAGGATCACTGCCTCCCTCCTCAGAGCGGGGACAGAAGCTTCCCCTGAGCCCCAAGCAGGAGCCTGGGGCCCCCGTGAACTGCCCCCTCCCAGCCTCCCTCCCTGCCTCCAGCAGCACCGTGGGGCAGGCGGACGCCCATGACTGTGGCAGATGCAGCCCATGGCCAAGGGTGACAGGCAAGGGGCTCCTAAATCCAGGTCCTGAGCTGGGTGTGCCCCTGACCCCTGAGAAGAGGCCCGGCTGGAGCCCAAGTCAGTGCCCCCAGCCAGCAGATCCCCGGAGCAGCTGCCCCCACTCAACCTGGGCACCAGCCAGCTTTGGGAACCTCTGGGCATGTCTTTCTTTACCCCGTGAGGTTTCTGTGGTGTATCACCAACCTCCCTGCAGTGCCCACGAGGCCCTGCTCCTCCTCCTGACCAGGTGCGGTGGAGGATGGCATAGGGCTGGCTGCACATAGCAGGGCCATAGGCAGAGCCCGTCGCCCTCGGAGTCAGCTCTGAGGACTGGCTCCACGCTCGTGGGGAGGTCTGAGCACGAGCTTATCCCACATATCCAATGCCGTTCAGCGGCACCCACAGCCCCCTGGAGCCACCTCAGCTTCCCACCGAGTCCTGCGGAGGTTTTGACCCTATAAATAGCATCTTCTTTTCCTTTCAGGCAGGAGTCCAAATACTGTCACCAAGAGAGGTGGGAAACTCCGTTTTTATTATGATCATATTACAATGCCTGTATCACAGGTTTAGATATGGCTTTCTGGAAGACAGGAGTGTGTGTGAGTGTGCGTGTGTGTGTGTGTGCACACGTGTGCATCAGAGAGAGAGAGAGAGACAGACAGAGACACAGAGTAACAGAGTCAGAGCCAGACAGGCAGACAGAGCCAGAGAGCTGGGGCGAGCCTTCAGGCAGCAGGCCTGCTCAGGACACATTGTGGACAGTGCGGCCCAAAGCTGGGAAGGGAGTCCTGCAGGCTGCCCCAGGAAAAAACCAAAAGAACAGAAAACAGCCACTGCTCCGTCCCGCTCCCCACACCTGGCTTTGTGACTCAGCCCGGGAGACGCCACCACAGTCTCCCTAGGAAGAGGAGGAGGAACGCATGTGGGGACCCAGTATGTCCCTGCTCCTCCTTAGGCCCCCAGCCCCTGCACCCCTGTGGGATCCAGGAGAGGAAAGGACTTGGCTCCCTCCCACGGCTGGTGGCCCAAAGAGGCAGTCATGTCCAGCCCTGAAGGAGAGAACAGCGGGGAAATCCTGCCTCCTGTAACCTGAACGCCAGCTTGGCTTCCAGTCCTGCCTGGGACGCTCCTCAGTGGCCAGCCTGGAGCTGGTGGCATCACCTCCCTGACTTTCCACTTCGGCGTCTGTAAGCTGGGGATGCTAATAACCACAGGCTTGCCGGCAGTGCGGGGGGATGCAATCTGGTCACGTGAAGTTGAGGACATAGTGTCAAGTGCACAGCAAATGGTCTATACATGCTGCAATGTTCTTGTGATTAGCTTTGTGCCATGGAGACTACCTGGACGCTTTGAGTTTCACTGACGCCCCACTGCCTACGGGAGATGTCATCTCATCCCCCTGCACAGGGGAGGAAACAGAATTAGCAGCAAAGGCTCCCACAAGAGACCACACCGGGGGGTGGATGTGCCCTCAGGGTAGCAGGGAGGGCAGCAGAGCCCAGGCTCACCCCTGGATCTCCCCACTGCAGCCCAGGGAAACCGGGCAGGTGCCCCTCTAGGAGTCGGAGACCCACCAAAGTCCAGGTTCACCCCTTACTACTGGGACCTCAGTTTCCTCATCTGTCCAAGGGAGAGAAGTGGTTATTGCTGCCTCCGAAGACTGAAAAGGACCGGGCGTGGTGGTTCACGCCTGGAATTCCAGCACTTTGGGAGGCCGAGGCAGATGGATCACGAGGTCAGGAGTTCAAGACCATCCTGGCCAAGATGGTGAAATGCCGCCTCTACAAAAAATACCAAAATTAGCTGGGCGCGGTGGCAGGCACCTGTAATCTCAGCTACTCAGGAGGCTCAGGCAGGAGAACTGCTTGAACCCAGAGGGCGGAGGTTGCAATGTGCTGAGATTGCGCCACTGCACTCCAGCATGGGAGACAGAGTGAGACTCCATCTCAGAAAAAAAAAAAAAAAAAAAAAAAAAAGCAGGCTGAGAAGGACTAAAGGAGATAACCGATGACAGTTTACAGGCCCACACCTGCTGAAGGTCTCTCCCCAGGGGGCCACACCCAGCCCCGCGGGCTCCTGCAGTGGCTGCAGCCCTGAGCAAGGCTTTCCTGGTTGGTGGCACTTTCTCTGGATTGGGCCCAGCCCTGTTCCCACGTGTCCTGGCCACCCCAGCCCTTTCCAGGGAGGCAGCCAGATGTAGCAGAAGGGGCAGGGGCTTTGGGGGGTCTCCTCTGAGCCAGTGGGTCTTCATCATGAACCAGGTGGCAGAGCACAGCGGATCAGAGCACAGTTCTGGAGCCAGAGAGGTTGGTGACTGCCTCGCCTGCTGTGCCTCAGCTTCCCCATCTGTAAAATGGAGTCAATCACGACAGAACTAGCTCATAAGTTTGTGAGACAGATGAAATGCACCAAGTGTCTAAAGCCCTCAGAAAAGGGTCTGACAGAAGAAAGGTGCCCACAGCCATCTTATTCACCCCTCAGTTGGTGTCAGGAGGAGTAGATGAGATGCAAAGAACCTGGGACAGGGTAGGGGCTCCATCAGCAGGAGGCCTTGGGGGCTTAGACCAACCACCCGAAACCAAGGAGTGATGCCAGCAGGTGGACATGTATTCACTTCTGGGGCAGGGATTCTTGACCACTGCATGACCAGCATTTGGGGCCGGGTCACTCTTTGTGGTGGAGGCTGTCCTGTGCATGACAACGTGTTTAGCAGCATCCTTGGCCTCTACCCACTAGACACCAGTAGCAACCTCCAAGGACAACTATCTCCAGGCAGTGCCAAATGCCACCTGGAAACTGGAGGCAAAACCACCCCTAGCAGAGAACTGCCATTCTGGAGACTTGGATTGGAGCTGCCCTGATTTTAAATTGCACTCTGCTTGCAAAGCATTTTAAAAATTCTTACTTATCACAGACATATTTGTCTGAATTACCATAAATTCCAAACTAACCAGCTGGGCGCTGCAAGCCGTTCCTTCCCATAGTTCACTCATGGTCTCCAATGCCCACCAACAGCCAGCACTTGCAAAGTCTGTTAGCCCACGGGGGACTCACGGAAGCTCATGCAGCGGAAACTGCTCTGGTCATCATTGCCATTTACAGATGAGGAAACTGAGGCACAGCCAGTTGCACAAACTTGCTCAAGGGCTCCTGGATGGTGGGGCCTATTGGGCATGCCCCCCTAAAGCTGGTGCCGTTGGCACCTGGCTCTGCCCATCTCTGAGAATTCTCATGCCCTCATTTCCTGCGCTGACCACCAGGCACAGATGCTGTGTCCATCTGACAGGAGAGGAAGTGGGGGCCTGGGAGGAACAAGCCACTGTCTGGTGATGGAACTTCTTTCTGGCAGCAGCAGAATTCAGACCTACCTCTTGTTGGGGGCGACCTCTTCGGCTCAATGCCTCTCCAAAACCAGGCAAGGGGCTGGAAATGGGGCTTTCTGGAAAAATGCAGACCCTGCTGGGAAGCAGGGCAGACATCTGACACCTGTCGCTCAGCCTGGCAGGTGGCGTGTTCTTCATTTCTTGTGTGGTCATCTGGCTGTCACACTCAACCCAGTGAGAGGCTCGACCCTCGTCCTGCTCCGCCCCAGCCCCAACCTGCTGTCATCTATGGCCCCTTTCCCCACCCCGTCAGGTGCCTCTTTGACTTTTGACCTCTGCCCTCAGCAGTGTCATTTCATGAAACCCAGGCCCCGGACAGCCAGCATCAAGCACCTGGCAACCTTCCATACTTCGCCCCTGAGACCTCTGCCCTAGGGATAGGGGCTTTGTTTTCTTCCCTAATTCCCTTTGGATTGGCCCCAGCAACCAGCAATTTACCAGGCAGCAGCACCCCAGCTTTGGGCGGAGTCTTCAAAGAGCAAACCCAGCAGGTGTCTGTGGATCCCGGCTGCACAGACCCTCTCCTGGAGAGGCAGAGGCCACCTGCCACAGGCCACGCGGAGCAGGGTCCCACCATGGCCCTGAGCATCTTGACTGAGCAGTTCTGCATCCCAAGACCTCACAAGGTGACTATGGAATGGCAAGGCTAGCCCTGGGGGTAAGCTTAGGGCAAGTCCGAGTAGCCAACTCACCTCCATAAGCCGTGGGTTCCTGTGATCGGCGCACAAGGGGCTGGTGCTGCTATCCACAGGAGGATACCCACCAACTTGTCTAATGGGGTGGGTGAGGCCAGGGCTGAGAGGAGAAGGGGTCTGGCTTGTTGTGGGCAGAGCACCTGCATGCTGTGCCACTCCCCCTTCAGGTGCTGGAAGGAGCCTTCCTGGGCGGCTCGCCCTCCACAGCCCTGTTGGGAGGTCTTGCACAGGCCCATGATAGCCAGGTTTAGGGCCTCCCGAATGCACCTGCAGCGTGAAACCGTGGAAACACGCGTGTCAGTGGCAGTTCCGTGCGGGGAGGAGCCCGGGGCTCTCTGCGGAGGGTCAGTTCTGTCCCTTTTAAGGTTCTGCGTGGAAAAGGCTAGGCGCCTTCTTGGGTCTACCTACATCTGGGGATGCCAGAGCCCAGCTCCCAGTTTTTCTGATATTTGGGGGCATACCATAGGAAGGACCTGCAGGGCACCTCAGGCTTGTATACTACGGCTGCAAACCTTGGGGCCAACCCTGGGCTCACACCCAATTCAGGGTCTACAGCCAGCGAGCCGGGGGCCAGGGGAGGGCCTCTCAGCTCCCACTGGGGATGCTGTTTAGGGGAATTAGAATGTATTTTATATACAAGAGAACTGAGGGGTCTAAAAGGGTCTCTGGGGGGTAGAAAAAAGTGAGGAGGAAACACAGGAAGAAATGCACATGAGGGTAGGTTCTTGTCGAAAGGGTCCTGAGAAAGACGTACAGTTAGAAACAGAGTGTGACTGAGGGTCCTTCTTAGCACGTAAGGGGCAAGGACAATAGTCTTAGATGTCTGGGGCTCCTCTTGTGTTCTGATGGTTCCTGAGACGGGGAGAAACGGCGACAGTTTCTTGGGTTCAGAGAGGGAGAGGAGGCGCCTCACACTCTGGCTAGGGTGGGCTGGGGGCCTGCACCCCTAAATTGGAGAACCCCACTAAGCTGACCCCACTCACCACTGCCCACCCCGCCAAGCCTCCTGGCCATTTTCAGCGGAGTGTCCCGACCTCCGGCCGCCCGGGTGAGTGTGAGCCCCGGAGCGCGCGCGGGGTTGGGGGGCGAGGAGAAGCGGCAGCCGGTAGGGGGGGCCCCTGGGCGGCGCCCGCTCCGCGCGGCGATTCGGCCCGGGTTTTGCGGCCGCCGCGCCTCCTCCTCCCGCCTCCGGGCTCCCTGGGCCTCCTCCCTCCGCCGCGCCCTCGCTCCGCCTCGCGCGGAGGGACCATCTGCTGGCATTTCCTGCAGCCGGGCCCGCGCCGCCAGCGGAGCCCCCGCGCGCCCGGCCGTCCCGGAGCACCGAGCTCGCGGCACGGTAGGAGGTAGGAGCGCGGCGGCCCGGGGGGCAGCGGGGGACGGCGGGGGGATGGCGGACTGGGAAGGACCCGGAGGGCCCGGCCGGGCAGGGCCGGAGCGAACCGGAGGCCGCGGGGGGCCGGCCGAAGGGATCCGGGAGCCCGCGCCGCAGCCCCGCGGACCCTGGCAGTGGCCAGTGCGGGGAGCCGCGCCGGGGCCGGTCGTGCGCGGGGGAGCCTGGGGGCGCCCCGGGCCAGGGCGGGTCGGCGCCTGGTGGGTTGGGGCGGGTGGGGCCCGCGAGTGGGAAGCGGCGCGCCCAGCACGGCTCTCCCCACTTGGTGGGGCTTAAAGGAGACGGGACCGCCAGGGAGGGTGGCTGGGTCTGACCGCCCAGACCCTGGCCAGTGCGGGGGTCTGTGTCCCCACCTCGGCCGACGCGGGCTCCAAGGAGCCTGCGTGGGGTCTGGGATCTGAGTCTGGCGTCCCAGCTGCGGGCTTGGGAGGGCGGCTGTGTCTGAGTCCGCAGAGTCAGGGGCTGCCTGGATTACAGGCTAGAGAAGGACCCTTGCCCACAGTCCCCATCTCTGGGGCACTGACCCCCTGAAGATATGGAGCCTCAGGGACTGTTGAGGTGCCTGAGTCCTCAAGAGGGTCTGGTGCACTTGAAGATTCCTCCCGGGGAGCGAGGTGCAGGAGGGTGGGGCAGGCAGGAAGGAGGCTGGAGTCTGCAGCCCCCCGGGCAACAGGCCCGTCCTGGGCTTCCCAGGCACCGCCCCGACCCCCACCCAGACCTTTGGGCCGCCTGCTGTCAGAAGCCAGCTGGAGTTAGGGTTTGGGGTGACTCCTGGGGGTATGGAGGGTGGGCTTACCTGCCCCTCTCTCATCCCTGGGCTGAGCCCACTGCCCCTCCCTCATCCTTGGGCTGAGCGGGTCTGCCCTGCCGAAGCGGCTGGGTGGATTTCGTGTCTTGCTATTTGGTAACTTGCTCCCCTCTGTGTGTCTGCCCCAGTCTCTTCAAGGTGCCTTTTACAGGCAGACTTCTGTAAGGGTCCCACCCCACCTGATACAGCCTCCCAAACTCTGGAGAAGTGGGCCAGCCTTTGGGATCCTAGGTAGATGCTTTTAGGTCTGCCTGCACCAGGGCTGATCCAGATCCCGGACTGAACAGAAACCCTGCCCCCCACCCCCAAGAGTAAGGCCCTTCTGCATGTTTTTATCCCACCTCCTTGTTACACAGGGGCCTTGCTGTTCCTTGAACCTGCCAGGTGAGAGGGGGCTTTGCAGGCATCAGGCAGGTCTGGGGCAACCTGGGGTGGCGTCAGGTGCCCGGCTGTTCCCTTCAGGCCTCAGGCTCCAGAACTGCAGATCCTATTGTCTGCCTGCACGCGTGTGGGGCTGGCCCGGGGTGCCCAGGAGGCAGGCACTGCGTGTGTCTGTCTTGCCAGGCGGTGTTTAGGAAAGGTGACACAGCAGATGGGCCGGATGAGGAGCCTCTGACCCGCAGTCCTGGGCCTGGTCTTGGAGAGGCTGCCCTGCAGATGTTGATCCCTGGACAGCCATCCTGCATGTCCAGTGGAGGCTCCTTTCTGGGTCCAGATTGGGCCATGAATAGGCCAAGTTCTTCAAAGAACTGCTTTCAGCTCTTCACAGAATGCAAATGCAGGAACCCCTGCCCCGCCCCCACCCAGGGTTGTATTTACTATGCTGAGAATGCCTGGTATCAGTTTCTCTCCTGAAATCTTGGCCTTGCTCTGAGCTCTGATAGTAATCTGACATGTAACGCTTGGGGGAGGGAGAAACACTCCGTGACAAGCCGGCGGGTGGAAGGGCTGTGTGTGTCTCTGACAGCTGTGTTTTGGGGACTGGTGCTCTGCTGATTCTATGGTTAAGCCCTCACGCGTTTGCACACATACAGGCACAGCATGCAGGTGGAGAACTTACCCAAGATGACAGAAGGTGCATCCCACCCCGTTCCCATTTATTGTTCAAGGGACAGGTGAATCTGAGTCTGTGACCGCAGCTAAGAAATGTTGTGGACCCAGCTCAGGGTTCTCCCAGAGAGGCCTGGGGAGCTGGAAGCTCTGACCTCCTGGACAGGGGGTTGTAGAGGGGCCGAGGCCCAGGGGTGCATCGTGCCAAAAGGATCCCGGTCATTTTGATAGGAAGGGAGCTGTCAGGGAGGGAGCCGTCAGGTGCAGCTCCCCTTGTGGAGCCCAAGGGCCAGGTGGGTAGAAGTGCTCACTGCTTGCAGGGTTGGCAGGGCAGCCCAGGGAGCACACTGGTGTGCTGGGGAGTAGATGTTGGGTGGTGCAGATGAGGGCCACTGGCCTCCCAACAGGGACAGGCGTGCTGCCCTGGATGTCCTCGTGCTGCTTGTGACCAGCACAAAGGAAAAGAATATTGTTCTTGATGCCAGCTTTGCTTGATGACTTACCTACCGAGCCTGCAGCTTGAGGAGGCAACTGACAGCCTGAGGATGGGGCTCCTGGGCTGGTCAAGATTTTTAAGGGTTTTGCGGCCTTGGTGGCTGGGTCTTGGCCACGGCTGGGTCACCTTTCCCGTGGAGATGTATGGGCAGATAGAGAAGCTGCTGCAGAGTGGTAGGCTTGGCGGTCGAGTACAAAGGACTTGGACTGAGGACCGCGTCATTCTCTTAGCATCACAGTTGTTCTGAGCCAGGACCTCTGGGATCATGTCCACGAGGGTGTGAGGTTGCCTTGTGCTGGCATCTACACTAAATGGAGCCCTGGGCACCAGCTGTGTCCTCAGGACCAGGGCTTGAGGTGGGAGATGGGGAGGGGATGGGACATGAGCCTTGTTGGCTGGTTTAGAGGGATCTAGAATTCCTAGAGGACCTTTGTTGCAAATCTCACAGCCACCCAGGCTGAAAGCAAATGCTTTGCTCGGCCTCCCAGCCCGCCTCACATCCGGCTGCTCCCTCCAGGGCTGGCCTCCACTCCCCTCCTGGCCCTACCAGCTCTTGCCTGGAGCTCCACATCAGCTACCTGCAAGGTTCCCCTTTCATGGCCTTCCTAGCCCTTCTCCAGCCAGCAGCCAGCACGGTGTTTAAAAAGATAAACCACTTCATGTAGTTTGCCTACTTACAGCCCTTTGAGATTTGCCATGGGTCTCACTCAGTAAGTCCTGACCCCTTTCCAGACCCCACAGGCCCTGGACACCCCTCCACTCCACCTCCCTTCCCATGTCCTCCTCTCCCCCTTCCCTGCCCTCCCTCTCTCCTCCTTGCTCCCAGGGGTCCAGCCTCAGCCCTGGCTTCTTACTTCAGGGCCTTCGCACTGCCTGTGCCTCTGTTTTTGGCCCCTCCTTGGATCTACACTTGGTGGGCTCCATCTAATTCAGGTCCCAGCTCGGATGCCGCCTCCCCTGAGAGAGTCTCTGTTCCTGACACGATATCCATTCCAAAGCAGTTCTCAGCTGTGTGTTTTGTTTTCTCTTTATTTATACTGAAATGATCTTGTTTGTTTAGTTGAATGGCTTCCTATGGAGAAAGCGATTGAGCCAAGCCAGGTCCATGGTGGGCGCCGCTGCTGCGTGGCATCTGTCCCCGTGCACGGTTGCCTGCCAGTCTGCTCCGGGCTCTCTTCCCAGGGGCTGGCACACAGTAGGTGCTCTATGGTTAAGTGAGGCACATGTGGAAAGCCAGCATACTGTCTCATCCCAGGGAGGTCAGTAGGTTGAGACTGGCTGCCCCCATCTAGCAAGTCCCACCCACCATGTCCGGGTTTCAGCAGCATCGACTGGTGTGGGACGTGCCCAGCTCATTTCCTCCATGCCCTAGGATGGCGAGGACAAGAGTGTGTGTGTGACTCTTCCCAGGGTCCCATCATCTCTGATTTAGGAATGGAGCCCTTAGGGTGTCTCACCTCCTCGGGGTGCCTAATATTTTATTTGGTGAATGCAGATGGACTTAACTGGCCCGTCGATCTCCTCTGACCCTGCTGACACGAAGAGAAGGATGAAGGGGAAAGATGAGGCTCAACACCTGAACAGTATTCCCTCTAACTATGTACATTCTTCGGGAGTTTAAGTGGGAAATAGGGAGGAGATGTGGGGCATACCCCACCTCGGCAGGCAGCTGGTCAGGCTGCCGTTGTGACCAGCCTGGGGTCACCTTCCCTTCATCCAAGGCCAGGGCAGTTTGCAAACCTGTAGTAAGCCCTGCTGTACCTGGCAGAGCAGAAGCACCACCCCGGCTTGGAGAGAGCAGGCCCCTGACTGCCGGCCATGGATGGCCCCTTGGGAAGTGCCCTGTGCTTCTGAGCAAGGAGGGAACGGGCCTCCAGGCGCTCGGGGACAGCACAGAGGGCACTCTGTCGCCCGTGCCTTTGTCCCTTCTCTCGCTGGCCCATTCTCAGCTGCTTCCTCTTGGGGAAGGGCCTTCCTTGGCCAGGGGAGGGAGCACTCAGTGGCCCGGCGCTGCGGAGGTATTGATGTGCTATTGGGGTGAATACGGCACTCGGTGTGGGGGTGGGGGCGGGAGGGTTGTCATTTAAAGGGGCCTTTGGGGATCGTCAGCAGAGGAAGGCGTGGTGTTGGGGCGGGGCATCCGCATCTCCGCGCCCCGTTCCTGGCAGCCAGCGGAATTTCTCATGTCTAGCTATTGCAGCGAATAAGACAGAGAGTCAACTAAAGGGCGCGCCACTGTAGGTCCTATTCGCTGGGCTGCGGCTCCAGGCAAAGGCATTTGTATGCCTGCCTATTAGGGTGAATGTGACGCAGGGAGTGTGGGTCGCTTAAAGGGCCGGGACTCTGGCAGCAGTGCGTCCCGCTCATGCCCGCCTATTGCGGTGAATACGGTGCAGTAGTCGGGTCGCTTAAAGGGTCCTGGTGTCCTGCTTGCTGGACTGTGCTGCTTTGGGGCAGCTCCTGGTCCTGGACGGACCAGGAGACGCTGGCCCGTCGGGCAGGAAGGCTAGGTGCCCTTCTTACAGGATGAGTGAGCCTCACCCCCACCCCACCCCCTGCTGCCTTAGGAAGTCACCCAAATTTAGCAAAATTCAAGCCACAGCCAGCAGGCACCAGGGCGGGGCATGTGACCCTGTTCTGGAGGGCTGGCGGGGCCAGGGCAGGGAGGGGCCCGGGCCTAAGAGATTGATGGTGGTGATGGTGGCAGGCGCCACCTGGGATCTGATCAGAAGGCCTAGCCGAGGAAGACGCAGCTGGAATTCTTCACCCCAGGTGCCAGGGTCAGCAGATTTTATTTGCCTCCTAAACCTTGGTTACCCCGTCTGTAAAGTGAGGCTCATGGCTGGCCCGTGAGAAGTCCCGAGATGGTCTTTGTACACAAGCGCTGGGTGAGCATCGGCCATTGTGTGGGTGACTGGCATGACCCACTACCCCACCCCTATAGGCTGCCAGTCAAAGGTTTCCACCCTCCAGCCACCATCTCCCTGGCTCAGATAGTCCTGGGTGGCCCTGGCCCTCCCCAGGTGGACCCTGTCCCTGCCGGCAGACCCTCCACCTCTCTAGCTCTCTCCTCTGCTCCTGAACTTGGCATTGGTCCCAGGCTGCCCTGAGCTGTCTCAGGGGACTCCTGACCCGTGAAGGGGCAGCGAGTCCACGGGAGGCAGTTGGCCTGGGCTCTTCGAGGCTGTTGTCCTTACCTGTAGAGCAGGGACCACTGCACATGGTGCTCCTGAGTGTAGCGGATCCAATGAGTGGCCTGGCACAGGGCCAGGGAGAACTGGGATGCCTTAGTCTCTGGCCCACACACTCCCTACCAGCGAGCACTTTGTGGGTTAGGTACCAGACCTCGTTAGCCTGAGGCTGGGGTGCTGTGGACAAGGTGCTGGGACTTAGCATTAATGCTCAAAGATGAGCTACAGAGGTAGTGAGATCTCCCAGCCGCAGGGACACCTGAGAGTTCTACGTCTTCCCCACGCCAGCCTCAAGAACATACCTGGGCAAAAACCGACCCTCATGTTGCATTCTCTGTGGCTTCAGGGTGTGTGCACTCTTGCCTGGGCCCTCACCCTGCTGTCCCTTGTGTTCAGAGTGTGGCTGGTCCAAGGGCTCACAGCATCTGACAGGCTCCCCTCTGAGACGGAGGAAATGGGGCCCCAAGAATGGCAGGGTCATGGTGCTACTCCTCGCTGGGCCTCAGTTTCTCCATCTTAAGCCACCCCCATCCCTGACATTTGCTCCCAACCCCCACACCTGCGGGGCTAAGGCACCCGCACACAAGCAACACCCCAGCAGGAACTGAGACGGAAACCTGGACATCCAGAGCTCCCTCTCCACTCCCGAGGCCTCAACTTCTCCAAAGGCTTCTGTCCATCTGCTCCTACGCCTTGAGCTGTTTTATATCTTGAGGAGGCACCCCAGGTTTTATGCAGAAAGAAGCGTCCACTAATTTTTAAAGGTTTGAGACTGAGTGATTGGAAATCTTTCTCGTCCTTCCTCCTTCCTCTCTCCTGTACCAGTGTGCAGCCCGGGAGAGGCCTCATGTGTCACTGACCACGTACCAGTGTGCAGCCCGGGAGAGGCCTCATGTGTCACTGACCACGTACCAGTGTGCAGCCGGGAAGAGGCCTCATGTGTCACTGACACTCCACGAGTCTAACTTCTGCATGTGGAGTGTCCCTGTGGCTGGTCCTGGGGCGGTGGACTGGCCTGATGCTGCCAAGGACGCCCCACTTTCCCACAAAGCTCCACCCTGCTGTCTTGCACATCCTGGGGCCAGGACAGGAAGAGCGCCCTGCGGATTGGAAAAGCAGGTGCCATTGTGGGCACCAAGAGCCCTTTGTGCTTTGTAGGATCGCGTGCTGCCACATGGCACCCTCTGATCTCCTTAGGGCAGAGGAAAAGAGCAGCCAGCTTTGACGGGAACCCTCGCCCACTCCAGCGCCCATGCTGGGTTTCTACTTTGGGCCCAGCTCCTGCAGGAACGCACAGATCCCTCTCGCTCCGAGACCTAGATTCTGCCTTGGAACGGCACAGCTGTCCCCAAAGGGCAGGCCGGGGCAGGCAGCTTGGCCACAGGAGGCTGGGAGAGTTGGGAGCATGAAGAACACCTAGAAATGTCAGAATGTGGGCCCCATCTGGAAACCTGAGGCTGAGGCCGCTTCAGGACAGGGCCTGGTTTCTTGTCCCATTACAGTGCCACAGTGGGTCATCCTCCCCAGCCTGGCACCACGAAGGCTCCCAGAGAGAGGAGGACAGAGGTGCTCTCTGTTGGTGACTAGCACCCAAGGGTGCTTGGCCCCAGTGTGCTGCTGACCACACATGGCTGCCGTGGTCGAGGCCATCAGGAATCCCCACCCTCGTGCCTTGCACCGAGTGCAGCTGTGTGGCTCTTTCCTGCCCAGACCCTCCCTGCTCGCAGGTGCCCACCAATAGCCAGAAGAACCTTCCGGCTGCTGCAAGCCCAGCAGGCTGGACCAGTTTCTCCTTCATCTGGTTGCTGTGAGCAGAGGAGAACGAGTTACTCAGTCCCCAGCCGGCCGGGGGCGGGGCCGCCTTCGTCTCTGCTCCGTGGCTGCTGGGTGCTCACACTCTAAAGTGATGTGGGTGGCAGGAAGTGGCCTTGTGGCGCCCACCCGCTGGGCACAGGGCTGGCCTGTGGAGCCACCCTAGTCATGGAGCCAAGCTGGCTGGGTCTCTCCTGCCCCCGTCTGTCTTGGCACAGGCCCTTCCCAGGCCTGCAAAGCCTGCTTCCATCGGGGCACTGCCTCAGTACCCGCAGCACACATGACATCTAGGCTAGCTAACTTGGTACCCAGGACCCCTCTTGGCCTCCCTGGGTCTCTTGGGGGTGTCACCTTCTCCTGGAACCCTGTCTCATCAGGGTGACCTCTCAAAAGTCCAGCCTCATTCCTTATCTGCCCCTTGCCATCCTTTTACCGGTCAGGGTCTCTCTGCTGCTGGCCCTGACTCCCTTAGATCTGGGCCCTGCAAGGCCCACTTTTTCCCACGTGCTCAGGAAGCGCCGCTTGCTTTCCTCCCTCGTGGGCTGTGAGCCTGGTCCTGTGTGTTTGGCCTGTGTCATTTGCACAGAGGCACGCAGCTCTCTGATCGTTGGTGCGTGAAGCCAGGTGCCCTGGGCCGTAAGCACCGCCCAGTAAAGGCGCCCTTCACTTTCTGACGTGTGCGAGCTGGGAGTTTGCTGCCCTTGGGGGCCCCGAGGAGTGACCCGTCTGACCTTGTGGACAGGGGCACAGTGCTTAGAACATGGGCTTAGCAGTTGGCAAAGCAGGTGGGAATCTCCACCCTGTGGGGCCATGGGCAAGTCCTAAAGCCCCAGACCTTGGTTTCCTTGTCTGTGAAATGGGCCATTGCAGGGACAGCCTCCTGGAGGTGCCTCAGGACGTGGTGGGAGCATGAGCCAGCTCATCGTGAGCGCCGGCCCTAGGCCTGTGTGGAAGTGGCACGGGCTCTCAGAGCAGGGAGGGGCTACCTCCTATCATGCCTATCATTAATGAAAACTTTCACTGTGAAAGATCTAAACACAGGAACCATACAGAATAACAGAACCAACCCCAGCCTTGTCAAGGTCCTGGCACCTGGCCGTATTTGCTTTAGGTGTCTTTCAACAGCTACAAGTTGTGTGTAGGGAGGGCCCCAGAGCTCCCTTCTTTCCCCAGAGCTGCCATCCTGGGTTTCCAGGCTCATGCTTCCAGGCGAGTTTTGGGCTTTACTATATATGGATGGATCCGTAAACACACACAGACAGAGGTCACGTGACCACCGATGTTCTGCTCACATCCTTCTTTCTGATCGTTTTAGAGTCACAGAGAAGTCGCAAAAACAGTAGTTCACCGCCCTCTGCAACCTCTTCTTGTCTGTGTGGTTCTGTATGTCTTGTACATTTTCCTTGCTTTATATACATAAATCACATGGATTTCCATCCTTTGGAAGGACTTTCTGGTAGTTCCATTCCGTCCCTGGAGCAAGGTCTGCGTTCCGGTTTCCTTGGGCACGGCCGAGGGCACTCCCCCAGGGGACGGACCTGGGGTGGGGTCAGCAGCCCGGTGGGATGGGGCCCAGTCCCTCCTGTGCTCAGTGCTGCCTTCCCTGCCCCCTTGTCCCAGAGGGAATCATCCCTACCGCCCCCCCTTACTCTGCCTCAGCATAGGGCAGCGGGAGGCATCCTGGCCCCCGAGGAACATACCTTACAAAGATGTTTGCCAGGGCCCCCCAGGGGCCTCTCAGTGACCAACACATTTTGTTAGTTAAAACCAGAAACACAGGCTTGAGCCTGAGACTGAGGGTCCAGGAAGGGCAGGGTCTGGCCGAGACTCTGCAGGTCTGCTCACAGCCTGTTCCAGCACTGCATCCCCTTGCTGAAACCACACGTGTGTGGCCTTGCCAAAGATGGGGAGACGGGGCTTGGGAATACTGGCCAAGCCTCAGACCCGCAGCACCTCCACAAAGCTGGGTTAAATGGAAGCGAACTGTCGGCATAGTGGCTGCTGCCCTAGCCATCTGGCCGCTTGGGATATGAGTGGCAGAGCTGGGGTGAGTGGCAGAGCTGGGACGAGTGAGTGGCAGAGCTGGGGAGAGTGGCAGAGCTGGGACGAGTGAGTGGCAGAGCTGGGGAGAGTGGCAGAGCTGGGACGAGTGAGTGGCAGAGCTGGGGTGAGTGGCAGAGCTGGGATGAGTGAGTGGCAGAGCTGGGGTGAGTGAGTGGCAGAGCTAGGGTACCCATCTCCCCTCGGTGCTTGGGATCACCCCAGGTCTCCAGTTGGGAAGTGGCCCAGGCAGGATTTGAGCCCGAGTCTGCCAGGCTGTGCCAGGCGTTATTCCTGGGAGAGAGGCCCTGTGGCACCTCCTGATGTGGCCAGGGAGAAATCCCCTTTTCCCAAGGAAGCTGGTGCTATAGTCCGTCTGTCCTAGGAAGGCCCTCCTGGGCGGGTGTGTGAGTTTGCAGGGGTTTCCACCACTAAGCAGCCCAGACGTTGATTCTTTCTCAGTTCTGGAGGCTGAAGTCCAAGATCAAGGCCTTGCAGGGCTGGTTTCTCCTGAGGCCTCGCTCCTGATCGTGCAGGCAACCACCTTCTCCCTGTGTCCTTGCAGGGTCATCCCTCTGTGTGCCTGTGTCCTCATCTCCTCTTTTTATTTTTTATTTATTTATTTATTTATTTATTTTGAGACTGAGTCTGGCTCTGTCGCCCAGGCTGGAGTGCAGTGGCCGGATCTCAGCTCACTGCAAGCTCCGCCTCCCGGGTTTACGCCATTCTCCTGCCTCAGCCTCCGGAGTAGCTGGGACCACAGGCGCCCGCCACCTCGCCCGGCTAGTTTTTTGTATTTTTTAGTAGAGACGGGGTTTCACCGTGTTAGCCAGGATGGTCTCGATCTCCTGACCTTGTGATCCGCCCGTCTCAGCCTCCCAAAGTGCTGGGATTACAGGCTTGAGCCACCGCGCCCGGCCATCTTCTCTTTTTATAAGGACACCAGTGAGATTGGACTAGGGCCCACCCTCATGACCTGTTTTAATTTAATATGCTCCTTAAAGACCCCATCTCCAAGTACAGCCACTTTCTCAGGTCCTAGGGACTAAGACATCAGCACATGAATTGGGGGGACACAATTTAGCCCGTGACCGTGGGTAGTGGAGCAGCCAGACTAACCCCAGGCGTCTCGTCAGTGGGTTCTGTTTTTATTTCCTGTGAGGACCCAGCGTTTGCTGGGAGTGAGATTTTGATGTGATCAGAGGCTTTCCACACCCTTGAGTGTGTGCAGTGTTCTCAGATTTCACCTGCTTGAATCTTGACTGTTTTATGCCCTCTCAAGAGCCCCAGCTCAGCTGGAACCTGGGGGAGCTGTAGAGACCCCTGCTTGGTGAACGAAGCGTCAGCAGGAACACGCTCACCCTTCCAGGCTCACCCCTCCTGGGCCACACGCCGTCAGCCACTCTGTCCCACCGGCAGAGTGGGCAGGGAGGCCGGGATGCGGGTCACTAGGTGTGTGTGGGGTCAGCAAGCCCTCTACAATGCATCCTGCCACCCACTGGCAGGTGCTGCACGCAGGGCCGTGCTCTCCAGGTCCCAGCATCCTGGGCCAGCATCTGCGGGCTGGAGTGTGTCAGCCGCCCCTTCGCTGTTGCCCTCCCGTTCAGCAAACACCGCCTGCAGCAGCCCTCTGGACACCACACGGGGCCTTTCCTCCCAGGGAGGGCGGATAAGGGGCCACACACCAGCAGGGGTTTGAATGCCGTGTATTTCCCGGGCACAGACCTTCCTCAGGGGCTGCGGGCCTGCCCTGGGGCTCCCTGCTGTGTGTGCAGTGTCGGCAGCACTGTCGGGGAGCCGGTAACCCCGGGGCTCCCAGCTGCAGCCACCTTATCTGGGCTTCACCTATATGGAGCTTCTGCTGTCCAGAGCTCCGACGAGAACTCCAAATGCAGCAAAAAAGAAAATGAAAACGAAAGACTTCTCCCGAGCAGCCGTTGCGGACACCCACCCGTCACTCACAGCCGGGCCTGGTGGGCCGCTCGGGAGTCGTGCCAACGTGGGCCGCTGCTTCCCGGCAGCTTGAGCCGGTGGTCAGTTTTTAAACTGAGGTTTAACGAATGACCGCAGGCAAATAACTGTCCTCCCGCCCTGTTCATTATTTTTAAACTGTGTCTGCTTTGAATGTGCAAGGAACATGCTGTTTGTCTCTGGTGGGCGCCTGTTCTCCTGGCTGTGGCCATTCATTATTCCGGGGCCTCAGCCCTAGCGATGGTGCTGGCGTCATCAGCCCCCCGCAGCTTGCTGGAACAGGAATAGCCCCGGGAATTTGTGACCTCAGTGAGCCACATCTTCAGGCTAGAGCGAGCTTTCCCACACAAGAGCAGCTTATCCCACGGAGGCTCAGATCTTTACACACATTTGCGCTGTTCCGTGCATATCCCAAAATGCATTACGTGCAACCTTGAGGTCTACATGAGAGACACTGGAACCTTCTTCCTGCTGACTTGTGTCATTATAACAGTTAATTTTGATAATGATTAACATGTATTTTATTGAGGCTTTTGGAATGACTTATCTCTTTTAACCCTTGAAACAACCCTATGCCATAAGTTCTATTATTGTCCCCATCTTACAAATGGGGACACGGGGGCTCAGAGAGGTGAAGCAACCTGCCCGGAGTCACCCACCCCTACGTGACAGGACTGGGACTGGAAGCAGCTCACCTCGTAGCTGGGACTCCCTGGCGCCCGGGGGATGTTGCACTCTGTGGGCTGTTTCTCGCTGTACTCAATGGCCCCAGACTCCTCCTCTTCTCCTTGTCGGAAGGGCTGTCAATGATCATTCCCGCCCACTGCTGTCTAGGAAACCAGATGAGTAAGATTGTTAGAAAAGTGAGCAAATCAGGAGCGGACGGACGTGGCGGGAGAACCCAGGAAGTGCCAGCGAGGCGTGAATGAGACCTGGCATGCGGTGTTTCATGATGCTTGATTGGGCTGTTTAGGGGGATCTTTTCTGTGTTTCTCATTCTTCTGATTCTCGCTCAACATCCAGTGTGGATCACACGGTATTGACAGCCAGCGGCGTGTATCAAACGCCTGCTTGCGCCCAGCTCTTCCTGGAGGCTTTGCAGGCACTGGTTCTGTTCACACTTAAGTGCCCTTTCAGGATAGAACCAGGGTTAGGGACGCTGCGTGCCTCGCCCGAGCCCAAGCCCATCGCACCCTGCAGGCTACTCCGATAATCCTGCAGGCCCCCACTGGTGTTCCGGGTGGGATCCCTGGAAGGGGGCCTGGTGAAAACCGAGGCCTGGTCCCTGCCCGCAGGAGAAGGGAACATAGGGGTCTCTTGGTCAGGAAGGAGTCCCACACTTTGAGCAGCTTCTGGCATTTTTAGAACAGCTTTCAGTGTGCGCAGACCACCTTGGCAATCCAATGTCACCTATACTGTTATTTAAGACCTAGCTCTTTAATAAATCAACTCACTTCTTTTTGAAGTCTATTTATAACCTAGAAGACGTGTTAATCATTGCTGCAGTTAAAAAATCAACATCACCTGTGGTAAATTGCAGGTAACTATGAAAACATGCACAATAAACACGAACCACTGACTACATGTTAGCTTTTGGGTGCTCTGGCCACAGGGACTCACATTGTTTGCTGTGAGCTTTGTGCCCAGGGCCACCCTGCCTTCCTTAAATAGAGAGATGATGAGCAGGGGCAGAGCCACCATAAAGACCCATTCTCTTGTCCCTTGATGTAATCAGGAGGCTGGGAAGAGAATGGAGAAGGCCTCGCTTTCTCACTGTGACCTAATGGTGAAGGCCGCCTGTACTGCTGGTGTCACCGGGGGCATCGGTGACGTGCACACTTCCAAGCTGGCTCGAGAGGCAGAGGAGGCGTTTCAGTGGCCAATTCCAGGGGATTTGAGAACGGGCCCCTCTCCAGGAGCAGCCTGAGGAACAGGCAGCTGTCGGGGCTGCAAAGCCTGCCCCGGGGAGGCGGGAGAAGGTGACCCCAGTGACGGGGCCCATCCAGGTTCCCAGCACAGTGCGGCTGTGTTGCCTGGAGACCCCTTCCCACGGGGTCGACTGGCATCTGCCGAGTCACGGACCGTTCTCCAAGGAGTCACCGGTTTTCTTTTTGGATTAATGCCAGGACAGTGTGTTCAGCAGGGATTCCAGAGGGGTGTAAGAACCGTTTTTTGTGCCGTGGGGGAAATAAAGGTACATGAGGCTTCATCTTCAATCCCTTGACTTTTCTTTTTCTTTTCTTTTTTTTTTTTTTTTTTTTTGAGATGGAGTCTCGCTCTGTCGCCCAGGCTGGAGTGCAGTGGCGCGATCTCAGCTCACCGCAAGCTCCCCCTCCCGGGTTCACGCCATTCTCCTGCCTCAGCCTCCCGAGTAGCTGGGACTACAGGCGCCCGCCACCTCGCCCGACCAATTTTTTGTATTTTTAGTAGAGACAGGGTTTCATCGTGTTAGCCAGGATGATCTCGATCTCCTGACCTCGTGATTCACCCGCCTCGGCCTCCCAAAGTGCTGGGATTACAGGCGTGAGCCACTGCGCCCGGCCCCCCTTGGCTTTTCATGGGGGAAAGGGCAGGAGGACGGTTTGGTCGCGTCCCCAGCACATGGGGAGTGGGGAAGACAGCTGGGCTGACAGGAAGTGGCCAGGTCAGGCTGGTGCCGGGTCTGTCTGGTCGCCTGCTGTGTGTGTGTGTGGAGGAGGGGGTGCGCTTTTCTGCGGTTTCTTCCATGCCGGTGGCAGAGGGGCTGAGGAAGAGGCGTTCGCACCTTTGGCCAGGCTCTTCCCTGCTCCCAGCTCTGTACCCAGGGCATGGGTGCTCTGGGGCTGCCATAACAAATGACCACAAACTGGGTGGCTTAGAACAACACAGATTCATTCATTCACAGTGGTGGGGCCCAGAAGTCTGAAATCCCAGTGCTGGCCGGCCTGCTCTCCCTCCAAAGGCGCTGGGGGAGGATTCTTCCTGCCTCTTCCAGCTCCCGGGGACTCCAGGTGTTCCTTGGCTTGTGGCTGCATCGCTCCGATCTCCGCCTCTGTCTTCACAGCACATTCTCCTCTGTCTGCGTCTCCTCCCCTGTCTTGTCACACGTGGACCCCAGTCATTGGACGAGGACCCCAGGCAGTGACCCTCTTTCCAAGGTCAGGGTCACAGGTACTGAGGTTAGGACTTGGACACATCTTTCATGAAGACACAATGCAACCCTCCACCGCTGGGAGAAGGTGGCCACAGTGGGCAGCCTGCCGTGACTCCGGGGAAGATGGACTAGGATCGGAACCTGTAGAGAGACCAGGGGTGGCATTCTGGGGCGTGGGGATGACATCGCAGAGGCAGGCGTGCGTGATCACAGTCGTGTTTAGTTCTAGGGAGCAGGGGGTTGCCATATTTCACAGATGAGAATAATGAGGCCTTTCAAGAAACCAGGAGCTGCCTGGGGCACCCAGGCTGTCAGCAGTGAGCTGGGAATGAAAGTTGGGGGTGGCCACCAGGGAGCCCCACCCCAGGGAAGGGAAGAGTTCTGCTCCCACTGGAGGCATGTTTGTCCAGCTCTCACGACACCACAGGCCGCTGGCCTCTGTGTCTGTGAGGTGGGACACCTTGATCCCCTGGCCTCCTGACCCCTGGCCTTTCCCTGAGATAGTTCCTACATGCTACTGACATGGCGGCCCAGCTTGGACAGGAGGGGATGCCCACCTGGGGGCTGCTGGGCTCCTCCCTAAGGAGGAGGAGGAGCTGCTGCTGGGTTCCTCCCCAAGGCTGCAGCCTTGTCCCAGGACCCCGGAAGACAACCTGGGACAGGACTGTGGTTGCATCAGACATGTTTACCTGGGAACCAGAAAACGTTTTTTAAACAAAGCTGTCTTTAAAAAGTGAGGGGGAAAAAAGTACTGTCTGCTTCCCCCGGGGACTTGGGATCCTGGCTCCCGAGGGCGACTTGCCTTTTTGTACTGGCTCAGCCTGGAGCCTCCCACCTGGGCCTCTGGGCCACAGTGCCCTCTTGGGAGGCAGCAGCTATGCCAACAGGGGAAACAGCCGCTGGTTGGCTTCTGCATCCTGATTTGCTATGTGTGTGTGCACGTGTGTGTCTGTGTGTGTGCATGCATATCTGTGTGCTTATGCATGTGTGTGCAGGCATGCATCTGTGCACATGTGTATGTGTGTGTGCCGTGCCTGTGGTTGTGTGTGTCCATGCATCTGTGTGTGTGCCTGGGATGGGGCGGTGAGCAGTCAGGATAAAAGAGGAATGCAAGGCCACCATCGCACTCCTGTGTGTCAGCACCTGGCACACAGGGAACACTCACCAGCAGCCACAGCGGGCCCTTGTGCCCCGGGCTATGTGGTGCCTGCCAGGGCAGTGACCACCCGTTGACTGGTCAGTGAGGGTGGGGTCATTTGATGATCAAAGAGGAAGAAGGGACAGGGAGTAGGGGCCTCGGGGAGCACCATTGTGTGCTGGAAACCACACGTCCTGATAGGACCTGCCTCCCAGGATGACTGTGAGGACCAAATCAGATCAAAGGAGCCCGGACAAGGCTGCAGCAGGCACCTGCTGCTTGCCTGATGCACCAACTGTCCCCACGGCCTGCGTAGGCGGCACCCCGCCACAGGCACACGTGGGCAGGGGAAGCTCATGGAGCGGCAAGCACTAGGTGATGTTGATGGGGACAGGGAGGATGCTGGCAAGAGGGTCAGCCACGGTCACAGCGCCCACTGCCTCCCTCACCAGAGCCCAGCACACCACAAGATCTTGCCCCTTTCCTGGCCACCAGATAGGGTAGGGGGGCTGGGAGGTCTCCCAAAGGGCGACTGCCCCGCCACCAGCCCACGCCTGTGGGAACAGAAGACTGCTCTGGGGGGCCTGACTTGGGGCCTCTGCTGCATTCTGGACTTGGGGGCTTCCAGCACGGTGGTGTGGATGCTCAGGGGGCCTGTTTCAAGTCTGATACTCCCTGGACAGTGGGAGAGCCATTCTGATAAGGCCGGAAGCCTCTGGAAAGGGCGGTTGCTAAGACACAGGGCTGGGGGGCCCAGGAGGTGGCTTTGGCAGCTGATATATAAAGGTGGCTCTGCGGTGGGCCCAGCGGGGAGGTCAGGGCTGGGGCAGGTTCTGAGCCTCTGGGGGTCCAGGCTCTCTGGAGGCTGCAGCCCACGGAGGAGACCTGGCCGGTCCCTGCCAACCCACAGCAGAGGCTACTCAGCTCCTTCTCTGCTAATTCTCCAGCTCATCCTGAGTCTTAATCCCTTTATCTTAATAACCTCTTTTATCTTGTGCCAGTTACTTGATTTTTCACCTGTTTGAAGCCTCTAATCTAGCTGGTTGTCACCTTTGCCTTCTTAAAAACCCTTAGCCTCCCTTGGGGGATGGGATTCTGCTATTACACCCAGTGTCCTCTCCTGCTTTGAGGCTCTTCCAAAATTCTCCTCTTAAAACCCCATCCGGGTAGTGGATTTCCCTTCACGTTGTGCCTTCAAGAGAAATCTATGGCTTCTCCTATTTGGCTTCATATGATAGAAAACGTCAAAGACGTACAAAAGTGCAGAGGGCAGTGCCCCCGCCCCGCCGTCATGGAAGTGGGTCCCAGACAGCGCCCCGTCTCCTCCACCCGGACAGCCACTGGAAAGAGACTCCGTGCGCACCTCTGGTCCTCTCTCTTCTGTGACCTCTGTTCTTCCATCTTGTTACCCACCTTCAGGGCGGCCAGCAGGAAGGTGTGGGGGGCAAAGCACATGTCATGGCAGGGGCACTTCCTCTCCACCCTCCCTGGCCCCTCAGCCCTTGCCTCCCCAGGTCAGGGGTGGGGGCCCACATGTCAGCATTGGGTAGCAGAAGGAATGGGGAAGGTTCTGGAAGGTCCCACCCCGATGCCCCTCATGACCTTGGGGAGTATGTGGTGGGGTCCAGTCCACCCTCCCAAAAGACACCTAAGAAAGTCAGCAGGTGCGATTTCCGACCTGCTTCCTAGGGAGTCCCCGCTGTACTGTATACACATCACGGTCAGACTCACCCAGAAGGCATTCATTGGCACCTACTCCATGCTCAGGCACTGGGGGTACAGGGAGAGCTGTCTACTCCATGGAATGGGAGCCTCTGCAGTGAGTGTGCCAAGTGCTGGGTGCCGGGGGAGTGGGGAGGATGAAGAACAGGAGAGTGACCAGGCAGGAGCCCAGCTAGTGGCCCCAGAGGTCCTGGGAAGCAAGGGCAGCTCGGTGAGGCCGGGGCCATGGTGGACGTTGAGTCGCAAGAACAGGCTCCTGGTGGTGGAGACCCAGACAAGACGGAAGGGCCTGGGTCGTGCGCATCAACTCCCACTCGCTGAGGCTGGTCCCGTTCCTCCCCGCACCTTGCATGCCCCTGTGCCCCGTCTAGGGCCGCACCCGCGTGTCCCTGGACACGCTCACTCCCATAAAAGCCACTGCCAGCCATCCGCCTCTCTTCTGGCAGATATTGATTACAGAGCGTTTTAGTCCCAAGGGTAAATTTCTGGAAGTCCATCCCCGGCTTAAAGGATACATGAGCACTTGGCGCCTTGATTCGAGTTCACAAACGGCCCTCTGGAGAGGTCAGTGCAGCTCTGCCTGCGTCGCTGCCGTCCCAGCTGGGCCTGCATGGGGCTGTGTGCCCATAGCAGGGCTGACTGGGCTGACCCACAGCCTGGGACACGAGGGAGAGGCTGGAAGCAGACCTTGTCACCGTGGGCTGGCCTCGGCTGCGGCTGTCCCGGCCCAGGCAGCTTGAGGTCAAGCCAGGTTGGCCTGCAGAGGCAGGAGCCGTGCCCAGGCCTGTGGCCAGCCCTGTGGGACACAGAGTGTCAGACACATCCAGTACTCAAGCTGGCCACTGCTCCCCCTCCTCCCAGGGCCTCTGCCAGCATCCTCCTGGGTGGGCCCGGCCCAGCCCTAGCCCCTGACTCTGGAGCAAGAGTCCTAAGTCCAGCGCTCAGGCCTCATAGAGGCCTTGCAGCCTCCCACCCACGCGGCCCGCTTGAGACAGGGTGAGTCACACGGCTGTGGTTCTGCCTTGGGGAAAACTGAAGCCCAGGACAGAGCTGGGGCCTCAGCCCGCCCAGAGGTAACAAGGTACAGGCTGTGCATTTAGCCCAGGAGAGTTGTGACAGCTGCCAAGACCCCTGTGCCCTCAGCTGAGCCACCTCGAAAATCCCAGCCCCTTGTCAAGACCAGAGGTGGGTGTGCTGGGAAGGGGCATGGGAGGCGAATCACAAATAGAAACACCAGCTCCAGCCACAGCGAAGGGGCTCCTGGCTGCCAGGGACCCCGCAGTCTTTGCTGCCCTGTGCTGCCCTATGCCAGACCGTTTCAGAACAGGCTGTACAAAGGCCAACTCAGTCATCTCCCAAACCCCAGAGGGGCCCCAGGATTGTCCCCCTCCCCAGAGAGAAGCCTGCAGCCTGGAGCTGGCCTCTCCCCAGGCACTCAGGCGCAGCTGTGTGCCCAGTGGCTTAGCAGCTCTGCAGAAGGCAAGCGATGGAGTGCCCGAAACCGGGTGCGATGGAAACCGGGTGCCAGAAATACACCAGGTCCCTTGTCCCAGCCATGCTGTGACAGGGTCCAACAACCGTGCCCACGGGCGGGGGGCTTCTGACCACCATGTCCCACCCAGCCTCTCCTCAGGCCAGAATCTCCACCTGCATTCTCTCTGTCCCCAACTCTCAGAGTTCCCACCAAATCCTGTAGAGGAATCCACAAAAGAGACCCCTTTCCTACCTTCCCGTGAGTTCCCCTCCTCGGCTGCCCTCTTCTCCCCCACCCTGGGAGTGAGCTCTGGCTCCTCAGAGTCCCACATGCCCTGGGAGTTTCCTGCAGGAAACAACAGTCTTCCCCAGAGGCGGCTGTGCCGGGGGTGCGGCTCCTAAGGGCAGTGTGTCAGTCTCGCTGGTCTGCCCGCCCTGGTCTGAGAGCTCCTGCGGGGCCGCTGGACCCTGGCTTATTTTTCTGTGTACCCCTAGCATATGGTGAGATGGAAGGGCCTGGACTAGAAATAACGCGCGGCCTCCGTGGGCTCCTGGGGCCAAGGCCACTGGGTCTGGCGTGGTCCCAGCAGGTCGGAGGGGCCCCAGGTGGATCCTCCCTTCCGCAGGTGGAACAGCAGCTGAGGGTGGTGTTCAAAGCACGTTTGCCGACTGTGACCCCGGGAGCATTTACCAGCGTCCCTGTAACTCTCAGCCCACCCAGAGTCATCTGGGAGTGTCGTGGAGTCGTGACCTTCCTCCAGGTAACCAAGTTAAGTGAATACAGGATGGGCTACCAGGTGCCCGTTGCCAACCACTGAGGTCGACAGGCTGGGGTTCTGGTCCGGTCTTGGTTGGCCAGGCCCCGCTTCCCACCAGGGCCTCCCTTCTCATCTGTAAACTGCACAGGGGCTCTAAATGCCACGTTGGCCCTGCCGATCTGGGGTCTGAGGGTGCGAGTCTGTGAGTGTCCCCCAGGAAGCAGCCCCCAGCGCAGACCCCCGTTCCCGTGGTGTGTGGGTCTCAGCCGGCGCGGGGACTGCATGTTCCCAGCCCTCAGGAGGCCAAACTCCCACCCCAAGAACATCATGGCCAGGACAGCAGGCAAGAGAGTGCCAAGTCGCTGGGCAGGGTTGGCTTCCAGAAGGTTCAGTGGAGGCTGTGGGGCAGTGGGAGACACTGCTGGCCCGGGAGGAGGGGATGTGACCAAGGGATTGGGGCTGGTGAAGCGGCCTGGCTTGTGGGACTGGTTGCAGGGGCTGCCAGTGTGACAGAATTGTGGGCCCTGCTGTGGTGGGCACTGAGCTGGCACAGCCAGTGGTGGAGGGAGGAGCAGGGCCTGAGGCTTCATCTGGAGGCTGGAGCCTGGGGGAGGTTCATCAAGGGGCGGATGGGGTTGAAAAGGTGGCTCTGCCACAGGCGATGGGAGGCAGTGGGGCAAGTTGATTAGGCTTTGCCTAATCCAGGTGGGCACGGGGCCGGCACAGCTGCACGCGGAGAATGTGAGGGCCAGGCAGAGCAGGGAGGGATGGGCTTCTGTGGCTGGGGGCGCACAATGCTCCTTCCGTGGGGAGTTGCAAAGAGCCAGGCTGCCCCCCAGAGGCCTCCACTGGGCTAGATGCTACTGAAGCTGCCTGTAATGGGGTGAACAGTGTCCCCCAAAAATGTGTCCAGGTCCTAACCCCAGGTACTTGTGGACGTGGCCTTGCTTGGAATCCGGGTCTCTGCAGATGTAACTGAAGATCTTGGTATGAGACCCTCCTGGAGGATCCGGGTGCCAGGGGGGTGATTCTCACAGGGCCTGGGGAATGGGCTACAGCCTGGCCCCAGGCCTGACCTCCCGCCAGGGTGGCTGCTGGAGCGTGGGGATGCCCTTTGGTCCGGACTTGCAGGATTTGTAAGGGGGGCGTGTTTTTCCCATTATAAAATGATCCCCAAGAGGCAACATAACATGGGGTGTCCCCAAAGTCAGAGGACCCACACGTGTGTGGCTGCTTGGCCAGATGCAGGTGGTTTAATTTGGGGCCGGCGTCTGCTGTCTCAATGTCGGTGGAACGGGGTCAGGCCGGGCCCAGCCCGCACTCCCCTGCAGAGGTCAGCTGGTCCCGGCCACGGAGCCTGGCAGGTTCGCTGCTGGCTGTGATCACGATCAATGCATTGATGGGAATGTGAAGAGCTGTGGAAATTCCACTTTGTTTTTTAAAGAAACAGCATTGGTCACCCAAAGTCCACCGCCGCCAGCGTTTCTGCGCACTCCAGCTCCCCATCACGGGGGCTTTACCATGTCGAGGGCACCTCACCCTGTTTCTCGGCACCGTGGCACCCAACTTCCCTGGGGCTGTCATTGTCAGCAGTTTCATTGTATCCCCCAGGGTGTGAGCTGCAGACGAGGGGGCACTTTCTGTCCCCACCTGCCTGTCACTTCTACCCGCGATGGGTTTTTTGTGTATTTCTGTCCTGATGCAGCCTGCTTGAACCACCTCCCAAACAATAAACCCATGTTTGGTCCCAGGGCTGTGGGACGCCCTGAGGATGGGGGAGCCATCGAGGCTTGCCGGGCTCAGTGGGTGTTGGAGCAGCTGCCCCCCGCCAGGCCTGACTCAGTGTGGCTTGAGGCCATCGACCCTCCGTCCTGCTGCCCAAACCCAGTGCCCACCCCAGAGCTCCCATGGTACAGGATGATCCCAAGAGCTGCTGATTCCGGCCAGACGCGGTGACTCACGCCTGTAATCCCAGCACTTTGGGAGGCCAAGGCGGGCGGATCACGAGGTCAGGAGATCGAGACCATCCTGGCTAACAAGGTGAAACCCTGTCTCTACTAAAAGTACAATAAATAAATAAATAAATAAATAAATAAATAAATAAATAGCCAGGCGAGGTGGCGGGCACCTATAGTCCCAGCTACTTGGGAGGCTGAGGCAGGAGAATGGCATAAACCCAGGAGGCAGAGCTTGCAATGATCCGAGATCGCGCCACTGCACTCCAGCCTGGGCAACAGTGCATGACTCCGTCTCAAAAAACAAAACAAAAAAAGAGTTGCCTATTTCACAGCATCTGCTGTGCACTGCAGCCCGGGTACCTTCCTCGGGCCCTGCCCAGCTCTGACCACAGCCAGGAGCTAGGAGGACCCCCCGGGCTGCAGTAAAGCAAACCAAGGGCTCAGGGCTCCAGAATCATCTGGTCACCCTCCAGTCTTAGTGAACTCCAAAGCCCGTGTTCTTTCCCCAAAGAGCCCCAGGAAACCGGGAAAGAACCGGGCCGGGCCCTGGCAAGCACCAGTTTGCATTCCGTGTCTGGACCTGCCTGTCCTGGATACTGCGTGGGCGTGGAAGCAGACAAGATGTGTGGCCTTTGGTATCTGGCTTCTTTTACTTGACTCATCTCTGGGGCTCATCTGTGTCGTCGCATGTTGTTGTCGCATTTTTTTTTTTTTTTTTTTTTTTTTTTTTTTGAGACAGAGTCTCGCTTAGTCGCCCAGGCTGGAGTGCAGTGGCGCGATCTCGGCTCACTGCAAGCTCCGCCTCCCGGGTTCACGCCATTCTCCTGCCTCAGCCTCCCGAGTAGCTGGGACTACAGGCGCCCGCCGCCTCGCCCGGCTAATTTTTTGCATTTTTAGTAGAGACGGGGTTTCACCGTGTTAGCCAGGATGGTCTCGATCTCCTGACCTTGTGATCCGCCCGCCTCGGCCTCCCAAAGTGCTGGGATTACAGGCGTGAGCCACCGCGCCCGGCCTGTTGTCGCATGTTGTCGCATGTTGTTGCATGTGTGAGTGCTGTGCTTCCTTCCTCTTGAAGGTCGAATGTTCTTCCGTCCGTCGCGCAGATGTGACCCATGTTTATCCGTTCACCCGTGTGGACGTCTGGCCGTGTCTACTTTCTGATGGGCCTGAGCCATGCTGCTGGGAGCGTGCGTGCGCGTACCACCTGGGGGCATGCACTCGTTTCTCTTGGGCGTGTGCTCGTTTTCTCTTGGGTGTGTGTGCTCCTTTCTCTTGGGCGTGTGCTCGTTTCTCTTGGGTTCCTGTGCTTATTTCTCTTGGGTGTGTTGTGTCCGTGCATTTTCACCCACAGTGCAGCCCCCTGTGGGCCCCTGGAGTCAGTCACTGGTCCATGCACTGGGCTGTACCTGCCTCCTCTGCCCTGCTCTGCAGGCACCAGTACCGTCCACACCTAGATGCGGGGTCCCTAGGGTCTCTGCTCACACACCCCAACCCCGCGTGCTGTCTGCTGTCCTGGGTGACCGATTTTGTTCTTTTCCTCTGGCCTCACTGTTTCTGTGTGTGCAGGGGATGGGCAGTCACTGCCCTTACACCCGCAAGGCTGCATGGGGATCAGGGATCCCCAGGTGAAGGGAGACCTGCTGGTCTTCCAGCCTCCACCCCTGCACACGACTTCCTTCCAGGCCCTGTGGACACGGAGACAGAGGGACAGGTCTCCACCTGAGTGGGTCTATGTGGAGAGGCAGAGACATGAAACCAGCAGCCCTGTTGATAAACGCACCACCCAGGCTCTCCGCCCGCGAGACAGTAACTCTCAGGCCTGTAGGATAGATTCATTCATTTCATTTCTCTGGGTCTCAGTTTCCTCATCTGTAAAATTGGAGGGGAGCTAAACATCCGGGTGAAATCTGACCTCCTGGGACACGGAGCGGTGAGTGGGGAGGAATCCTGGGCCCTGTGGCAGCAGGGCGTGGAGGGGTCATGGTGGAGAGGCAGGGGCTTCCCAGTTGTACAGACCAGCAGCCCAGAAAATGTTCTCTTGGACCATCCGAGCATTGCACTCCCCCAGCTGCGGGCAGCCCCGTGGACTTTGGGGTCACGCCAGGGCCCAGCACCTCCGGCACCAACCTGCTGTGTGGCCCTGGGCGAGTCAGCTTCTTCTCTTGGCCCCAGAAACTGCAGCTGTCGGCAAGGCGCGGTGGCTCACTCTTGTAATCCCAGCACTTTGGGAGGTCAAGGTGGGTGGATCACTTGAGGTCGGGAGTTCGAGACCAGCCTGGCCAACATGGTGAAACCCCATCTCTACTGAAAAAAATACAAAAAAATTTAGCCGGTCATGGTGGCAAGTGCCTGTAGTCCCGGCGACATGGGAGGCTGAGACAGGATAATCCCTTGAACCCAGGAGGCAGAGGTTGCAGTGATCCAAGATCGTGCCATTGCACTCCAGTCTAGGCAACAGAGTGAGACCCCGTCTCAAAAAAAAGAAAGAAAGAAAAGAAACTGCAGCTGTAACATGGAGAGAAAGTGGGGAAATGGCGCCTTTGCTCTCTTGGGGTTTTTCTCCTTCCAGAGCGTAGAAACCTCCCAGTCCCTGCCCTGGGTGGGAGGTGGGTGGGGAGTGGGTGTTCCTACTGCCACCCCATTTAGCATCCTGTGCCCAGGGGAGGATGCACATGCAAAGGTTGCGTGGACACCTTGGTGAAGCACTGGGACGCATGGGAATCGCAACTTGGCAACGCATTGAGCAAGGCACGAGCTTTCCGTTCATAGAAGGGTTCCCCTTGGAGGTCAGCAAAATCCAGCCCCTCCCTGTCCTCTCTGTGCAACTCGGGCCATAATGGACCCCATTAATCCCTTTTCCTGAACACCTTGGCAAGCCCTCCACCACAGCGGAAGACAGATTGGGGGTCCTTCTGTTGGAGACCCCCCCGTTTCCTGTGTGAGACAGATTGGGGGCCCTTCTGGAAGCTCTGTTCTGAGGGGAACCAAGGAGGCCTCGGGGCTGGACCTGCCTGCTGGGGCAGGAGGGGTTTCTAGAGTCTGTGTCCTCCCCACTGTGCAGAGTCACAGGGAGGAAGCTGGACCCGAGGGTCCGTTCCCAGGTGAGCAGGAGGTGCTTCGTCAAGGGACACACACTTGTCCAGGAGCGGTCACGACCTGCTGGCGTCCCCTGTGCCCTCCCTGCGTCACGCATGATGACAATACTGTCTGCTGGGCAGGGTGAGGATTGGGTGGCTAACAGAATCGAAGCGATCGAAACAGCCTGGAATGAGGCTTTACGGGTTGACTTTGTTGTTTCTGTTGTTAGGTGATTTTTATTCCTGTTTGGGGGTCTCTCCGTACAAGACATTGGGCTGACCTCCCCCACCCAAGTTGGTGCCCCCAGGGTCCTACCTGTCAGGCTTTGTGTCTTATCTGCAGTGTGTGACCCCTGACCCTTGACAGATGGCATCGGGGAAGGAGTGGCTCTGAGGTGGCCACCTGGCCCTGGGGTCCCCTGGGCTGTCACACCCATGGGCTGACCAGAGCACCAACTGCAGCCCTGCATTGGCGGGTGGGAGTGGGGTAGCCACCTGGCCTTGATACACCCAGGGGCAGCCTCAGCTCCTGGACATGAGGGGCCCCAGGTACCTGCATACCCCAAGGAGAGCTAGGGTGGGACGTGTGGGCAGCAGGTGACCTTGTGATCTCTCTGGTCTTGGAAAAAAGGCTCTTACAGCCAGTCCTGGGTAATGTGAGCCGGGTGACAGAGGGGAGCCGGGATGACGATGGTACTGGCGGGGTACCATGTACCTGGTGGGCAGAGGGCACTGCCCGGGGTCCTGGCTTCCCTCGGTGCCCCTCTCTGCTGGGGGAGGCCCTGCGTGCTCACAGAGTGTTGAAAGTGGGCTACCAGGTCATGGCCTTGTGTTCCCCCTCAGACTGGGACCCCTGAGTGTCCTCATAGGCCTCTCAGGAGGACATGCTGTGTTGGCTTCTCCTGGGCTGCCTTGGCCCTGGGAAGGGTGTCCTGGCTCGGCTGTGAGTGCCACCCTGCCTGTCCAGCACCTGAGGGATACAGGGGAGAGCTTGGCTGTGTGTGTCACACCTGGGTGGCACCACGCTGGCCCTTCACAGAGAGCACTGCTGTGGGCTGCCCCTTCCTGAGGCACCCAGAGCTGAACCCAGCAGCCTGGCCAGGGAGACTCCACTGCAATTATCCCCTCCCTCCTTCTGAGGACTCAATCTCTGTTAATACAGCCCGAGATGGTGGCTGCAATTTGGGAGACCTTGGCCAGGTTTTCCTCTGCAGAGGGAGCTCCTTGGCAGACCCATGCAGACCCCACTCATGCTGCACTGACAGGCGGTGGGCCCGGGGCTTTCGATGAACGTTCATGTGAGTCTGGCTCCTCAGAGCAGGGGGGCCGCCTCTGCAGTCCTGCCAGGAGCTACAGGGAAGAGCTCCTGTTGGTGTCCTTGGCCACAAGGACAGAGGAACCAACCACAGGCCAGGCAGTGAGCGCCCCACCCCCGCCACCACCTTCCGCCTCTGCAAGTGAACGCACCCTAGGAGCTTGTGTTCCTTCGGGCGCGTGGCTGGGCCACGGGGCCTCCAGCAGGGAAGGCTGGCTGCCTGAAGGAAGAGAGGCCGGGGGGAAGCAGTGCTTGGACCCAGGGTCCAGGAGCCCAGAGAGGGCAGCCGAGGGACAGAGAGAGAGGAGGGGAGGCTGGATATGCCCTCAGGAGGCCTCTGGAAGTGGCTCCCCACCACGAGCAAGGCAGCAAGGCCTCCCTGGGGCGGGGGCTTGTCCGGAGGCCCTGGGAAGGGCTGCTACCTCCATCCTGCCCCCAAACACCTGCGGGCAGGGCTGGGTGCCTGGGCTGGTGATTAAAGCCCCCTGCTCACTGGCTTTCCCCAGCTCACTGGAGGCCACTCCTCCCTGCCTGTCCCAGAATGGGCTCAACTCCATCACTGGGGTCTGTCTCCACCTCTGCCCCAGCCCGGTGGCTCCTCCTTCCCCCATCACCCCGGCAGGTCACACGTGGCCCCACAGAACGCTGGCAGTAGCGCAGCCGGCACCTTCAGAGCTGATGCCCCTGGTAGACCCCAGTAGGCTTGGCCATGGCCCCGGACCCTGGGGCCGCCCCTGCTGCACGGCCTCCTGGTCTCTGCTCACCCAGCTGGCCGGTGGCCACCTGCTCCTCCAGGGCTGGAGGCTTCCACCTGTCTGGCTCTCAGGCCCGCTGCCTCATGGTCACCCCAGGGTCCCCTGAACAGGAACAGCTGCAGAAGGTCCCCATGGAGGTGGTGTGTGGGTGGGCAGTAGGGGAGACTGAGGCTGGAGGGTTTTGGGGGAGAGTGTGGGCCTGCTTGCACCCCAGGCTCCCCACTCGGTGTCAGCGATGACCCGTCACCCAGTCCCTGCCCTTGGAGCTCAGGTGCCCCTGGAGGGCGGAGAGAGACCTCAGTCTTAGCCCACAGCAGCCGCATCCTCTTTGTTTCGCTCTGGTCTTCTTGTTGGAGCTTTTGCCCACACGCCTGGCTCCAGGCTGTGCTGGAATTAGGAGGATGAGCAGGCTGGGGCCAGATGAGGAGACACAGCCATGTGCTCAGCTTCTCAGCTTCGTGTCCCTAGGTGGCCACAGCCCAGGCGCTTCTCCCTCTGTCCCCCAACCTGGGTAGTCAGCGGCCAGCAGGGCAGTCCACTGGGGGTGGCATACCGAGCCCAGGAGCCTCACCAGGAGGGCCAGGCGAGGGGGCACTGGCACCACCCAGAAGAGGCCCCAGGTGTGCCTGAGGGCGTTCAGGACAGAGGCCAGCCCCACAGCACAGCGGTCAAGCGTCTCTTCTGGAAATGGGTGTCTAGGCTCCCCTGGGGGCCCAGGTTCATGTCCTATTTCCAGTGTAAATGCTGAGGCTCAGCATGGCGGGTTTGAGATTGTGTCCACAACCCCAGCAGGCCCCTGCCTCCAGCTGCACTGCCTCCAAGTGATGGCCCCCACCCCCTTACCCGCTCCCCGGCGGACCCCTGCTGCCACCTGGCTGCAGCTTGCAACTGAAAATCAGTCTCTTTTCAGTTGGGACAGGGGTGCTGGGTCTGGCTGGGACCTGGTGGGGCCAGGCCTGCCTCAGAGACCACACCCAGCCCAGCCCCCATGGCCAGGGCTTCCTAGGGCTGGTGGAGTGATTGGCTAAGTGGGTGTGGGGTCGGGGTACGAACGGCAGCTGACCCGGTAGCTGCTCTGAGCCTTCAGTGGCCTGGTGTCGATCAGGAGGACAGGTGAACAGGACCGGGGATGGGCTGGCCTGGCCGGGCCCACAGGCACAGGACTTGGCTGAGGCAGCCCGGAGAACACCCAGGCATGGCTCGAAGCAGCGTCCTCAGCGGGGCAGGCCACTTCATACGCCCCTCTTGAGGTCCAACCACTCCATGGCTGCCTCTGAGAAATGTCTTCCCAGTAGGAGGCCTGCCCTCCCCTCTCACCTCCTCTGCTATCTCCAGAGTGCATTTGGGGCTTGAGCTGTGCTCCTTTGAGGGGATCCCAGGCACGGTGTGGCCCACGAGACCTTGGATGGGCCGTTTCTCCTCTTGGGGCCCCAGTTTCTTCTTCGTGTATGTGTGTGTGTGATGGGGGTCTCGCTTTGTAACCCAGGCTGAGTGCAGTGACTTGACCACAGCTCACAGCAGCCTCGACCTCCCAGGCTCCAGCCATCCTCCCACCTCAGCCTCTCTAGTAGCTGGGACCACAGGCATGTGCCACCACAACCAGCTAATTTTTTTATTTTTGTAGAGACAGGGTCTCGCTATGTTGCCCAGGCTGATCTCGATCTTCCGGGCTCAAGCGATCTGCCTGCCTCAGCCTCCCAAAGTGTTGGAATTACAGGTGTGAGCCACCACACCCGGCCCACTGCATCTTTAAAATGTGATGATGACCCCTGCTCCCCGCACCTTGCGAGCGTTCTGAGAATCATATCAGATGGGATAGAACATCCAGGAGGGCCTGGGGGCTTTAAGGTCCATCAATGCAGCAGATGTGCTGGGAAAGCCCCTGTCCCAAGCCCCCCGGGGCCCAGCTGCCACAGCTGAAGTGCATGCCACGGCTCTCTGAAGAGGCTGCTGCTCCTGCAGGGGTGGGCAGGCTGCCCACATTAGCACTAGGCATTCGGTCCACCCAGACACAGCAGCCTGGTCCCTTGTGCTGCCGTCTGCTCTCAGGGAGGGCATCTGCTGCTGTGGTGGTCTCCATGGGGTGACTCAGGAGGCCTGGGTGGTTTGCTCACAGCAGGATCTTCATGGTCACTTGCACTGGGACCTTAGTAAGTTTCTGGAATGCAACTGTGTGGTGTTGACATGATGGCTGCTGTCCTTTAACTGATGGCTGCTGTCCTTCCTTGGGACCCACTGACCTCTCCATCCCATGTGTGAAGAGCCAAGCATGTGGGCTTACATTCCTTTATCCTTGTGATTTCAGAGCATTTCCACCCCCGCAGTCTTGAATGAGAATCTATCTGGTTTAGGCAGAAGTATCTGTGCCAGATGCTGCTGCTGAAGGCTGACCGCGAGCTCCTGCTTTTCTGGCCCCTGCCAATTGATGGAGCACCCCAGTGGCTGAGCCTCCTCTCTGCCCCCGTGCAGCTCAGCCCAGCCCTGTCACTCTGGGCCGTGGGTGAGGAGGCCACGCAGGCATGGAGGGGGCTGGGTCTGGGCTCACACTCACCTCTGCAAGCGCCTTCCCCAGGGCCTCCTGTGGGTCTGGGACATCATCTCCCTGACTCAGAGCACGCCCTGATTTACAAACAGGGCCCGAGAGATGAATGTGGCCAGCTGAGGCCACACAACTGTTGGAGGCAGGGCTGAGCCCTTTTCCCCAGCTCTGTGGTCCCTGGGCCTCTGCAGGAGGACGGGAGGAATTGGGCACAGGGAGGATGCAGAGTGAGTCCAGGACTCAGTTGGATTCCTTCTCAGAGCTTCAGCCTTTCCCAGAGCGGAGGCAGTGTCTGCCCCGGCCGAGGTTCAGCTGAGTGTGGTCCCAGCTGACAGCTCTGTGTGGCCCGACGAGGCGCCAGTGACCTTTCTTTACAAAAATCCCTTTATCCCAGCCTGAAGGCGAGCGTCTGGGAGGCAGGGGGTGGGGAGCACTTTGAAGGCCAGATAACTGCTGGGAAGGCAGCTAAGGGAGGCAGGGGGGCCATGTGCACTGGCTCTGGGTGGGGACCCTGAGGGGCCTGGGCCCCATGCTGCCAAACAGCTGGCCGTGGCCTGGGGTCAGAGAGCATGGCCCCTCCCTGGGTGTCCAGAGGCGAGCATCCTCTGGGACACAGGGCTGGCCAGGTGGAGGCAACCTGACCTGTCCCTCCCCACCTGCTCTGGGCTGGCACCACATGGGACCTCTTGTCCCCCAGTGATGGGAGGGGTCTTTCGTGCCCCGCATGAGAAACGGAAGGAAGAGCATGCTGCAGCCTACGCAGTGGGGGTTGTGGAGGGGTGGTCAGCCCAGTGTCAGAGCTCACTTCCTTCCTGTGCCCTCGCCTCTGTCCCCTCCGCAACTCCTAGGTGGCCCGGGAAACTCAGCAGGGCAGGAGGAAGTGGGAGCCATGAGGAGGGGACCAGAAGGTGCCTGTGGTTAACAGGAAGGGCGGTCAAGCAGTGGCTCTGGGCATGGGTGGGACCCTGCCGCGGGCAGGGCGGCCCCCAGGCGCTGCCACCATGGGGCGGTGGCTTTGCTGTGGTCTCAGGAGTGCAGCAGCTGCACAACACCATCACGGCCACCTGCAGTCCCCAAGAGCCCCACGTGTCCGCCTGGCCTGGGCATTCTGCAGCCCTGGGCACAGGCAGGGGTGGGAGTCTGGGGCCGGCCTGGAGGAGGATGCTGGGGTCTCAGGAGGGGACCTGGAAGGGGCACCCATCCCTGCCTGCCCTGAGGAGGCCCTGAGGAGGGCCTCGGGAGTGGCCTCTGCCTGGCTGCCACGGTTCTGGCTCTCTGTCCCACTTACTCCCTGGCCCTCCAGAACGTTCCCCGGCCCTTAGCAGCTCCAGGGTCTCTCAAGCCCCCTTCCAGCCATGAGCGAATTCATTCTAGAGATGCAGCATTGGCCCCTGTGTGTACCTCACCCGACTGAGTCCAGAGCTGGGCCTGTGTCCCCTCAGCGGAAGCACAGCCCTGCCCAGCCCAGCCAGGCTCAGCTAAGGGGAACCCACCTGGGCCAAAGCGAAGCACTGCCACGGTGCACTTCAGGTCCAAAGAGACGGGCGGGGGCAGTCAGCTGCTCCTGAGGACCGACAGCAGGGGAAAGGATCCTGGACAAAGGGGCTGGGTCTCCAAGGAAGAAGGAGGAGCCCCCTGCAGAGGGCCAGGCAGAAGCAAAAGCCCAGCTCGGGGGCTGGGGTGCAGAGAAAGGGGGGCCTTCTGTGGGCCAACCGTCTCCCACGTTCCCTCTCCAGCCTAGTGGGACCATGAGTGGGAGGCTGGTGGGTGGCTCTGCCCACTGACCTGCACCTGGCACCCACACACGCCCCTCCCCGACCCTCAGCCTCACCCCTCTCTGGGTCACAGGATCACCCTTACCCCACCCCCAAGTCCTAGCAGACCTCTGAGGAGACCCACTCACGCAGCCCCTGTGGGCTCCCTAGCCCATCCCGCTATATGGCAGAGGAGGCTCTGCTCAGAGCCCGTTCTTTCAGTGGACAGCGGGTTTCCAGCCCAACCCAAATCCAAAGTGTTCCCTTTTGGTGCCCCCCTCCCTCCTTTCCAAAAGGCCCAAAGAGGCACAAAGTGGCACAAAGTCATGACTGAGAAGAGCGGCTGGGCAGGGCAGCCACCTGGGATGGGCCAGGGGCCAGCAGGAGGAGGGGCTGGGGGGCCAGCCCTGCCTCACCGTGAGACTTCACAGGCTGGGGAGTGGGCCTGGCTCACTCTGGACTAGGAAGAGTGGCCCCCACCCTGGTCACTAGGTCTGCCCAACAGCTGAACAAAACCTGGCGCTGCCCCAGGCAAGGGGCACTTGGAGAATTGGTTCCTGAGGGCACACGCGACCCCCCACGCTGGGAGTCGTGCCTGCTGGGTGGCCAGCGGATGGCTACAGTGGCAAACACAGGGCCCCTGGAGGAGAGAAGGAGGCCCTTCCTGTCCTGTCTGGTGACCAGCAGGAGGCCCACAAAGCGACTCAGCACCTGACATGACGTTGGAAGAGGAAATTTCCTCAGGCCCCCCAGGAATGGAAGCTGCAGAGGAGGGTCGTGGCTGATTTGGACTTGGGGTCAGGTGGTGGCTTCCAGGCCCACCTGTCACCTGCCTGTTTCCTGCTGAGCTCCAGGCCTGCACCGTTCCATCCTCCCAGGCTTGGCCAGAGCTGGGCACTGGGGACCACATACATTTAGTGACCCCCCCACCCACCAAGCCCTGCCTTCTTCCCCAGCCACTCCTTGTTCCCTGGCCTCCTGGCCTGGCCTCCAGAGTGAGCCTCCTTAGGGGACCTTGGGGTCTTGGGGCTGGGACCCCACCAGGCAGAAATGTGACCTTTCAGACTGGAATTGCCCACACTTCCTCTCTGGCCCCAGGGACAGTCTCGCCATGGGAGGGGCACTCCTGGGCTCCTTCCTCCCAGGACTCACAGCGTCCCTCCTGCACTTGGACTTCAGGACTGTGGGGGCAGGGTGAGACCACAGCTGGAGGTAGACACAGCACCGCGCACAGTGGAGACCACAGCTGGAGGTGGACACAGCACCGCGCACAGTGGAGACCACAGCTGGAGGTGGACACAGCACCGTGCACAATGGTGGAAAAGGGTTTGACAACTGCAGGCTGAGGCCCAGCTGTGTACAGATGAGCAGATAGTCACTGGGGGCTCTGGGGGTGAAGGTGCTGCTGGCATCAGGGACGGGCCAGCCCCCCAGGGAATGGAGGCCGCTGAGAGTGACCCCCACATCAACCCTGGGCGGCCTCAGGCAGGCAGAATCCTGAGGGCTGGGCCTAGAGGGTCCACCTGGAGTCCTTGGTCGCTGGAGCCTGGCCCGGGGCTTCCCCACAGGCAGTGCAGGCCAGTGGTGATTGCAGGCGTTTTGTGTTTCCCAGCTTGAGTGGGATCCCAGGTTGCTGCTGCCTCAGCCAGCGTGTCTGTTTCCTTGTCCACCCATCCTTTCCCTCTCTCCCTCCCCTCACGGGGGGTTCCCATGGGGGGCTGTGCTCCCTGGGGCTCCCAGCCTTCAGCTTTCACTGCCGTGGATGAAAGTCCTGCCAGCGCCGAGAGGGCCTCAGCAGCTCACACCCTGCAGATGCCAACTGTCCGTTATTCCTTAGGCAACACCTGGTGTGGCAGGTGGCCGGGGGATGGGAACCTCACTAGGGTTCCAGTGGAAATCAGCCCTGAAACTAACCCTGCTCACCTCTCTGAGGACTCTGCCCTGATCTGGAGACGTCAGGAACAGTGGGGAGGCAGACGGGCGCCCCAGGCACCTCCACTGGGGAGGGCCTGCCACACACCACCCAGGGTCTCCACCCCGGAGCCGTGTGACACGTGACAGGCAGCCTGTGTGAATCCAAACACGGGAAGCACCTGCCGCATATCCCTGCCCTGGCTGCTGGGACAGAGCCATGATCAGACCCTGCCACCCCTCACCTGCACTGCATCTGTTGGGAGAAGAGAGTGTGCAAAGAACAAAGAAGTGCAATGTGGAGCCCTCCAAGGACTCCCAGTGTTACGTGGAGAATCCGAATTGACTCCCCGAGTGGCCAAGCCTCTGGGAAGTGACATGGAAGCTGAGAGTGGAATTTGAGGAGGACCCGGCCGTGTGGAGACGGTGGGCGGGCACATTCAGCAGGAACGGGAGCATAAAGGGGCCAGTGTGGCTGGAGCAGAGTGGGCGCCAGAGTGGGCTGGGGAATGGGGTGGCAGGGAGGGCTTGGGGAACAGGGGGATGAGATGAGACTGGATTTGTTCTAAATGCCGTGTGGAGCCACTGGGGACATGTGGCCTTTAACATGAACAAAACACCTCCCCATCAGGTGACCATATGGGGGCACTCAGCCGGCACCTCTCAGCTGTAGGGCAACGGATGGGGGACTCCAGAAGGGCTCCACAGACCAGGATGCCTTGTGATACGAGCTGCTGCCCACCCTGTCTGAGTGGGTCAGAGGTGGTCTGCAGAGCGCAGGGCACTGGACGCTGGTCTGGGGTTGTTGGCACACAAAGTGATAGTCGCTGGTACGTCTGGATTGGTGAGTGTTCCGTATCAGTGTTTCAGTCATTATTTGAATACCACCTCAGATGTGTCTGAGTGTGAGGTAAATGGGAAGGAAGGCGGAATCAGGCTGGTCAACTGACTGGCTGGAAAGCTTCGTGGAGGGAGAAAGGGGTGGCAGGTGGGTGGGTGGATGGATGGATGGACAGACAGATGGACAGGAAGATGGATGGATGCCTGAAAGGGAGGGAGGGTATGTGGGTGGGTGGATGGATGGAAGGATGGATGCCTGGGAGGATGGATGGATGGAGGGATGGATGGATGGATGGATGGATGGATGGATGGATGGATGGAGGGTTTGGTGGGTGGATGGATGGGAGGATGGATGGATGAGTGGGTGGGTGGATGGACGGATGGATGGATGAATGGGTGGATGGATGGATGGATGGATGGGAAGATGGTGGATGGATGGATGGATGCCTGGGAGGATGAATGGATGAGTGGGTGGATGGATGTGTGGGTGGATGGATGGATGGATGGATGGATGCCTGGGAGGATGGGTGGATGGATAGGTGGATGGATGAATGGATGAATGGGGTGGATGGATGGATATATGAATGGATGGATGGATGGATGGATGGGAGGACGGCAGATGGATGGATGGATAGATGGGAAGACGGTAGATGATGGATGGATGGATGGATGGATGGATGGATGGATGGATGGATGGGTGGGTGGGTGGATAGGTGGATGGATGAATGGGTGGGTGGATGGGTGGGTGGATAGGTGGGTGGGTGGGTAGGTGGGTGGATGGATGGATGGATGGATGGATGGATGGGTGGGTGGATGGGTGGGTGGAGAGGTGGATGGATGAATGGCTGGGTGGATAGGTGGATGGATGAATGGGTAGGTGGATAGGTGGATGGATGAATGGGTGGGTGGATAGGTGGGTGGGTGGGTGGATGGATGGATGGATGGATGAATGGATGAGTGGGTGGATGGATGGATATATGAATGGGTGAATGGGTGGATGGATGAATGGATGGGAGGACGGCAGATGGATGGATGGATGAATAGGTGGATGGATGGATAGATGGGAAGACGGTAGATGGATGGATGGATGGATGGATGGGTGGATAGGTGGATGGATGAATGGCTGGGTGGATAGGTGGATGGGTGAATGGGTGAGTGGATAGGTGGGTGGGTGGATGGATGGATGGATGGATGGATGGATGCCTGGAAGGGAAGACGTATGTATGTATAGATGGAGGGATACAAGGGAGTGGGAGAGTGTGGTGTGTAGATGAGTGGATGATGGTGCTCACAGACTAAGAAGTCCCACTGGCTGTCACTGGTGCTGGGAGAAGGCATGTGGGGTGTCTGAGCAGAAAGGCACCAAGATCCCTATGCCCTCTGCACTTTGGCCCAGGTGGAGCTGGAGCAGACAGCCAGACAGGGCAGCTGAGGCTAGGTTGTGAGCTCCTCTCCCTGCTTCAGGAGGTTCCGAGTGAGGGAGACCTACCTGGGCATCACTGTCACCACACTGCCTGGGACATCCCGGGGCTCTCTGTGGGTCCTGAGAGCAGAATCGCTGCTGACACATTGGCTGCCCGGTGCCCAGCCCAGCCTGGGTGCTCGGAAAATCTCAGCTGGCTGAGTGAGTAAGCCCGGCCTCCGCTCAGCTGCTGGTTCCCAGCCTGAGCCGCACCTGGGCAGGTAGGACATGTTTGTTGTGATTGACAAGTAGGGGCAGGACTTCTCACCTGCCCACTTCCCTGCAGCAGGTTCGCAGGTTCGCTGAGCCGAGCTGAGACACTGAGGGGCAGACGCTCAGCGGCCGGGTTTTAGGATCGGTTGCACCTGGCTCAAGGACGAGCATTGCTGATTGTTAGCTCTGTGACCTGGGCCAAAACCCCAGCCTCTCTGAAACCAGCTTCCTTGTGTGTAAGATGGCCAAGGTCATGAGCCGAGCCAGGTGTCGGGTGAGAGAGGGGCTGGCCCAGCCTGGCTGCAGCCTTGGAGCTCCTCCCAACTCTGACTTCGGGACTGGGGGCAAAGAGGGGGCTTTGGGGTGGTGGACAGAAGCCCCCAGGATCACAGACACCCTGAACCACCCAGCCCACTCCTGAAGGCACAGCAGGAAAGGCGCTGTGTGTCTGAGGCCCCGCCCAGCAAAGCCCAGGGCCATGAGAGAAATCGAGGCCTTTGTCCCGGGCTTGGCAGGAAGCAGCCCCAGAAAATTGGGAAAGGAGGAAAATTGACCAGTAGTTTTTAAGGAGCTCGTCCTTACGAAGTGGACACAAGATTAGGAACTGGAGAGGATGCTCTGCCAACCCCTATCAGGTCAGTCACGATTACAGGGCGGGGTCTTCCATTCCCTGAGCCATGATTTTCTCATCTGTAAAATGGGCTGAGACCTCGGTGGTTTTGGCGCCGTCAACTTCAAGTGCCTGCAAAGGCATGACTGCAGTCAGTTATCCTCTGCTTGGCCCAGCACTGCTAGGGGTAGGGGTGTGGGGGAGCAGGACAGAGGGGACCGCCTGTTGTCCACAACCAACCTCCTTCCAGGGGAGGAGACGAGAAACCCGCTTCTGAACCCACAGGGGAAAGGCAGGTCTGCCAGTGGGTGGGGCTGGGAGAGTGAGGCAGGTGGGTGTCAGGGTCCGGCTGTGGGGCCTCCCTCTTTTGTGAAGCAGGGAGGAAGCTCCCACTGGGAATGCAACGTCTTGGGCTGGGCGTAGACGCAGATGTGCCTGGCTGTGAGCGCCCAGAACTCCCTCTCTTGCTGGGGTGCATGTGGGTACAACTGAAACCATTGTGGTACCCAAGCATCAGGCGGGCTTGACCAGAGGCACTCCTGGGACCCTTAGGTGGACAGCAGGCCATGCTCCCGGACTGCCCAGCGCCATGCTAGCCACTCCCTGGTGCTCAGGGGCCACCTGGTCTCACCCCGCTGCGTCTTCTCCATGAGCAGACAAGCTCTAGACCCCTCCCCACCACAGAGCGCTGTCACATGGGAGGGAAATGCAGGAGGGAAAACCTGTGTCCCCAGGTGGGTCTGCTTGGCTGCGGCCAGGGTCTCACAGAACCTGGGGTGGGGGTTCTGAGAAGGACGTCTTCTGAGGGTGCTGATGAGCCTCTCTGACCAGGGCTCCATCCAGCCCTCCTGCCAGGCCTGGAAAGGGCTGGCACCAGCCAAAGCCATTCTCCTGAGCTGGGCTGCCCTGGCCAACCACCCACGACCAGGCTCCCAGGGCCCAGGCCTTCCTCACCCTGCCTCGGAAGTCCCCTGAGGCGGGGACTTCTCAGCCAGGGGCACCCCCACCGCGTGGCTCTGAAGCCCCTTCCCAGGCGGTGACCTCCTGCTGCCCCTCCTTCCTTCCTTCCAGAAGCCCCCGAGTGCCCACAGCATGAAGGAGGAGGCCTTCCTCCGGCGCCGCTTCTCCCTGTGTCCGCCTTCCTCCACCCCTCAGAAAGTCGACCCCCGGAAGCTCACCCGGAACCTGCTCCTCGGCGGAGACAATGAGCTCTACCCACTCAGCCCAGGTCAGTGCCGGCCGCGGGCAGGGCATCCTGGCCCCCAGCTTGGGCCCGGTGGGGTGACCCCAGGCGGCCCAACCCCTCCGTGCCCCTCGAGGTCCACAGCCTCCATGCTGGGGACTGTACAGGTTTCATGATCAAAGGGTTGATAGCTTGGTAGAGGGCCAGGTAATACGGCTTCTTGGCTTGACCTGTGGGGCCAGGTGAAGCCCATCTGGTTGAGGAGGGGGCTCCCACAGCCCAGGCTTTGGGAGTTGTGTAGTGCAGTCATCCCAAAACAGGCTCCAGGGACAGGTGGCCTGAGCCCCAGTCCTGGCAGGGTAACCCCAGGCCAGCAACTTGACCTCTCTCGGCCTCAGTTGACTGATCTGTAAAACGGGACAATGTTAGTACCGACTTCCAGCTACACACGGGTCCTGGGCTCTGGGAGGGAACCGTTGGAACCAGGTCTGCCTTCATGCAATTGTGGATAAAGCACCCAGCACACAGACTCAGAACCTCTGCCCACCAATGCTGCCACGCTCCAGGCCCCTCCCTGGCACCTAACTATTCACAACCCCTGCCCCTTGGGCTGTGACTGCTGTCCCCCAGAAAACCCAGCCCTTCCTCCCCTGTTCCCCTGAGAGTAGGAGGTAGGGGCTGGCACCTGCCTGGAGGGCCTCTCCCCAGCTCCACCCTTGCTCCTCCCACTGTCTGCTTTGGGGCGGAGGAAGTGGGAGCCCCAGCCCTGCCTGGCCATGGTCATCTGTTCTGCCCTGGGGGGAGTGGGAGAGCATCGGGCAGACCCACCATCCAGGCTCGAGGGGCGTGTGGATGGTCACAGCCAAAGTCCCATCCAATAGATGGAAAAACCGAGTCCCAGCGTAGAGGTGGCCTTGCTGAAGGTCCTGTGGCAGGCAGGGGCACTAGACACCCGACGAGGTAAATCCCACACCTTTTATTCTCTGCTGTCACGTTCACCCTGGCCGGAGCCTTAGAAGCACTTGCAGAGTCAGGGGTGGGGAGGAAGGGCCCGGTCCCAGCTGCTGGTCACTTTCCGAGGGACTCGGACTGCAGAGCAACTGGCCCAGGTGGTGCAGAACACGGGCTGGGAAGGGCCTTCTCCGAGGAACAGAGGCAGCAGGTCCCGGGCCAGAGGAGTGGGGTGGGTGTGGACAGGCTGCGAGGAGAAGGACCAGTGCTGGCCTCCCCCTGCCCAGGGCACCTGCACCCTGTCCCTTTGAATGCTCCTAGGGCCCCCGCCTTTGAGTCCTCCTGGCCAGGAGGCAGCATCCACATGGGAAGTAGTTTGCTAGTGGCCACAGGCCAAGGCCCCAGAACCTTGTGAGAAAGCACCAGAGGAAAGAGCGCCGCTGCTGGCCTCCCTCCAGCACTCCGGGTCAGGCGCGTGGCACCCTGCAGATGGGGAAGCAGAGGCTCTCCCGGGTAGGGGAGCAGCCACCGCCAGCCAGAGGCAGTGATGTCCTGTGACTGTGAGTGGCCACAGTCCAGGACCTTTGGACAGAACCACTTCCTCAGGTCACTGTTCTGGCTTTTCCGTTCTTCGTCCCCACCCAGTCCCTGCCCAGGGCTGTCAGGGAAGGACGGCTGTAGACCCCAGGCCTTCCAGCTGGTCTGTGGCGTCTGTCCGTACACCCAGCCTATTGCTGGCCTGTCGCCTGTGGCCTAGGCAGGATGGGGCTCACTGCAGCCCTCAGCCCCTCCGAGTCTCAGTGCCAGGGACCGGGGCAGTCAACCCTCACCCACCAGCCACAGAAAGCAGCGGAAGTAGCCCTACTGGGCAGGCCTCAGGCCTCAGGCCTCTCCTGCAGCCATGCCCTCCTTCCTCCTGTCCATAAATCGTACCTTGGGAAACTGGCGCTAAAGCAAACAGAGCCAGGAAAGGGGAGGCCATTTCCCCCAGAAGCAAACGCAGACACCTCAGGTCTCCCTCCCTCGCCTCTCCCTCCTTACCCAGCCTGCCAGGGTGGGATGACAGACAGGACTGACCACCTGCCAGCAAGAGCTCCCAGCAAGAGCCCCGGCCAGAGGGATGCACAGTCCAGGGGCCCCAAACCTGCCGTGTGCCTTTGAGACTGGATGTCACGTTCTTTGTCTGAAAACTGGGGACTCTGGCCTTAACAGAACGCAAATTGCACACCACAGCAGGCCCAGGGCACCGGTTCCTACCAGCCCCTGTCCCAGCTTCCTCCCTGTAGGTCCTGGAGGCCCTGCCAGATCTCCTGGGTCCCTCCCACAGTGACGCTCGCTGGCGTTTATTACACCTCTCAGGCAGTGTCCTGTTCCTGCTACCACCTCCGGCTGGCTTCCTGCCCCTCCCAGGCCGTCCACACCCACCCCTCGCCTGCAGCACACCAGGCAACCAGCCTGAGAAGCCCGGCCCGCCCACCATGCCTGGGTCCTCACTCCCACTGCTCTCTTGCAGGGAAGGACATGGAGCCCAACGGCCCGCCGCTGCCCAGGGATGAAGGGCCACCGACCCCAAGCTCTGCCACGAAGGTGCCACCGGTAAGAGCCTGGGTATGGGGGGATCCATGAGCCAGAGCCTGGCCCTGGGGACAGCAAGAAATGGCTGGGGAAAAGGACAGCAGGGCGTCCAGCTGAGCCTACCGTTCCAGCCTGTTCCGGGGAAACAGCTTGCAATCCCAGACTGTGCTGCTCTGGGAGGGCTGCTGATGGATATTTGGGCTGTTTTCACCGTATAGCTGTCATGAAAAATGCTTCTGTGTACATGTGTGCACGTGTATTTGAGTATCAGTTTTCAGTTCTCTCGGGTATAAACCTAGAGTGGAATTGCTAGGTCACATGGTAATTCCGTGATAATATAGAATTCTCAAAATTCTCTGGTTTAACTTTGGGAGGAACTGCCAAACTCCTTTCCCAGCGGCTGCACCATCTTACATGGCCACCCACACAGTGCACAAGGGCTCCAGTTCCTCACATCCTCACCAACACTTGCTGTTTTCTGATTTGTTCTTTTCTTTTTTTCTTTTTTTTTTTTTTGAGGCGGAGTCGCCCTCTGTCACCCAGGCTGGAGTGCAGTGGCACGATCTTGGCTCACTTCAAGCTCCGCCTCCCAGGTTCACACCATTCTCCTGCCTAAGCCTCCCGAGTAGCTGGGGCTACAGGGGCTCGCCACAACGCCCGGCCAATTTTTTGTATTTTTAGTAGAGACAGGTTTCACCATATTAGCCAGGATGGTCTCGATCTCCTGACCTCATGATCCACTCACCTCAGCCTCCCAAAGTGCTGGGATTACAGGCGTGATTTGTTCTTTTTGGCATTATTTGTATAGCTCTCCTAGTGGGTATGAAGTGGCATCTCACTGCAGCTTCAGTTTGCATCTCTAATGACTGGTAACATTGAACATCTTCATGCACGTGTTGGCCACTTGTATGTCCTGTTTGGAGAAATGTCTATTCCAGTTCTTTGTCCATTTTGGGAATGGGATGTTTGCCTTTTCGTTGCTGAGCTGCAAGAGTTCTTTACACGCTCTGGATACGAGGTCCTTATCTGATACATGGTTTGCGACTACTTCCTCCCATTTTGTAGGTTGTTCTAAATTATATATATATATATATATATATTTTTTTTTTTTTTTGAGATGGAGTCTCACTCTGTTGCCCAGGCTGGAGTGCAGTGGCACAATCTCAGCTCACTGCAAGCTCTGCTTCCCGGGTTCACGCCATTCTCCTGCCTCAGCCTCCTGAGTAGCTGGGACGACAGGCGCCCGGCACCACGCCTGGCTAATTTTTTTTTTTTTTTTTTTTTTTTTTTTTTTTTTTTTTTTTGAGACGGAGTCTCGCTCTGTCGCCCAGGCTGGAGTGCGGTGGCGCGATCTTGGCTCACTGCAAGCTCCACCTCCCAGGTTCACGCCATTCTCCTGCCTCAGCCTCCTGAGTAGCTGGGACTACAGGCGCCCGCCACCACGCCCGGCTAGTTTTTTGTATTTTTAGTAGAGACGGGGTTTCACCGTGTTAGCCAGGATGGTCTCGATCTCCTGACCTTGTGATCTGCCCGCCTCGGCCTCCCAAAGTGCTGGGATTACAGGTGTGAGCCACCACGCCTGGCCTCTAAATTATATTTTTAAGGAATTTTCATAGGTTGCAAAGTTCTGGTCAGACTGAAGTTCACGGTTCTGAGCAGCACTTCTCATCTCTCAGGTGCCTCCTTGTGGCACCGTGCGCTGATGCACAGTAGCGCTGAGGAGTGAGCAGAGGACCTGGCGTGCCTGGATGGGGTACCCACCTGGTCTGCAGGAAGGAGGAGTGGGCAGGCACTCTCTGCAATGCTGGGGCTGCAGGGGCTGCAGTGACCAGACCCCAAGGGTCCTGCCCATTTGGGGAGCAGGGGTTGCAAGTGCTCCATCCCATGCCCCACAGTCTTGCCTCTATTTTCCCCTGTTACCTCAAACAAACACAGCTCCATTCAGCTGCATCTAGTGGGAGACTGGGCAGAGGGGAATTGGCAGCAGGTTCATGCATCCATGCATCCATCCATCCATCCATCCATCCATCCATCCATCCATCATCCATCCATTCATTCGAGATGCTTGCTAAGCCCCCAGCTGCCAGTGTGAATGGGCAGTAGGGTGGAACCGTCCACTGGTAGGAGCCATACACAATCATCAGTTCACCACAGAAACGGCTGTGTGACTGTATTGCAAAAGTCCTGGGCGGGCCCAGGGTGGTATGTGTCACCAGGACCTGTGCCAGCAGGGATATGAGCTGTCCTACTTCTGGGGAAGCAGCTCAGGGAGAAAGAAAGGAGCAGGGGCTACCCAGCCACAGGGAAAAGCATTCCAGGCTGGGAACAGCATGTGCCAAGGTAACTAAGGGCACCGTGAACAAGACTGTAGCTCAGGGGACTCCCAGGAGGGCAACTTAGGACACCTTCTCTGCCAGCCTGGGTCCCTGGAGACCTGTCACCTGGCCAGGGTCTGGCACATGCCTCGTCACTCAGATCTGCCTCCTCCTTATCACTCATCATCAGCCCAAAGACTGCTTCCAAGTCAGAGCCCTCCGGGCGCCCCGTCTTGTGCCCTTTTCTTGTGATCCTGAATGCTCTGACTTGGTTAAGAAAGTGCCACACTGGAGTGACACTGCCTGGGTTCAGTCCCAGCTCAGCTCCTTATTAGCTGTGTGACCTTGGGCAGGTTTCTGAACCTCTCTGTGTGTAAGCTCTTCCTCTGCACAATGCTGATAGTAACAATGATGATCTGAGCTGTGGGATCTAATGTGCTTACATCCACGCGCAGGACTGCAGAACCGCAGCACTCACCTGACCCCTGGCCCCTCCCGCCTCTGCGTGCTGGTGGCTGGTCTGTCTCTCCCTGAAAGAGCAGGACACTGGCATCTTTACTTTCTAACCTCAGTGCCTAAGGCCAAGCCTGGCTCCCAGTGCTGCCAGGACTGCCAGTCCTTGGAATGGTTCCATGCCCTGCCCCTTGCTAGCTCTTCACTTCTCTGTGCCTTGATTTCCCAGGCACAAATAAAATAGGGACCATAACCGGCCTCACCTCATGCTTGGCTGCAGAATGAAGGGGATGAATACAGGCAGCACCCGAACAGGACCTGGTGCCCCAGCAGACAAGGCTTTAGCTCTGTACTTAGCACCATCATGATTGGGGTGGTGGGCAGTCCCCAGCGTCCTGGGCTTCCAGCCACGAGGAGGCCTGAGAGAGGCTTTCCTTGCACTGGAGGCTCCCCTGGAAAGTGCTGAGCACCCACAGATGCCCAGCCAGAGCAGGGCAGGGCGGGCACGCTTTCTCTGGAAAAGGCCAGACAGCATTTAGGCCCCGCCATGGCGCAGGCTCCGTTCCAGGTTCTCGGTGCAGCCATCCAAGCGTGAGAACAGCCACAGACAACGCGTGCCAGATCGCCTGGCTGTGTGCCAAGAAAACCTTATTTATGGACTCCTCATTTGAATTTCATATAATTTTCACATCTCACAAAATATTCTTGTGATTTTTTTTTCAACTGATTAAAACTGTGGAAGCTGTTCTTAGCTTGCAGACCACATGGAAGGAAGCAGCAGGCAGGATTCAGGTCGTAGCTTGTTGTCCCCAGCCTACAGCCTTTAGACCTGGTTCTGTGTCCCAACTACCCCCCTACCTGGCCTCAGGTTCCCCATCTATAGAAGAACCATGGCCCCTTCTGCCTCCAAGATCTTGGGACTGCTGCCCTGGGCCCGTGCAGTCAGCCACGTGTTGGACTCGGGTTCGGGCCTGGACAGTGACGCCTGCCCTTGGCTCCCAAGAGATGGGGTGGGCACCTGCACTACACACCCCCCCAGCACATTGGCCCTGCCCAGAGCTGGGCACATGCAGTGGCCAAGGAGCAGCCATGCTGGGTACCGTGCAGGGAAGACAAGGCAGGGAAGCTGTTCTTTTCGGTGGATGCAAGGCTGGTCCCCAGAGACCCAGCCTGAGTGCTTGTTACCACCATCTCGTGGCTACCGCCGAGCTCCCCTTCTGCAAACTCCACCCTCTGGCTCCCCGACTGCCTTCCTCAGAGGCCTCCCAGGTGTCCCCTCAAAGAGGACCGTCCCTCAGGGCTCAGTCAGACCCATGGAAAGTCAGCCCTGGACCCTGATGTCCCCACATGTCCCTCCTTCCTGACCGCCCTGCCGCATCCCAGCTTGTGCCCCGAGGAAGATGGGTCTCCCCCGGTCACTGGCATGCGCCCATGGAGGGGCTCTTGTCAGCCGCCCTTGTTCTTCCATCCCCCATGGCAGCCCTGGAAGTTCTGGTCGGGGGGACAGAGGGTGCCAGGTGGGGGGGGAGCAGAGCACCCTTCTCTGACCTCTGCCCCTCATATCCTTGGCATCAGGCCAACCTGGGCTCCTAGCCCTGGGCCGGCCCCTGTGCCCGGTCCGCCATACCCACCTCTCTCTTGTAGGCCGAGTACAGGCTGTGCAACGGGTCAGACAAGGAATGTGTGTCCCCCACCACCAGGGTCACCAAGAAGGAGACTCTCAAGGTGAGTCCAGGCCCGGGAAGGGTGCAGCCGTGTCATTGTCAGACCGATGGCCACCTGAGCCAGGGAAATCACCCTCCCCGCCTGTCAAAAGGAGGGGGACAAACCACACCTGGTCGCCTCCACGCCCCCTGCTTCCTCCCCTGCCCCTGGACCCCCCACTGGGCCGGACGGTGGGAGGACCTGGGGCAGCTTGGTGCCTTCTCCCATGACCCACCGTGGGTGCCCTGGGCCCAGGCGCAGAAGGAGAACTACCGGCAGGAGAAGAAGCGTGCCACACGGCAGCTGCTCAGCGCTCTGACAGACCCCAGCGTGGTCATCATGGCCGACAGCCTGAAGGTAGGTGACACCGGCCTCTGGCCACCCAGGACACGGGTCAGCATGCTGCTGCCATAGCAAAGGACCACAAGTGGGGTGGCCTGAAACCATGGAAATTCACTTCCCTGCATCCAGCCGCATCACTGCAGCCTCTGCTCCATCCTCATGCGGCCTTTCCTTATCCACCTGTCTCCCCCTTTCTATAAGGACACTGGTGGTAGGAATTAGGACCACCTTACTCCAGGGTAGCCCCATCTTCACCTGATTATGTCTGCAAAGGCCCCATTTCTGAATACAGTAGGGCCTGGCCAGTGGGTGGAGGGCACTGGGGAGGGAGGCATTGCTGCAGCTTCCGGGAGAGGACCCCACATCAGGGCGGGGTGTCCTGTGCTCAGACCTCACGGAGACCATGGCCATTCACTCAGCCTCTGAGCCTCCATTTCCCCTTGCGCACAGTGGAGGTAAAACTACCCAACTCGAAGGCTGCTGGGCAGCACATAACAGATAAGTGTGCCCGGCCCTGGTGTCTGCAGAGCCCTGGCCCATGTGGGCTCCTTCTACCCACATACCAAAATTATGAATCAAAAGTTAGGTGCAAAAGTGAGTATTCAGAATGAGAAAAGAAGTGACAACTACTTTCAGAATTTACAGAGCTGCCAGGCCAGGCGCGGTGGCTCCCGCCTGTAATCCCAACACTTTGGGAGGCCAAGGTGGGTGGATCACCTAAGGTCAGGAGTTTGAGACCGGCCTGTCTAAAATGGTGAAACCCCATCTCTACTAAAAATACAAAAATTAGCCCGGCATGGTGATGGGTGCCTGTAATCCCAGCTACTCGGGTGACTGAGGCAGGAGAATCGCTTGAACCTGGGAAGCGGAGGTTGCAGTGAGCCGAGATTGTGCCACTGCACTCTGGCCTGGGCAACAGAGACTGTCTCAAAAAAAAAAAAAAAAAAAAAAGAGTTTACAAAGCTGTCAGTTACAATAGTCACGCCACTCATTGCTGGTTCCTCCCTAAGGGCCTTGACCTTGAACATGACCTTCACAAGTAAATTTGTCCTTGCTGCCACATATTTCTTTGCATTCGCCATAACACATGGGCTCCTTTTAAAAACTAAATGAGGACCCTGCCCCGAGTTCCACTCTGAGTCCTGGGGCCCTGCTCACTGTGGCCTGGCCCCTGCTCGGGCATGCGACAGACACAGGACACCACCCCAGGGAGTGGGGGTGAGGAAAGGGTGAGTTCTGAGCTGGTGTGGGGGAGTGAGGGAAGAGAAGTGCCCCTCAGCAGCCCACTCTGGTCTGTGCCCGGCTCCCTGCCAAGCCCTCAAGATGCCCCCCGGGGTGGTGGCCCCGGAGGGTGGGCATTGACGCCGGCACCCTCCCTGCAGATCCGTGGCACCCTGAAGAGCTGGACCAAGCTGTGGTGTGTGCTGAAGCCGGGGGTACTGCTCATCTACAAGACGCCCAAGGTGGGCCAGTGGGTGGGCACGGTGCTGCTGCACTGCTGCGAGCTCATCGAGCGGCCCTCCAAGAAGGACGGCTTCTGCTTCAAGCTCTTCCACCCGCTGGATCAGTCCGTCTGGGCCGTGAAGGTGCTGCAGAGGGACGGGGTTGAAGATAGAGGCCCCGGAGGGCCAAGGGGCTCATTCCTGGGGCCTCGGTGGAGGGTGGAGCCAGCCAGCTAAATGGCCCCCTGGGGGCGTTGGGCAGGTCTCTCACCTTCTCTGAGCCCCACATGCGGTGGGGGGGGCGGGGTGGCGGGGGATGATGATCAGATGTGGTCACTGGTCCTCCAAGAAGCAAACAGTAGGCTGCAAGGAGGTGGCCGGCTGGCAGCAAGGTCACCCCAGCCCCTCACCCAGCTGCTGTCCAGGAGGGAGAATAGTAGCCACTCCCCAGGGGTGGCTGAGGAACAGCTCCTGGCCCTCACCCCTCCTAACCCGGGGCTGCCCTGCCAGGTCTAATGGGTAGGAAACCAGAGAAACCCAGAACACCTGGTTACATTTGGATTTCAGCGAAACATCAGGGTTCTTTCATACGAGTCTGACCCCAGTCGTGCATGGGAAATACTTAGACCAAAAAGCTACTCATGGTTTTTCTGGGATTCAGACATCACTGGGCATCCTGGATGTGCATTTGCTGATTCTGGCCACCCCGAGTTGGGAGGCTCAGAGCTGGAAAGCTGAGGGCAGAGCTGCCGGCTAAGAAAAGGGACAGAGCTCCCTCACCTACCCGCCTCTCGGCAGCCAAGTGTCTACCTGGCCAGGTGCCTGGCCCCATCTGGTAGCCCTGTGGCCCTGGGGGTATCCAGGTGGTCCCGGGTGTGGGTCCGCATGGTTCTGCCTGACCTGTCTGTGTAGCTGGCCCTGGGTGTTGCCTTGGGTGACACCCAGATCCTCTCTCTCCAGGGCCCCAAAGGCGAGAGCGTGGGCTCCATCACACAGCCCCTGCCCAGCAGCTACCTGATCTTCAGGGCCGCCTCCGAGTCAGATGGTAAGTGCCTGACAGCTTGCGCCTCTCTCCAGTGCCCCCACCTGAAGTGGGCCCCCTTTTGAGGTTGTAGCCCAGGTACAGGTGGCCCCAGTTCAGTCCCTTCCACTGCCTGGGGGCAGCCTGAAGTCTGGCCAGGATGAGTCTGGCTCAGAGCTAGGCCTGCACTTGCAGAGCCCCCATTCCTAGCCTCAGTTCCCCATGAGTAAAACGTGACATTAAAATACCACCTGTCAAAGGCCAGGCATGGTGGCTCACACCTGTAATCCCAGCACTTTGGGAGGCCGAGGCGGGTAGATCACTTGAGGTCAGGAGTTCAGGACCAGCCTGGCCAACATGGTGAAACCCCAACTCTACTGAAAAATACAAAACTTAGCCAGGTGTGGTGGCAGACGACTGTAATCCCAGCTACTCAGGAGGCTGAGACAGGAGAATTGCTTGAACCCGGGAGGTGGAAGTTGCAGCGATCCAAGATCGTGCCATTGCACTCCAGCCTGGGCAACAAGAATGCAAGTCCATCTTAAAAAAAATAAATAAATAAAAACACCTGTCACCTCAATGGTGTGAGAACCCAGTGACATTATAAAAGCACTCATATAACAATTACTGAGCTGCAACCACATGCCAGTGTGAACCCCAAACATCTGAGACAGGTCTCAGATAATTTAGAAAGTTTATTTTGCCAGGCTGGGTGCAGTGGCTCACACCTGTAATCCCAGCACTTTGGGAGGCCGAGGCAGGTGGATCACCTGAGGTCAGGAGTTTGATCAGCCTGATCAACATGGCGAAACCCTGTCTCTATTAAAAATACAAAATTAGCTGGGCATGGTGGTGGGTGCCTGTGATCCCAACTACTCGGGAGGCTGAGGCAGGAGAATTGCTTGAACCCGGGAGGTGGAGGTTGCAGTGAGCCAAGATCAGGCCACTGCACTCCAGCCTGGGCAACAGAGGGAGATTCCATCTCAAAAAAAAAAAAAAAAGTTTATTTTGCCAAGGTTGAGGCCACGCCTGTGACACAGCCTCAGGAAGTCCTGACGATGTGCCCAAGGTGGTCAGAGCACAGTTTGGTTTTATACATTTTAGGGAGACATGAGACATCAATCGGCACATGCAAGATGAACATTGGTTCGGTCTGGAAAGGCAGGACAATCAAAGCAGGGAGGGGGCTTCCAGGTCATAGGTAGATTAGAGACAAATGGTTGCATTCCTTTGAGCTTCTGATGAGCTTCTCCAAAGGAGGCCATCAGATATGCATTTATCTCAGTGAACAGAGGGGGGTGACTGAGTAGAATGGGAGGCAGGTTGGCCCCAAGCAGTGCCCAGTTTGACTTTTCCCTTTAGCTTCGTGATTTTGGGAGCCCAAGATATTTTCATTTCACATTTCCCCCCTTTTTCTTTTTAAAAATCTTTTGGAGAAAGCATTTTAGAAGAAAACGAGTCTCTGGTCTCAGGTTCCACCTGATCTCTCATGGCTAGGATGGTTTATTCCTACACACGTAGGTCCCAAGTTATTAGGAAAGCTCATTTTTAGAAGGTTGTGAAGTCTTGTGTCCTATGAAGAGAAAATAGGGGGAGGAAGGGAGAAAAGCAACAACAAACAAAAGAACAATCCTGGGAAATTGGTATAGGCCACATTACTCTGAAGTCCATACATCAGGAGGCAGGTATGAAAGTGGCTTATGTATGTAATAGGTTGCTGTTATTTTCTTCTGAAGTTTAAGTTGCCTAGCTTCAGTTTGCAGGGCTTTAAGAAAGCACAACTTAGTCTTCAGTGACTCCAAATTAGGAAAAATGGGGAAAAAAAAGAAGGAAAAAATTTGAAAACATTATTTTGAAGACTCGTAGCCAAGAAAAGTTAGAATTTCGTCCAAACTGTAGAAAATAACAAAAATTGAAAAACATTAGGGAAGACTAGAATCTAACAACAGCTGTACTATAGATTTTGAAACACATTTTTTTCTCTCCAGTTTCCCATTTTAACTAAGGACGAATCATGGTAGGACTGGTTTGCTTTATTATACTTGGACTAATTATTTCTATACATTGCAGCAAGAGTAATTATTTTTTCCATAGGCTTTTAAATTGTCTTTGATAGAACTTTGTTCCATAGAAGGAATCTCAGATAAGATTTTTAAAAAACTGAGCCCAGTCATGGATTTGTGCCATGAAATGCCTATAAGTTGGGTGAATTATCATCTTCTTGAGGTTCCAAGATAAATTTGGAGCTCCTGGGCCTGTCAGAAAGTGACATTCTTTACTTACCACAGGTCAGGGACTGTGTGGACGAGGTAAGAGGCCAGTTTTTCCAAGGGGCTTTCATTGGTTCCATAAGTCAAGTTTGAGTCCTTAAAGGAAAGCACATCATTCCAGGCAAAGCCTTGGTAAAATAACCCATTTCTCCAATTGTGTCCTGTTACAAATGAAAACAGATTCTTATTGCACTTATGCAAATAATTACATTGTCATAAGTTACGAATACTCAGATAGTTTCCAAATTCTGTAAAAATCAGGTAGAGAGAAACAAATATGCTCCAAATTTTGTTCATAGGAGTATACTTTACTCAATTGTTAAAAGCCATAAATAGCTTAAAGTTTTCTTGACTCTGAAAAACAAAACAAAGGATCAGCAATATTTTAAGCAAAAAGTCAAAAAGATTACTTCATACTTCTTTGTTGTTGTTGTTGTTGTTGTCGTGATGAAGTCTCGCTCTGTTCCCCAGGCTGGAGTACAGTGGCGCCATCTTGGCTCACTGCAACCTCCTCCTCCCGGGTTCAAGCGATTCTCCTGCCTCAGCCTCCCGAGTAGCTGGGGTTACAGGCATCCGCCACAATGCCCATTTAATTTTTGTATTTTTAGTAGAGATGGGCTTTCACTATGTTGGCTGAAGTTTTATAGCTGATTATAAAACCATTATAAAACCACCTTCTAAAGAGGACCAAAACAAGACAACGATTGTCTGTGGATGACAAAAAGTTTTAGGGCAGCCATAGTCAAAGACATAATTGACAAGGAAATTTGTTACCTCTGTGGCACAAAGTAATTTAACATAACAATTATAATTATTACTGATAACGTACATTAGGTCATATCAGAATTATAGGAGTTTCCCATAATTTTGGAACACATACCAGTAACATATTTATACAAATACAGCCCAAAGAAAACCAAACACCATTTTGTATTTGACAATGCTTCGTGTATAATTTTTATACCAAATAAAAGCCAAACATGTCCTTTTTGGACTTTAGGGAACCTATTAATAATATCTTAAAGGATTAGGTTAGAAAAAGATATAATTTATAATTTGATTTTGGAAAGTTTGTCAAATATTAAAGGTTTAAAACACTTGATATTACAAAATAGGATTACAAGTCATTGTAAAATCATTCATTTGAACAAAGTGATAACTCAAGGATTTTTTTAGAAAGGCAAAAACCTTCATTCTTTGAGACAGGAGACTTAGTTTTCCAAACAATAAGCCCTAATAACATCATGAAGCCAATTAAATTATTTTCCAAAATTACAGTCTATAAAACTTTCATCTTCATCATAAGATATAACTTCCATAAGCCTTTATAACCTTTATTAAGGAGTCAGTTATTGTTTCATGAAAACCTTGTTTATCTGACACAGGGGCCCATATGCCAGTCTTGCATCAGTGTGTCTTTGACATTAATGATTAATTTATAGAGAAACTGAACTTACTATTTTTTTTTTTGAGATGGAGTCTCGCTCTGTCACCCAGGCTGGAGTGCAGTGGCACAATCTCGGCTCACTGCAAGCTCCACCTCCTGGGTTCATGCCATCCACAGATTACAGGCGTGAGCCACCGCACCTGGCTGAGAAACTGAACTTATTTTATCTCTCAAAGTCAGCTCTTACAGTCTCACATGCCTACCTCTTCTGGGATAGTCTCTGGGCCTTGAGGAGTTGAAGAGTTTTAATTTCCGTGTCTCAGGAATGTGGTTTATTTTGATTGGCATCTTCTACCAGGCCTGAAGATGAAGATTTAATTGCTGTCAGTGTTTAAAATTTAGGAGGACTTGGTGTTCTTTTTATACCCACGAGTCAAATCCCTGTAACTTGATGTCACAAGGATTTTAAAAGCACATACAAGAAGATACAAGGATGTAATAACCTTGATTAAAACAAATTTTTTAATCTCAGTTTTTCCTAAGCAAGCCAAACTTAATAATAATGGCATAGGAATTATTTTGATAAAACATAAAATCTGTTAGGCCACTTACCAAAAGGCAGAAGAAAATACCTTCTACAGTGTATAGAATATTATGTTAGAAAAAAACATTTTCTTTAAGAAAACATTGTTAGCATCAGGCCACATACACACAAAAAAACAGAACCTGAGGAGGAAAACAAAACTTATATGAGCTGAAAATGAGTTGAAGGGAAGTGTTACTATTTTGTACCTTTTAAAAGGGAAGAGAAAACTGAAACTGGCAAGATGCAATAAAAGTTGAACTTTGGATTAAAATTTAAAAATTAAAATCTCTTGTAATTGATTCAGAGTAAATCAACCCCTTAAGAAAATGTCATTGTTCTAACCAATTATTTAGTCTGTAACTGTTTTTTTACATCAAACCCAATATCTAGAAAGACCATTATAATTTCCCTTTAGTCATAGACAACTTGATCGTATAAAAGGCTTTGTTTTTTTAATAGATCCTCTTATTGTGACTTACATAGATCATTCATGACATACTTGGACTTTCTTGTTTGTCCTGAACATCCCTCTTTCTTAAACAACCAGTCATTTTACTCTAGGACTAAATTTACCATACAAGATTCTTTCTCATATGAAATTATTTCTCTTTAAACTTTCTTACCCCCCACCAAAAAAACTTCTTTGTAACTTTCTTTACATCTCTTTTACTATTTTATTTCCTGGTTCCTTTTACCTTGTTTTATACATGACCTTTAAATAAGCTTTGAATTAGGCAAAAATTGTTCATCTTTTTAAAAAGGACACACTTTTTCTTAGAAAGTATGTTTTCCTACAAATATATTTTTATTGGAAAATATCCAAATAGTGAATTATCTATTATTTAATCTAACTTTAAATTCTAAATTATGATGAGTTTGTCTGCAAGTATTTGTCTTACTACATTCACTTAATTATTTTAATCATTTACCTAGATTATTTATAAAAACTGCAATTGTCATTATTTAAATTATGGAACCACCATTGCAAAATTATAACTGAGACAGTGAAAGAGATTTGACCTAACTGACTCCATCTTGCTTCTAACCTCCAAGCTGTCCTTGTTCATTCCTGGGCATCGGTTGAACTAACTTTGGGAGGAACTTAGTTTATAGTTTAGCTGAAACAAAGACTATAACAGTCTTTCTCAAAATAAACCTTACTGCCTGTGGACTAGACTACCTAAAGCCACCAGATTAGAAGGTATGGTAATCTTACTAAATTTAAGATGTAGCTATTTTTATTAAACCAATATCAATGTTTGTTTGTTTTTTTTTTTTGAGACAGAGTCTTGCTCTGTCTCCCAGGCCAGAGTGCAGTGGTGCAATCTCAGCTCACTGTTACCTCTGCCTCCCAGGTCAAGCGATTCTCCTGCCTCAGCCTCGTGAGTAGCTGGGATTACAGGTGCCTGCCACCATGCCTGGCTGATTTTTGTATTTTTAGTAGAGACGGGGTTTCACTATATTGGCCAGGCTGGTCTGGAACTCCTGACTTTGTGATCCACCCACCTCAGCCTCCCAAAGTGCTGAGGTTACAGGCATGAGCCACCGTGCCCAGCCATCAATGTCTTATTTATTAAAGATTACACAAGCAAAGATCATTCTGTCTTGGGCTGGGTTTGTAGTTTCATAACTCTTTTTTTTTTTTTTTTGAGACGGAGTCTCACTCTGTCGCCCTGGCTGGAGTGCAGTGGCGCCATCTCCACTCACTGCAAGCTCCACCTCCTGGGTTCACGGCATTCCCCTGCCTCAGCCTCCCAAGTAGCTGGGACTACAGGTGCCGCCACCACGCCCGGCTAATTTTTTGTGTTTTCGGTAGAGACGGGGTTTCACCGTGTTAGCCAGGATGGTCTCGATCTCCTGACCTCGTGATCCGCCTGCCTCGGCCTCCCAAAGTGCTGGGATTACAAGCGTGAGCCACTGCGCCCGGCCAGTTTCATAACTCTTATGCCAAATTTTGACACCTATGGTGTTTGGCAGGGATAAGTATGAAATTGCTTGATTAATAAATGCAAACAAAAATGTATGCTGGCAATTCTTAAGACATTTCTAATATTACTTTACCAATAATTTTAAAGCTAGCTTATTCATTAAAGATTTTACTTAAGTTACATAAACTTGAAAAAGCACTGGACTCATCTTTTCTTTTTTCTTGATCAAGTATTTGATTCAAGTGCGTTTATTTTCTTAAGCCAATTAGAGCCCTTTTATATATTTTCAGTAGTGAAACATTGTGTACACAACGCAGAAATACATAGACATATTAGGCATGCCAATAGAAATACATTTTATAGGTTTATAAAAACTTTTTTTTCCTATCTTAGACTTTCAGATTCTTGAGAACCTGTTTCACAACCCTAGGCAATTGTCAGCTAAATAGTCTTAATTTGCATATTAAAGGAAACAACTCAGGTGAAAGTCAAATAGCAAAATTTGCATCATAAGGTACAGAGAGAAAAAGTCTGGTGGTGCTAGAGGGAGACTAAAGATGGATGCCAAATCAAACAAAATTATAGAAGTCTATCATAGTATTGCATTAGGAGACCAGTTTTATTTAGTAGGGACTACCTATCATTTAACTGGATCTCTGAGCTCTGGGAAGAGCCCACACTGAATCCTGGGTCTCCAAAAAGGGAGAATTATTATGAGGTTAGACTACGTAATGCTTTTATAGTGCACTTAAAAAAAAGTTTTTAAACAAAGACATTTCTAAGTGTCTAAACCACACTCTTCCTTAAAAACCCAAGAGTAGCCTCTGTTGCAATAACTATTTTAGTCAAAAAGAAAACACAAAACCGTTTACACAATACAAAAGTAAGCAGTTTAAGAGCTGAGACAAACTTGTCTGTTTACATTCTTGGGGTTTCATAAGAAAAAGCAAGTTTCTCCCCCAGAGGGAGTCTGGCGCCTTCTCCATTTTCTTTAAGGAACCCCAGGCTACTGTAAACTATTTTAGGTCCCCCACGCAGCAGAGGGTGCAAGAGAAAGGAGAGACAGCAGAAGTAAATCAAGAAAACAGAATTCAGTCAACTGAAAAGAAAAAAACCTTTTGCCCAAAAAAAGACAAGGTCCTAGGAGAAAAACAAAAACAAAAACATGAAGGTCTCTTAAATACAAACACACACAAATGCACACACACACACACACACGCACACACACACCTGCACACAAACACACACATATGCACACACACACATCTTGGATGTTAGCTTTTCATTAAACTGACTTTTAACCATTGAGCTTCTTTAAAAAAATCTTTTTAAATCTCATTCCATATTTCAACGGACCAATTTTAATGAGGACACAGAAGTACAGTCATTACTCTTTCAGTTTGGCCTGGCTAGTGAAAATGTGGCATTATTATATCAATAAAGCCCCTTAGTAGTCAAAAATCAAAATCTTTCCTCTTTTTTTTTTTCCTTTTGCTGGCCATTTTTCTCCCCCCATCACACCACCATTGTGTGTGTGGCGGGGAGGGTAATTTAGCCACTTCAGAGGCCTTGTTCCCCATAATTTGGAACTTCCTTGGGATTTGATCAAGCCAGATAGAGTTCAATGGGAAAAAGACCAAAACAACAAAAACAGAAACAATCAACAACAAAAAAACAGTTAAGCGAAACAAACCATCGCACAACTTCTGTGATTACTGAGCGCTCTAATAGTGAGGAGAAGTTAAGACCAGCTGGTTGTTAATCTTAACTTTAGCCAAGACAAACCACAATTCAGTTACTTACCTAGGGATGGGTCTCAGGCTGAAAACTGCTCTCCACTGTCCTAGAAGCAGGAAAACAAAACAAACAAATCTCATCTTCCCTATTGGAAGCGAGCTCAAATTCCATAAAGGAGTTACCCGCCTTCCGTCGTCATAGAAGCAGGAAAAACTTGCCTTCGTTGTGTTGGAAGCAAGTAAAACTCCAAAAAGAGAAGTTGTACAGCAAAGTAAACTTTGGATCTCGGCCACATTTTGAGAGATCAGGGATTCTCTGGGGTGGGTGCTTCCGGGACTCAGCAAATTGTCTTACTGGTTTGAGCCATAAAGTTAGCTTAAGCTAGTACCAAGCACCAATAGGAGACTTGTGAAAAGTCAGGGGCATCTCCACTCAGAATCCCTCAGTGGATGCCAGAACGTGAACCCCGAAAATCTGAGACAGGTCTCGGTTAATTTAGAAAGTTTATTTTGCCAAGGTTGAGGATGCCCACCAATGACACAGCCTCAGGAGATCCTGATGACGTGCCCACGGTGGTCAGAGCACAGTTTGGTTTTAGGGAGACATGAGACATTAACCAACATATGTAAGATGAACATTGGTTTTGGTCTGGAAAGGCAGGACAACTTCAAGCAGGGAGGGGGCTCCCAGGTCATAGGTAGATAAGAGAGAGATGATTGCATTTCTTTGAGTTTCTGATGAGCTTCTCCAAAGGAGACAATCAGATATGCATTTATCTAAGTGAACAGAGGGGTGACTTCAAATAGAATGGGAGGCAAGTTGGCCCTAAGCAGTTCCCAGCTTGAGTTTTTCCCTTTAGCTTAGGGATTTGAGGGGCCCAAGATTTTTCTTTCACACCAGGCACCTTTGAACCAACAGGTTCTACTGTTATCATCCACATTAGACAGATCAGGAAACTGAGGCACAGGCAAACTGCCAGCAAGAAAGTGCTAGAGCCTGGACATGAATGTGAATTTCCCTGACTGCCAAGTGCATTGGACGCTGTTGGTGTGCCCTGAGTGGCCGCTCAGGCAGCTGTGACTGTGGTGATCCTGCACCTGGAGGGATTCCCTCTTGGCGGTGCCTCCCTCTAACCTGAGGTTGGGGCCTTGCCCCACCGCACCCTCCAGTGGCTGCTCTGGGTAAATGTGGTTGCTCCACCTCCTCTAACCCCAGCTGGTGCCTCCCAGAGCAGCAGGGTGAGGGGCTCCCATCCCACCAGTGGTGCAGACCTAAAGCAGCCTGGCCTTGACCACGGGGCTCTGGTGCCTGTCAGGTTGGAGTCTTGGTGCCACATCACCCCTGGTGGTCAGGTGCCAGATCCGTGCTTCCTCCTGGGCCATCCTGAGTCCCCGACTCTGTGCCAGGTCCCATGCAGGCCCTGGGATGGACAGGGTAGCCCACAGCCTCTGTGCTCCTGGGTGAGGTAGATAACCAACCATCTGATAAGGCAGGTTGGGCTGAGGCATGTGCTGAGCCCCTGATAGGGTGGGGGCCACCATCCGGGAGGAGGAATGTCCCCAGCCCCTGTGGGTATCAGGGTGGGCTTCCAGGAAGAGGAGGAAGAGGTCTCAGAATGAGCTCCAAAGGATGCGTAATATTCAGGATGTCTAGTCCTTTGTGGCAGCTACAAAGCACAGATGTTCAGGCCCTGGGGCCAACTCGGCAGTTGTGACCCCTCCAGCTCCCCACCACCAGCCACTGCCATCCCTCCTCCAACCCTAGTGTTCAGCCCAGGCTTGACCACTCTGGCACCAACCAAGCCTGCAATGGAACCAGCAGGATCCCAGATATCCCTCCAACCCAATGAGAAGGGCAGCTCTAGAGACCCAGGAGCCACTGTCTAGGCAGGTCCCTCCCTACCCTGGACCCTGGGATGCTCCACAAGAGCAGGATTTCGTGGATCTGAAAGTGAGGGAGAGAAACTCACTGTCTCCAGGAGCTCCAAAAGGCAGAGGCTCAGAGAGGCACAGAACCGCCTTCAATGCTCTTCAGCCCCATCTTCCCACCTGATGTGACCCCAGAAGCCTTCTTTGAATAACACTAATTAATAGCCCAGGCACGGTGACTCACGCCTGTAATCCCAGCACTTTGGGAGGCCGAGGTGGGCAGGTCACTTGAGGCCCGGAGGTTGAGACCAGCCTGGCCAACATGGTGAAACCCCATCTCTACTAAAAACAAAAAAAAATTACAGGCAGGCACCTGTAATCCCAGATACTTGGGAGACTGAGGCAGGAGAATCACTTGAACCCTGGAGCCGGAGTTTGCAGCGAGCTGAGATCACCCCACTACACTCCAGCCTGGGTGACAGAGCGAGACCCCATCTCAAAACCACAACAAAAACAAAAAACACACTTATTGACCCGGCGCGGTGGCTCACGCCTGTAATCTCAGCACTTTGGGAGGCCGAGGCAGGCAGATCACCTGAGGTCTGGAGTTTGAGACCAGCCTGACCAACATGGAGAAACCCCATCTCTACTAAAAATACAAAATTAGCTGGGTGTGGTGGCGCACCCCTGTAATCCCAGCTACTCAGGAGGCTGAGTCAGGAGAATTGCTTGAACCCAGGAAGCAGAGGTTGCGGTGAGCTGAGATCGTGCCATTGTACTCCAACCTGGACAACAAGAGTGAAACCCCATCTCAAAAAAACAAACCAAAAAAAAAAAAACTTATTAATAGTGTGACCTGTCATAGGCCACCACAAGATGCTCTTCTGAGTGCAAGGGCCGCTGTTAGTAATCACACCGGGACACCGGTGTCACCCAGATGGACACATGCCCCACAGGAGGACCCTCGGGTGGTGCTGTCACCCTGCTTAGGAAGACAGCAGGGCACAGGGCCCAGAGCAGGGCTTGGAGGTGCCCAGCTGTCGACCGGCCTCTGCTCCGCCACTACCCACAGAGCCTCTGGGTGGCCTCCAGCAGGGCTCCTCCCTGGTGTGCAAACCCCTCCTCAGACTTCCCCACCCTCCTCCCTGGACTCCAGGTGGGACCCCACCAGTGCTTCCCAGTGAGGGAGGACCCTCCTTCCTGACTCCACCTGCAGAAACCTGTAGGAGGCTGGCTCCTACCCTGGGTTTGTGACCTGGAGGGGTCACTTACGCTGGCCTCTTGTCAGCAATGTGGGTGGTGGAGGTGGGTGGGGACGTGCTGTGAGCATCCCCAGGCACCTCTGTAGGGCTGCCTCCCCTGGCACACCTGTCCCCAGGCCGGGCTTGCCTGCTTGGGAAGTCCTCAATCTTCAGGGGTTCCCGATGTCTGTCCCCACACAATCTGCAGCTGGATGTCGGGGCGGGAAGAGAGGGCGTGTCCCTGCTGGGGCAGGGGCAGGGGTGGGTCTGGGATAGAGGGGGTGGGTCCCTGAAGAGTCAGAGTGAGGGGAGCCTCCTGGTGGCTCCTTGGGGGATGGGGGATATAGAGAGGTGGGGGTGGGGCCTGCTCACCCCGTGTCCCCCACAGGTCGCTGCTGGCTGGATGCCTTGGAGCTGGCCCTGCGCTGCTCTAGCCTGCTGAGACTGGGCACCTGCAAGCCGGGCCGAGACGGGGAGCCAGGGACCTCGCCAGATGCATCACCCTCATCGCTCTGCGGGCTGCCAACCTCGGCCACCGTCCACCCAGACCAAGACCTGTTCCCGTGAGTGCGGCGAGGGCACGAGGTGGTGCTGACTCATGGGGTCTCCCTGTAGGCAAGGAAGAGGGGGAGAGGACGGCCCCAGCCTCTGCTCTGGTGGGCTGCGGGGCTGCAGGCAGGGACGTGTTTACTGCCATGTGCCCTGGGAGCCTCGGTTTCTTCCTCTATAAAATGGGGCTAATCGTGTCAAACGTGGGTTGTGGAGGTGATGACAGGCAGGAACGTATGTGAAGCACCAAGCAGCGAGGGGTGGGCGGCCCGGAGGCGTGTGCTGGGGTCTCACCTGTGACGGACCCACTGGCACCATCCACCTTCCAGGCTGAACGGGTCTTCCCTGGAGAACGACGCGTTCTCAGACAAGTCGGAGAGAGAGAACCCTGAGGAGTCAGATACCGAGACCCAGGAACATAGCCGGAAGACGGAGAGTGGCAGCGACCAGTCAGAGACCCCTGGGGTCCCGGCGCGGAGAGGGACCACGTATGTGGAGCAGGTCCAGGAGGAGCTGGGGGAGGTAAGAGCCCCCCTAACCAGGAGCCCCACACGTCTCCCCGGCCTCAGCCCCTCATTCTGGAAGCAGAGGTAGCCATGCCTCATCCTCAGGGAAGCAGGCAGAGCCCAGGGGGTGGCTTTTGTCCCCATCACTTGGCAGTGAGCTCAGGAGCTGTCTTTTAGGTGAATAGGCTCCTCCTCTCTTCCAAAGAGGCTGCCTCGCTGGCTGCCTGCCGGGGTGCAGATGCGTGAATGGGGCAGGGGTTCGCTGGAAACAGGCAACTCCCTCCTCAGGCTGGAATGCGCTGATGGGAGAACAGGAGGCTCAGGAGGGGCCCTTGACCCCATCTGGTGGGCGGCCCCACTTCCTGGGGGAACACAGAGGAGGGCATGCAAGACCTGGGTCCCATGCTCACAGGCCCCTGCGCACCTGGTGCTCCCCTGGGGCCCTGGGAGAGCCGTGAACGAGACAGACCTGGGCCCTGGGCCTGGGCCTCCAGTGTATGGGCAGCAGGAAACACAGACGATAAACCCACAAACACAAGACAAGGCTGGGGAGTGGGTGAGGGAGGCAAGCCGGGCCATGGGCTCTTTCTGAAAATGTGAGTGACGGGAGGGAGGATGGCGTTCCAAAAAGAGGGACGGCCGGTGCACGAGCCCAAGGCAGGGGGCAGGCGGCGGGCGGCAGTGTCCCCAGAGCATGCCTGAGGCTGAACAGCCAGGGCGGCTGACTCCCCGCAGCTGGAGAGAACTCGTGTGGCCCTGGGCACCGTGGGGCGCCTCAGGAAGGGGAGTCCGGAAGGAATCACAGGATCTAAGCTTCCACTGGGCAACTTGGGTGCAGGCTGAGGAAGCCGGGCTCTGGGGTGGGCGCTGTCAGGAACAGGGGATTCTGTGGTCTGGGATCTTGTCATTCTCATCCGGGAGGCGAGACAAGAGCAAGGCCGTGGCTGTCACTGAGGGCAAGGGGCAGTCCGTGGCTGTCACTGAGGGCAAGGGGCAGTCCTGGTTTCTGCAGGAAAGGGGAATTAGGTCCTTGCTGCTGTTTGGACAGCATCGTGTTCACATCTTGCTCTGCACAGGCCCAGAGCGGGCTCCTCCGTGGTCTGTGAAATCCTTGTGTTCAGTGGAACACCATGGCCTCCCGGTGGGCTGCCATTCCCACAGAGCTCAGACTTCCGTGCACGGATGGGAAGGTTAGGATGGGCCTGTGGGGAGTGGACCAAGGGCCCCGGGGGCCTTGGGCTGAGAGTATTGGGGAAGCCAGCAGCGGGTTAGGCAAGGGCCTCGGGATAGCCGAGGGGCGGGGGTGGACACCGGGCCACTCGTAGGGAAGAGCCATTGTTAGGAGAAAGCTGAGGGCGCCCTGGACCCAGCTGTGATGGAGAAGAGAGAAGTGGGCAGACTCAGGGTATTTCGGAAGGTGGTTTGGGCAGATCTCAGCCAGATGGTGATGAGCAACGCTGCTGTGAGCCAGGCAGGGTGGGCTGCTGTGGGTGCGAGCCTGGGGCTCCGGGCAGAGGGCATGGAGCAGGCAGCCAAGGGGACCGGGCACCCAACCTTCAGAGGCCAAGCACAGATAAGGCTTCACAGAGGTAGGGCAGGGAGGTGGCAGGAGCCAGGAGCCCAGGTGTCTCAGAGCCAGCTGGGCCGAGAGGTGGGGCAGGATGAGAAGCAGGGATGGCTGCTGGAGCAGTGAGAGGCGATGGGAACCTACAGCAAGACTGTCTCAGTAGAGAAGAAGGCAGAAGCCTGGTGGAGAGGGTTAAGGAGGACGGGAGCACGTGGACAGAGCAGGAAGATTCCTGACACCGAAGCTACCCATGATGTCCAAGCCCCAAAGCTGGCTTGGAAATCAAAGCTATAGCACTGGGCTCCCCGTGACCCCTCATGGGGTCAGACATGGCTCCTGGGTGTCCACGCACACTATCCACTAGGCCAGTGCCATGAGGATCTGTCCGTGGCCCTGCATGCTCAGAGAGGCGAAGCCGTTTGCCTGAGTCCCAGCAGTGGGGATGAGATCCTGACGCAGGACTCAACAGGCCACGCTCCATCTTGACCCCTCCCTGGGGCAGCTGCTGTCGGGCTAAAAATGCAGAGAGCGCAGAGTTCAGATCTCATCTCTGCCGCATAGCAGCTGTGTGACCTTGGGAAGTCACTTGTCCCCTCTGTGGAGGGGGAGGACCAGTGTCCCGGTACCCCGGGGCTGCGGTGAGGTGCAAATCTGGAGTGAAGTCACTTATTCGGGAGCTGTGGTGAGGGTTAGGTGTCTCAGAAAAGGAGGAGATGAGGGGCCTTCGTGAGTGGCACACAGGCTTCGGAAGTGAGGGGTGAGTCCACGGTGCCCGTGTCGGTTTCGCGTTGTAGGCTCACCGCCAAACTCACCCATTTGTCCCCATTCAATATCTGAAGGCTCCTGTATACCAGTCATACCTCAAAAAAGTGGTTCAAAAACAGAAAAAGAAATGTTACAATAACCTTTTTTAAAAAATGGAAGAGCAAGCCAAATCCCTGCCTCCCCAGGCAGCCGTGAAGACAGGGTGGGCTGCAGCCTCTCTGTTCCCTGAGCCCAGGGTCCCACGATGCACAGACGGGTTTCAACTGCAGGTGTTGGGAGGCTGCAGCCTGGACTTTGAAGGGGCAGGGCATGGGGTCCCTGCACCAGGTGCAGAGACAGGAGCGGGCCTGGACCCGGGCTGCAGGTGCCCCGGGGCGGGGTGGAGACACATTGGGAAGAGTTCACATCTGATGGGGCTGAGTCAGCCTCATGAGGCTATGGGAGCCGAGCCAGGGGTTTACACCCAAAGGGGTGGCAGGTACAGCCTCCTCCAGCCAGAGCTGCCACTGTCCTGCCACCCCTTCCTCCCGGCTCTTCTGGGCAGGGCCTGACTGCAGCCTGTCTGCCGCAGCTGGGCGAGGCGTCCCAGGTGGAGACGGTGTCAGAGGAGAACAAGAGTCTGATGTGGACCCTGCTGAAGCAGTTGCGGCCAGGCATGGACCTGTCCCGCGTGGTGCTGCCCACGTTCGTACTGGAGCCGCGCTCCTTCCTGAACAAGCTCTCTGACTACTACTACCACGCAGACCTGCTCTCCAGGTGGGCGCCACGCCGGGGGGGGCACCCCACACCTTGTCCTGCATCTGCATGAGACCCCGCAGCCCCCTCGGCACCTGCCTGCCCTGTTGGGGCTTCCAGAGAATCCCCTGGCTGATCCCAGCCCACTGTTCCTGCAGCTCTAGCCTCCTGGGGGCCCTGTCTCCAAGATGGGCCTGGGAGGAGCCAGGGTCATCCGTGGTGAGAGGGGGGTCAGTCACCAGCACTTGCCACACACCCTGAGCCCTGCACCCTCGAGCTGGATGGGATGGGCAGCAGAGGCTGGAAGGGGCTGCAGAGACTGGAAGGGGCAGCAGAGACTGGAAGGGGGCAGCAGAGACTGGAAGGGGCAGCAGAGGCTGGAAGGGGGCTGCAGGGGCAGGAAGGGGGCTGCAGAGGCTGGAAGGGGGCGCTGCAGAGGCTGGAAGGGGGCTGCAGAGGCTGGAAGGGGGCTGCAGAGGCTGGAAGGGGGGCTGCAGAGGCTGGAAGGGGGGCTGCAGAGGCTGGAAGGGGGGCTGCAGAGGCTGGAAGGGGGCTGCAGAGGCTGGAAGGGGGCTGCAGAGGCTGGAAGGGGGGCTGCAGAGGCTGGAAGGGGGCTGCAGAGGCTGGAAGGGGGCAGCAGAGGCTGGAAGGGGCAGCAGAGGCTGGAAGGGGGCAGCAGAGACTGGAAGGGGGCAGCAGAGACTGGAAGGGGCAGCAGAGGCTGGAAGGGGGCTGCAGAGGCTGGAAGGGGGCTGCAGAGGCTGGAAGGGGGCAGCAGAGGCTGGAAGGGGGCAGCAGAGGCTGGAAGGGGGCTGCAGAGGCTGGAAGGGGGCTGCAGAGGCTGGAAGGGGGCTGCAGAGGCTGGAAGGGGGGGCTGGAAGGGGGCAGAGGCTGGAAGGGGGCTGCAGAGGCTGGAAGGGGGCTGCAGAGGCTGGAAGGGGCTGCAGAGGCTGGAAGGGGCTGCAGAGGCAGGAAGGGGGCTGCAGAGGCTGGAAGGGGCTGCAGAGGCAGGAAGGGGCTGCAGAGGCAGGAAGGGGGGCAGCAGAGGCTGGAAGGGGGCTGCAGAGGCTGGAAGGGGGCTGCAGGCTCGGGAGCCAGGCAGAGGGAGCAGGGTGGGAACAAGAGCATGGGCAGGGAGGCTTCCTGGAGACAGGGGCACCCTGGCAGCCCAGGTCAGCAGTGTCCTCTCTGCCCCAGCGTGGGAGCAGCCCTGGCACTTTCTGATTAGAAGAACCCACTTCCCCGGAGAAAATTCTCCTGCTTGGGGGTGACCAGAGCGCCTGGGCCAAGCGGCCTGTTTCCAGCTGAGTGGGTGGAGGTTGGGATGGTAGGAGGGAGGGTCAGGAAAGGGAGGTGGCCACAGCCCCGGAGCTGGGGTCAGAGTTCTTCCGCCCATGGCAGGGCTGCGGTGGAGGAGGATGCCTACAGCCGCATGAAGCTCGTGCTGCAGTGGTACCTGTCTGGCTTCTACAAGAAGCCCAAGGTGAGCCCCTGCCAGCCAGGGAGGGCGGGGCTGCGGCCCAGGGGTCTGTCTGCTCAGCCCTCGTCCCTTGGCACTTTCCCGAGTCCCCAGGCCACCCCCTACCCCACATGGCCTTGAAGGATCCTGGTCCTTGATGATAGGGGACAGGGTGGGGGCCCTGGATGGCTCAGGCCAGGCCCCCAAGGGTAGTCTCATCCCTCAAGGCCCCAAGCTGGACCCCTTCCCCACCCCGCAAGAAAACAGCCTCAGGCCTCAGGCCGTGCTAGAGGTGGTGCCAAAAGAAAGGGGCTTTCAACCCTAAACCTCAAGGTACCTTTGGGATCTGTGGTTTTCACAAATTTTTAGCTATGGAACCCCCTTTTAGAACCCCAAACCCAGGACTCCAGTGACAGCAGGGCTGCTCTGGTTGTAGTGAGGGAGAAGGCCTGCAGCTCCCCTGACCCACCACGGAGCCCTGGGGTTCCATGGGAAGCAAGTTTGAAAACCACGACCCTAGTTCCATGTCTTCGTTGTGCAGATGGGGAAACTGAGGCTCAGGCGAAAGGATGGCCCGAGTTGCACAGCAGGTTTGGGGTGGAGGCAGGACTCCTGACGGCCTGGTGCCTTCGTGGCTTTCAGCAGGCTGTGTGCAGGTTACACCCAAGGTCCAGGGAGAGTGTGACAAGATCAGGGTCTTGTGTCCCCTCTCCGAGCTAAGAAGTAGACAGGGTTCCCCTGAGGCTGTCCCCCGAGAATGTAAACCACAGGCAAAGCATTATCCCACCAAAGCAGCGGTGAGGTGGTGTTCCCAGATGCCAGCAGCAAACCAGGCCAGCAGGCAGTGGGGAGCCCACCCACGCTGCCCCTCAGTGCACATCCCTCACCTGCTCTGCACAGCGGGCCTCTTCCCACCTGGTTCCTCACACGAGTCTCTGTTGTCCACAGGGAATCAAGAAGCCGTACAACCCCATCCTGGGGGAGACCTTCCGCTGCTGCTGGTTCCACCCCCACACTGACAGCCGTACATTCTACATAGCAGAGCAGGTAAGAGCACCTCCGCTGCACCCGGCCTGGGCGCGGGGCTCTGTGGGGGCGGGGCCCTGGCAGCAGGCAAGGGCAAGCGTGACCCCGAGGGCCCGCTTCCTGGGGGCCCCACGTCCTACGCAGTGGAAGGGCTGTGGACCCAGCCGCTGCCAATAGGGATTCTTGCAGAAAGTGCAGACCCACCATGGCTGTGACAGCAGACAGTGGCCCCCCCAGAGGGAGGACCGTGTGTCCCCTCTCCCAAGGAGGCCTTCTAGGGCAACTCAGGGCTCCCAAGCCCCACAGCTGAGGCCTACCTGCTCTGGCCGTCGTGAGAGAGAGCCAGGAAGGCCCCTACCCGAATCCTGGGACCAGGGGAAGGGATGTGACATCAGGGACAGAGAGGGGTTTTTGCCGGGGAAGCTGGGATTACCTGTTTCCGAGGCCGTTTACAGAGCCGCCTCCCTGCCTACAGGTGTCCCACCACCCTCCCGTGTCTGCCTTCCACGTCAGCAACCGGAAGGACGGCTTCTGCATCAGTGGCAGCATCACAGCCAAGTCCAGGTTCTATGGTGAGGGGGTCACCCCGGGCACCGCCTGGGGCCTCAGGGAAATGCGATGGTCAGGGGGGCTCCAGGAGCCAGTGGACCAAGATCTCAGGTGGGGGCCGTGTGCCTGTCCCTCCCAGCCCCTCGTAGTCAGAGACCATGTGGTGGTCAAGTGCTCAGACCCAGGCATCAGGCAGAGCTGGCCCGTAGCTCCCCTGAGCTGAGAGTGGGCACCTTTTGTAGGGACGTGGTGAGGACTGAGAGAGGGCACCTACATGGAAAGGTGCGGACTGGGGCTGAGCAGCCCCACGGCACTGCATGACTATTTGAATTGGCTAAAATGAAATGAAACTTAAAGTCGGGCACGGTCGCTCACGCCTGTAATCCCAGCACTTTGGGAGGCTGAGGTGGGTGGATCACCTGAGGTCAGGAGTTTGAGAACAGCCTGGCCAACATGGTGAAACCCCATCTCTACTAAAAATACGAAAATTAGCCGGGCGTGGTGGCACGCGCCTATAATCCCAGCTACTTGGGAGGCTGAGGCAGGGGAATCGCTTGAACCCGGGAGGTGAGGGTTGCAGTGAGCCAAGATGGTGCTACTGCACTCCAGCCTGGGTGACAGGGTGAGACTCTGTCTCAAAAAAAAAAGAAAAAGAAAAAGAAATGAAACCACAGTCCCTCTGTTGCCACATCACACAGGCTCAGTGTTGGCCCTGGAGTGGGACAGGCAGGAGGGAAGCTCTGGTCTTCACAGACAGCCCCATTGGACTGCGCTGCTCTGGGGCCTGGCAGCCTCGGGTGCTCAGAAAGTGTCCATTTGCATTTCATCCCATCCGTTGTACCTTTTTCATCAGTTTCATCCATGGGCAGGTGTGCGCCTGTTGCCTCTGTGTGCCCGGCTCTCTGCTGGGTGTGTGGAAGTCTGGGAGAGGGTCCCAGGTGCGACCCTCAGGTTCAGCCCACCTTTTCCACCGCTGTCCTCTCCTCACCAGCAGTGCCTGTGACTCTTGGCCCCGAGCGGGGCGCGCTCCCTCCACATGGACGTTTAAAATCTGAGCAGGGCTCAGGCGGGTTTGAAAAAGTTTGCAGACCCCACCCTGCGAATCTTCAGTTTTGTGACTGCAATAAACCACTAACATGTCAAAGGTGAAATAACTTCTCAGCACAGATGTCCTGTGCACACTGGACAGGGATTTTACAGAATCTGAGGCCCAGAGAGGTTAAGTGACTCACGCACAGTCACACCACTGGAGGTGCCAGGAGCGTGTTCAGCTGTTGGAAGGGGCTCAGATCCTGTGATTTAGGGGTGGCCTCAGGTGCAAAGGGGCTGTCCCCACTCACTGGTCCTGCTGCCTCTTGTCTCTGCAGGGAACTCGCTGTCGGCACTGCTGGACGGCAAAGCCACGCTCACCTTCCTGAACCGAGCCGAGGATTACACCCTCACCATGCCCTACGCCCACTGCAAAGGTGAGAGGCTCAGCCACCCACCCCGAGGGCACAGCGAGGCTCCTCCCTCAGTGAGAGCGGCTAGGTGCTAAAACCCTTTGGTTGTTGCTTGAAGAAATCTTTACTTCACCTTCACTCACCCGTGACTTTTTTTTTTTTTTTTTGAGAAGGAGTTTCACTCTTGTTGCCCAGGCTGGAGCGCAATGGCGCAATCTCGGCTCCAAGTAGCTGGGATGACAGGCATGCGCCACCACGCCCAGCTAATTTTGTATTTTAGTAGGGTTTCACCATGTTGGTAGGGCTGGTCTCGAACTCCCGACCTCAGGTGATCCGCCCGCCTCGGCCTCCCAAAGTGCTGGGATTACAGGCATGAGCCACTGTGCCCAGCCTTGCCCATGACTTTTGAAGGTGGGTAATTCCAGGTGGAGGCTGTTTTACTGCCCTTTGAATGTGTGCGTTGTGCTTTTTTGCCTTGTGGCTTCCACTGCTGTGGGGAATGATTAGCTGTCAGCTTATTTGTTACATAATCTGCTTTTCCCTGTAGCTGCTTTGAAGATACTCTCCTTGCCTTGGTACCCTGTAGTCTTGCTATAGTGCTTCAATGTTGGGATTTCTTTTTTGTTTTTTCATTAATAGACTTTCCTTTTTACAGTAGTGTTGTGTTTACAGAAAAATTGAGCAGGAAGTACAGAGAGTTCCTGTGTATCCCCTACACAGTTTCCCCTGTTACTAACATCTCACACTGAGGTGCTACATTTGGTACCATCGATGAGCCAATACTGATACATTGTTACTAACTGAGTACAGAGTTCTTCCCTTTCACTCCTTGTGTTGCTCATTCTGTGGGTTTTGATAAATACAGAAGGACATGTATCTGCCATTACCATATCTCACAGAATAGTTGCACCACCCTAAAAATCTCTTATGATTAAACATGAATAGATGGATCCACATATTCCTCAGTCCCCCCAGGCCCTGGCAAAATACTAGTTTTGCCTTTTCCAGAATGTCGTGTAGTTGGAATCATATGGTGTGGAGCCTTTTCAGATTGGCTTCTTTCACTCAGCAATATGCACTTAAAGATTCCTCCACTAGGCGTGGTGGCTCATGCCTATAAATCCCTGTGCTTTGGGAGGTAGAGGTGGGGGGATCACTTGAGCCCAAGAGTTCAAGACCAGCCTGGGCAACATGGCAAAACCCTGTCTCTACAAAAAGTACCAAAAAATTAACTAGGCATGATGGTGCACCTGTGGTCCCAGCCTTGGGAGGTTGAAGTGGGAGGATAACCTGAGCCCAGGAGGCAGAGGCTTTGAGGAGCCATCATGGTACCAGTGCACTCCAGCCTGGGCAGCAGAGTAAGACCCCATCTCAAAAAAAAAAAAAAATCCTTGCCTGGCGCAGTGGCTCACACCTGTAATCCCAGCACTTTGGGAGGTCAAGGCGGGTGGATCACCTAAGGCCGGGAGTTTAAGACCAGCCTGATAGGCCAGGCGCGGTGGCTCAAGCCTGTAATCCCAGCACTTTGGGAGGCCGAGGCGGGTGGATCACGAGGTCAGGAGATCGAGACTATCCTGGCTAACACGGTGAAACCCCGTCTCTACTAAAAATACAAAAAACTAGCCGGGCGTGGTGGCGGGCGCCTGTAGTCTCAGCTACTCGGGAGGCTGAGGCGGGAGAATGGCATGAACCCGGGAGGCGGAGCTTGCAGTGAGCCGAGATCACGCCACTGCACTCCAGCCTGGGAGACACAGTGAGACTCCGTCTCAAAAAAAAAAAAAAAAAAGACCAGCCTGACCAACATGGAGAAACCCCATCTCTAATAAATATACAAAACCAGCCAGGCGTGGTGGCGCATGCCTGTAATCCCAGCTACTCGGGAGGCTGAGGCAGGAGAATCGCTTGAACCCGGGAGGTGAAGGATACAGTGAACTGAGATCATGTCATTGCACTCCAGCCTGGGCAACAAGAGAGAAACTCCATTTCAAAAAAAAAAAATCCTTCATGTCTTTTTGTAGCTTGATAGCTCTGGATTTCTTTTTAATTTTTGCTGATTGAGGGTTTTTGTTTGTTTGAACTCTTTGAAACTGAGGTTTTGTGGCTTTGATGAAGTCCGAAAATTTTTAGCCATTTTTTTTAAGTGCCTCACTCCTGATTTCCCCATTTTTCCTAGAACTCCAATGAGATAGAATTTAAACCATCTTGCTTTGTCTCTCTTAATGTTTCCATCATATCTCTTGTCTCTTTGCATTCTAGATTATTTATTTAGATGTATCTTTAACTCTAATTAACTTGATGTATAACTCATCCACTGAGTTTTCCATTTTGATATATTGTTTCCCAAGAAGTTCTACTTGGTTTCATATCAAACCTGCCTGTTTTTTTTTGTTTGTTTGTTTTTGGGGTTTTGTTTTGTTTTGTTTTGAGACGAAGTTGGAGTTTCACTCTTGTTGCCCTGGCTGGAGCGCAATGGTGCCATCTCAGCTCACTGCAACCTCCGCCTCCTGGGTTCAAGCAATTCTCCTGCCTCAGCCTCCTGAGTAGCTGGGACTACAGGCATGCGCCACCACACCTGGCTAATTTTTTGTATTTTTAATAGAGACGGGGTTTCTCCATGTTGGCCAGGTTGGTCTCAAACTCCTGACCTCAGGTGATCTGCCCGCCTCGGCCTCCCAAAGTGCTGGGATTACAGGCGTGAACCACTGCACTCGGCCTTGCCTGTTCTTTTATACTCGTACGTTGTTCCTCGGTCATGTTTGCAATCCTTTCTGATAAATCTTTGAGCATTGTAATAAACACAGTGTTTTGTCATCTCTAGCTGGTCATTCTGATATTATAATTTGTCTGCTGCTGTATCCTCACTGTCCATAGTGATACCCTCGAAGGTGCTCAATAATTATTCGAAGAATGGCTGTATTTAGTAAAACCTCGGGATTCTAACTTGCTAGTTTTTTCTTTGTTTTCGTTTTGTTGGCTGAACTTGTTTTGTTGGCTCTCACATTTTCTTAGTAGGTTGTTTATGGGGCACAGAGGAAGTAGAGATTTGAATCCCAAACTCACCCTACACGTTCGTGGAGAGTTCTGGGGTTTCTTTTTAACCCCTAGAGCACAGGCCCAAAATGAATGTTTCCTTGACTCTCCCTCTGGGATGAACGGGCTTTCTGCGGCTGTTCCTTTTGTTGAGTGTGTAGCCATGTGCGAGCGCCTGCTCTGTGGAAATGTCTCGGAAAAAATCTCTCTTGGTTACTCTGACCCAAGGACCTGTCTACCGCTTCCCATGGAACCTCGGAAACCAAGATCTCAGATCAGCAAATGCCGCTCCTTCTCTTCCCCGTCTTTCCTCTTCTCCTCCTCTCCTCCTGCCGTCTTCTCCCTCTTTATTTTTTCTTGTAGGGGAGTTCCCATATTTTCTTGCTTGCTCATTGACGCCTCCATACTTCATAGATTTTTTTCAACTTTTTATTATGGCAAAGTTCAAACATATATAGAAGCACAGTTCACCCCACGTACCCTCAGCACAGCAAGCCGCCCACCTTCATGCTCTCTCCCGAGTTAATTGGAAGTAAATCCCAGATGTCATATCATGTCATTTGTGTATTTTATTTTATATCACTAAAGATAAGGATTTCCCTTCTTTCTTTTTTTTTTTTTTTTTTTTTTTTTTTTTTGACAGAGTCTTGCTGTGTCACCCAGGATGGAGTGCAGTGGTGTGATCTCAGCTCACTGCAACCTCCACCTCCCGGGTTCAAGCGATTCTCCTACCGCAGCCTCTCGTGTAGCTGGGATTACAGGCATGTGCCACCACACCCAGCTAATTTTTGTATTTCAGTAGAGATAGGGTTTCACTATGTTGGCCAGGCTTGTCACAAACTCCTGACCTCAAGTGATCAGCCTGCCTCAGCCTCCCAAAGTGCTGGGAGTATGGGCTTGAGCCCCCACGCCAGGCCAGGATTTCCCTTAACCATAGCCACAGTACTGTCATCCGACTAAAAACAAACAAACAAACTCTTTGTTATCATCAAATCTGCAGTCTAGGTTCAGATCCCCAGCTGCCATGTGCCTGTGTCTTGATCCCCCACACACATGACAGCTGGCCGTTTGGCTAAGTCTCTGCATCATGCTCTGTGCATGACTGCCCTGTGTTTACATCTCCTTCGTGTCCCTCCCTCCTGTTTTTCCCTTGCAGTATATTAGTCATTTCCTCCTAGTCCCCTCCAGCATGGATTTTCCTGGCTGCATTCCTCTGCCCTGGGGATTTCCTATAAACCACCAATTGATTTGATCTCTAGTCGCCTGATCACGTTCAGCACAATTTTTTCAACACGACGCTTAATCGGGGGTTTCGTGTCTTTCCACAGCAGAGTGCACAGGGCCTGTTGTTCTTTGTGACATTAGCGAACATTGATTCTCAACGTCTGGATCCGTTCATGTATCAGGCATTGCTAGATGGTGACGTTCCATCCTCTTTCACTAAATCACCGGAAGGCTTCTTGAAAGAGAAACCCCCTTGTCTACTACGTGGTTGCCCAACGGGATTGGTTTGTTTTAGGATAAATCCCAGGTTTTTTATCTTTTCAAAATAATGACTTTTTCCCCCTGCTGTCTTCCAAAGGTGATTGGCAAAGGTCATTATTGCCATGTATTATTTGATAGGAACATATTTGGTGATTTCAGAACCTTTCAGTTGTTAACTTTATTGATACTGATATTGCCCCATCTTTGGCCAGTGGGGGCCATAGTTGGCTCTGGGGCCCCCTGCACACCTCAGTAGCTCGGCTGGCATCCTTCCTTCTGCCCTGACCACGTGTGGACCCAGGACATTTCCTACACTAGACCTCAAATCGACCGTTTCTCCAGGAAGCTCCAGGTTCCTTTCAGTAGGAAATAATATTTAGTGATCACAATCTGGAGGTCAGATCTGTTTTGTTTTTCTTTTTTTTTTCTTTCTTTTTTTTGAGACAGAATCTCACTCTGTTGCCCAGGCTGGAGTGCAGTGGTGTGATCTCGGCTCACTGCAACCTCCACCTCCTGGGCCTTCTTCCTCTCCTTGGAGCCTGGAGACCCCCCCAGAGCTGCACAGAAATGCCCCTTTGTCTTTCTAGGCCGCATAGCTTTCCATCGTGTGCATGGACCAGGGTGCACTCACACAGCGCCCTCTGGAGGGATTTGGGGGTATTTCAAGCCTTTGTTGCGACAAGTAGCTTGTTGTTTCTTTTCTTCATTTTTAAGAGACATATTTTGCCGCACATTTCTAAGTGGTTTTTAGAGTGCAAATGTTTGGGTTTTGATGGCGGCGGTGGTGGTGCTTCTTTAATTAGATTAACTCCTCCATATGCCGGAAATGGAAGAGTTGTTCTTTCCTTCATTAATTGAAAAAAAAAAAAAGTATTAATTTTTTTAAACATACGGGATGCCTTCGTGGGTGCCGGTGCCCACTGTGTTCCGGGTGCCATTCGGGGACGCAGCAGTGAGTGAGAAGATGCCTGCTCTCAGGAGCCTGACGTCGGAGCGGGAACTGGGGAGTGAAGTGAAGCACGATGCATGCCTCACGGCGCTGGTGGCCTCCCGGAAGCCTGGAACAGGAGGCGACACATGGCATGAGCAAAGGCCCTGGCGAGGACAGGGTCCCCTTAGTCAGGGAGACGGCCCCTGAGGGACCAGGCGTGCCTCCCAGGCTCCACGCCTCCCAGGCTCCACACCCTCACCAGCCTCTCCCTGTGGGCTCTGCTCCCAGTGCCTCCTGTCCTTCTCACCCTCCCAGGGGTTGGTGCTGCTGGGTTGGGACTCAGCAGGGCCTGGGGCTCAGCAGGGCTGGGGCTGCCTGGCCCCTGACACTGGCTGCATTTCAGGAATCCTGTATGGCACGATGACCATGGAGCTGGGTGGGAAGGTCACCATCGAGTGTGCGAAGAACAACTTCCAGGCCGAGCTGGAATTCAAACTCAAGGTAGCGCTGGCTGCAGCCTGGGGGAGACGAGGCCAGGGAAAGAACGAGGCCTTGGCGATCCCCCTCACACCCTCTCCAGGCCCCAAGGAAGGTTCCCCAAGGCAGTGCACTTGAAGGGAACAGCTCTTGACATCCCAGAACACAGACAGGGCCCAGAGAGGGGAGGCTGCTGCCTGCAGCCACACAGCGGAGCCAGTCCAGGCCCTGTCTCTGTGGCAGGGACCCTGCATCCTTGGGCAGAGGCGTGAGGGTCCCCAAGGCCTTGTTGGCTAGTGTTGGGTCCGTCCTCCTGGGCTCCCAGGTACCCCAAGAGAATAACTGTTCCGTGCCCCCATGAGGATGTGACTCTGAAGGCCCCAGCCCCCTCTCACTGGGCTGTGTTCTGGGTGTGGCCCTGCAGCCCTTCTTCGGGGGTAGCACCAGCATCAACCAGATCTCGGGAAAGATCACGTCGGGAGAGGAAGTCCTGGCGAGCCTCAGTGGCCACTGGGTAAGGGGCCGTCCCTCAGGGCAGGCACGGCCGGGCGGTCATCGCCAGGCCAGCCTCTGACCCCGCTGGCCATCTGGGGCAGGACAGGGACGTGTTGATCAAGGAGGAAGGGAGTGGAAGCGCTGCGCTTTTCTGGACCCCGAGCGAGGAGGTCCGAAGACAGAGGCTGAGGCAGCACACGGTGCCGCTGGAGGAGCAGACGGAGCTGGAGTCCGAGAGGTGAGGCCCTTCGGCGCCCAGGGACCCTGCTGACCACAGCCTGGCATGGCCGGTCAGGCAGGTCAGCAGGGTTACAGTGCTGTGAGCATGGCCCCAGGATGTCCCTGGCAGGGAGGGCAGGCCTGGTGCATCCCTGGTGGCAGATCACGTGTCCTGGAAAGGACAGATGGAGGGAGGGGGTGTGGCCTGGAGTGGAGCTGGCTCCCCCTGACCTCTCACTGCCTCACTGCCGGTGGGTGACCAACAGGGGAGGTCCCTGCAGGGCAGGAGGTGGGAGCTTAGTTTTGGAAAAACCCATCTCATGGACAAAAGAAAAGCTCCCTTCAAAGTAGTGAGCTCCCTGTCACTGGAGGTAATCAGGCAGAGGTTGCTCTGTGCCTTCCTTCTGGTGCCAAGGGGCCCTGATTCCCAGCTGCCTAGGAGTCAGGCTGCCCGGGCCACTGACTCAGGGCGGGTCCCTGGCCCACAGGCTCTGGCAGCACGTCACCAGGGCCATCGGCAAGGGCGACCAGCACAGAGCCACACAGGAGAAGTTTGCACTGGAGGAGGCACAGCGGCGGCGGGCCCGAGAGCGCCAGGAGAGCCTCACACCCTGGAAGCCACAGCTGTTCCACCTGGACCCCACCACCCAGGAGTGGCACTACCGATATGAGGAGTGAGTGCCGGCAAAGCCCTGGGGGCCACAGGGTGGGGCTGGGCCTAGCAGATGGGCTGAGAAGGGCCCAGGGGCTCCCAGCTTCCCTCTGACCTTCAGCCTGTCCCCTGGAGGAGCCAGTGGAGGAGGGTCAGATAGTGACACCCCCCACCGCCAGTCCTTACTGCAAGCCCTGCCCATGGGGTATGGGCAGTGGTCACTCTCCTGGAGGTCTCTGGCCACTGTTGGGGGGCTGAAGGCTGGGCCAGGACAGCCCCCTCACCTGAAGGCCACTGCCTGTGCTGACGGACACCCTCTGGACCCTCCAGCCACAGCCCCTGGGACCCCCTGAAGGACATCGCCCAGTTTGAGCAAGACGGGATCCTGCGGACCCTGCAGCAGGAGGCTGTGGCCCGCCAGACCACCTTCCTGGGCAGCCCAGGGCCCAGGCCTGAGGTCAGTACCCCAGAGGCCCCACCCAGGGCTGCTCTTAGCTGCACGTGTGGCCACCACCACCCTTCGCTCCTCACCTCGCTCCTCCCTTCCCCTCGCTCTGTTAAGTCTTAGCCCTTGTCTCCCAGTGGACCTGGGACACAAGCGTAGGCCCTCACATCCTTATCCCCCAGCCCCCTCGTCCCCTTTCCCTCTCTGCCCAGCATGGGACTCAGGAAACCAGAATTTGCAGGATGCTTAGTTCTAGGGGCACCTTGGCATGTGGGACCCTGTGTCTACTGTCTCTCAGTCCACTGCCCCCAAAGTCTCCCTCTGCCAAGTTAGCAGCCACATTATCCCATTCCACTGATGAGGAAACAGAAGGTCAGGGCAGCCCAGGGCCCTGCCCAGGTAGGAGGAGGAGGAGCCAGCACTTGCACAGATCTTGGGTCTGGAAAGGGGAAGCAGGACAGCAGGGAGGCTCCGCAGAGGAACCCGAGGAAGCTGCCTTGGGTGTGTATTGGTGCCATGCCTTGAGCGGCCACCAGGTGGCGCCAAACCCACACGCCCCCGTTCCAGGTGTGCTGAGCCACACCAGCCGTGCACCTACTGCGTGCAGAGCATGCAGAGTACGGCCAGTGCTCACCCGTGGCAGGCAGGATGGGGCATGTTCCCCAGCTGATGCCGTCTGGGCCAGACTCAGATGAGAGGCCATGCTTGCCTGATGGTCCTAACTTCCCGAGAAAGCTGGGGACCACGGTATCTCCTTGGCCTCATATCCCATGCTCTGCCTGCCAAGGGACCAGGGAAGAAGCCTCAGGAAGGCAGACAGATGCACCCCTGCACCCCTGCACCCCCTTTGTCTGCAGCACAGTTTCCATCCCCCCGAGCTCAGGCCAGACAGCTAGCTCCCGCCTTCCCTTGGCCCCAGCCCCTCCCAGTCCCACTTCTCAGCCCCTCCCCACCGATCTCCAGCAAATGTCCATCCCCAGTGCCCTCTGCAGCCTCCCACCCCTCAGCCTCTGCAGTCAGCCTGGGCTCCGCCATGCCTCAAAAACCGTCCTATGGAGTACCTTGTGGCCAAACCCACCTGCCCCACCTCTGACCCCACCTGTCCTGGCTCTGACCCAACTGCACCATCGCTGACCACACCCAATGCAGAGCGTCCCTGGCACCTCTCTGGCCCAAAAGGCTTGTTACGTGGTAGTTCCACAGCCAGGTTCTGCTCTTTCCCCACCCCTGAGCATCGGTTCCTGTCCTGGGTTCCTTGTGAGCTCAAGTAAGGGCTGAATGGATGAGCCCTGCCTGCACTCCTGGGGTTGTGAGCAGCCAGCTGAGTCTGGGGGTTCCCCCCGGAGATGCCCCTTGACATGGGGAACCCTAGCCATCTGGGGTTCCTATGGACCCGCCAGCTCCCACAGTGGCCTCGGCTTTCATCTGTCCTCGTGGTTCAGGGGTCAGAACCACCCTCGGCCCCCCATGCCTTCATCTCTGCATTTATTGGATGCCACCCCGTGGTGGGCCCAGGGCAGGTGCATCTGCACCACCTTGCAGGCCCTTGCTCACTGTGAGGGGTCAGCAGCTCTGTCTCACCCATGAGGAAACAGGCCCAAAGGGGCCGTGGCTACTCCAGGCCATGCCGGGGCTGAGACAGACCCCTCCAGCCAGCTCCACAGTCCAGCAGCTGCCCTCCCTGCCAGCCGCCTCTAATACTGTCCTGGCATGAGCATGCCACCATGTCCCTGGGGCCTGGGCAGGGGGCGTGGGTGGCTCTCAGCTGCAGCAGCTCTGTTTCTCCGCAGAGGTCTGGCCCAGAGCAGCGGCTTCGGAAGGCCAGCGACCAGCCCTCTGGCCATAGCCAGGCCACGGAGAGCAGCGGATCCACGCCTGAGTCCTGCCCAGAGCTCTCGGACGAGGAGCAAGATGGTGACTTTATTCCTGGTGAGCCCCCTTGGGCCCAGCCCCAAGGCCTCTGTCTGGTTCGCGCCTCAGATGCTGACCTGGCTGGTGGGGAAGCCAGAGAAGCACCTGCCCAGATGTAGGGCAGCCTCCCAGCAAAAGCTCCTCTGCTGCCCTGAGGGGCCCCCAGCAGGCTCTGCCCTCTCAGAGTCTGGGAGGCAGCCCAAGGGCCGAAGTGGGGCATGGTGGGGGCGGGGAAGAAAGGGAGCGGGCCCAGGTCAGGGGCTCCCCAGCGGCGAGGGTGGCATAAGGGGCAGGTCTAGTGGCATCCTGCCCCTGCCCTCTGCTCCTTTCCTGTCACCAGGAGCTGTGTCTCCCCGACTTTGCCCCTGCCTCTGTAATGGATGGGCCTTGCCTTGGCCACTTCTGCCTCCCAGGCCTGTTAGAGGCTGGTCCAGCCAGGGAGTTCCCTCCAGAAACATCCTTAGCGCCCCTCCCTCATCTCCGTGTCTCCAGCTTGACCCTGCAGATTTCCCATGAGGTGGGGTGGAGGCCCGAGCTGGATGTGACCCCAGGACCCACATGCCAGTGCCTCCGGACCTCCAGCTCATCCTCGCTTCTCCCTTCCCCTCCTGTGTCTCCTTCGGGGCCATCCCAGGCGGTGAGAGCCCATGCCCTCGGTGCAGGAAGGAGGCGCGGCGGCTGCAGGCCCTGCACGAGGCCATCCTCTCCATCCGAGAGGCCCAGCAGGAGCTGCACAGGTGGGCCACACTCATTGTGTGCATCCAGGCTCTGGGTCAGAGAGTGCGGGAGACCTGGTAGAGCTAGGGCAGGAGGCGGGGAGGCCAGGAGGCCGGGGCCGGGCTTGTCATTGGAGCTGGAAAGCAAAAGACCTGCAGGGTGATGAAAGGAGGAAAACTGCCGAGGGCAGGAGAGGGTGTGGGAGTGGCGGGCGGTGCGGTGTGACCAACCAGCCAAGTTGGCCATGCCTGGCAGATACTGAGCCGGAGATGTCCTGGAGCCCAGAGGAAGGTGCCAGCCCAGCATGGCCTGGGGTAGCCCCAGGAGAGACCCTGAGGTGTGTGGAGCGAGGTCGCAGCCTGGGCTCACTGCGGTGGCCCCGCACCTGCACACGGTGGCTTCTCAGGAATGGCTGGGGAAGGAGCAAATGGGAGTGGCCGAGAGCCGGCGGTTGCAGGCCACCAGGGCCACATGGCCCCTTCCCGTCAGCAGATGCCACCGATGGGGAGCAGAGCACAGGGTCCATCTCGGGTCCAAAGCTCCTGGCTCTGAGCCAGGCTGAGGCTCTCCCTGGCTGTGGGACCTCAGCTGTCAGACCTCAGCCTCCCCTCTGTAAAGCGGGCTTGATATCCCCGGGTGAGATGCAGCCAGGGCACAGGCCTGGGCTCTGGGAGGCTCCAGAGCCTTCGAGAGCTGTCACTGTCCCTGTGTGAGCATTTCCAGAAGGTGCTCCCTGGTGAGGCTGTGTGGGCAAAGAAACAGGGAGGCCTGGCTCCCCAGAAGCAGGTCAGCTGTCAGGCAGGTGGCCAGGGCTCAGCCAGAAGCTTCTGCAGCAAACCAGATACCATGTCAGGGGCCAGGTCCTCCACAGCAAAGTACTCCAGCTCAGGGGCCAGGGTCTCCACGGCAAAGTACTCCAGCTCGGGGGCCAGGGTCTCCACAGCAAAGTACTCCAGCTCGGGGGCCAGGGTCTCCACGGCAAAGTACTCCAGCTCGGGGGCCAGGGTCTCCACGGCAAAGTACTCCAGCTCAGGGGCCAGGGTCTCCACGGCAGAGTACTCCAGCTCAGGGGCCAGGGTCTCCACGGCAGAGTACTCCAGCTCAGGGGCCAGGGTCTCCACGGCAAAGTACTCCAGCTCAGGGGCCAGGGTCTCCACGGCAAAGTACTCCAGCTCGGGGGCCAGGGTCTCCACGGCAAAGTACTCCAGCTCGGGGGCCAGGGTCTCCACGGCAAAGTACTCCAGCTCGGGGGCCAGGGTCTCCACGGCAGAGTACTCCAGCTCGGGGGCCAGGGTCTCCACGGCAAAGTACTCCAGCTCGGGGGCCAGGGTCTCCACGGCAGAGTACTCCAGCTCAGGGGCCAGGGTCTCCACGGCAGAGTACTCCAGCTCGGGGGCCAGGGTCTCCACGGCAGAGTACTCCAGCTCGGGGGCCAGGGTCTCCACGGCAGAGTACTCCAGCTCGGGGGCCAGGGTCTCCACGGCAGAGTACTCCAGCTCGGGGGCCAGGGTCTCCACGGCAGAGTACTCCAGCTCGGGGGCCAGGGTCTCCACGGCAGAGTACTCCAGCTCGGGGGCCAGGGTCTCCACGGCAAAGTACTCCAGCTCAGGGGCCAGGGTCTCCACGGCAGAGTACTCCAGCTCAGGGGCCAGGGTCTCCACGGCAGAGTACTCCAGCTCAGGGGCCAGGGTCTCCACGGCAAAGTACTCCAGCGTGGGGGCCAGGGTCCCCATGGCAAAGTACTTCAGCTCAGGGGTCAGGAACTCCACGGCAGAGTACTCCAGCTCGGGGGCCAGGGTCTCCACGGCAGAGTACTGCCAGCAAGAGGCTCGGACAGCAGCGTCTGCTCCCTCACGGTCCTGGAGGCTGGAGTCCGAGATCTCGGTGCCGCAGGGCTCGTTTATCCCGAGACCTCTCCTGCCTGGCAGACGCCACCTTCTCACTGTGTCTGTGTCTTTATCTCCTCGTCGTATAAGGATGCCAATCCTATGGGACCAGGGCCCACCCTAATGGTCTCAATTTAAATAAATACCTCTTTAAGGACCCCATCTCCAAATACAGTCTTATCTGAGGTGGAAGGGGTTAGGACTCCAACATATGAAGGTGGCAGAGGCATGACTCAGCCATAATCGCAGAGGTGGGAGGGAGGATGTAAAAGGTTGGCTCCCTGATCCCTGACCCTCCTCTGCCCTGGATGTGCCCAGGGAATCCCAGTGTAGCCATGGTGCCCTGGGGCCCTCCCACTAACACGCTTTCCACCCCCACCTGCTCCGATGCCCCTGGAGGGCCATCCTGTCTCCACCTCGGCCCTCGGTCCAGCACCTGGTCAAGCACCCAGGGCACCATCCTGTTCTGTGGGAAGGGGACTTGCTGGCATTGTCACAGTCCCCATGACCTGTCCCCTGTCCTTGCAGGCACCTTTCCGCCATGCTGAGCTCCACGGCACGGGCAGCACAGGCACCGGCCCCAGGCCTCCTGCAGAGCCCCCGATCCTGGTTCCTGCTCTGTGTGTTCCTGGCGTGTCAGCTGTTCATTAACCACATCCTCAAATAGGAGACCTGAGGGCAGAGCTCCTGGCCAGCCCCAAGCCCTCCCTCCCAGGCACCCAGCACTTTAAGCCTGCTCCGTGGAGGCAGAGAGGCCTGGCAAGCACAGCCACTGTGACGGGGAGTCCAGGCGCAGGAGGGACCCGGGGCCACAAGGGCGCTGCGGGCCCAGGTGTGCTAGGCCCCTCTCGGGGGGCACTGGCCTCTCTGCAGGGCCTTCTGCCCAGCGCCGGCCTTAATGCTAAAGCCAAATGCAGCTTCTGCTGTGCAACACACTCCCAGCCATCTTGCTGTGTCACCCCCTGTCCAGCCTCCACTTGCCATGGGGGATGGATGGATTTAGGGTGGGAGGGCCTGCCAGGGCCCTGGACAGTCACACCCTAGCAGCAGTGAGTGGGCAGGTTTGGAGGAGCAGCCAGGGAGCCCCGAGTGGCCCAGGAGTCCCCCCACACACATGGACGCATAGGCCTGCCTTCCTGAGACCCTGTCCACGTTGCCGGGGCCACCCTGGTGGGGCCACTGGTGGGTGCCAGGGACAGGTTAGGGCCACGCTGGGGAGGGCAGTTTGGTTTTTTATTCTACCATGTGCAGTTTGGATGGGAGCCCCACAGAGGCAGGTCCTGGAACCACCCACCCTTACACCTGGACACTCGCTCTGGTGGGGGCACGCACAGGTGGAGGTGGTTGTGGGTGCAGGGGTGTGGGGGGCACAGGGGTGTGGCCTAGCTGGCCCCGCACGTGGGCCGGGGAGGCTCAAGTTCGCCACTTTACTCAGACCGATGCACAGTCTTCCCATTTTACACTTTTTTAATAAACATAATTGCAATATTTTCGGCAGGCTGTGAGCCGCAGTCAGCCTCCGCGTCTGGCCTCAGTCCCCGTGTCAGTGCCGCTCTGCGTGTGCGTGAGCGTGTGCGTGTGTGTGAGCCTCTACACATATGTATATACATACAGAGCCTTAAACTACATCGTGGCGGTGCCGTCTGAGCTGTAGCGGATGGTTTTGTTTCCAGTTTTTGTACCCATGTCCTTGTCTCCCTTCCTCCCCCATCTGGGGATGTGTCTGTGCTCCACACCTTGAAATAAACAGACACATGTGTGTTCTCTTCTTGCGGGACTTCTGGAAACGAGATGGGGGCTTCCCAGGAAGACTCAAGGCCAGCGTGGAGCCGTGTGGGGCTGGCTGGAGGGGCCCGGGAGGGAGGAGGGTGCAGAGTTCGCAGGGAGCCACGGGCAGCTGGCCCGCCCTGTGGAGCAAATGCTGGGAGGCTGGGGTCCCATCACCGCCCAATGAGCCAGCAGGGGACACGGAGTGACACTTCCCACAGGCGCTCCAGGCACCTCAGAGGCTGCTGGGGGGCATTGGCACAGCCCCTGAGGCCAATGCTGCCAGTCACTGAAGGGGACCCCCAGGCTGGACCACCTGACCTGCTGCCCCTTGTTTCAGTTCCACTGTGGCCACCGCCCCTGCTACTCGGACACCACGGCCAGTGAGTGGGCCTGCCCAGGGTGCCCCTGAAGGAGGGGTGGGGGCACCTGACCACAGGCCCCATGTGACAGCAAAGGGAGACTGCAGCCCACCCCTCACAGCAACCAGAAGACGAGGGCAGCCAGGCAGTGCCCAGGAGAGGAGAACGCAAAGGGCCTCGGGTCACCACCTCCCTCAGCACCTCCCTGCCTCGACCCCCAAGGCCCCAGGAGAGGAGGGGCTGTGGCTGGGGTGGAGGGAGAGGCAGGGGGTCCTGCCCCCAGCTCCTCTAGGGAGCCTCATGTTCACCTCAGACAGCCAGGACTCCCAAGACCCCCCCAAACCACCTGGAGGAGGGGCGGGGGGCCCTGCCTGGCTCCAGCACCCCTGTGTGGAGGCCACACGCCATGGGGCAAACATGAGCTCAGAATGTGAACCCTGGGGGTGACGGCCTTCTGCATCTTGATGCCGGGGCAGGCTGTTTTAGACACCCCACCTGGGACCCCTATCTTGCCTCCTGCACCCTGGGCCCATGCAGAGCAAACATGCTCAGCCAGATGGCCCTTCCCAGAGGCAGCCTACCCAGGGGTCCTCCTCCCACCAGCTCCAGCTCACCACAGGGCAGGCCCTCCCCCCACACCTCAGCAGCTTCACACACCCAGGGGCAAGACTGGGATCCCCTCCAGAATTCTCCCTCTATCTTATTAAGAGCTGTTTATTTTTTAATGTATTTTTGAGACAAGATCTCACTCTGCCATCCAGGCTGGAGTGCAGTAGTCTGATCGAAGCTCACTGCAGCCTCAACCTCCCAGGCTCAAGTGATCCTCCTGCCTCAGCCTCCAGAATAGCTGGGACTACAGACACACACTACCATGTCTAGCTCATTTTTTTTTAGAGACAGGGGTCTCACTATGTTTCCCAGGCTCATCTGAAACTCCTGGCCTCAAGCAGTCCTGCCTTGGCCTCTCAAAGTGCTGGGATTACAGGTGTGAGCCATGGCTCCCAGCCTCTTGCTAAGAACTCTTTTACATCAACAAGGAAGAGAAAGCAACTATCCCAGGAGGAAAAACACAGAGTCCAGACCCCAACGTGTCCAGGGTGAGCATAATCCTAAGGGAATAATTGCCTAAAATCCTAAGGGAATAGATGCCCAAAGAGGTGCCTACACAGGTGTTCAGGGAGCACTTTACAACAGTAATCACCTGGCCTTGGTTTGAAACTTTGCAGGAGGTGGAAGGGAGGGCACCTGACCAGCATTTCAAATGTTCAGCAAGGTTCATTGTAGCCAGTGTCACTATTTGGAGAGCTCCAGTTGTCACTCTGCAACTCTTGGGACAGGATTCATCAAATGAATATGCCATAGAGGCTGTCAAGGTTCAGGGGAAATCAACTGGTCTGAAATCGAAAGCCCAGTCTGCACTGGTTGTATTGAAGAGGGCGCAGCAAGAGCTTCCAGCTCATCAGAAGAAAATCCTCCATGCCTCCAACCGTGCTGGTGTCTCAGTTGCAGGGCTTACTGCGGATGCCAGACTGTGACGGATTTCATGCGCCAGGAGCGTTTGATTCCAGATGCGTGTTTGACACTCTTCCTGTGTGTCCCGTTGTATCTCTAATTGGAAGCAAGACAGAAACCAGCACAACAGGCTGGCCAGACACTTTATGGTGCTTATTGCTGGTTGTGATGACAGATGCCTTCATATTTTATTTTCTTTTTTTTTTTTTTGAGACAGAGTCTTGCTGTCACCCAGGCTAGAGTGCAGTGGCACAATCTCAGCTCCCTGCAACTTCCACCTCCCAGATTCAAGCAGTTCTCACGCCTCAGCCTCCCCAGTAGCCAGGATTACTGGCACACGCCACCACGCCCAGCTAACTTTTGTATTTTTAGTAGACACGGGCGTTCACCATGTTGGCCAGGCTGGTCTTGAACTCCTGAATTCAAGTGATTCACCAGCCTCGGCCTTCTAAAGTGCTGGGATTACAGGCATGAGCCACCACCCCCGGCCAAGCCTCCCATATTTTCCAAATCTGTCCATCTGGGATTTTGACTGCAGAGCTATGTCCACTAAAGCCCATTGTCAGTCCGCTATTATTTACGTGGAGAGACTTGTGTGCGTTTATGGAGTATGATTCGACTGAGCTGCTTCAAGTGGTCTGCATGCCTTAAGAGAGACATTTCTGAAAGGCAGGACTTTACACCAAATGTTTCTGCTGCAATTGCTGGCAAAGATATGGGGCTTAGCATCTGTGATGATGATGCTGTGTCTCCGTTCCTGGAATGTCCTGGAGAAAGGTCACAGAGGAAAGCACGGCGCACTGCACCTGCCGATGCACCTGCAGAGAAGACTGGTGACCTGGGGAACATCCTGAGAAACCAGGATATATGTGCATCACCAAACACACAGAGTGAGGAGCAGGCAGTGATGACAATAATCGATACTTAGAGCCAAAAGCTGCGGCGCGGTGGGTCGGTGTGCTTTAGGAATCAGTCCAGACGTGAGTTTTTTCCAAGCAGCCTCACCAAAACTGTACCATGGAGGCCTCTCCCTCAAGGGGCCTGTACACTCGTTCTCCAGAAAGTACAGGGATTGGCACGAAGAAAATAGTGTCGTTTTGGTTTAAAGACAACTGTAGAATAAAATTAATCTATGAAAACAAATAAATAATAAAACCCTGAACATGGTTTTTGGGTCCATCAGTGAAGGATGCCCCAGGTGAGTTTTGTATGCGGACGCTGGAGATGAAACAGTGGGTGGTGATATTTGCTGACGATGGGGGTGTCCAGAGCTGTGCCTCCAGCCCCACTGCAGCAGAGCACCTGGTCTCAGTCCCCGGCCCTCCCCTGCCCTGAGCCACTCCATGTGAGGGGCTATGCCTGGCTAGACCACCTGGGCTTCTGTTCCACATCCCAGACTGGACAGGAGAGTGCAGGAGCAACTGCAACCTTTCCGCAACCTGCCCCTGCCCCCAACTCCACTCAGAAAATATTGTGGGAATGAGGGAAGGAGGAGGGACAGACACGGGGGGGCTGCTGACTGGGTACCAGAGCTGGAAGGGACCCCCAAGACATCTTGTGGGGAGAACAAGGCTAGAGGTGGTGCTTGCTCTGGAGGGGCTGGGGAAGGGGAGGCCAATGAGGAGCCCCCTTTTCTCTTCCGCTGGTGGAGCCTGGACCCTCTTGGAGTGCATGGTCAGGAGAAAGTCAAGATACCTCTTCGCCTCCCTAGGAAGTGACCAGGCAGCAAGGAGAACCTCTCGTGCTGGGCGGGGGATGGGGGTGCTGGGGAAGGGATGGGGAGGGCCTGTCCTGGTGGATGCCGAATTCTGAAGCCCAATCAGTGGCTTTACAGTTTTAGCTCTTATATTTCAGTCTTTGACAAATTGTAAGGAAATACAAATCAAAACTACAAAGAGTCAACCCTTCAGATGTCTTCAAGGTATATTCACATTGTTACATGTGCCAGAATGTCCTTCCTGTTTTTGGCTGAATTAGTATTTTCTTGTATGAATAGACCACATTTTGTTTAACCATTCATCTGTTCATGGATACTCAGTTTTTTTCCTTCTACCTTTTGGCTATCATAAGTAATGCTGCGGCTGGGTGCGGTGGCTCATGCCTGTCATCCCAGCACTTTGAGAGGCTGAGACGGGCGGATCACCTGAGGTCAGGAGTTTGAGACCAGCCTGGCCAACGTGGTGAAACCCCGTCTCTACTAAAAATACAAAAATTAGCCGGGCATGGTGTTGGGTGCCTGAAATCCCAGCTACTCGGGAGGGTGAGGCATGAGAATCGAATGAACCCAGGGGGCGGAGGTTGCAGTGAGCCGAGATTAGGCCGTTGCACTCCAGCCTGGGTGACAGAGCAAAACTCCATCTCAAAATATAAAAAAATAAAGAAATAAGTAATGTTGCTCACTGTTCACAATAGCAAAGACGTGGAATCAATAAATGCCCATCAATGGTAGACCAGATAAAGAAAATGTGGTACATATACACCATGGAATACTATGCAGCCATAAAAAAAGAAGGAGATCATGGAGCTGGAGTCCATTATTCTTAGCAAACTAATGTAGGAACAGAAAACCAAATGCCACATGTTCTCACAAGTGGGAGCTAAATACTGAGAACACATGGACACAGAGAGGGAAACAACACACCCTGGGGCCTACTTGAGAGTAGAGAGTGGGAGGAGAGAGAGGATCAGAAAAAATAACTCTTGGGTACTGGGTGACAAAATAACCTGTACAACAAACCCCATGACACGAGTTTACCTACATAACAAACCTGCACCTGTATCCCCAAACCTAACAGAAAAGTTAAAAAAAAAAGAGCCGGGCGCAGTGGCTCAAGCCTGTAATCCCAGCACTTTGGGAGGCCGAGACGGGCGGATCACGAGGTCAGGAGATCGAGACCATCCTGGCTAACACGGTGAAACCCTGTCTCCACTAAAAAAAAAAAAAAAAAAAAAAAAAAAAAAAAAAAAAAAAACTAGCGGGGTGCCTGTAGTCCCAGCTGCTTGGGAGGCTGAGGCAGGAGAATGGCGTAAACCCAGGAGGCAGAGCTTGCAGTGAGCTGAGATGCAGCCACTGAACTCCAGCCTGGGCGACAGAGCAAGACTCTGTCGCAAAAAAAAAAAAAAAAGAGAGATTAAAAAAAAGGGCCGGGCGCGGTGGCTCAAGCCTGTAATCCCAGCACTTTGGGAGGCCGAGACGGGCGGATCACGAGGTCAGGAGATCGAGACCATCCTGGCTAACACGGTGAAACCCTGTCTCTACTAAAAAAATACAAAAAAACTAGCCGGGTGAGGTGGCGGGCGCCTGTAGTCCCAGCTACTCAGGAGGCTGAGGCAGGAGAATGGCGTGAACCCGGGAGGCGGAGCTTGCAGTGAGCTGAGATCCGGCCACAGCACTCCAGCCTGGGTGACAGAGCGAGACTCCGTCTCAAAAAAAAAAAAAAAAAAAGAACAACGGCAATGAAAACAATGAATAATAAATAAATAAATAATGCTGCTATGGACATGGGTATACACGTATCTGTTTGAGCACTTGTTTTGGGGTATATAATATCCAAAAGGAGGAGGGACAGATGCGGGGGATGCTGGTTGGGCATCAGAGCTGGAAGGGACCCCCAAGACATCTTGTGGGGAGAACAAGGCTAGAAGTGGTGCTTGCCCTGGAGGGGCTCGGGAAGGGCAGGCCAGCGAAGAGCCCCCTTTTCTCTTCTCGCCCACCACCACACCTGGCTAATTTTGTCTTTTTAGTGGAGACGGGATTTCACCATGTTGGCCAGGCTGGTCTTGAACTCCTGACCTCAGGTGATCCACCCGCCTCGGCCTCTCAAAGTGCTGGGATTACAGGCATGAGCCACCATGCCTGGTCAATATATTGTTGTTAACGGTAGTCACCATGTTATACATGGCAGTTACTCCTCCAGTCTAATGGACATATACCCAAAAGTAGAATCTCTGAATCATGCAGTAATTCTATTTTTACTTATTTTACTTTATTCTTCAAAAGTGACAGGGCCAGGCACAGTGGCTCAGGAGAATCACTTGAACCCAGGAGGCGGAGGTTGCCGTGAGCCGAGATCGTGCCATTGCATTCCAGCTGGGCAACAAGAGTGAAACTCCGTCTCAAAAAAAAAAAAGGAAAGAAAAAGAAAAAAAAAGTGATAGATAAAGTTGAATATATTACAATGTACACCATGATCTTCTACAATATGTATAAATTGTGGAATGGCTAAATCAAGCTAAGTGACATAAGCACACCTCACATAGTTGTTCTTGTGATAAGAAGACTTAAAATCTACTCTGTCAGCATTTTTCAAGAATATAATATATTGTTGGTTTTTCATGGGTTTTTTTGTTTGTTTGAGAGGGAGTCTGACTCTGTGGCCCAGGCTGGAGTGCAGCGGTGCGATCTCGGCTCAGGGCAGCCTCTGCCTCCTGGGTTCAAGCAATTCTTCTGCCTCAGCCTCCTGAGTAGCTGGGATTACAGGCGCGCGCCACCATGCCCAGCTAATTTTGTCTCTTTAGTCGAGACAGGGTTTCACCACGTTGGCCAGGCTGGTCTTGAACTCCTGACCTCAGGTGATCCACCCACCTCGGCCTCCCCAAATGCTGGGATTACAGGCGTAAGCCACCAGGCTGGTCAATATATTGTTGTTAATGGTAGTCACCATGTTATACATGGAAGTTACTCCTCCTGTCTAACAGAAATTTTGGAACCTTTGACCAACATTTCCCCAGCCATCTCCTCACCACCTCTCCAGCTCCTGGTAACCACCATTTTACTCTTCTCTTCTGTGGGTTCAACTTTTTTAGACTTTGCATGTGAGTGAGATCATGCAGCATTTGACCTTTGGGCTAGCTCATTTCACCTAACGTAATGTCCTCCAGATTTATCTATGTTGTTACAAATGACAGGATTTCCTTCTTTTTTCTTGCTGCATAGTATTTCATTGTATATACATAGCACATATTCTTTATCCATTTATCTGTCTATGGACACAGGTTGATTCTCTATCTTGGCTGTTGTGACTAGTGCTTCAATCAACCAGGAAGTGCAGATATTTCTTTGATATACTGACTTCACTTGTTTGGAGCATCTACCTAGCAATGGGATTGCTGGATTACATAGTAGTACTATTTAAAATTTTTTTTTAGGAACCTCTGTACTGTTTTCCATAATGGCTGCAATAATTTGCACTCCCACCAAGAATGAGCAAGGGTTCCCTTTTATCCACAGCCTCACCAACAGTTGTTATCTTTGGTCTTTTTGATAATACCCATTCTGATAGGTGCGAGGTGGTATCGCACTGTGGTACTAATTTGCATTTCCCTGATGATCAAGATATTGAGCATTTTTTCATATACCTGTTAGCGACTTGCATATCTTCTTTTGAGATATGTTTATTTAGTCCTTTGCCTATTTTTTTAATTAGGCTGATTTCTTGCTATTGAGTTGCTATATATTCTGGATATAAACCGCTTATCAGTTGTACGGTTTGCAAATATTTTCTCCCATTCTGCAGGCTGTCTGTTCACTCGGTTGACTGTTGCATTTGCTATGCAGAAGCTTTTTGGCTTGATGTAATCACATTTGTCTATTTCTGCTTTTGTTGACTTATTTTTAATTTTTCAAGGAACTGGTTTCCACAACAGTGACATCACTTTGCATCCCCAGGAGCAGTACACAAGGGTTCTAATTTCTTCATTAACACTCTCTTTTCTGTTGTTTTGCTTTGTTTCGTTTTTTGATAATAGTCCTCCTACTGGATCTGGAATGGTATATCATTGTGGGTTTGATTTGCATTTTCCTAACGATTAGTAATGTTGAGCATGTTTTCTTTTCTTTTCTTTTTTCTCTCTCTTTTTTAATGGACACAGGGTCTCTCCATGTTGCCCAAGCTGGTCTTGAACTACTGGGCTCGAGTGATCCTCCAGTCTCAGCCTCCTAAAGTGCGGGGATCACAGGCATGATCCATCGCGTTCAGCCAAGCATCTTTTCGTCTGCTTTTTAGCCATTCCTTTTTTTTTTTTTTTTTTTTGAGACGGAGTCTCGCTCTGTCGCCCAGGCTGGAGTGCAGTGGCCGGATCTCAGCTCACTGCAAGCTCCGCCTCCCAGGTTCACGCCATTCTCCCGCCTCAGCCTCCCAAGTAGCTGGGACTACAGGCGCCCGCCACTTCACCCGGCTAGTTTTTTGTATTTTTTAGTGGAGACGGGGTTTCACCGTGTTAGCCAGGATGGTCTCGATCTCCTGACCTTGTGATCCACCCGTCTCGGCCTCCCAAAGTGCTGGGATTACAGGCTTGAGCCACCGCGCCCGGCCAGCCATTCCTGTATCTTCTTTGAAGAAATGTCTGTTCAAGTCCTTTGACCTTTTTTTTTTTAGACAGGGTCCCACTCGATTGCCCAGACTGGGGTGCAGTGGCATGATCACAGCTTACTGCAGCCTCAATCTCTAGCTCAAGCAATCCTCCCTCAGCCTCCCAAGTAGCTGGGACCACAGGTGCACGTCACAACACTCAGCTGATTATTTTTTATTTTGTGTAGAAACAGGGTCTCCCTATGTTCCCCAGGCTGGTCTTGAACTCCTGGGTTCAAGTGATCCTCCTGCCTCGGCCTCCCAAAGTGCTGAGATTACATGTATTAGCCACCGCACCTGGCTGGTGTTAGTTCTTCTTTAAATGTTTGGTAGACTTGGCCGGGCGCAGGGGTTCACGTCTGTAATCCCAGCACTTTGGGAGGCCGAGGCGGGCGGATCACCTGAGGTTAGGAGTTCAAGACCAGCTTGGCCAACATGGAGAAACCCCATTTCTACTAAAAATATAAAAATTAGCCAGGCGTGGTGGCACATGCCTGTAGTCCCAGTTACTTGGGAAGCTGAGGCATGAGAATCACTTGAACCTGGGAGGTGGAGGTTGCAGTGAGCCAAGATGGTAGCAGTGAGCCGAGATGGCAGCATTGCACTCCAGACTGGGGGACAGAGCAAGACTCTGTCACACACAAAAAAAAAGAAAAAAAAAAAAAAACTTAGGAGAAAGCCAAATACCCATTGATCAAACATTTGGAAAGAGGAACGGAACTATCCAGCAAATGGCCATTGATCCAGCATTTGGATAGAGGAATCAGCCAGGACAGTTTTGGCGCTCAGCAGTTGCTGGGAAGATGTGGCTGTAGGATTTTTATTGGCATAAAAAATTGTTCCCAGCCAGGCACGGTGGCTCATGCCTGTAATCCCAGCACTTTGGGAGGCTGAGGCGGTCAGATCATCTGAGGTCAGGAGTTCAAGACCAGCCTGAACAATATAGAAAGACCCCATCTCCACTAAAAATACAAAAAAATATTAGCTGGGCATCGTGGCATATGCCTGTAACCCCAGCTACTCGGGAGGCTGAGGCAGGAGAATCGCTTGAACCCGGGAGGTGGAGGTTGCGGCGAACCAAGATCGTGCCATTGCACTCCAGCCTGGGCAACAAGACTGAAACTCTGTCACCAAAAAAAGAAAAAAAAAATTGTTTCCAATGTATTTTCAGAATGGGACAAAGTAACAAGAATTACACTTACATTCTGATCCAAATTTCAAAGCAACGTTTTTTTTTTTGTTTTGAGGCTGAGTTTGTATTTTTAGTAGAGACGGGGTTTCGCCATGTTGACCAGGCTGGTCTAGAATTCCTGACCTCAGGTGATCCACCCGCCTCAGCCTCCCAAAGGGCTGGGCTTACAGGCGTGAGCTACCGTGCCCAGCCTGATGACAGTTTATACTTTGTAGGGCATGACTCCCCAGACTCCTTAGATAAGAATTTGGGCAAGATTTAAAAAATTAGACTTTAGGCCTCAGTCCTAACAGTTCATGTGCATAGGCACCTGGTAGACAGTGAGGTGGTCTATAAAGAGCGAGTTTGCCTCCTCTTTGGAAGCTCTGTTTTTATTTATTTTCTGGTTATGTGCTGCCATGCAACTGATGCCAACAGAATGAGGCCAGTAATAAAATGCTACTGGCCTCATCCTGTTTGCATCAGTTTACAGTCACCCTACAAAAGTAGGTGGATTACTTTCTGTCCTCCTCCCTTCTCTACCAGGAGAGCAGACAAGGAGGATTCAGAAATCTCTAGCTCCTCCTTCTCAGAAATCCTGGATGGCCACAGTATCTTCTAGGCTTGAGGAGAGAGCTTTGGTCAAGGAGACTCTGCTTACCCACTCCAGTGCCCCTCCGCCCCGCCCCCGCCAGCTCTGCTTTCAGGCGGGGTGATCACCTCCAGAACCCAGTTTCTTCTGTAAAAGTCCCACCCGGCAGGCACGGCTGGTGTGAGTTGAGATACACAATGATGGACCTGGCACTGTTCCCACTGCCCAAGACCCGCACCTGGCACCCCATTGAGGCTGTGCCCGGAGGTCATGGTCTCCTGCTGCCATGGGAGAGGCCTCCGATTCAGTCTGGCTGCTAGAGAAGCAGCTTCCACAAACAGCTTAGGCAGGAAGGCGGTCACCAGAGAGCCGCTGGGCAGTGGGCCGGGCTGACGGGGGTGCAGTCGTGGTGATTCCCAGGGATGGCAAAGCTCAAGTTCACAGCCCGGGTCAGGTGTGGATGGCATGCCTGCAGAGCCCTGCTACCCACACACCAGGCCCTAAAGTCTGCACCCCCCCACAGCCAGATGTGGGCTCTGTCACCAATGCCAACATCACCACTGGTGGCACAGGCAGCCAGCTACAGAGAGACCCTCAGTGTCTGCTTCTTCACGTACCGGATGCCAATGGCAAGTCTAAGGCCGGGCACCCACCAGGGACCCACTTGTCTGGCTTCACCCATTACTTTCTCGGTTTTAGCACTGAAAGTGCAGTGTCCTAGGCAAGCCAGGATGGCTGGTACCTTCACTCCCTGAGGCTGCTGGAACAAAAGACCATAAATACATGGCTTAAAACCTCAGGAATCTATTCTCTCCTAACTCTGAAGGCTCAAGGGGAGAATCCTTCCTGACTCTGGCTTCAGTGGCCTTCTGTGGCTTGGGCTGCATCACTCAGTCTCTACCTCCATCTTCACATGACCTTCTCCCTTCTGTGTCCAATCTTCCTGTGTCACTCTTCTTATAAGGACACCTTGTCACTGCATTTAGGGCCTACCCTAAATCCAGAATGCTGTCATCTCAAGATCTCCCCACTACCTTTGTTTTCTCGAGACAGGGTCAGGCTCTGTGGCCCAGGCTGGAGTGCAGTGGCACAATCTCAGGTCACTGCAACCTCCCCACCTCCCAAGCTCAAGGGATCCTCCCACCTCAGTCTCCTCAGTAGTTGGGGCTACAGGCATGCACCACCATGGCTGCCTAATTTTTGTAATTTTTTTTTTTTTTTGAGATGGAGTTTCACTCTTGTTGCCCAGGCTGGAGTGCAGTGGCACAATCTCGACTCACTGCAATCTGCACCTCCCAGGTTCAAGCAATTCTCCTGCCTCAGCCTCCCGAGTAGCTGGGACTACAGGTGCCCGCTACCACGCCTGGCTAATTTTTGTATGTTTAGTAGAGATGGGGTTTCACCATGTTGGCCAGGCTGGTTTTGAACTCCTGACTTCAGGTGATCCACCCACCTCGGCCCCCTAAAGTGCTGGAATTACAGGTGTAAGCCACCGTGCCCAGCACTTTTTGTAATTTTTGTAGAGATGGCCTCTCACTCTATTGCCCAGGATGGTCTCAAACTCCAGGGCTCAAGCCATCCTCCTGCATCGGCCTCCTAAAGTGCTGGAATTATAGGAGTGAGCCACTGCACCCTGTCTTTTTTCAAGGGTCATTATTCTTCAAAGTTACATCGTCATAATGAATGATGGATGTTTCCAAAAGCAGCAAGTAGAGAATATGACTACTACATGACTGACTCCTCGGTAAACTCAAATCAAGAAAGTGTAAAAGAAGGATCGCCGGCCAGGCACGGTGGCTCACACCTGTAATCCCAGTGCTATGGAAGGCCGATGCGGGAGTGGATCACCTGAGGTCAGGAGTTTGAGACCAGCCTGACCAACATGGTGAAACCCCGTCTCTACTAAAAATACAAAGATTAGCTGGGTGTGGTGGTGGGCATCTGTAATCCCAGTTACTCAGGAGGCTGAGGCAGGAGAATCACTTGAACCCAGGAGGCAGAGGTTGCAGTGAACCAAGATCGTGCCATTGCACTCCAGCCTGGGCGATAACATCAAAATTCCATCTTAAAGAAAAATAAACAAAGAAGGATTGTTCACACCCAGGGACCTGTTGCACAGACTTCTGTCCTTTCAACTTGTAAGTGCTCCCAGAGAGGCTCAGACTTTCCACCCCTCCTGCATCGCTGAGTTTTTTTGAGCCAAACTTTCCACAGGATGGATATTTTTCTCCCTTGATAATAGTGCCTTTCCTGTTTTAGTCCTTTTAAACAATGGGTATTGTATCAACATCTGTTTTTGTGTGTGTGAAATTCCTGGCCTTCATGTGTTTTTACTTCAAGTGCATTCATGCACAACAGCTCCTGAGAAGTGTGCTCAGCTCTCCGGGCTGCTTGCTTCTGAATGTGTACTTGCTGGATTACCGCTTTCAAGGTAGAACCGGAGGAACTTATTGAATCACAGTGGAAAACACAACTACTTAGCCTAATTAAGGAGAGAGGGGTAATGTCTACTTCCATGGTAACTGGACATGGGAAAAGGGCCAATATCTGTCATCTCTTTAGGGACCTGTTTTGCATGCCCACCCCTGTCCCCATCTTATTGTTTGTTTGTTTGTTTGTTTTGAAATGGAGTCTCACTCTGTCACCCAGGCTGGAGTGCAATGGTGCGATCTCACCTCACTGCAACCTCTGCCCATTGGGTTCAAGCGATTCTCGTGCCTCAGCCTCCCAAGTAGCTGGTATTACAGGTGCCTGCCACTGTGCCCGGCTAATTTTTGTACTTTTAGTAGAGACGGGGTTTCACCATCTTGTCCAGACTGGTCTTGAACTCCTGACCTCGTGATCCACCTGCTTGGCCTCCCAAAGTGCTGGGATTACAGGCGTGAGCCACTGCAGCCCAGCCTTATTTATTTATTTATTTATTTGAATGTGCAAAAAATAAATAAATAAATAAAACAAAACAAAAAAAAAAACTAAGGTTGTAGAATTATAAAATTGCTTCAGCCTCAGAACCTTAAGTAGGATGCCCTCGAATTGACTTATGTTAGTCCTTAGGGAGTCAACATGTGTGCTGCTGCTTACTTAAATACAGTTTAGTTGGAGCCCGAGATGCAATGTCTTCCCCAGGCTTCTTAGACGCCTTCCTCTTCCCGAATCCTAGAAGAGGTGGGCACCTGAGTGGGGAATCTCAGGTGACTTAATTGAGTTTGCCAGGGCCTACTCTATTGAAGAACTGGGTTTTCATTCTTGAGAAGAAACTCATGGAAGGGCGTGTTTCCTATCAAGGTTCACATACTAATTTTGTTGTTGTTGTTTAGTGCTCTGTTGCCCAGACTGGAGTGCAGTGGCAGGATCTTGGCTCACTGCAACCTCTACCTCCCGGTTCAAGCAACTTTCCTGCCTCAGCCTCCCTAGTAGCTGGGATTACAGGCACACGCCACCACGCCTGGCTAATTTGTGTGTGTGTATGTGTGTGTGTGTGTGTGTGTGTGGTTTTTTTTTTTTTTTTTTTTTTTTTTTTGAGACGGAGTCTTGCTCTGTCGCCCAGGCTGGAGTGCAGTGGCCGGATCTCAGCTCACTGCAAGCTCCGCCTCCCGGGTTCACGCCATTCTCCTGCCTCAGCCTCCCGAGTAGCTGGGACTACAGGCGCCCGCCACCTCGCCCGGCTAGTTTTTTGTGTTTTTTAGTAGAGACGGGGTTTCACCGTGTTAGCCAGGATGGTCTCGATCTCCTGACCTCGTGATCCACCCGTCTCGGCCTCCCAAAGTGCTGGGATTACAGGCTTGAGCCACTGCGCCCGGCCGTGTGTGTGTTTTTAGTAGAGATGAGGTATCACTATGTTGGCCAGGCTGGTCTCCAACTCCTGACCTCAGGTGATCCACCCGCCTCATCCTCCCATAGTGCTGGGATGACAGGCGAGATCCACTGCGCCCAGCCAACATACTAATTTTTTTGTTGTTGAATTTCCTTGGTGCTACTTATGCCAAGCAATTATGAAGAATTTTTGCTTTTCTTACGGAATATTTCATGAAGGCAACAAAGTTAGAACAGGCAAGTCCAGAGTGGGAAAGCTTTATCTACCTCATTTATTTTTTATTTTTTGCAGCCATAGAATTTTCTATTCTAAGACTGCTGAAGTAGTCCCAGGTCCTATCTAAAACCTAAGAGTTGGCCAGGCATGGTGGCTAACACCTGTAATATCAGCCCTTTGGGAGGGTGAGGAAGGCAGATCACCTGAGGTCAGGAGTTCCAGACCAGCCTGGCCAACATAGCAACACCCCATCTCTACTAAAAATATAAAAATTAGGGCTGAGCGCGGTGACTCACACCTGTAATCTCAGCACTTTGGGAGGCTGAGGCAGGCGGATCAACTAAGGTCGAGTGTTCAAGACCAGCCTGACCAACATGGAGAAACCTCGACTCTACTAAAAATACAAAATTGGCCAGGCTTGGTGGCAGGCGCCTGCAGTCCCAGCTACTGGGGAGACTGAGGCAGGAGAATTGCCTGAACCTGGGAGATGGAGGTTGCAGTGAGCCGAGATCGCACCTTTGCACTCCAGCCTGGGCAACAAGAGCAAAACTCCATCTCAAAATAAATAAAATAAAATAAATAAAAATTAGCCAGGTGTGGTGGCACACTCCTGTAATCCCAGCTACTTGGAAGTCCCAGGCAGAAGAATTGCTTGAACCCAGGAGGCGGAGGTTGCAGTGAACTGAGATCAGGCCACTACACTCCAGCCTGGGCAACAGAGCGAGACTCCATCTTAAAAAAAATAAATAAATAAAACCTAAGACTTGATGTATTGGTGGGAAGAGCTGAACGTTCAACATGGTTTTGTGAAGGCTTTTTTTTGGTAATCTCCTTTTGTAGGTGTAATAGTGAACAAGTGAAACATTGCTGTCACGGTTTAACAAGGAGAAAGAGCCCAGGTATGATGGCTCACGCCTGTAATTCCAATACTTTGGGAGGCCGAGGCCTGTGGATTGCTTGAGTCCAGGAGTTTGAGACCAGCCTGGGCAATATGGCAAAACCCCCATCTCTCCCAAAAAGACAAAAATTAGCCCAGTGTGGGGGCATGCACCTGTAATCCCAACTACTCAAGAGGCTGAGGTGGGAGGATCACTGGATCCTGGGAGATCAAGGCTGCAGTGAGCTGTGATCATGCTACTGCACTCAAGCCTAGGTGACAGAGTCAGACCCTGTTAAAAAAAAAAAAAAGCACAACAATAAAGAAAACAAATTACCAATATCATTTTTCACAGAATGAGTAAAACTATTCTAAAATTCATATGTAATCAAAAAAGAGCCCAAATTGCCAAAGTAATCCTAAGCAAAAAGAACAAAGCCAGAGGCATCACATTACCTGACTTCAAACTATACTCTAAGGCTACAGTAACCAAAACATCATGGTACTGGTACAAAAATAGACACATAGACCAACAAACAGAAATAAAGCCACACACCTATAGCCATCTGATCTTGACAAAGTCAACAAAAATAAGCAATGGGAAAAAGACTCCCTAGTCAATAAATGCTACTGGGATAGCTGGCTAGTCATATGCAGAAGAATGAAACTGGACCCTTGTCTTTCACCATATACAAAAATTAACTCAAGATGGATTAAAGAGTTAAATGGAAGACCTCAAACTATAAGAATCCTAGAAGAAAACCTAGGAAACACCATTTTGGACATTAGCCTTGGGAAGGAATTTATGACTAAGTCCTCAAAAGCAATTGCAACAAAAACAAAAATTGACAAGTGGGACCTACTTAGACTAAAGGACTTCTGCACAGAAAAAGAAACTAGCAGCAGAGTATATAGAAAATCTACAGAATGGGAAAGAGTATTTGCAAACTATCTGTCTGACAAAGGTCTAATATCCAGACTCCATAAGGAACTTAAACAATTCAACAAGCAACAAACAAATAATCCCACTAAAAAGTGGTCCAAAGGCTGGGTGTGGTGGTTCACACCTCTAATCCTAGCACTTTGAGAGGCCAAGGTGGGTGGATCACGAGGTCAAGAGATTGAGACCATCCTGGCCAACATGGTGAAACCCCATCTCTACTGAAAATATAAAATTAGCCAGGCATGGTGGTATGTGTCTGCAGTCCCAGCTACTCAGGAGGCCGAGGCAGGAGAATTGCTTGAACCTCGGAGGTGGAGGTTGCAGTGAGCCGAGATCACGCCACTGCACTCCAGCCTGGTGACACAGCAAGACTCCAGCTCAAAAAAAAAAAAAAAAAAAAAATACATGAACAAACATTTCTCAAAAGAAGACACACAAACAGCCAACAAACATGAAAAAATGCTCAACATCTGATAGGATCTGGCTGTGTCCCCACCCAAATATCATCTTGAATTGTACTCTCATAATTCCCACATGTTGTGAGAGGGACCCAGTGGGAGATAATTTCAATCATGGGGGTGTTTTCCCCCATACTGTTCTTGTGGTAGGAATAAGTCTCACAAGATCTGATGGTTTTATCAGGCGTTTCTGCTTTTCCATCTCTCATCACTTTCTCTTGCCGCCGCCACGTAAGAAGTGCCTTTTGGGAGGCTGTAGTGAGTGGAGATCGAGCCACTGCACTCCAGCCTGGGCAACAAGAGTGAAACTCCATCTCAAAAAAAAAGTGCCTTTTGTTTCCCGCCATGTTTCTGAGACTTCCCCAGCCATGTGGAACTGTAAGTTCAATTAAACCTCCTTTCCTTCCCAGTCTTGGGTATGTCTTTATCAGCAGCATGGAAACAGACTGATACAGAAATTGGTACCAGTAGGGTGAGGCATTGCTAAAAAGATACCTGAAAATGTGGAAGTGGCTTTGGAACTGGGTAACAGGCAGAGATTGAAACAGTTTGGAGGGCTCAGAAGGAGACAGGAAAATGTGGGAAAGTTTGGAACCTCCTAGAGACTTGTTGAATGGCTTTGACCAAAAGCCTGATAGCGATATGGGACAATAAGGTCCTCTGAGGTGGTCTCAGAGGGAGATGAGGAACTTGTTGGGAACTGGAGCAAAGGTGATTCTTGTTATATTTTAGCAAAGAGACTGGCAGCATTTTGCCCCTGTCCTAGAGATTTGTGGAAGTTTGAATTTGAGAGAGATGATTGAGGGTATCTGGCAGAAGAAATTTCTAAGCAGCAAAACATTGAAGAGGTGACTTGGGTACTGTTAAAGGCATTCAGTTTTATAAGGGAAGCAGAGCGTAAAAGTTTGGAAAATTTGCAGTCTGACAATGTGATAGAAAAGAAAAACCCATTTTCTGAGGAGAAATTCAAGCCAGCTGCAGAAATTTGCATGAGTAACGAGGAGAGCTGAATATTAATCCCCAAGACAATGAGGTAAATGTCTCCAGGGCATGTCAGAGGTCTTCACAGGCCTGGAGGCCTGGGAGAAAATGGTTTTGTGGGCTGGGCCCAGGGTCCTGCAATGTGTGCAGCCTAGGGACTTGGTGCTCTTCGTCCCAGCTGCTCCAGCCCTGGCTGAAAGGGGCACTTCTTACATGGTGGCAGCAAGAGAAAATGAGGAAGATGCAAAAGCGGAAACCCCTGATAAAACCATCAGACCTTGTGAGACTGATTCACTACCACAAGAACTGTATGGGGGAAAACACCCCCATGATTCAAATTATCTCCCACCAGGTCTCCCCCACAACACGTGGGAATTATAAGAGTACAATTCAAGATGAGATCTGGGTGGGGACACGGCCAAACCATATCATTCCACTCCTGACCCCTCCAAATCTCAAGTCCTCACATTTCAAAATCAATCATGCCTTTCCTACAGTCTCCCAAAGTCTTAGCTTATTTCAGCATTAACCCAAAAGGCCACAGTCCAAAGTCTCATCTGAGACAAGGCAAGTCCCTTCTGCCTGTGAGCCTGTAAAATCAAAAGCAAGCTAGTTACTTCCCAGAAACAACGGGGGTACAGGCATTGGGTAAATACAGCTGTTTCAAATGGGAGAAACTGGTCAAAACAAAGGGGTTACAGGGTCCATGCAGGTCCAAAATCCAGAGGGGGAGTGGAATTTTAAAGCTCCAAAATGATCTCTTTTGACTCCAGGTCACATAGATGCAAAAAGTAGGTTCGCGGCCGGGCGCGGTGGCTCAAGCCTGTAATCCCAGCACTTTGGGAGGCCGAGACGGGCGGATCACAAGGTCAGGAGATCGAGACCATCCTGGCTAACACGGCGAAACCCCGTCTCTACTAAAAACACACAAAAAATTAGCCGGGCGAGGTGGCGGCGCCTGTGGTCCCAGCTACTCGGGAGGCTGAGGCAGGAGAATGGCGTAAACCCGGGAGGCGGAGCTTGCAGTGAGCTGAGATCTGGCCACTGCACTCCAGCCTGGGCGACAGAGCGAGACTCCGTCTCAAAAAAAAAAAAAAAAAAAAAAAAAAAAAAAAAAAAAAAAAAAAAAAAAAAAGTAGGTTCGCATGGTCTTGGGCAGCTCTGGCCCTGTGGCTTTTCAGGGTACAACCTCCCTCCTGGCTGCTTTCACAGGCTGGTGTTGAGTGTTTCCACTCACTGCAGCCTTGACTGCTGGGCTCAAGCGATCCTCCTGCCTCAGGCTCCCAAGCAGATGTCCACGACAGAGAAAGGGCTGTGAACAGCTGTGAGTTCCACAGCAGCACACTGCACAGCTGTGAGAGAGGACTGGGGGTCCCTGCACACCACGAGGGGTCCCACAGAGGTGAGGGCATGCCACAGGACGGTATGCACAGCATGACCCCCTTGATGTCAGCTCACGGGCATGTGCTGTTCGACACGTCTGCTCCAGGGCTGTTCAAGAGGGTGGTGTAATTATAGGCAGAAGACGAAGGCTGACGTGGGATGTGAGCTGTGCATGGTCAAGTTCTTGGTATCAAGCCAGGAGAGACTGGTGCTACTTGAGCCAGGGAGGTCCTCGGGGGAGCTGGGGGCTTCCGGGCTGGGCACTGACAAAGCCCATCCACTCCGTGTTCTGCCAGATGTTCAGCAATGGGTTGACAAGTTTTTCAAATATAAGGAGATTTCTTGGTTATGAATTAAAAGCACTTTCATTCCTTCACAGAAGTCATGGTCCCAGTTAATAGAAATTCATTTCACGTCTCCTCTTTTTGCTTTCAGAAGAGGCAAATGAGCCCGGCAGCCCTGGAAGGACCGTGCTGGTGTTTGGGCACATCCTCCTGGAAATGCCTGACGTGTCTCAGAGCCCCGGCACAGAGCTGGGCGTTTAGGCCTTCACATGGGCAAAGCAAAGTCCCCAAAAGTTCCAGGAGTGGGTGTGGGGCAGCCCCAGGCCTTCCCGCCTGCACCCCCAGTTTTAGCCTGTGTCATGGTGTTTGCATTCACCTTATTGTAGCCCCAGGTGTCTTTGCTGGAAGACTGAAATTCTGGTTGTTTAGACCACTGAGTGGAAACTGAGGCACAGGGAGGAAAAGGGCTTCATCCAAACGTCCCAGAGCTGCAGTAATAAATGACAACAAACTGGGGTGTTCAAACCATCAGGATTTACACACCCACCATGCACTCACAACAATTAAACATTAAAAACAGGAACAATAGGAATTCACACATCAACCATGTACATTCCCACAACAATTAAATATTCAAACTAAAAACAGAAACAATCGGGATTTACACAACCACCAAGCACCCACAACAATTAAACATTAAATATAGGCCGGGTGCAGTGGCTCAAGCCTGTAATCCCAGCACTTTGGGAGGCCGAGACGGGCGGATCACGAGGTCAGGAGATCGAGACCATCCTGGCTAACACGGTGAAACCCCGTCTCTACTAAAAAATACAAAAAACTAGCCGGGCGAGGTGGCGGGCGCCTGTAGTCCCAGCTACTCGGGAGGCTGAGGCAGGAGAATGGCGGGAACCCGGGAGATGGAGCTTGCAGTGAACTGAGATCCGGCCACTGCACTCCAGCCTGGGTGACAGAGCAAGACTCCGTCTCAAAAAAAAAAAAAAAAAAAAAAAGCAAAAAACCAATAGGGATTTACGTGCCTGCCTACCACATACCCACAACAATTAAACAGTAAAAACAAAAACAGAAACAACAGGGATTGATTATTTCACAGCTATAGAGGCCAGAAGTTCCAAATCAAGGCGTCCGCGGGTGGGTTCCTTCAGGGCCTCTCCAGGAGGTCCTTCCTTGCCTCTCTCCTGGCTTCTGGTGGCCACTTCGTGGCTCCATCACTGGCTTCTGGTTTCTGGTGGCCACTTCGTGGCTCCATCACTCCAACTGCTTCCCCCTTCACATCTATCTCTGTATCTCTGAATCTCTCTTCCCATAAAGACACCAGGCATTGGCTTAGGGCTCATTCTAATCCAGATGACCTCATTTTAACTTGATTATATCTGCAAGGACCCCTGTTTCAAATAAAGCCAGCCAGGTACAGGGGCTCATGCCTGCAGTCCTCTCACTTTGGGAGGGCAAGGTGGGAGGATCGCTTGAGCCCTGGAGTTCAAGACCAGCCTGAGCAACATAATGAAACCCCACCTCTACAAAAATATAAAAAATTAGCCAGGTATGGTGGTGCACATCTGCAGTCCCAGCTACTCAGGAGGCTGAGGTGGGAAGATCACCTGAGCCCAGGAGGCTGAGGCAGGAGCTGTGACTGCACCACTGCACTCCAGCCAGGGTGACAGAGTGAGATCCTGCTTCCATAAATAAATAAATAAATAAATAAATAAATAAATAAAAATAAGTAAAAAGCAAGTCACAGTCACAGGTACCAGGGGCTAGAACATGGGCATAATCATTTTGGGGGGAACACAGCTCAACCCACAACAGGCTTGTCTTGGGACCCCCCAGGAGTTGGTAGCAGAGCTGGGAGCTCACCCATGTGTGTTCATCTCTAACCCTGTGCTGACCCGGCTTGCAGGCCATGCGGCATTTCTTTCCCTAAAAGTGGTTTGGGTAGGACCTGAGCTGCTGGCTGTGCCAGCAAAGAAATGACTCTGCTTTAGTCACCTCAAAGCGGTGGGCCCAGCGACATCCTCCTGCCCATGGACACTGAGGGGGACCATCCATCCTCTGGCATGGAAAGACCAGTGTTCTTGGAGAAGAACTTGGCCTTGGCCCTTAGGACACTCAAGGGAGAGCCCTGCATGGTGGCCACTGGTGGCCGAGAAAAGCCCAGCTGCCCAGGGAAGGTGCTGTTCACTCACCCACTGCCCGTGGCCCAGGGCCAGACCAAGGCATCAGCCCCTCAGCCATTCAGAACAGGCCAATGAAGCTTCAGGATGGGTCTGCACTTGTGGAATATTTAGTAGGCAGGGTTCTGTGTTACGTCCTTACCCTACGTGCTCTTGTGAAATCCTCATTATCAGTTTGCTGGGGCTGCCACGCTTGGGGGCTTCAATAAGGATTTATTGTCTCACAGTTCTGCAGGCTGGAAGTCTCAGGTCAGGGCATCAGCAGGGTGGGCTCCTTCTGGGGCTGTGACGGAGAATCTGTCCCAGGTTCTCCCCTGACTTCTGGTGAGTTGCTGACAATGCTTGGTGCCCTTTGGCTTGTAGAAGCATCGCCCTGATTTCTGCCTTTACCTTAACATGGCACCCTCCCTGCTTGTCAGTGTCCAAATTTCCTCCACTTAAAAATTTTAATTAATTGGCCGGGCACAGTGGCTCACGCTTATAATCCCAGCACTTTGGGAGGCCGAGGCGGGCAGATCACCTGAGGTTGGGAGTTCGAGACCAGCCTGACCAACATGGAGAAACCCGTCTCTACTAAAAACACAAAATTAGCTGGGTGTGGTGGCGCATGCCTGTAATCCCAGCTATTCGGGAGGCTGAGGCGGGAGAATCTCTTGAACCCGGGAGGCGGTGAGCCAAGATTGTGCCACTGCACTCTAGCCTGGGCAACAAGAGTGAAACTCCATCTCAAAAAAATTTTTTAAAATTAATTTATATATGTGTATTTATTTATTTATTTATTTATTTATTTATTTTAGAGACAGGGTCTCACTCTGCACCCAGGCTGGAGTGCAGTGGCACAATCATAGCTCACTGCAACTTGAAACTCCGGGGCTCAAGCCATCCTCCCTCTTCAGCCTCCCAGAGTGCTGGGATTACAGGCGTGAGCCACCATGCCCAGCTGAAATTTTCCGTTTTTTTTTTTTTTTTTTTTTTTTTTTTTTTTTGAGAGAGAGTCTCGGTCTGTCGCCCAGGCTGGAGTGCAGTGGCGCGATCTCGGCTCACTGCAAGCTCCGCCACCTCCCGGGTTCACGCCATTCTCCTGCCTCAGCCTCCTGAGAAGCTGGGACTACAGGCGCCCGCCACCACGCCTGGCTAATTTTTTTGTGTTTTCAGTAGAGACGGGGTTTCATCGTGTTAGCCAGGATGGTCTCGATCTCCTGACCTCGTGATCCGCCCACCTCGGCCTCCCAAAGTGCTGGGATTACAAGCATGAGCCACCGCGCCCGGCCAATTTTCCCTTTTTACAAGGGTATCAGTTATACTGGATTAAGGTCCACCCTAATGACCTCATCTTACGACTTTATCATCTGCAAAGACCCTATTTCCATATAAGGTCACATCCACAGGTCCTGGTGGTTATAGGACTTCCACATCTTTTGAGAGAGACACAATTCAACCCATAAGAACCTGTGACCCAATGTGCTGCCCCAACGAACTACGACACCAGAGGGATGCTGAGGTTCAGAGAGTGTCCTCGCCCTGGTGGTAGGGCTGGGACGCAGCAGGACCGAGGAGGCGGGACCCACTGCTGCTGGACACTGCAGCACTCTTAGACACAGCTTGGCCACCTGAGCAGGTGATCATTTTCCAGTTCTGCTCTGCAGACCTTTTTTTTTTTTTTTTTCCAGTAGAGATGGGGTTTCACTATGTTGGCCAGGCTGGTTTCGCACTCCTGACCTCAAATGATCTGGCTGCCTCCGTCTCCCAAAGTGTTGGGATTACAGGCATGAGCCACCGCACCCATCCCCCCTTTGCAGATTTAAAAACAAGACATCTGGAAGCTCAGAGAAGTTAAACTCACCCCAGGTCACACAGCCAAACTCTGGTTTGCCTGACCTGATGTCAGGAGGCCTTCTCAGTGCGAGAAAGGAAGGGCGGGGCAAACCTTAGCCGACTGTTTACCTCCAAGAGGCTTCTGACTCTCCTGGGCGCCTCTGGTTCCTTCTCCAAGGAAGGCATGTGGCCGAGCTGGGCTTGGGTGATTCATGGTCCTAGAGTGATGAGTGAGCAACAGGCACCATGAGAGTCGTGGTAGGACCTGGCCAGACCTTCATCCCCTAAGTCCTGGACCTGGCCCCTTCTTTGGGATCAGTTGGGATCTCACAGAGCCTCCCACATCCTGGGCAACAGTTACGGCACATGCTACAGGGGCTTCGCAGAAATGTAAACAAACTCTTCCCTCGTTTTTTTTTTTTGTTTGTTTGTTTGTTTTTTGCCACCAATAGAATTTAGAATTAATTTATTATTTATTTATTTTTTATTTTTTTATTTTTTTGAGACAGAGTCTCGCTCTGTTGCCAGGCTGGAGTGCAATGGCGCAGTCTGGGCTCACTGCAACCTCCGCCTCCCGGGTTCAAGCGACTCTCCTGCCTCAGCCTCCTGAGTGGCTGGGACTACAGGCAAGCGCCACCATGCCCAGCTAATTTTTGCATTTTTAGTAGAGACGGGGTTTCACCATGTTGGCCAGGATGGTCTCGATCTCTTGACCTCGTGATCCGCCCGCCTTGGCCTCCCAAAGTGCTGGGATTACAGGTGTGAGCCACAGCGCCCGGCCTCAGAATTTATTATGAAATTAGACATGAGGTTCCAAAAAGTAACTAGAAGATTTTTGATTTTTTTATTTTTCGAGAAAGGGTCTCACTCTGTCGCCTAGGCTGGAATGCAGTGGCAATCATAGCTCACTGCAGCTTCAAAATCCTGGACTCAATGATCCTCCTGCTTTGGCCTTCCAAGGTGCTGGGATTACAGGCATGAGCCACTACTCCTGGCTAATAATTTTTCTTGACATACTAAAATTCTGTTTCTCAAATAGCATTTCCTCTCATTTTGGGTGGGTGCACGAACCTTGGGAGGGATATCCTTGGGAGATGACATCATGCACACTGAGGAGCCCTAACGGGGTTGGAGATGGCTCCAGAATGGGGTCTGAGAAGGAGATGGAGAAGCCTGTTCACGGAACACTTCATAATGGCTTGCTTTCCGCAGGGTCACTGGCAGGACGGTCCCTAGGCCTGGAGCGCGCTTCCCGTCCATCCCCAGGCCCTGCTCCAGGTCGGCCTCCTGGGAACCATCCCGTCTCACACCCAGCCCCGAGGCCGCCTCTGACCTCCAGGCTGGGCCTGGTCCTCACGGCGCTTAGTGCAATGGTGACTTAAACACCTATTACAGGACACTCAGTCTTTAGTGCCTGTCTCCCCGCGGCTGGGCTGACTACTCCCAGCACGGACACCGAACGCTTTGCCGCGCGATGCTCCAGAGAGCGGGTCGCCGGGGGTTGAACTACAGCTCCCAGCATGCTCCGGGCCAGCGACATCCTGAGCCGCTGGTGGTTGCCTAGCGACCGGGCGTGTCCCGGAAGACGGGCCCGGCGCGGGGCGGGACTTCCGGGGCGGTGATTGCATCAGATTCTGGGAAGTGTCTATAGCCGCAGCTGTGGGTCCGGGATTCCCAGCCATGGCAGGTTCTTCCGGGCAGCAGGGTGAGCGGCGCGGCCGGGCCGGGCTGAGGGCGGCTGGGGTGCTCGGCTCGAAGGGCGGCGAGTCCTTATGTCTGAGGGGCCTGGGTGCCTGGGGTCTGAGGGGCGTCAGTGCCCGGGGTCTTAGGGACGGCACGTCCTTGGGTCTGAGGGGCGGCAGTGCCCGGGGTCTGAGGGACACGGCAAGTCGTCGGGTCCAAGGGGCGGCGGGTCCTGAGGTTCGAGGGGTGGCATGTCCTAGGATCCGAATGACAACGGGTGCCCGGCTCCGAGGGACGGCCACTGGGACCTCTGCGTGAGGGTCTGCCCGACCCGTGGCTGGAGCACAGACCCGCGGTGACCCGAGCCCGGCCGGGGAGCTGCCCAGACCACCCAGCCTCAGTTTCCTCACTTGGTTCCTGCAGAGGTCCCCTTGCATCCTCACCCCGGGAGGTGGCCCTGCATCAAACAGCCTCTCCCCAGCCGGTGCCTGGGCGGGCCCTCGCCCCCTCTTGCCCCAGCTGGACTTTGGGGGGGAGACAAAGGCCCAAGGGTTGTTTTGGTTTTCTGCCCAGACCTGGCAGCTTCCGGGAGGTGGGCGGAGGGCACCTGAGGTTGGTACTTAGGGAAATGGGGCAGAGGACGCCAGGGGTACGCGTACACACAGTAAAAGGGCTTGGGGCTTTACGAAGGCTTTCATCTCCAGTTCCGCAGGCAGTCCACTGCAAGCTGATTGTGAGAGCATTACTGACCCACTTTATTGCCAACCTGGGAGGTTCCCCAGGGACACAGCTGTGTCAGCTCCCCCAGTCACTCATGTCACCAGCGGGTAGACCTCGAGAGACCAGTGGGTCTTCTCTCACTGTCCCTCCAGCAAAATTTTAGGTGCTGGAAAGGCAAGAGACTGAATCAGAAAGCCCAGATTCCTAACAATCTGGAGCAGGCTTTCCAAAGGAAACATTCTCAGTGTCTAGTTTTTAATTCTCTTGGCTGCAAAAATTAGATGCAAGCTCTTTTAAGACACCTCCAGGCCCCATCGTCAGTTTAGATTGCACCAGGATTTCCTTGGCATCCGGTGGTGCCCTTTGCCCCTGAGGGTTTATTGGGTTATAGATAGGTAGTTCTGACAACCTGGGTAATCTGGCAGCGTGGGGACACCCAGATGACAGGGCTACACTCTTGTGCCTAGTGGCAGGAGGTAGTCACCTTCCAGGCACGCCACCTACCACCCTACCTGTGTGCCTGGATTCCAGCACCATCTCCACCCGTCCCAGAGCCGGGCAGTCCTCAGAAGTCACCCAGATTCCTGTAAAACAGCATCATGGTTAACAGCACCAACTCTGGAACCACCTTGACAGGGCCAGGGTCCCAGCTCTGCGCCCCCCTCACAGCAAACCATGGGTAATGGCTCCTACCTTGGAGCATGGAGCGTAAATGAGTTAATAGATGGGAAGGACTTAGAACAGTGCCTGGCACTCAGTAAGTGCTGTGTCCATGCTGAAAACTAGAGCTTTTTTGTTTTCAAAGTAAAAATGTGTTTTTGTTCATTTGTGAACATAAACGACATATTAGTAGTGTTTTATATCTTGTTTTTAAAAATAGCTTCAGAATTTTAGGTTTTCAGAGCCTTGTAAGAATTGCCTTCTTTTTGGAGCTTGCCAGGTAGCTTGGGATTGCCCACTCCTGGCTCTCAGGGCAGCAGGCAGATTGCCCAGTCCTCAGCCTGCTCACAACATCTCCAGCCGGTGTTCTTCTGCCCCAGGGCATGGCCCACCTGCCCTTTACTATCAGCTCCTCCCATCACACACACACTCTCAAAGATGAGAACAGGAAATAAAATCCAATCGTAAATGCTTTCAGTGATCATCTTCCTAGATTTTTCAAAGAGGCCCTCATTTTTGTACCATCTTCCCTAAGTTGACTCAGAATGTCTGTTTATTCTTCATGATCTCATTGGGTGTACAGCTTCTCCTTTGTAGTCTTGAAGGTGCATAGGCTTGGTGTCCGTCCAAGGGCCCAATTATTTCAGAAGGATGAGTTTCATTTCTGAGATTTCTGGGGTAGACGAAGCCTACCTCAGGGCCTTTCCATACAGACTTGGGATACCACTTGGGTGACTGCTCATTAGGTCAGACTTATAGTTTAATTTTTATACAGTTTAATTCAAGGGTCTTCATAATAACACAGCCAGCATTTTTTCAGCATGAGTCTGTGCCAGGCATTGCTCTAAATGCTTTACCTCTGTTATCTCCTGCCACCCTTGGAGGAACCCCTTTGAGGAAGATCCTGCTGGCATCTTGTACAGATGAGAACCGTGAGGTTCAGAGAAGTCAAGCAATCTGTCCACCATCATGACTAGCCCAGAGGCACAGCCAGGCTCCCAACCTGGGCAGCCTGACTCAATAGGGACCTTAACTACTGTGCTGTGCTGCCTTTGATGATTCTCTTCAGACTCAGAGTAACTCAACCGAGTTAAGGCAGATGAGAATGAAGCTGATGCCCTTCGATGTGTTCCCCAGAGCCACGTGAAATGTTTGCTCCTCTATGAACTCAGGTACCATATTTCCAGATATTCGAAGAGTCTTAGGCAGTACCCTTGGGATAGAGATCAAGCCATTTCCAGTGTGGGTGCTCTGGGTGGCAATATGGCTGTCTGATCGCCCCACAGGCTCACTGTGAGGGATGTTGGATTTCCCTAATAATGAATAACCTCCCTGCCAGTAAGGAGGAAGATGGAGGTGCCATTCTTGGGGGTGAGAGAGGATGCCTGGGGGCCAGCTTTGTGAACGAGTGACAGCTGGACCTCTGGGGCTGGTGATCAGGAGAGATGGAGGCAGGGCGGGTGAGTGAGCCCTCACCTGTGGGAGGAGGCTCTGGTCTCTGGGAGTGGATGGTGTTGGCTCCTAGTTGGTGAGAGCAGGGGTGCATGCCCCTCTCTCCTCCCCACGATTCATGTCTGGGGCTTTTTCCAGTCCTCTTTCTGAGCACTTCTTGGGTAGGGAGTGGGTCACTGGGAAGGACCCAAGAGGAGCCACTGTAGAGGGTGGGGGGGGCGGGGTGGGATCAGGGAAACATTTGTAGAAAGGGAGTAACCTGCAGGGTGAGGTGTTGCCTGGACACCCACAAGATGAGGACCCTGGTGGGACCGTAGAAGTAGCAGATTCAGAGGGCAAAGGGTCAGGGTGAGTGTGGGGTGCAGACCCCACCAAACCGAGGCACTTCTTAGGAGCTCAGACCTGCTGTAAAAGGGTCTGCGTTGGCCGGGCGCGGTGGCTCAAGCCTGTAATCCCAGCACTTTGGGAGGCCGAGACGGGCGGATCATGAGGTCAGGAGATCGAGACCATCCTGGCTAACCCGGTGAAACTCCGTCTCTACTAAAAAATACAAAAAACTAGCCGGGCGAGGTGGCGGGCGCCTGTAGTCCCAGCTACTCGGGAGGCTGAGGCAGGAGAATGGCGTGAACCCGGGAGGCGGAGCTTGCAGTGAGCTGAGATCCGGCCACTGCACTCCAGCCTGGGCGACAGAGCGAGACTCCGTCTCAAAAAAAAAAAAAAAAAAAAAAAAAAGGGTCTGCGTTTTAGCGAGCTGCCCACCCATAGGGAAGGTAGTTTAAACCTTACTTGCTGGGCCCACCCCAGAGATTCTGATTTGGCAGGTCTCTGGTGGGTGCAAGAAAGTGACTTCTATGGAGCCCCCAGATTCTGCTACTGATGGCAGACCAGGACTATGCCTGGAGTGGAGCTGGGAGAACCTCAAGGGAAGGCAGGAAGAGAAACAGGGCAGCCGGGAGAGGTTTAAATGCCGATAGGAGGCCAGGCGCGGTGGCTCACACCTGCAATCCCAGCACTTTGGGAGGCCAAGGTGGGTGGATCACCTGAGGTCAGGAGTTCGAGACCAGCCTAGCTAATATGGTGAAACCCCGTCTCTACTAAAGATACAAAAATTAGCTAGGTGTGGTGGCAGGCGCCTGTAATCCCAGCTACTGGGGAGGCTGAGGCAGGAGAATCGCTTGAACCCGGGAGACAGAGGTTGTGGTCAGCCGAGATCATGCCACTGCACTCCAGCCTGGGTGGCAAGAGCAAGACTCTGTCTCAAAATAAAATAAAATAAAATAAAATAAAATAAATAAATAAATGCTGATAGGAAAGAGCCAGAGAGAGGGAGAGGCCACACTGGCACGGTTGTTTGACGTGTCTGGGATGTGGTTCATTTGGTGTAGATTTGTTTTGGTATCTGTGCTGAGTGATTGCTTGGTACTTGCACTTTATTTCAATAAATGTTCTGTAGAGACTCCACCTTTGTAGCCAGTGATAACCACCTTCCACCTTTGGGACATTGCCATGTCCTTCAGTGTGTTGATGAACTGAACTGCAAGGTCACCCGGTAGTGGACATTCCTTCCCATGGGGGCAGAGCAGGAGTTTCAGCACGGAGTGTGCAGGCTCTACAGTGAGGGCCAGTGTCGAGGAACAGGTCCCTGGGAGGTTTTCCATCTGCTCAGAAGTGTTCTCATCTGATCTCAGCATCAGACTGATAGACCACAGCCTGGCTCAAACCCATGACCACTTGATAGCTAATCTATTTTTATTTGTTTCCTCGAGACACACTTAAATGCAGCTACCACAATTACCCAAATGACTGACTGCGTCCATCTCGTGGAAGCCTGTTGTTCTCCTCTGCTTCCCTGGGCACCAGCACCTTTCTGCTCTGAGAGGATCCTTCTCAAGCGTGGACTTGGTTCCCTTTTGATGAGTAGTCTAGGCTGCTCTAGACGGTACATTTAAGAATGATGTGGTCCAAGATCAAGGCAGATTTGGTAATAAACTTTTAAAATAATAAAATTAATTAAATAAAAATGAGTGCATGATCCCCAGGAAAACTCCAGGAAATTCTCTATGTGTAGCATGCGGCTATTACCATAACTCTAATAATACCAGAGCGATTATGATAATAATGATGGCAAATGGGGCCCCTGACTCTGTGCCAGGCAGCTTTTAAACATTTTACAAGTGTAATTTGACTTAATGGCCTGCAGCTTTACAAGGCGGACGTTCTGAGTGTGTTTTACCATGAGGAAATGCTGCTGTGGGTGTGAGTGTAGGCACTCAGCCCTGGAGGGCGTCAGGGCCGCCCCTCGGGTCTCCAGAGAGCGGATCTGCAGCAGCTTCAGTTCCCAGACTGCTTCCTCAGCACTCAAAAGCCACTGCAACCGTTAGGACATATTATGTTTTTCTCATTTTAAAAATAGCAGATGCTTACCGCAGAAAATGTGAGCAATGAGGAAAAAGGGGGAATTAAAATCACCTGTAACCCCCTCTCATCAACCACCGTCACTGTCAGTGTTCAGGCCGTTGCTGGTGGTCTGTTCATCAGAATCGATTCTGAGTGTGAGAGGCGCATGCCTGTCAGCTCGCTGTCGGAGCTGGAAGCCGACGCTGTGTCACTGTTTCTCAGGGTGCTGCTGTTGTCTAGCCCAACCCAGGCATGAGCAGTTGCAGAAGACCAAGGCTCAGCGAGGGGACAGGAGAGGAGTGGGGGGGGTCAGCATCGGGGAACAGCTTTCGAACTGTGGCCTGACCTGTGAGGGTCACCTTCCCGCTCTGTCCATCCCTCTGGCAGGTTCTCTAATCTTTAGTGAACTTCATTTTCTTTATCATGAAATGGGACCGCTGCTGGCGGCTGCAGAGCTGTTGGAGGGAAATGTCCAGCTAAACTAGAAGTCTCCCGGTTGGAAGTTGCTCTGCAAAAGAGTTTGTAGGAGTCTGATATTTATTTAGAGTTAGTTTTCCAGGACCTCGCTTTGGGGTGCTTGGAGCTGCCATGGTGGGTCTGCCTCCGCCTCCGTCCTCCCTGATCTCATCTCCAGCTGGGAGGAGAGCGCATTTCCGTGTGAGCAGCCTCCTTCCTTTCTCAGAGGGAAGCCCCGGCAGTGCCAGTGCTGACACCGGGCCTGTAACTGTGGGGATGGGGCAGGTGAGCTCACAGGCCCTCAAGGGCTCCCAGCACCCCCCTGGCGTCTTCAGCTGGGCAGAGTCCGCCCCTGTGTTTCTCTTTCCTTGGACTGTTGGAAGAGCTGAAGTGAAAAGTGACTTGTTCTTGTGTCTCTGGTATCTTTGGGCAGCAGGGCTCCTGCTAAGCAAGCCCTTGGGGGCTCAAAGCAGCAGAGGCTGTGGCCGGTTCCCAGCACTGGTCCTTGTGCAAGTGTCCTTCTGAGAAGGGTGCGTGAGGCCCAGTGCCATAGGGGAACGCCAGCCCACCACCGGTGGCAGGCACTCTGTGGTGCCATTCTGCTGTCCACTCATCTGTTCCCTCAGCAACTTTCACTGGTATCTGGAATGTCACACGCTCAGTTGTAGATGCTGAAGATCGAGCAGTGACTAAGGTAGATGGAGCAGTGGGGCAGATGGTGAAGGAAAGAAATGCGTGCATATGTTAGACGGGGGTGCTGCGGAGAGAAACAGCAGCCAGACTCGGGGTCTAGAGGCGGGCACCATATGGTCCAGGAGTCCTTGAAGACCTGGTGGGGAAGCCAGCACCCAGCAGAGCTGTGAAGGATTAAGGGGCCTACTGGTGTCTGGGGAGCATTCCCCCTAAAAAAGGAGCAGCAGGTGGAAGGGCCCTGTGACCAGGGTATGGAGAGCCAGGTGGGGGTCCATGGCCAGCATGAGGACAGGCTTGTGTTGCTGGCGAGGTGGGTGTTAGGGGACAGTAATGTGAACTTTCTCTTTTCAGCAAAGCTGCAGGAGCCCTGTGGCTGTGAGGGGAGAGCCATGCTCTCCAGGTGGCGGTGTCTGGCTTACAGGAATCCAGGTGACAAAGGCTGGCTCTCAAGTCCAAAGCCTCTTGAGTTAGTGGCCCTGGATCCTCCCATGGGTTGGCTATCGGTGCTCATAAGGATAACTCATAAAGGGGTGTGATTCCAGCTTTGGCTAGAGAGCGTGCCCAGAGCTTTGCTTCTGGGTGCCTCTGGCTGCTTGGAGTGGGTGGCCATCTTATTGGGGTCAGATGGGACGGTGGCTCCGTGCAGGGGGAGGGAAGCAGGGCAAGTTAGAGGGACACTGCACTCATCATCCCACCAGCGAGAGTCATCCCAGGAAGTCATTTTAAGCCCTGCATCCATGTTGAGACTTCAGGAAGGCTTTCTCACACAGTGCCCACCCCTTTACTGCAGGTGGCTTCAGGATATCCTCTCCGGCGGCCACGGAGGCCGGGCCCTGGGGCATCACGTGGCTCCGTGGGCTCCCTGGCGGGTGAAGAACTCAACCCAGGGGGGCATTCTTGCTGCTGCAGCTATGCACTCCGTTCTGACTCATCTTTGCTGACACCACAGCATTGTGGGAAATGCCAGTTATTGGCCTGACACTAAGGGTTTTCCCCACCCTAGGCAAAGCAGGAAAGGCATTTGTGTGCAGTTACCTCCACAACACACTCTGCTCTCCGTTTTCAGAAGCTGCGTGGGTCTGGTTGGGGTGACTGGCTCTGTGCCAGGGAGTAAACACAGAGATGGGGGACAAAAGGAAATGGGAGAGGGCAGAGAGGGGGACTGTGACGTGCAGGTCATCCACCCCCATGGCGGTGATGTCGGGCAGCTTGTGCCCAGGAAGGGGTGGCCAGACATGTGCTTTCCCACCCTGAGTGAACTCGGGTGGGAGGGTGTCTGCGTGGAAGGAGCAAGCATTGGGCCTTTTCCCACAGTCCTCTCAGCAAGCACAGTCACTGGTTCAAGGTTTGGATGCACTTGTGCTCATGGGCTCAGGGACCAGACTCCCTCCCCTGGCCGGAAACCTGGTACCATCTGCCTGCTCTGCCCCCACTTTAGGGAGGCGGGCTGTGGACACAGCACCTGGTCCCCAACTCTCGTGTCGGAGGTAATTGCAGGCAGATATTCCTTAGAATGGTGAGACAGATTTTATTCCCTAATTCCTGGCAGTAAGGGAAGGAGCTACGTTCCCTGCCGACTCAGCAGAGGTGACTTTTGAATTTAAAGGGAGAATAATTAGCTGGGCCTGGTGGCATGTGCTTGTAGTCCCAGCTACTCGGGAGGCTTAGGCTGGAAGGTCACTTGAGCCCAGCATTTTGAGGATGTGATGAGCCTTGATTGCACCACTGCACTCCAGCCTGGGCAGTAGAGTCAGACCCAGTCTCTAAAAAATAAAAATAAATAAAAAAAAATAAAAAATAGAGGGAGAATGAAGGAGGAGAAGGAGGGTGAGCAGGGGCTCAAGTGCACAATGCCATGGGGCTGGTCAGCGTGCATGTGCCAAGGTAGCTTTGTCTACAGCTGGCAGTGGTAAAAGTTAGGGTTCTGCTGATCCTCCCAATGGTGACATGCGGAACAGCGGCTCTTGGGTCCTTGAGTGACACACCTGAGTGGTGGAGGTGCATGCTTACTACTTTGAAGGCTCTAAGGAAGGAGGCTGGGGCCTGGAGCCAGGGGCCAGGGGCCAGGGGCCAGGGGCCAGGGGCCAGGTAAGGCTGGCTGGAGCAGCCACGTTATCCTGGCAGCCCTGTGCTTTCTTGGGCTGGTCCTTTGAGGGGGCTCAGTCCTCCTGAGGCTGTGGCCTTGACCTGCAGAAGGCACGCTAGAGTCCAGCTGTCTCTTGGTACAGGGGTGTAAATGGCACACATTGTCAATGTGGGGTTCTCCCTACCCCTCATCCCCCAGCACCCAGAGGGAGAGGGTGCCACTGCGGCAAAGAGACTTGAAGTTGGTTTGGTTTGGGAGATTTTTGTTGTGAGTTTTAAAACATTGAGGTAAAGTTCACGTAACATACTTACCTGGCAGGAGGGATACCACGATGGTGTAGGCAGCTCTCCCAAGGCGAGGCTTATCCTTTACACTCCAGATGGGCTGACCGCGGTGATTTCCACAAATGTCAGAAACTGAACTGCACAATTTGTGATAGTGTGGAACTGTGTTTGTGCTTTCCCTGATAGAAAAAATAAATTAAAAACTTAAAAACTAATTTCTATGACATAAAATGAAAAGTGCACAATTCCGTGGTATTTGGTGCACCATGTTGTCATGCAGCCTTCAGTTCTGTCTAGTTCCAAAGCATTTCATCACTCAAGAGGAAACCCGTCCATACCTGTTAGGTAGTCACTCCCCCGACCCCAGTGGACGCGCTGCCCCGTCCCTTTGCCTGTTCTGGATGTTTGGCGTCCAGGGAAGGGCTTGAGCACCTTTTTCCTTGGTTCTGCGCCATCCCCTGGTCCCTGTCTTTCTGAGTTCTGCCTGGCGGCCTCTGGGCTGCCTACCTGCTGCCTGACGCCGTGTGCCCTCTGTCTTTGCAGCTCCTGACTACAGGTCCATTCTGAGCATTAGTGACGAGGCAGCCAGGGCACAAGCCCTGAACGAGCACCTCAGCACGCGTAGCTATGTCCAGGGGTACTCACTGTCCCAGGCAGACGTGGACGCGTTCAGGCAGCTCTCGACCCCGCCTGCTGACCCCCAGCTCTTCCACGTGGCTCGGTGGTTCAGGCACATAGAAGCGCTCCTGGGTAGCCCCTGTGGCAAAGGCCAGCCCTGCAGGCTCCAAGCAAGTGAGTAACAGAGTGGGTTCCCTGGCCATTAGAACCTCTCCCCGCAAGGTCAAGGGCTTTCTCCATCACACTGGTGCTTACCTGGCACCTGTGGATACCTCAGAGGGAGCCTCGCCCAAGTGTGTCTCGAGCAAGTGGCCTGGATGGGCAGATCCAGCGCTCGCTGGGTGGAGGTTGGGATAAAGTCATACCCTGTGGAGTTGGGTATTCAGGAGCAAGATGTTCACATCACTGTTGTGGCAGAATTGCCTGAGGTGGTGGGGTGCAGAGCTGCTGCGGCTCTGGGGTTCCATGTAGCATGCCCAGGCCACGGGCCCTAGCCTTGTGATTTTTAGCTAAGACTGTGCCTGGCTCTGGTTGACTCAGTTCTTTCTCTTTATTTTTTCCATAAGATTGCAGCGTGTCTATCCTCCAGCTTTAAAATCGTTGAATCCTAAAGTTTTTTTGTTTTTGTTTTTGTTTTTTTGAGGCGGAGTCTCGCTCTGTCACCCAGGCTGGAGTGCAATGGCGTGGTCTCGGCTCACTGCACCCTCCGCCTCATGGGTCCATACCATTCTCCTGCCTCAGCCTCCCAAGTAGCTGGGACTACAGGCGCCCGCCACCACGCCCAGCTAATTTTTTTGTATTTTTAGTGGAGACGGGGTTTCCCCATGTTAGCCAGGATGATCTGGATCTTCTGACCTCGAGATCCACCCGCCTCGGCCTCCTGAAGTGCTGGGATTACAGCTGTGAGCCACCGCGCCCAGTGAATCCTAAAGTATTAATTGGCATTGAACTTTTAAAAAATCGGAAATAAGTCATTTTTTCTCTTTGAGATGATGTCTGTCCCATAGCTCCAGCCTGTGGTTGTTGGTTGTGTCTGGGAAACGTGGCTGTGGTTATCTGAGGGAGATACTCCTGGGGTACCTGCATGGCTTTGTCACTGTCTGTGGCAAATCTGAGGGGGCTCCATGTCATCATCACTGAAGTATGCCTTTGGGTGGCTCAGCTCCTCCTGTGGCTGTGGGCACTCCTCCACCTTCATGTGGGGGTAGGTTTTGTGCCCTGGTAGTCCTGGCTGTACCTGGTGGCCTCCTGGGGGCTTCTCTAAACTCATTTGGGGCCTGGGATTTGGAACATGCCACCCCGCCTCTGCCATGGGTCAGGCCTCTGCTAGACCACTGTTTGAACCAGGGTGGAGGTGGGGATGTCACATCTCCTAGGGGCCGTGTTTTCTGGATAACTCTGCAGCAGACACTCCTTCCCCAGCATAGGGTGGAGGCCATTGCTGTGCAGGTCATCTCCTTCCCCATGTAGCCATTCCTGCCTGAGCCTCCAGTGTGGTCACCCAGGTGACACCTGTGCTATGAGGTGCCTTCTCTCCAAGTGCTCGGGTGTCAGGTTGTTCCCCCTGCCATGTGCCGTTCCAAGACACAGGCAGAGGGGGGCGGGATTAGGGGGTGGAGTGGGCCTCGTACCTCTAGCTCAGCAGTGGCCTGTCCAGTTTTCCCTCATAGGGACTTGTTGAAAGAGCGGTACAGACACAAGCCTCCATCCACACTATGAGATGAAGGAAGGGTTTTGCAAACACCTTTTAACCTACAGGGAGGAAGCAGAGCCATGTTGTTGTGTAACAGAATGGACCGTGGATAGCACTAATGGAGTTGTTGTGCCCTCCCCAGGTTCCAAATCCCCTCATCACCCAGGCTGCCCAAGAGGCTGCCAGGGACTGCTTGTGCCAGGAATGATGGACATTATGTCAGGCGACCCTCACTCAAGCTTGGTGTACACTGAGCAGGGGCTGAAGAGGGAGGTGGGAACTGGAGCCTGGGACTGCTAGAGCATCCAGTGACCTCTAGTGGGTCCGAGGCGCCATGGAGTCCAGTGGAGTGTCCTCACTCATGTCCCCAGGATGACGGTAGCCGTGGATCTCCCTCCATGTAGCTGTGAGAATCAGAGCCGCTACCCTCACTGAGTGGGAACGCCCTCCATTTCCATTGCTCATACTCCCCAAGTATGCACCTTCCCTCCTGGCACGGTAGGCCACGTGCCCCTCCTCCTGCTCGCCCTTCCACCTCTGCTGGCCATCCCAGCAGCATCAAATGTGCCCGTGTCCGGCCCTCAGCATGCCCGCCTGTCACCAGCCCCTCCCATGTGCCTTCTGTGTCCTTTCTCTCAGACCATGGGCCTCAGCAGCCCGAGGGATCTTCTCAGACATGGAAAGGCTGTGCTTGGCCAGGCGCGGTGGCTCACGCCTATAATCCCAGCACTTTGGGAGGCCTAGGCGGGCGGAGCATGAGGTCAGGAGATTGAGACCATGCTCGCTAACTCGGTGAAACCCCATCGCTATCAAAAATACAAAAAATTAGCCAGGCGTGGTGGTGGGGGCCTGTAGTCCCAGCTGCTCGGGAAGCTGAGGCAGGAGAATGGCGTGAACCTGGGAGGCGGAGCTTGCAGTGAGCCGAGATCGTGCCGTTGCACTCCAGCCTGGGCGACAGAGCGAGACTCTGTCTCGGGGGGGGAAAAAGAAAGGAAAGGCTCTGCGTAACCCCCAGGGCCCTATTCCTGTGAAGCCAGACCCCTTCCAGGGGAATCCCTTCCCTGGATCGCCGGCCTCCAGCATGGAGGTCCACTGGATATCAGGACGTTGAACTTGTTGGGCACTTCTCACCCACAGTGGAGGCTCAGCCCTTGCAGCCTGCCGGCCTCTGCCTGCCCCCGGGAAAGAGTGTCAGGCACACCCTTCACTGAGGAAGGTGTGGGTCTGTCAGACGAGGCCGTGGTTTTACGAACATGAAGGTTTGGTGTTGCTCTCTCCCCTCGGATGGAGGACCCTTAACTTCCTGATGAAGGATTTCTCTCCATGAACCCCTCGCTTGGGTCCTGATTTCTCTCCATGAACCCCTTGCTTGGGTCCTGATTTCTCTCCCTGAACCCCTTGCTTGGGTCCTGATTTCTGTCTGTGAGCCCCTTGCTTGGTCCTGATTTCTCTCCATGAACCCCTTGCTTCGTCCTGATTTATCTCCGTGAACCCTTTGCTTGGTCCTGATTTCTCTCCGTGAAACCCTTGCTTGGTCCTGATTTCTCTCCGTGAACCCCTTGCTTGGTCCTGACTTCTCTCCGTGAACCCCCTGCTTGGTCCTGACTTCTCTCCGTGAACCCCTTGCTTGGTCCTGACTTCTCTCCGTGAACCCCTTGCTTGGTCCTGACTTCTCTCCGTGAACCCCTTGCTTGGTCCTGACTTCTCTCCGTGAAACCCTTGCTTGGTCCTGACTTCTCTCCGTGAAACCCTTGCTTGGTCCTGACTTCTCTCCGTGAAACCCTTGCTTGGTCCTGACTTCTCTCCGTGAACCCCTTGCTTGGTCCTGACTTCTCTCCGTGAACCCCTTGCTTGGTCCTGATTTCTCTCCGTGAACCCCTTGCTTGGTCCTGACTTCTCTCCGTGAACCCCTTGCTTGGTCCTGACTTCTCTCCGTGAACCCCTTGCTTGGTCCTGACTTCTCTCCGTGAACCCCTTGCTTGGTCCTGACTTCTCTCCGTGAACCCCTTGCTTGGGTCCTGATTTCTCTCCATGAACCCCTTGCTTGGGTCCTGTCTGCATCTGATGTGATGTAGGCAGACACTGCTTGCCACTTCCTGGCTTCTCTCTCCATCGTTTTATCGTCAGCCTCCCACATCCCTGTTTCGAAGGCATGTCTCTCATGAGCGGTTCATAGTTGTTCTGTTGTTGGATCTCTCAGGTCAGGGTGGGACTGTGGAATCAATGAATGTATCTTCATTTTTCCCAAAAAAACAAAAGCACAGGCCGGGTGCGGTGGCTCACGCCTGTAATCCCAGCACTTTAGGAGGCCGAGGCAGGCAGATCACAAAGTCAGGAGTCCGAGACCAGCCTGGCCAATATGCTGCAACTCCATCTCTACTAAAAATACAAAAACTAGTGGGGCGTGGTGGCGGGCACCTGTAGTCCCAGCTACTCGGGAGGCTGAGGCAGGATAATTGCTTGAACTCGGGAGGCGGAGGTTGCAGTGAGCTGTGATTGTGCCACTGCACTCCAACCTGGGTGACAGAGCGAGATTTTGTCTAAAAAAAAAAAAAAAAAAAAAAAGCCGGGGGGACAAGGGTCCTTATGTAGTATCTCTCAGTTCTTTCCTTTTGCAAATCTGAATTTGTATATCTGGGCCTCGTAACCCGTTTCCTGGGGAGCCCGTCGCCAGCTGTATGGAGGTAGCAGCCTTAGGGGAGCTGGAACGCTGGCTGTGGCCAGGCTTCTTGGACGAACTTTCAGTCCTGTGAACCCTGGGCCCTTTCCTCATAGCAGGGCAAGTGTGATGATCCCGTGGCCTCATGGCTGTGTTTCTGGGCAGTGTCTCCAGCTGTCTGAGATGGCAACAGTGTCCTATGGAAGGAGCTCCAGGGTCTTAGTGAGGGAGGAGAGTGAGGGATCCTAGAGTGACCGGATCCTAGAGTGACCGGTTGAATGCCTCCAGGCATTGAGTGAGATTCTCCTTCAAGGGCTTGTGAGGCATTTAACGTAAACTGAGGCCCAGCTACACTTGGCCTCAATAAGCACATGATGTTTGATTAGGATTGGGAATTTCCTATGCTTTAGAATCTGACCACCTGTGACTGCTGGAACTCACCTAGAGTGGGGGCTCCTGCTGAGCACTGGACCTGTCTCCGTCTCCTGCCCCATCTCCTATCTGCCCACACTTCCCTCCCTGCCCAGACACACACACTGCAGCCGCCCTCCTTCCTGCCCTTGGCCTGTTTGTCATCACCGTCTGCCGTCCTGGCTCTTGTGGCCCAAGCAAGAGCCAGGAGGCCAGGAGATGGCTGCTGCCCAGGACCAACTTCCCCGTGATCACTGTGTGGCGATTTGCTGGCCATGCTGCCAGACTGTCTGGCACAGAAACCAAGGACAGGAGGAGGCAGGATGCGAGCACCCTGGTGAGCTGCCAGGCGGCCTGCTGGGGTGGGCACAGGTCAGTGCCACGAGTATCCATCTTGTAGGCCTTCCTGGTGCCACTCAGCAGCGATATGTGAAGCCCTTCCCAGGGCCAGGCACCAGCTGAGGTCAGAGGTGTCCAGCAGAGCATAACGCAGAACCTGGACCTGTAGGCGACAACTGTGGAGGAAAGTGGGGATCTGCTGAGGGGGCAGGGCAGGCAGGAGCCAGCCGAGGACAATGGCAAAGTCACCAGGTACCGTCCTCCACACCCAGCTTTGCAGGATTGACGTTTCAGAGGATGAATAATCACCCTGTGACTGCCCCTGGCCCCAGGGACAGAGCTCTGCCCCTTCAGGGGTCCCAGATGTAGGTTGTGTAAGGACAGCCTCATGCCAGGTTGGAAGCCAGACCTGGAAGCAGTGTGGTCAGAGCAGCCCAGGCAGCCCACAGGCGAGTGGAGGGGAACAACTGGGGAAGTCTGGCTAGGAGGAGGTGACTGCACTGAGGGGCTAGCTGGCAAGGGTCTCTGCCTGGGGGCTGAGAGGAGCTCAGGTTATTTCTGAAGGCAGTATAGACCTGTGTGGAGCTTGAAGCCCAGTGTCTGGATCAGAGTCTGCTGGGCTGCGGGCCCAGAGCTGGGAGCCAGCCGCTGGCTTCTGCAGTGTCCGAAGTGGTGAGGAGGAGCTGGGCTGGAGCCAGTCTTGCCTGCTGGCAGTGGCCACGGTGGGGTCCTTTCTGCCCTGACTCCTGGCCTCTGTTGCCAGGGCTTGGAGGCTTGGAGGTGGCCTCTGTCCCAAGAGGAGTCCCCAAAATCCTCACTTTGTCCAGTGAGGGATTCTGGGAGGGGGAGGTTCCCAGGGCTGCGGTGGCACAGACCATACCTTGTCAGTGTTGAGCCCTGACTGACCCAGGAGTGCCAGGTGGTGGTGTGCTCGCTGCCAGCAAGGGGCCAGTATTTGAAGAGCAGTGGAGTGTGCTGAGCACGCTGTGTAGGCGTTCCTCAGCCCTTCTGGGTTCCAAGGGTGGTGTTGGGGTACGCTGCCATACAGAATATGAGAAAGCAAAAGAAACACACGGTTGTCAGGAGGCGGAGCTTGCAGTGAGCCGAGATCACGCCACTGCACTCCGGCCTGGGCCACAGAGCGAGACTCCGTCTAAAAAAAAAGAAAGACACCGTTGTCTTTGACCTGCGTGATGTTGACCGAGGTTCGCGTGGTTTCACGTTGTGTAAATTTCATGGAAAACTATAGTCCCGTTGTAAAAACCAAGTCTCCAGACGAAGAGGCGACTTGCACTTCCTGGTGCTGCCCCTGGACCCTGACCCCGCTCTCTTCGCCTCCCAGGTAAAGGCCGGCGTGTCCAGCCCCAGTGGTCCCCTCCTGCTGGGACCCAGCCATGCAGACTCCACCTTTACAACAGCCTCACCAGGAACAAGGTAAGGAGGACACAGATGCTGTGGTACATGCACACGATGGGAGGCAGGACGGCCCCTGTGCCTTGTCACACAACAGACTTCTCCGTTCCTTGTGTTGGGCTCTGGAGTTCCATAAATCCAGGTTTAAGATCCTTCAGTCACTTCCATGTTAGAATCTCTGTGGCCCAGGGGCAGAGCTGTCCTCTGAAACTCAGACACATGAAGGATCACGCCTCATGTGGCAGCCTGCGCATGGCTTCTGGGCATGGATCACCCTGGCTTGTCTCTCGGACTCTGCCCAACCGTGAATACTTGAGGTCATCCACAGCCAGGCCTTTCAGGAGGACATGTGGTTGCAGCAGGTGTCACCGTGTGAGCCGAGCAGGATGGGCAAAACTGTAAACCGGCTGGATGTTGCTGGGAGCACAGCAGGTTTTGAGAAGAAGGCAGGATTGGTTCCTAACAGAATGGGGTTTGCATGGTTTGCTTGGCTCAGGGCATGGCCAGTGACTCCAGAGATTTCAGACCAGACTCTGGCCGGGGGTGCTTGGATTTCCATCAGGGAGCACGTTTGGCAGACAGAGAGTCAGGTGTGAGGGAGTTCATGGCCTTCCTCGGGAAACTGGTTGAGGATACTGCCCCCAGAGAGGTCTGAGGATGCTGGGAGGTTGAGGGGTGGTGCCAGAACAGTGGTGAGCAGCACCACGATTCAGGGGTCCTGGCCTCCAAGCCGGGCTCCTCCGACAGGGACTGACCCTGGCCAAGTGCTGTCTGCCTCAGTTTATCTGTTAAAAGAAAATGACATAACCTACATCCTAGAGTGTACTACGTATTGAGTATTTAACTCAGGGCCTAGCACATGGTAGGTACTCAGTAAATATTAGCTGTGTTATTGTTAAATAAGCAGCATTTCAGCAATAAATAAGATCATGGATTCCCTTTATAGCGTCCCTCCATAGGTGAGTAGAAGGCCAGGGAGGAAGAGGCTCCACCCACCCAGGGCTCAGTTGGTGGGAGGTGCCGTACATCTCACTGGGCTCCCACTGAGACTGTGACTTTTCACAGTAAAACAAAATGGTCTCTGTTGAATTGTTTGCACAAAACACAAGCCACACTGTGATGTTTGTTGCTGTTTTTGGTAATCCTGTGCAGTGTTTCTTGCATTTCTTGTGATCGTCATTCCTTCATTCCTAACAAAGGAAGTGTTCATACCTCAAGATGGGAAAAAGGTGACGTGGTATTGCTGTGGGCCAACCGTCTATGACGCATCTCACATGGGGCACGCCAGGTAGGTCCACTGCGGAGTGTCCCTGCGGCTTCTGCAGTTGTACGCAGAAGTCAGAGCCACTGGGATCCACAGCGGGAATCTTAGGTCCATAGAAATCTTAGATCTGCTACAGAGACCTGAGATTTGAGGAATCAAGCCTGAATTTCTTCTCTTGTTTTTATGATGAAAATTTTAATTCCATAAGTAATCCATATTCGCTGCAGAAAGACTACAGATCACCAAAAACAAAATGTCCATAGCCCCACTGCTAACATGCTGGACTCGACCTAGGCGCTTTTTCTCACGTACCTTAAAGTTTTCTCTCATCCCTCAGGCTCTGGTGGGGGTCCCCAGATGCTGAGTTCCCGTGACACTCAGACCTGACAGGCCTGAGGCTGAGTTGGCTGTGACCCCCCTGACCACTGGATGGTCATGGCTGTAGCTCCTGATGAGTAGCTGGCTGTAGATGCCACAGAGTCCTTTTATTTGTTCATGTTTTAGTTGCAGTGCCAAGGACATGTATAGTCAACCCTTGAACAACCTGGAGGGTAGAGGGCGTGACCCTCTGCACATTTGAAAACCCACACATAACTTTTGATTCCCCAAAAACTTCACTACCAAAATAGCCTCCTGTTGACCAGAAGCCATACCAATAGCATGCCAGTCAGTGAACACGTATTTTGTATATACATTACATACTGTATTCCTAACAATAAAGAAAGCCAGAGAAAAGAAAATATTATGAAGAAAATCTTCAGGGAGAGGACATATATTTACTATTCGTTAGGTGGAAGTGGATCATCATGAAGGTCATCTTCCTTGCCATCTTCATGTTGAGTAGGCTGAGGAGGAGAAGAGGGGGTTCTTGCTGTTTCAGGGGTGGCAGCGAAAATCATGTATAAGTGGGCCCGTGCAGTTGAAACCTGTGTTGTTGGAGGTTCAGCTGTACATATCGTCTGGTCTGGAAATGTTTGTTTTTTCGTTGCTTTAGGTCCTACATCTCTTTTGATATCTTGAGAAGAGTGTTGAAAGATTACTTCAAATTTGATGTCTTTTATTGCATGAACATTACGGATATTGACGACAAGGTAAAGGGAATTTGTAAGATTAAATTTTAAATGCAATTGGATGGTGTGAAAGGAGATAGGACTTTTGCATAAGTAAATAAAATAATGTAGGCTTGAGCTAGCCTGTGTTTTGACCTGATAAACATCATTTTAATCCCCTCGATGAGTTAATATTACCACTTATGCTGCTGATATCATTTCTATGATGCTCAGACAGGTTAGAAACCTGCATGTTGCTCAGGGGTCAGTAGCCCCTGGTGTTGTGCAGAAGGAAGGCGTCCCATAGCACGCACTTCAACGTGTGGCTTGCAGGGGAAGCTGGGGCCCCCCGGGCTCATTTCGTTAAGTGTCACAAAGATCACATTAGGCCTTGGGCACTGGGCAGGTGGGAGATGGAGGGTGGTGTTTCTATTTGATGATGGTATGCATGTCTGGGGCCCACAGTTGTCTGCCACCACCCTCACCCTCACTTAGGGTTGGCCAAGGGAGAGAGTGGCCTGCTGCAGAGGGATGCAGCTGGGTTCCAAGCTTCACTCCCCAATGTCTGTCTTCCCTCCCTAGATCATCAAGAGGGCCCGGCAGAACCACCTGTTCGAGCAGTATCTGGAGAAGAGGCCTGAAGCGGCACAGCTCTTGGAGGATGTTCAGGCTGCCCTGAAGGTGGGCCTCTTGCTGTCTGCTCTAGAAACCAAACCCTTTGCTTCTTTTCTCGGTCCTTTGTAGGTTACTGTCCTAGGGTAGTGTCAGTCTCACAGGCTTTCACAAAGTGTATGTTACTCAAGCCAGTTCCATCAGGGGCACTGAAGTCTCGATAGGTAAGGTCCCCTGGCCTGTGACAAAGTCACCAGGAAAGATGCACTGGGGTGGAGTGGAGAGTAGGTGACCTTCCTACCACTTACAGGAAAACAACTGAATTCATCACGGTGCCACTAATTACACCTATAAAAACGCTTGCCAATATTGCTATCTAATTTTCAATGCCAAGGTCACAAGTAAATCAGAAACTTCTGCCTGAGATACAAAAGCTGTACTAAGCTTTTTAATTTGGTAATACTGTAAATTTCCAGAATCTTTTGAAGAAGTTAGTTCTCTCTAGTATTTTCATTCTGAGTAACCATTATTATATAGTTATTTTTATGACAATAGTAAGAATAGGTGACTTTACTCTCTACTAATTATCTTTAGTAATTACAGTAATCATTACAGATATGTTTATGGCATTTTATCTCTGGAATTAAAAACAGGAATAAAATTAGAGCTTAGCAATCTTTTAGGTCAGTGAGGCCTGAGTGCCTTCTTTTTTTTTTTTTTTTTTTTTTTTTTTGAGATGGAGTCTCGCTCTGTCGCCCAGGCTGGAGTGCAGTGGCCGGATCTCAGCTCACTGCAAGCTCCGCGTCCCGGGTTCACGCCGTTCTCCTGCCTTAGCCTCCCGAGTAGCTGGGAACTCACTGGGTGGCCCACTTTTCCTCATCCCCAGAACAGCCCTAGAAATACTGCTCTCACACCCATTTTGCATTGGAGAAACTGAGGCACAGAGAGGTTAGGTGCCCTGTCCAGGGGCACACATGAGAGGGCAGTACCAGGAGCTCCTGAGTGGGGTGCTTCAGTCTCCCTTAGTTACTTACTGCCCTGCCACTTGGGGTGCAAACTTCTCTATCTCTATGGGCCGTGGGAAAAACTGGTCTGTTTCCTACCTGGAATCACCTTTATGAACTCGGGGTTTTGCTGAGCAGTATCTAATAGGTTTGACATCTCTTTATGGTTGTAGCCATTTTCAGTAAAATTAAATGAGACGACGGATCCTGATAAAAAGCAGATGCTCGAACGGATTCAGCACGAAGTGCAGCTTGCCACAGAACCGCTTGAGAAAGCTGTGCAATCCAGACTCACGGGAGAGGAAGTCAACAGCTGTGTGGAGGTGAGGCTTCACATGTCTCCAGCCAGCCCTTTCGGGTCACATGTCGGGCCGTGCATAGATGGATCTGTGTGCGCGGATTGATTCCACAGTTTGTCTTAGTGGAAGACACGCTGTGTCTCCCGTAGCCCCACTGCGGCAGGTGGCCCTGTTCTGTGGTGGCAGAGTCAGTGCTCCTCCCCTCCCACACCCTCTTGCCCCATTTCCTGGGTGCAGAGCCTGTGCCGCTGGAAGGAGACTCGGGATCCACACCCTCCCAGCACTCCCATCAGATAGGCAGGAGGTGCACTTGGAATGTGGGGAGGCCGCCTTCTGTGGAAGCATTCCAGGATTCTCCAGTGGACTCTCCCCACACCCGCTGGAGAAGGAGGAGCAGGGATTACCACTGAATTGAGAATTGAGGCCTGTGGGTGCCTACTGAGCTTGGAGCCTTCACGTTGACCAGGTCTGCTGCCCCTGCCGAGATCTCCTTCAGACACAGGGGAGAGACCTGGGTGCAGAGGGGACCCTGCCCTCTTCCTCAGGCCTTCCCCCTGTGACTGGCACCCTGTCAGGAAGGCCTTCTCCTTTGTGCCAGCGCCACCTGCTGGTCACCCTTTAAGAACTCGATGGAAAAGAGAAGAGATGGCTGCAGCCGTGCGTGGAAAAAAGAGGCCCCACTTAGGCGGCAGCCTTGCCTTCCCTCACCACTGCCCTGGCCCCACCTCAGTGATGGGGCAGGGAGTCCGCGTCTGCCCTTCGCCGGCATGTTTCTTTCTAGTTTGGTCTCTTCTGTGTCCTGACTCAGCAGATTGCTTCGTTGTGCCTGTTTCCAAACTTCATGGAAACGCGCCCCGTGTGTGTAGTCATGAGTGTGCTTTCACCCAAGCTGTGCTTCTGGGACGGACCCGCATGTGGTCGCTGTCACTCCCTCAGTGCCCACCTGGGGGCCGAGCTGTTTGTCTGTTCTCCTGGGACAGGCAGTTAGGTTTCCTTGTTACCAACAATGCTGCTGTAATTTTTTTCCCAGTTGTTCCACTAATATATATATTTTTAAATTGTGGTAGAACACACATTATAAGAAATTTACCATCTTAGCCATTTTTAAAAGCTTTTTTTTTTTTTTTTTTTTTTTTTGTAGAGACAGTGTCCTTTTGTGTCTGGTTTATTTTGCCCAGCGTAGTGTCCCCATGGTTGACCCATGCTGTAGCACGTGTCAGACTCTGCTTCCTTCCTGTGACTGAACGATGCTCTGTTGTATATAGATGGGCCACATTTTGCTCATCCTTTCACCTGCCCTTGGACACGTGGGTGGTTTCCACATTTTGACGATTGCGAGTAATGCTGCCGTAAACCTGGGTGTACAAATATCTGTTTGAGTTCTTGCTTTCACTTCTTTGGGGGACATACCCAGAAGTGGAATTGCTGGGTCATAGGATGATTCTATTTTTGATATTCCGCGTAACCACTGTATTGTTTCTGCAGTGGCTGTGCTATTACACATTCCCACCCATAGTGCACTGGGGTTCTGTTTTCTCCGTATCCTTGCCAAAGCTTGTTATTCTTCATTTTTTCCATTCTAGTAGGTGTGAGGTGGTATATCCTGTGGTTTTGGTTTGCATTTCCCTAATAACTAGTGACGTGGAGCGTCTTTTCCTGAACCATGAGTTGTTCTGTGTTGTCTCTAGGTAGACATTTGCAAGTTTCTTAAGGCCGTATACCTGCAAGTGGAATTGCTGGGTTGTATAGGATATATGTGGGTGACTGTGTCGGGGTTCCCAACACTGCCCACACATTCTGGGGTCCTCTAGAAGGACTCATGAGACTTGGCATTGACTTATCATCTCGTCTAAGGTTTATAACAGTGACACAGCGAGGGTGCAGAATCTCAGGCAGAGTCTTCAGTCATCCACGGACAGGCTGCTGAAGCTTCCTCCCTCCCTCCCATGAGGGGACACAGCACACTTTCCCCCACCAGGAAACAATGCAGCCATATGTGTGAAATGTCCCTGCCTAGGGAAGCCCAACATAGGCCCCCTCTGCCTGGCACATGCCACAATTCCCGACTCCCCAGAAGGAAAGCTGGGGTTCCACCTGCATAAGCCACAGTGTTTGTTCAACAGCCCACGGGGCTGCTGCCGCAGAGCTGGGTTTCCCGGCCTCTTAGCACAGGGGACATTTCAGCTCCTGGATGACAGCCAATGGCCAGCTCTACAGGCAGGCCTTTCTCAGGTGGCAGACACAGACCTGCTAGGCTCATTCTTATCTTCACAGTAGCCATATCAGAAATGTCTATGTGGCCAGGCACAGTGGCTCACACCTATAATCCCAGCACTTTGGGAAGCCAGGGCAAGAGGATCACTTGAGCCCAGGAGCTCCAGACCAGCCTAGGCAATATAGTGAGACTATTTCTACAAAAAATTTAAAAACCAGCCAAGCATGGTGACGCATGCCTGTGGTTCCAGCTACTGGGGAGGCTGAGGTGAGACAATTACCTGAGCCTAGGAGTTTGAGGCTGCAGTGAGCCATGATCGCACCACTGCACTCCAGCCTGGGCAGCAGAGTGAGACCCAGACTCTTAAAAAAAAAAGAAATAGGCCGGGCGCGGTGGCTCAAGCCTGTAATCCCAGCACTTTGGGAGGCCCAGACGGGCGGATCACGAGGTCAGGAGATCGAGACCATCCTGGCGAACACCGTGAAACCCCGTCTCTACTAAAAAATACAAAAAAACTAGCCGGGCGAGGTGGCGGGCGCCTGTAGTCCCAGCTACTTGGGAGGCTGAGGCAGGAGAATGGCATAAACCCGGGAGGCGGAGCTTGCAGTGAGCTGAGATCCGGCCACTGCACTCCAGCCCGGGCGACAGAGCGAGACTCCGTCTCAAAAAAAAAAAAAAAAAAAAAAAAAAAAAAAAAAAGAAATAAAGAAATGTCTATGCAAATTTCTTCTTCCTCTACCACATTTCGGGTATGCTGTGTATTTGCACATACACCCACCCCACATTTGTATTGTCAGATTCTTCCCTTTCAACAATGCCATGAATGCAAAGTGCTGATTTCTTTGGTTTCAATGTCCCTTTTTCCAACCTTTCCTGAGACTGAGCATTTTGTCACATGCTTGCTTCCAGCTGTGATTCTGTGCCCCCATATCTCCCCCTTTCCCATGCGGTTATTGGTCCTTTTCTTACTGTTTTGTATCATTCTTATGTCTTCCGATACTGATTTCTGTGATTTGAATGTTTGTTCCCTCCAAAGCTCATGTTGAAACTTACTCCCTAGTGTAACAGTGTTAAGAGGTAAGGCCTTTTAGAGGTGACTGGGTCATGAGAGCTCTGCCCTCATGAATGGGTTAATGGATTAATGGGTTATCACAGGAGTGGGGTAGTTATCATGAGAGTGAGGCTGTTACAGAAGCCAGTTTGGCCTTCATGAGGCCCTGGCCATATGATGCTCCACGCCACCCTGGGACTCTGCGGAGAGTCCCCACCAGCAAGAAGGCCCAGAACAGATGTGGCCCCTTGACCTTGAACTTCCCAGCCTACAGAATTGTAAGAAACAAATTTTCTTTTAAAATTACCCATTCCCAGGCCGGGCATGGTGGCTCACGCCTGTAATCCAGCACTTTGGGATGCCGAGGTGGGCAGATCAAGAGGTCAGGAGATCGAGACCATCCTGGCCAACATGATGAAACCCCATCTCTACTAAAAACACAAAAAATTAGCTGGGCATGGTGGTGCGCATCTGTAATTCCAGCTACTCGGGAGGCTGAGGTGGGAGAATCCCTTGAACCAGGAAGTCAGAGGTTGCAGTGAGCCAAGATCGTGCCATTGCACTCCAGCCTGGCGACAGACCAAGAGTCTGTCTCAAAAAAAAAAAAAAAAAAATTACCCATTCCCAGCCAGGCGCAATGGGTCGCACCTATAATCCTAGCATTTTGGGAGGCTGAGGTGGGCGGATCACCTGAGGTCGGGGGTTTGAGACCAGCCTGACCAACATGGCAAAACACCGTCTCTACTAAAAATACAAAAATTAGCCAGGTGTGGTGGCGGGCGCCTGTAATCCCAGCTACTCTGGAGGCTGAGGCAGGAGAATAGCTTGAACCCAGGAGGCGGAGGTTGTAGTGAGCCGAGATCACGCCACTGCATTCCAGCCTGGGCAACAGAGTGAGACTGTCTCAAAAACAAAACAAAACAAAAACAGACTAAGACACAAATTATCTCCGTTACATGTTGGGTCTCCATGTGTTTGTGTCTCTTAGTTCCGTTCTGTTGGTCAAATTGTCCAGCCCAGACCAGGTGCAGTGGCTCGTGCCTGTGATCATAGCACCTTGGGAGGCCAAGGCAAGAGGATCCCTTGAGCCCAGGAGCTTGAGATCAACCAGGACAACATAGTGAGACTCTTATCTCTACAAAACATTTAAGAATTTAAAATTTTAAAAATTTATAAAAATTGTCCCGTCCTGCAGGAGTGTCATGCTGTCTCTCACACGTATCTGGCGGGTAAGAGGCCCCATCTTGGTTTTGTCGTTAGGTGTGTTTTGAAGCCTCAGCTTGTCAAGTTCCATGTAAGACACTGTTGGGATTTTGCATGTTGTATCTAAGAACCAGTATCTCGGCCGGGCGCGGTGGCTCAAGCCTATAATCCCAGCACTTTGGGAGGCCGAGACGGGCAGATCACGAGGTCAGGAGATCGAGACCATCCTGGCTAACCCGGTGAAACCCCGTCTCTACTGAAAAATACAAAACACTAGCCGGGCGAGGTGGCGGGCGCCTGTAGTCCCAGCTACTCAGGAGGCTGAGGCAGGAGAATGGCGGGAACCCGGGAGGCGGAGCTTGCAGTGAGCTGAGATCCAGCCACTGCACTCCAGCCTGGGCAACAGAGCGAAACTCCGTGTCAAAAAAAAAAAAAAAAAAGAACCGGTATCTCAGATCCAGTTTTTTGTGTCGATCCTCTCTAGTCTTTTTGTTTTTATCAGTTTTTGTCCATTCTTTATTACTTCTTTTCTTCTTTTTTTCTTTGGATTTATTCTGTTTTTCATTGTCTCACTTAGCAGTTTAGCTCATTTTCTGATTTAAGAATTTAAGGCTATACATTTTCCTCTGAGTGTTTTTGCTGCAAAATTTGACATCATGTACTTGTGAACAATTTCTAATACCATTTTGGATTTTTTAGCCCAGGAATGATCTAGATGTAATTATCTAAAAGTTAATTATCTAAAATTACCTAGAAGTTTGAAATTTCCAAATGGATGGTATTTTTTCATATTAACTTATTGTTATTCCCTTATAACTTTATTACCCAGTGGTTGGAGAGTATGGTCTGTCCCGAGCTGGATCTGAACAGAGACTTGTGTTGTGGCTCCTGTGTGTGCTGGCTTCTGAATGTTCTCTTGTGTTTGAGAAGATTTTGTCTGATCACCTACTGCACAGTCCCACATGCCATCCGCTTAGCTATACCTGTTGGCCATGTTGTTAATATTTTGTGTGTCTTTGCTAATTCTTCCTGCTGGCTTAGCCTATTCATACAGTTGCCTAAAAAACAAAAACAAGAACCAAAACAAAACTCCTCCTCTGACGGTGAATTTGTCTGTTTCTCCTTATTTTTTCACTTTTTAGAAAAAAAAAAGTTCTTTTTTTAAGAGTAGATTCTGGTTCACATCAGAAGTGAGAGGTCATATGTATATCCCCTACCCACCTCACCGTCACCTCCCCCGGTGTCCGCACCCACCAGAGGGTACGTTTGTTACAGTCAGTGAACCTGCACTGAACGTCATGACCCTGAGTCTGTGGTTTACATTAGGATTCACTCTCAGGATTGTACATCCTGTGGGTTTGGACAAGTACTATCTCGTATCCCCCATTACAGTATCACACAGAGTAGTTTCACTGCCCTGAACGTCCTCTGTGCTCCAGCCATTATCCCTCCCTCCCCACCCCAACTCCTGACAACAGCTAGTCTTTTTACTGTCTCCATAGTTTTGCCTTTTCCAGAATGTCACATACTTGGAATCCTACAGTGTGTAGCTGTTTCATATTGGCTTCTGTTTGAGGTAGGGGGGAAACAATGTTTAAATTATGTAGGGATTTCTCCCTCACCCAACCCACCTCTGCCCCAACAACCTGTCAGTTCTCTAGCAAGCATCAGCTGGGAGTCCTGTAATTTAATTCATTTCCAACACAATCTGCCAGGAGGCAGTGTCAGATCGGACAGGTTGAAGGCTTAGTCCCGTAAGACTGTCCCCAATTCAGATGTCAATTGAAAGTAGTAGTTTGTTACCTGTACTTCTGACCTACCAGTTATTGGCCGGGTGCGGTGGCTCATGCCTGAAATCCCAGCACTTTGGGAGGCCCAAATGGGCAGGTCACAAGGTCAGGAGATTGAGACCATCCTGGCCAACATGGTGAAACCCCATCTCTATTGAAAATGCAAAAATTAGTTGGGCGTGGCGTCACGTGCTTGTAATCCCTTCTACTCAGGAGGCTGAGTTAGGAGAATTGCTTGAACCCAGGAGGCGGAGGTTGCAGTGAGCCGAGATTGCACCACTGCACTCCAGCCTGGCGACAGAGCTAGACTTTGTCTCAAAAAAGAAAGAAAGAAAGAAGGAAAGAGAGAGAGAGAGAAAGAGGAAGAGAAGAAAAGAAAAGAACAGAGTGCACTGGTGTATTTTGGAATGCTTCCTTTCCCTTCTTGCTATTGGAAACACAAGGGGATTTTTCTCCAGTATTCACTGTGAGAGCCTGGTCAGGTTCCTAGAGGTAAAACTCACAAAAGTGTTGGGTCACCTTTGACTGGGTCCCTGGAGTTTTCAGCTGTCTGACTTGCCTACACCAAGCGTACAGCAATCTCTCAGTTACAGTCCTGGTTTTCCTCCCCCAGCAGTGGTTCCCCCAATAAGTTTTCAGCTTATGAGTCTCTGCTCTGGTAAGTTGTGATTCTCTGTCTTCTCCTGTTGGTCTCTCCAGTTTGGGGGGCAGTGGTTTGCCCTATGACCTTACTTCTCTTATGGATCTAAGAAGAGTTGGCTTTTCAGTTTGTTCAGCTTTTTACCTATTGTTAGGTAGAGTGACAACTTCCAAGCTCCTGACTTACGTGAAACTGAAACCAGAAGTCTCTTATCTTTTTGTATTTATACATTATGATAGTTAATCTGTATGACCAGCAGCATTGAGTATTCCAATCCTATCACCAGGCAAGTTTTAGAAACATCATCTTAGAAGTATTGGTGGGAAGCAGCTTTTGTCTATCTCGAAGTGTGTATATCTCCCTGTTTGTTCGAGGTGGTTGCCGTCCTCTGGCTTCCATTGTTGGCTGTTGTTGAAAACATCGGTTGCCCTTCAAATCACTTTTCTTTGATCGGTAAATATGCCTTTTCTATCAGGCACCTTATCAAAATATTCTCTCTTTTCAGTTTTCTGCTATTTGACTAAGACATTATAAGAGATTTGTTTTTACTTATCCTATTGGATATTTTGTGTGCTTCCTGGGTCTGGATTGTTGCCTGGGTTTCGAGAAATTCTCAGACGCGTCTTCAAGTATCACTTTTACTCAATTCCCTCCCTCTTCTCCTCTGGGATGCCAGTTAGATGTGGGTCTCATCATTTCATCTCATCCTTCTCCGTGTCTCTTAACCTGTCTTTCATATTTTCCTTCTTGTCTCTATTCCATTTTGGATGACTTCTTCAGTTCTGTCTTCCTGTTCACAAATTCTCCTTCAGACAGGAAGTGAAACACAGTCACTCAGTAGGATACGTAAGACTCTTTCGCCGGTTAATAGATTTCATCTCTGCAGGTTCCGTTCGCCTCTATTTTCAGATCTACCTGGGCCATTTTGCTGGCCTCTCCCTGCTTGCTGTTGCGTATCTGTGTCTCCTTATTTCTTTAAGCATGTCATACTTAGTGGATTGTATTATGTATCTGATAACTCTTGCATCTGAAGCGTCCATCTGTTTGTCGTTTCTGCTGACTCCCATTCACAGTTGCTCACGTGCTTGGGCGTTTGGTGACCTTGATTAGGACATCAGTTCGTGCTGGGTCATGGCCTTGGTGACCCTGAGGGCCAGGATGCATGTGTCCCTGTTCTTGGGACAGTCCCAGAGTTTGCTTTCCAGGCAGCAGACTTGGCAGCCTTTGCTCCCCAGGGCGCACACCCTGCTTTTGGTGCTTGTCTACGCACTGGATGCCCCGCCGTGATGGGAGGGTGTGCTCACTCCTGCAGACGTGCCTTGCCACTCGCAGGCCTGCAATACATTAGCACATCTGTTTGATTCAGGAGCTGTAGGCAGGGACTGCGTCAAGAGCCTGGCCCACATGGGCCCTGTTCCCCTTCTCTGTCTGTGTTGTGGCTTCTCTGTCCACCCTGTGTCCTCACTGTCCGCCAGGCCATTTTCCTACACTTTTTCCCTCTATCCTTGGTTCTCTGCCTCCCATCCCCATAGTAGGCCACAGACCATCCGCTTGGTGCCACGCCCTGTCCTAGGTCCAGGTCAGTACACTGTGAGCGCTAGGTCCCTCCAAGGTAGGCGGAGGGTGGACATTTCTCTCTTCTGACATGAGTGCATTTGGGACATGTCTCATGCCTAGAGTGTGTGTGGTCAGTACCTGGGTCACACGGATGCAATGTTGTTCTGGGATTGGTGGTTTTTCCTCCCATTCCATGGTGTGTCAAGTGGGGATGGCATCTTCAATCAATGGCATCAGGGAGATGGGGCTTTTGAGACCTCTGGGACCAGTGCCTTGCCTGTCTTTGCTAACCTCTGGCTGTCCCTGTCATGAATCTTCCTGAACGCACCAAGTGGTTGTGTGTAGATGACACACTGTGTACTCCTGCCCAGCCTCTGCCCATGACCCTGCCCTGCACGGCCCAGGTAGGCTGCACACGCTCACCAGGCTCACCGTGGCGCTCCCACCTCTTTGTGCCTCTGCACCCACAGTCCCCTCGGCTCTGCTCTTCTGAGTTCATGTGAGACCCGCCTGTTTGTGGAGTCTTGTGTTTGTCCCAGCCAAGCCAGTTGTGTAAGCATCACTGTCTCCCTGGGAGACGGTGACTCTTCACAGATCAAGGCCAGCACCTTTGAATTCAGGGCACTGATGGGCTCACACCAACTGCACGAGATGTGCTCACGCGAAGTATGTGCCCACTCCTGGGTTTTTGTTTCTTTCTCTTCAGGTGTTGCTGGAAGAGGCCAAGGATTTGCTCTCTGACTGGCTGGATTCTACACTTGGCAGTGACGTGACTGACAATTCCATCTTCTCCAAGCTGCCCAAGTTCTGGGAAGGGGAGTTCCACAGAGACATGGAGGCTCTAAACGTAAGTGTCACGATTGTCTCATGCTGGCTCTCTTGCACTGAGGGCCCTGGTTTCTGAATTCCTGTTTTGGCAAAGCTGGCTCAATTAAGTGGCCAAGTCAACATTGAACTTGAGTTGGGGGCATAATGGGCTTTTTGTTTTATGAACTGGGGACGTTTTTATGGAGCGTGTGGTTTTCAGAAGGAAAATCCCAGGGCTTTCTCATATCTTGCACAGGTTCTCCCTCCAGATGTCTTAACCCGGGTTAGTGAGTATGTGCCCGAAATCGTGAACTTCGTCCAGAAGATTGTGGACAACGGTTACGGGTAAGCACAAGGGCCCTCCCTAGGGAGGGGGGCTGCAGAACATCGCTCAGGGAGGAGCTCCCCAGCTCTGAGTCTGAGTTCGGGAAGCAGAGGAGCAGGTGTTCTGGGGCTGCATAGCTAGAAGTCCCCAGCAGACCCTCCTGAAACTCTGGGCCCCACCCAGGGGCTGAGGAGGATGGGTCTGCACTGCCCTGGGGGCCATGGTGAGAACCTAACCCAAAATCTGCTGGGAAGCTCGGCAGCCAAGACCATTGGTCATGGGGCCCCAGAGCTGCATAATGGTGAGTGTGAATACTGCTGGGCCTTCACAGACATCAGCGCCATTGCACAGACATTTTGAGAGCGCTAGTCCTGGTGTCATATCCCGAGGGAGAGTGCGTTTCATCAGCATCTATTGCTTGGCTATGATTTTAGTGACTTTTTGTTGGCGAGTCCATTGCACACTTCCCTGGCCCGTATTGTCTCAATCTCCAAAGTAAGCATTTTCAGAAATGGCCAACAAATGGGAATGCAAACAGGAACCCGGTTATCTGTCTGTAGCGCTCAGTGCTGTACCGTGCCCCTGCTCCCGGAGACCCACTGTGTCCAGCCTCAGGTTGCTTCCCTCCCACAGGAGCTACACTGGCTGGATGAAAGAGAAACGAGAGGTAGTGGCAGTGCCAGGAACGGGGAGACTCTTTAGCATTAATGCCGCTTCTCTCCCCACTTAACACAGACGACTGTGAGGCAGCATAAGAGGCTGTGCCAAGCTGAGAGGCACGGGCAAGCCGAAGTTCAGAGAGGACGGGTCATTCCAGACTGGAGTAATCTGGAGTGCTTCGTGGAGGCCAAGAGCCTCAGCTGGGCCAAGCTGAGGGTGTGTGGACATTCAGGGAAGGCAAGGCCACACAGGAGTGAGGATGGCAGCAGGCCTGAGCAAGGCAGGGTGGGAGCTGCATGGGTCACAGGACGCCAGGCAGAGGGGTGAGCTGCCCAGGGCAAGCAGGCCGCCTCCTCAGCGGGATGGGCCCTCGTGTCCCACTCAGTCCAAACAGCTGATACCATTTTCAGTGGCCACCACAGAGAGTAGATAGGCCACAGATTTCGCAGTTTTATAGCCCTGCTTTATTTTGTTACTGTCATCCTGCTGAAACACTTTTGGGTCTATTAGATTCCCCCCACCCAATTCCTCTTTTGTTTTCCAGCTATGTCTCCAATGGGTCTGTCTACTTTGATACAGCGAAGTTTGCTTCTAGCGAGAAGCACTCCTATGGGAAGCTGGTGCCTGAGGCCGTTGGTGATCAGAAAGCCCTTCAGGAAGGGGAAGGTGAGGAGGGCATGCCTGAGAGCGCTGTGGGCTCTCCCTCCTGGCACAGCTTGGGTTGTGTTTATTCTGCATGGCCACGGAGGCTGCGCTGAGCCCACCCCTCAGTCTCTTGGGAACAGTGGTTTTTCACCTGAAGGAATTAGGAGTTTTCTACACTCACCGTTATGCAGCTCTAAGACCATGGAATGTGTTTTTTTAATTGATACATAATAATTGTGCAATTTACGGGGTACATGTGATGTTTTAATACATGCACACAATGTGTAATGATCAGGGTAATTAGGATGCTCATCATCTTAGACATTTATCTTTTCTTTGCATTGGGAACGTTCCAGATCTAGCTATTTTGAAATATACAACAAATTTTTTGGTAACTGTAGTCACACTACTGTGCTGTTGAACACAAGAACTTATTCCTTCTATCTGTGTGTTTGTGCCTAGAAACCAACCTCTCTTCACTCCCTCGCCCTGACCTGACCCTTCTCAGCCTCTGGTGACCACTGTTCTACTCTATATCTCCTTGAGGTCCACCATTTTTTAGCTCCCACATAAGAGAGAGAACATGTGATACTTGTCTTTCTCTGCCTGGCTTATTTCACTTAACAGAACATCTTCCAGTTCCATCCATGTTGCTGTAAAAGACAGGATTTCATTTTTTTATGGTGCGTTATTTTTTAAGAAACAAAAGACAGTAAACACAGCGCTGTCTTGAGAAACATAGCGGCCCCTGGGGCCTGGATTCTCAGGCTGGTGTTTGCTGGCTGAGCATGTGAGGTTTAGGGGGATTGTGGGGTGCCGGGATGTGTGCTGAGTGATGCATATTTGACAACAGCCTCTGCACCCATCTGGATCCAAATGCTTCAAACACAGATATTGGGCTTTTTATAGACCAGGCAGAATTATATTGGGAACCCTTTCATTGGCGTTTTCTTCATGTTTATTCCTTAAGTGAATCTGGGGACACATCCACAAGAGGCAAGGTGGGAAGCCTCCCTGCAGAGTGGGAATTCCCTCAGTGTGCCAGGGCACGTTCTGTACCCCCACCTGCCTGCTCTCGTGTTTCTGGAAGACAAATTTGGCCATAAAAATGTTCATACTTTTTGATCTAATTTTAGGTCTCTATCCTAAAGAAATATCAGAACCTAAAATAAAGGTGCAGTGGCTCATGCCTATAATCCCAGCACTTTGGGAGGCTGAGGTGGGCGGATCACCTGAGGGTTGGGAGTTCGAGACCAGCCTGGCCAACATGGTGAAACCCCATATCTACTAAAAATACACAAATTAGCTGGGTGTGGTGGTGCATGCCTGTAATCCCAGCTACTCAAGAGGCTGAGGCATGAGAATCACTTGAATCCGGGAGGCAGAGGTTATAGTGAGCCAAGATAGTGCCACTGCGCTCCAGCCTGGGTGACAGAATGAGACTCTGCTTCAAAAAAAATAATAATAAAATAAAACCACACAGCACAGACTGAGAAAAGATAGAGGTAGCCAGGTTAACATGTAAGTATCAGACCCATGGCATTTTAGGCTCCAGGTTTGTGAGTAGAGGGGCGGGTTTGTGATGATAAAATGCCTCAGCTCTGAGAGGACACAGCTTGGGCCTCTGTGGACCAGAAGCCTCCACAATCCTAGAACCAGAGCGGACACACCCACATTTCACACACTTCCCCGGAGTTGACAGATCAAGTAGGCCAAGAATTAATATGGGTGTGGAAGGTTTGAAATACAGTTAACAGGCTTGGTTTGAGAGCTGGGAACTTCGCACTCAGGAATTACAGAACATCCTTTCCTTCCAAGAACACAGAACCATACGCCGGGCCGCAGAAAGAGATTTCCGGAAATCCCAAAGAACCGTTTTCAAGGAGACCTCATTCTCTGACCACGGAGCGATTGTATTAGATAACTCTACTTGGCCGGATATGGCGATCCACACCTGTAATCCCGGCACTTTGGGAGGCCGAGGCAGGAGGATCGCTTGAGTCCAGGAGTTCAAGACCAGCCTGGGCAACATAGGGAGACCCCCTTTCTACAAAAAGTTTAAAAATGAGCTGGATGTGGTGGCATGTGCCTATAGTCCCAGCTACTTAAGAGCCTGAGGCAGGAGGATCACTTGAGCCCAAGAGGTCGAGGCTGCAGTGAGCCCTGATTGTGCCGTTGCACTCCAGCCTGGGCAACAGAGCAAGACTGTCTCAAAAACATTAAAAAAAATTTTTTTAATAGAAAAGATACCAACACTAACAGGACATCTGAAGTGTACAAACTTGTCTGGGCGGTTGAAATCATGCTCCTGGATAACTCCTAGGAAAGAAAACCACGATGGGAAATAAGGGGTGTTTAAGCAGAGTAGGAGCAAAGCTGCCACACACCGAATCTGGAGAATGCCTCTAAAGCACCAATTAGAGGAAATTGATGTTTTTAAATGTAGTTATTAAAAAACAAAGATTAAAAATGAGTGAGCCGCCGGGCACAGTGGCTCACTCCTGTAATCCCAGCACTTTGGGAGGCCAAGGCAGGCGGATCACAAGGTCAGGAGTTCGTGACCAGCCTGGCCAATGTGATGAAACCCCATCTCTACTAAAAATACAAAAATTAGCCGGGCGTGGTGGTGCTTGCCTGTAGTCCCAGCTGCTTGGGGGGCCGAGGCAGAAGAATCGCTTGAACCCCAGAGGCGGAGGTTGCAGTGAGCTGAGATCGTGCCACTGCACTCCAACCTGGGTGACAGAGAGACTCCATCTCAAATTTAAAAAAAGGAAATAAGTGAGCTAAGCAGTGAGTCAAAAAGTCGAGAAAGGAACAAGAAGAAGTGGAAAGAAATAGGAGGACATAAAGTAAAATCAGAGATTAAAGAAACAAATAATTGTAAAAGCCAAAAGCTGATTCTTCTCAAAAAATAATATAGAAAAACCCTTAGCAAGTTTTTTTTTTTTTTTTTTTGGGACAGAGTCCCGCTCTGTCGCCCAGGCTGGAGTGCAGTGGTGCGATCTCGGCTGCACTGCAAGCTCCGCCTCCCGGGTTCACGCCATTTTCCTGCCTCAGCCTCCTGAGTAGCTGGGACTACAGGCACCCGCCACTGCACCCGGCTAATTTTTGTATTTTTAGTAGAGACGGGGTTTCACGGTGGTCTCGATCTCCTGACCTTGTGATCCACCCTCCTCGGCCTCCCAAAGTGCTGGGATTACAGGCGTGAGCCACCGCGCCCGGCCAGCAAGTTTAATTAATGAAAGTAGAAGATTGAAAAACATATTAGGACTGAATTATAGCTCATGCCTGTAATTCAGCACTTTGGGAGGCCGAGGCAGGAGGATTGCTTGAGGCCAGGAAATCGAGACCAGCATGGGCAACGTAGTGAGACCCCATCTCTAAAAAAAATTTAAAAATTAACTGAGCGTGGTATCGTGCACCTGTAGTCCCAGCTACTCAGGGGGCTGATGTGACAGGGTTGCTTGAGGCAGGGAGGTCGAGGCTGTAGCAAGCTGTGATTGCACCCTTTCTCTCCAGCTGGGGTGACAGAGCAAGATCCTGTGTGTATGTATGTATGTATGTATGTATGTTTGAATAACAAGACAAAAACGGAATGTAACTATGGATATAGTCGAGCGTTTCTTAAAGTCCTTAGAGGAAGCCGTGAATAACTCACACTGCATTTGACACTTAGATGCCAGGAGGAAACCCGAAGCGCATGGGAAAAATGGGAGTGGTAAGTGGAGCAGTGCCCTCAGGTCACGTGGTGAAGGAATGTTCCGGAGGCAGCTAGAGCACACTGACTCACCACTTTATGAAGAATTTTGCTATGGGCCCCATCTAGGCTCTTTTTCTTAAGTATCATTTATTCTTGGACCCATTTTCTTCCAGAATGACTTCAGCATTGGTTTAAGTTCCAGGAAACAGGAGTAGAATCTAACAGCAAATATGCAGGACGGAAGAGGGACATGGATTTCCACCCCTCCACAGTCAGTGATCAGACCCTGAGCACATGACCACCCCCACAACCTTCCCCCACCGTAGGGAGTCATAAGGAGTGTAGCCTCAGCTCTGTGCAGTCACATGCCTCTAGTCATGGGGACTCTAATGGTAGAGGAAAAGGGGAGAGGTGATGCTGGGGCCCGAGTGGTCCTAGATGATGACAGCTCCTCCCTCCGTCAAGTAAGATGGCCCACCAGAGGCCGATGGGCCCTGCAGACCACTTGGGAAGGCATGTGGCAGGAAGGCCTAGTGCAGGGAGGAAGCTCCCTCGATGGGAGAGAACAGGACCCTGTTGTGCTGGTATGGACATGCTTGTAGGGTCAAAGCTAGAAACACTCACTCTGCCTCTGGGGAGAGAGACAGGAAGTGAAACCAAGAAGGAAAACTTGAACGAGATTGTGTTGTAACCATAATAGGTCTGTTGCCCAGTGCACAGTGAGTCAAAATACCGGGATACCAGGGGTTGCCACAGAAAAAGTGTAGTAATTGCGTGGTGGACAAATGGAGATGGGAGGAAACCTCAGACCCGCCTCCCTGAGAGATTTGTGGAGGGGTTTTTAATTGGCCTGGACAGGTGATGGGGATTGCTGGTTGCTGGGGAAGTGAGGGGTGAAGTCATGGGACAGGGAGGTAAACCGCATTTCTGCGACGAGTCAGTTCCTTGGTGCAGGTCTTCAGACCAGTTGGCAGCAGCTGTCCTCCCGGAATTCAGAATCTGAAAAATACCTTAAGTAATTCTTGGTAAAAGGTCCAGGGTCAGAGAATCTATTTCTAGGAACAGTGGTGGAGCAGGTGGTCAGCGGGTTGTGTGACTCTCAGTTAGTTAGAGCTGCAGGGAAGCGGGTGGACATGCGCTACACCTGGCCGGTGACCGGCCTCGTCATTCTGCCTGTAACCTGGCTCGGAATTCTCATTAACCCTATGAGGGCAGTTGCAGTGTGACATTTGCTGGAGGATAGGGTATTTGTGGGGAGGGTCCTGTGTTCTCTGTTGTAAATTTTTTCAAAGTGTATTTTTTAAAAATCAGATATAAACTTTCATGAGTAACTTCATAATAATGAAAAATTAAAAACGTAAATGTACATTTTCTATCAAAGAGCATCTAAAAGAGAATGTCATGAGCCATATCAAATTGTGCTTTCGCAAAATTGTCGATGGCAGAACGGTGAGGGGGTAGAAGGAAACTAGGACAGAGTCCTTCCATGTTGGTGGATAAATCTGGTGGATAAATCAGAGGTTTTCTGTTTTTGTTTTTGTTTTTGTTTTTTAAATCTGGGATTCAGTGCTCCAAAATGTTAACAGTAGTAATTCCTAGGTTAAATGATTATGGCAATTTTTTTCCTAGTTTTCTTTTTTTTTAATCTTCCAAATATTTTACATTTAGTACATACTTTATAATCATGAAGTTGGTGTTTTAAAAAATATATTTAACAGTACTTTTCCTCTTGACTCTGTTTCTCAGGGCAGCTTAGGTCTGTTCCCTGATTAGGTACCTGAAAAGTGGATTTGTTACCTGGAAAACTCTCACTGCAGCCTCTTCAAGGTCACCTGAGTTAGAACCCTAGGTGGAGTCTGTTCTTCCTCCACAAGGGGGTGACAGCACCTAAGGCAGCCCTTCGACCAGGGACCAGGGAAGGCTGCAGCAGCCGGGCAAGACCTGGAGTGGGTCCTGGCAACCTTGCGCCGGCAGGGAAGGCCTCTGCTCTGCCCATTGGTCGAACAAAGGGTGATTCTCTGCGTGGCCTTTGGACTGGCTCACAGGTTTCTGTGTTCACAGCAGCTACTCTCTTCCATTGGTCCTGCATGTATCGTTGAGAGAAATCTGCAGTGATGGTGCCTTCCTTTTCTGGGGACTCAGACCATCTTGTACCCTGAGTATCAGGTGGCTGAGTGTCACCAAGTCAATGCATGGAATTCACCAAGGGCTTATTTCTCACCCCTCCGGCAAGGCCTAGACTGTCTCATTTTTTGTTGGCCGGGTGATCATTGGCTTTGTCTAGGAAGTAGAATTTGTGCCAAGAGTAGTACTCCCCTTTTCTTATGGCCTTCCTGGACTCTTCTTTAGTTTCCTTCACCTTTTTTCCCCTTACAAATACGCAGGGACAGCAAGTGTCCTCTTCACCACTGCACTGCCGCCAGGTTCCCTGCAGTAGTACACGGCAGCTTAGCTGCGTCCTTGTATCCCCCGGAACCTGTAAGCAAGCAGTCGTGCAGGTTCTTGACATATTGGCCCCGCCTGCGTGAGCCAGGCAGGATCCCTGAGCCATGCCCCAGTGGGCTGTACCACTACGTCACCTCCTAGCTTTAGCCCAGAGTGCTATCACCTGTCCTAGACACTGGTGGGCTGATGCTGTGAGAAGGCAGCAGGAAGGAGAATGTCTTACGGAGACCCCAGATGTGGCCTCAGGTCAGCCAGGTCTGCTTGGACACTGGTGTATACGCTGGTAACTTTGGGGCTTATGAACCATTTTGTAAATCTAGACACTGGGTCAACACCAGAATCTGGTAATACATAGTAAACTTGAAGCAGTGCTTGAGCCAAGTTAATAAACGGAAGTTAATCAGAAGGACTGACCGTTAGGCACCCAGGATGGCCTTGAAGTGAGACACCTGGATCTGTGGGTGCTGCTGAGTGACCTTGCCTGGCATCCCTCGTGTTTGCAGGGGACCTGAGCATCTCTGCAGACCGCCTGAGCGAGAAGCGCTCTCCCAACGACTTTGCTCTATGGAAGGCCTCTAAGCCCGGAGAACCATCCTGGCCATGCCCTTGGGGAAAGGTGAGTGAGTGGCCTAGAAGGTGTGGGGCTTGGGCAGGGGCACTGGCACCAGCCGCACTCTCAGGCCCCCAGCAGGGGCCGCTTTATGTGTGAAGGATGTTGTCACTGGGCCAGAACCTGGTGTGTGTGCAGCACACTGGCCCGAGGGACCTGGACATCATGGAAACTCCCTGAGTCTCTGGACAAATCACTTCCCTCCGGGGATTTCTGTTTCCTGGCCTGTAAGTGGAGACGTGATCAGAGTAGACCCCCATGGAGGCTTCTTGGTTCTCGTGTTGTGTGACTCTGAGTATTCCAGGCCCCAGGGTGTAGGATGCCTTCTGATACTCCCGGTGACAGCAGTTCTCGACTGCAGGGTAACCTAGGAAGGGGCGTGACCATCTGCAGCTGTCCAGGGCTCAGAGGTCTGGATGTAATTCACTAACTTCACCTAAGCCTCAGCTCATATAGGACTGGTTTATGAACTTCACCAAAGAAGGCTATCCGTAGTCTTTTTTTTTTTTTTTTTTTTTTTTTTTTTTGAGATAGAGTCTCGCTCTGTCACCAGGCTGGAGTGCAGTGGCGCGATCTCACCTCACTGCAACCTCTCCCTCCTGGTCCTGGTTCAAGCGATTCTCCTGCCTCAGCCTCCGGAGTAGCTGGGATTACAGGCACATGCCACCATGCTCAGCTAATTTTTGTATTTTTAGTAGAGACGGGGTTTCACCATGTCGGCCAGGCTTCTCTTGAACCCCTGACCTCGTGATCTGCCGCCTCGGCCTCCCAAAGTGCTGGGATTATAGGTGTGAGCCACCTTGCCCGGCCTTCCCTTGGTCTTTTCATGTGTGGGATTTAACGCTTATTCCAATAAAGTTCAGAGGGTTTAAGGGCCATCAACTTGGAGTGATAAATGATAAAGGCCTGGACACGCGGATAGGCCAGTCGGTCACTGTGTGTTCGACTTTCTCCAGGGTCGTCCGGGCTGGCATATCGAGTGCTCGGCCATGGCAGGCACCCTCCTAGGGGCTTCGATGGACATTCACGGAGGTGGGTTCGACCTCCGATTCCCCCACCATGACAACGAGCTGGCGCAGTCGGAGGTAGGCGGAGACAGGGTCCCCTTGTCAGCTGCAAGAGCACTGCAGTGGAGGAAAAGTCAGCCCGGGCCTCGCCTCAGGAGGGCCTCTCTCACTAGCACTTGACAGCTTCCTCAGGGCTTGTGGAATCTGAACCCTGATCGTTTAGTGTGGTTGCCTGCATTGACAGCCTGGCCTTTGGCAACAGACTGGCCTGGATTTGAACCAGTTGTGGTACCTGCTGGCTTATTAACCTGGGCTCTCCTTCCAAGCCCTGCCTGCACCACCTGGGAAGTGCAGCTCCTGCCTGTGGACAGCACCCACAAGGCAGCAGACAGTGCAGGTGGCAGGAGGCGGCCCCAGTGACACATGACTGTTGACGTCCTATGTCTCTTTCCGCACAGGCCTACTTTGAAAACGACTGCTGGGTCAGGTACTTCCTACATACAGGCCACCTGACCATTGCAGGCTGCAAAATGTCAAAGTCACTGAAAAACTTCATCACCATTAAAGATGCCTTGAAGAAGCATTCAGGTATACACTGGCTTCTCCCACAGACCCTACCCACCTTCTCATAGATGTGTAATGGCTGTAGCACTCGGGAAGATAAGGGCGTCGCTGTCTTGTGTCCCCCTGCAGCACGGCAGTTGCGGCTGGCCTTCCTCATGCACTCGTGGAAGGACACCCTGGACTACTCCAGCAACACCATGGAGTCAGCGCTTCAGTATGAGAAGTTCTTGAATGTGAGTTCCCAGCCCCTTTGTGGAGGTTGGCAGAGCAGCCTCCCCTGCACAGTGAGCTCCTTGTGGAGTGGTCATAGGTGCAGCAGCCTCCCGATGCCTCTAATGGAGACCAGCACATTGGTGAAAGCACCTCCATGCTAGTGGGTAAAGCAGGCTCGGGACCGCTCCTGAAATGGCCGATGGCTCAGCAGAACGGACGGAGGCCTCATCCTCCTCGTCACTGCAGTTCACGTCCTTCTGACTTGTACTTCCCACCAAATGAGCATCCGTGAACCTAAAGCAAGAACATGTTTCTGTCAAAGAAATATCTTTTCCTTTCTTTCTGACCACTTGCATAATGTCAGTGTATTCTGATCTTTCAGGTTTTTACCAAAAGTAAAATCACAGCAGTAGAACAGTTTTATCAGATATTTCAGGATAGAAAAGTTGTCTAAATGCTGTTAAACTGATTTTTCTAACTTCAGGAGTTTTTCTTAAATGTGAAAGATATCCTTCGAGCTCCTGTTGACATCACTGGTCAGTTTGAAAAGTGGGGAGAAGAAGAAGCGGAACTGAATAAGAAGTAAGGTGGTGCCTTTTCTTTGGGGTTTTCCAGCATGCCCATGTTCTATGCCTAGCCTCGCATCTTGGCCACCATGTGTCCTGGACTGTCGAGGAAGGGCTGGGGACACTGTCGTACATTGTGCAGAATTCATTCAGGATAGGTGGCTCCGCTAATGGGAGCTGCTCTAATTGTTGAAGTGCATGGAGAATTTATTTTTTGTTTTTTTTCCTTTTGAGATGGAGTTTCACCCTTGTTGCCCAGGCTGGAGTGCAATGGCCTAATCTCGGCTCACCGAAACCTCCACCTCGCGGGTTCAAGTGATTCTCCTGCCTCAGCCTCCTGAGTAGCTGGGATTACAGGCGCCTGCCACCATGCCCAGCTAATTTCATATTTTTAGTAGAGACGGGGGTTTCTCCATGATTGTCAGGCTGGTCTTGAACTCCCGACCTCAGGTGATCCACCACCTCAGCCTCCCAGAGTGCCGGGATTACAGGTGCTGTAATCCCTGTAATCTGCACCTGGCCACATGGAGAATTTCTATGATGTGTTATCAGGTCTGACTTCACATTCCTTCCTCTTTGTTGCTCAGCTTTTATGACAAGAAGACAGCAATTCATGAAGCCCTCTGTGACAACGTTGACACCCGCACAGTCATGGAAGAGATGCGGGCCTTGGTCAGTCAGTGCAACCTCTATATGGCAGCCCGGAAAGCCATGAGGAAGAGGCCCAACCGGGCTCTGCTGGAGAACATCGCCCTCTACCTCACCCATATGTTGAAGGTAACCCAGGCCCCAGGTAGGCATATCCCTCAGCCTGTGCAGACACAGGAGCCAGGCCCCAGGACTGGGAGAACAGAGGCCTCTGGTGCCCCCCAAAGCTGTGCCTGGTGCCCAGCACCTCTGAGTCGTGGAGACGTGCTTCTATCCACGTATTTGGTTCCCGGTGTACTTTTCATGCGTTAGAGATGACACCCATAAGCACAGCACAGCTATAACCTATAACCTATAACACTTTGGGAGTTATAACCATCTGTAACCCCAACACTTTGGGAGGCAGGTGAGTGTATCACTTGAGCCCAGGAGTTCAAAACCAGCCTGGGCAACATAGTGAGACCCCATGTCTATAAAATACATTAAAAATTAGCCAGGTATGGTGGCACACACTTGTTACCCAGCTGCTTGGGAGGCTGAGGTGAGGGGCTCGCTTGAGCCCAGGAGGTTAAGGCCATAGTGAGGCGTGATTGTACTACTGCACTCCACCCTGGGCAGTAGAGGGGAGACCCTGTCTTAAAAGCAGACAAAAAGAAATAACACCCATATAGTTGTCCTTTATTCAGAGCTATTTCTTTCCTTTGCCTCAGTTTCCCTCTACTCCCATCTTGGAGTTTGAAAAGCAAAACCAGGCCAGGCGCGGTGGCTCATGCCTGTAATCCCAGTGCTTTGGGAGACCCAGACAGGCAGATCACGAGGTCAGAAGATCGAGACCATCCTGGCTAACATGGTGAAACCCCGTCTCTACTAAAAAAAATACAAAAAATTAGCCAGGCGTGGTTGCGGGCTCCTGTAGTCCCAGCTACTTGGGAGGCTGAGGCAGGAGAATGGCGTGAACCCGGGAAGCGGAGCTTGCAGTGAGCCGAGATTGCACCACTGCACTCCAGCCTGGGCGACGGAGTGAGACTGCATCTCAAAAAAAAAAAAGAGAGAGAAGGAAAACCAGGAACAAGGCCTCCTCTCTGAAGACATCCTTCTCCGCAGTGCACGTTGAAAGGCCAGCAGGGCCTGGCCTCACTCCCCTGCCCTCTCCTCCTCTTTCCTTGTTGTCGGGCTCCAGTGGCTTCTGGCTGAAACAGAGCTGCAGAGGGTAGCTGTGAGTCAGGGCCATCCTGGAACAGTGAGGGCACCCTCAGGCTCGTGTTTCTGGGGCTCCTGGAACTGCTGCTTCCGTCTCTTTCCTGGTTTTGGGGCACCCCCTCCCGTGAATGAGGAACACAGCTCATGGCTGCTCACCACATGCGGGCTTCATTTCCCCACAGCTTCAGGTCCCATCTGTTTCTTTTCCTAGATCTTTGGGGCCATAGAAGAGGAGAGCTCCCTGGGGTTCCCGGTTGGAGGGTCTGGAACCAGCCTCAATGTGAGTAGCATACAGGGTCCTGCCTTCTGCACCTGCTCCCTCCCCACGCCCTACCGCTCTGTGTCCTTCTGAACTGCCCCCGCTCTTCTAGCCACCCACACCAGACCCTTCCGGGTGGCGCCTCGGGCTGAAAGGCAGATCTGGCTCTGAGAGTGCTAAGTGTGGTCAGCTGCCCTGCCAGTGTGGAGGGTCTGTCTCGGTTGTGACTGTTGGTTCGGGGCACTTTGCCATTGTGCTGTCCCATGAGCTTAGTCTTGGACCCCAACTACATAGGCCACTGCTTATTTGCATTTTGCTGTGGCCACTTGGCATCATGAACTCTCACGTGACTTTGTCACATATGCTGACCTGTATTCAGTAACGCTTCATCGAAAGGCTGCAGAGTTCACAAACAGCACAGAGTTTACACTGATGGGGAGATACACCACTGTCTGCCTCAGTCCCCTTGGGGCTGGGCAGATGCCCTGCCAGGCCCAGTCCTGACCCTGAGCCCAGGTCGGTCCACATGGCCTGAACCAGAACCCCCTGCCCCTAGAACTGTGGCCCACAGGTCAGGGGAGGTCTTCCTATAGAGCCCCCTGTCTAGCGGGTCTGTGCAGTGAGAAAATCTATCCGGAACACCCTGACTGTCCGTTGCTGGCTTCCATTTGCAGTCGGCATGTGAGCAGACACTGTCAGTCATATCCCTCTGCTGTAGAACCCCGCCCCCTCTGACATGACCACAGTCTGGCTTCTTCAAATGGACTTCCACCCCCTCCCGGGTCACGAATGCTCTTTAATATTCGATAGAATGCAGATCTGAATATTTAAATATAACAACGGTAATTTTAATTAAAACAGGAGCTTAGTACAAAGTGAAAATGCAAAACCTTTTTAAAATCCTGTTTCCTAATGACAAGTGGTATGAAGAGCCCCCACGCAGATGGAGCTTACAGATGCTCCCCCAGGAACCAACTTGCAAAGAGAAAACAGTCCGTGTCGTAAGAAGTCCTGCCAGAGCGCCTAGCCTGTGTATCTGGTGCCTTTTGCCAGCCTTAGCACTAGCTAGCTGTTGGTGTGGTATTTTTGAGACTTCCTGATATGAACCTTCTTTGGTGCTTTTAAGAAAACCCACATAGCTTCTTTGTTCTCTTGCGCAAATGATACTAAGATATTTATTTTCTTTAAAAACAAAAAACCAAAACATACCTCCTGGGTTAAAGTCAGCCTGCCTTTGAACTGCAGGGTTTTTCCTCTTAATGGCTGCTGTGGTTGGTGGGGGGTGCCTTCAGTGTGCTGTGTACATGCATCTGCATCCCCCAAGCAGCCTCGTTTGGCCTTTGCAGTCAGCTGATTGGGAAGAAGCAGCTGCGGCGAATGGTGAGCCTGCTGGCAAAACGTCCTCTGCCCACACATCATGGCCATTTGACATTCATGGATTAACTTCCAAATCCAAATGGTTTTAGGAGCAAGCGAGGCAGCTCCTACATCTTGTACCATCTCAGTGTTGCCACACAGCCACCTGCTAGTGTGCTCAGGTGGGGGTTGCAGCCCCAGGCATCCTTGAGACAGACCCCTGCAGCCATTCTGAGAGCTCCCCTCCAGTGCCCCTAAGGCTGGGGCTGAGCCTGGCAGTGGGGTCCTTCCCTGAGGCTTGTCTGGGTTGGCTGTGTGATGGGTAGAGATACAGATCTAAAACCCCCAAGAAGTCCAAAGTTCAGATGCAGAATTGGATGTAAGGGAGCTTGGCTTAGACTCAAGGGCTTGTTAACCTGCCTGACTTTTGCACTTGCTAAATTTGTGTGTTTTTGTTTTTGAGATGGAGTCTCACTCTGTCGCCCAGGCTGGAGTGCAGTGGCGCCATCTCCGGTCACTGCAACCTCCGCCTCCTGAGTTCAAGTGATTCTCCTGCCTCAGCCTCCCAAGTAGCTGGGACTATAGGCATGCACCACCATGCCTGGCTAATTTTTTTTGTATTTTAGTAGAGACTGGGTTTCACTATGTTGGCCAGGCTAGTCTCGAACTCCTGACCTCATGATCCACCCGCCTCGCCCTCCCAAAGTGCTGGGATTACAGTCGTGAGTCAATGTGCCCAACTAGCACTTGCTAATGTTTTTGTTTTGGTTATTGAGCTGCTGAATCAGCTAAGGGGCAGGGAGCAACCTTGCTCAAAAGCCTAAAACCTTTTCTGTCCTGTTAAAAAAAAGGGAAATGCTAGCCCAGCGTGGTGGCTCACACCTGTAATCCCAGCACTTTGGGAGGCTGAGGTGGGTGGATCACCTGAGGTCAGGAGTTTGAGACCAGCCTGACCAACATGGAGAAACCCTGTCTCTACTAAAAATACAAAATTAGCCAGGCGTGGTGGCACATGCCTGTAATCCCAGCTACTTGGGAGGCTGAGGCAGGAGAATTGCTTGAACCTGGAAGGCGGAGGTTGCGGTGAGTCAAGATCGCCATTGCATGCCAGCCTGGGCAACAAGAGCGAAACTCTGTCTCAAAAATAAAAAGGGGGAAATGCTTTGGGAGGCCGAGGTGGGCGGATCACGAGGTCAGGAGATTGAGAACATCCTGGCCGACATGGTGAAACCCTGTCTCTACTAAAAATACAAAAAATTGGTTGGGCGTGGTGGTGCGTGCCTGTAATCCCAGCCACTCGGGAGGCTGAGGCAGGTGAATCTCTTGAACCTGGGAGGCGGAGGTTGTAGTGAGCTGAGATCAACCACTTCACTGCAGCCTGGTGACAGAGCAAGACTCCGTCTCAAAAAAAAAGGGAAATGTAGTAGAAAGGTTTTTCTATCCTGTGGCCGCCTCCCCAGTGTTACTGTGGGTAGTGAATCTTAGTGTAGCTGCTATTGTGCATGTAGATAGTAGGTACTTAATGGAGTTCATTAATCTTAAACAAGTGTATGTGTGACCACAGATCAGACGAAAGCACGGCCCGGGAGCCGCCAGCCTCAGCATAGGTAAGGCCCCAGCCTGGGGAGTGATGTCCTTGGGCCCCTTAGGAAATAGTCCCTCCCAGAGATGGCCCCTCTGCAACCATAAAGACAAGCTGTTTCACAGCAGCGTGTCTGACCTGAGAAAAGCAGGGCCTGTCAGCAGCTGGGCAGAGCGGCTGCAGAGCCCACCTGCTGCAGTAGAAAGGAGGCTCACTTCATGCTGTCTGACCTGAGAGTCTGTGTGACCTGCACACCTAGCAGGGACCGCGCGTCGGGGACGAGAGCATCCAGGCTCTGGGATGCCGGTCACAGCTGTAGTGTGCACAGCAGCACTGCCCATGGCAGTCCCTGCCCTGTGTCATGGCCGCTGAGTTATTATTCAGTTATGAATATAGGAGTGTGAGCAGCTCTCAGCGAACCAAAATTGTTCTTTCCACAGCTCGAGTCCACAGTCATGCCCTACCTTCAGGTGTTATCAGAATTCCGAGAAGGAGTGCGGAAGATTGCCCGAGAGCAAAAAGGTGAGGACCAGTTGCTGGAAAGAGTGTGGGAGCCGTTCCCCTCACTGGGCTCCCTGGACTCGGGCGTCTCCCCCTAGGCACTATGGCGTTCGGGCCGGATCACCCTCTGTGAAGGCTGCCCTGTGCACCACAGGGTGTTGAACGGCATCCCGGGCCTGGACCCACCAGGTCCATTAGCACCACACACCCCAGTCACCACAGCCCTGCCTGTCCCTGCAGGGCAGACTCCTTGAGTGAGTGCAGCTGAGTGGGCACTGGGGACCAAGGATGTGATACGATGGGCCAGGGTTGATTTGCCTCTTCTTCTCTGAGCTGAGACAGAATGGAGGGCCTTCTGACCAGCCCAGTCACCACCTGCCCTTTGGCTCACGCTGCGGCTTATTTTTGCTCCTGGTGACCTGGTAGGCTGGGTGCGCTGAGGTGTGGCTCGTTCCTGCTGCAGAGTGGAGCTGAGGTGGAGCTTCCGGAGTTCCCTTTTCTGCTCAGGCATGCCAGATGAATGCTTGAACTTGGGGTTCACACCGTGGCCCCTCACTGTCCATAAGCAGCCATTCCCTCACCTTTTGACATTTCTGAGATGTGTGTGGTTTAAGACTTAGAAAGTGCTGGATCTGAGCATTCATTTTGAGGGCCAGTTTTTAAAAAGTGTTAAACCCAGCAACAAGCAGCGTCAGTCAGGCCTTTGCTTCTCACTGAGTAGTTCTGATTGGTGAGTAACAGCACAGCTGGGAACACACACTGAGGACTTAGGATGTGCTGGGCCCTGCCTACTGCTTTCTGCACATTGCCTCATTTACCCCCATGATCCTCCGAAAGAGGAAAGCAGAGCCCCAGCCAGGTCACACTGACCTTGAATGCTACTCCATCACCTGCTGTGCTATGCTTCCTCCCCAGGGGGCCTCTATGTTGTGGGAAGTCAGACCTAGGATCCACCTGGTCCCCATCTGTGCATAGCCCATCATGGAGGGTCACAGTGGGGCAGCATCCCGGCAGGGCACGCTGAAGATAGAGCAGACAGAGACCCAGCAAGCCTCTAGGAGAAGCTGCACCTTGAGGAAGGTCAGGAAGCCTGGGCAGGTAGAGGGCCTGAGAGGTGGAGGAGCCGAATCCGGGCCTGTTTCAGGCAGGAGACAGCGGAGCAGGAGGCGGGAGGGCAGGAAGGAGTTTCAGGAGCTCAGAGCTCCACAGGCTGCAGGACAGAGTGCAGGACACTGGGTGAAAGGAGAGGCTGGCTGGGCTGCTGGGCTGCTGGGCTGCCACAAGTGGTCTGTGGAGAGGGGCCTGGGCCTGACCGAGCCCCTAAGAGGCCACGGTGGGTGCACTTGACCTGACCAGGTAAGCACCATCGCCTCTCTCCAACACCTGATGCCCTCAGCATTTCAAAGCACTTGAATCAAACGGAACCAAGCCTGGACCAGCCCATTCAGGACCAGCGCAGGGCTCTCCAGCGATCTTGGCAGCATTGACTTAGCGACATCGCTGGGGTCATGGGCTTGGGAAGACCATTCTTGGAGGCAGCCTGGGCATTTCCATCTGCCTTCTGGGGAACATCGAAGGCCGAGCCCGGGCCCCAGCAACCTGGGTCACACAAGACTGTGCGTGTGGCCTTGGTTTCTCTGGCATGCCACAGCCCCAGGAGGACGCTGAAGGGGGACTGGCCAGGCACAAGCTCGTGCTCGGTGGCACTGTCCAGGACAGGGCTTGCTCAGGCCTGGAGAGTGGCACCAGCCAGCCAGCATTGGAAGTGGTTTGGTTTTGCTTTCGGTTTGCTTTTCACTTTTGTTTTGTTTTGTTGCTTGCAGCAGGTAGATGGATGATGTGGCCCCAGGTTAAGATGGGGGTGACCCCTACCCTGTACATCATCCCATATGTGCCTTGTGAGCCAGAGACCCTGGGGATCCAGGGGCTCAGACCTTCCGATGGGGCAGCGTGTTAGAGGTGGCTCTGGTGCAATCACCCTGTCTCCCCAGCAGCAGCAAATAGTGACGTTTTTGTTATTCACTGTTATCTCATGGCTGGCCGAGGAGAAAGTGAGTGTATAACAGACTCAGGGGTGGCCCTCAGATCAGCTGGGATCTGCTTGGCCCAGGCCAGGTGCTCCACAGACGAGAAAGAAACCGTTTCCCCTGGAAACGCCTCCATGGTCTAGTCAGCTAGAGAGCACAGGCCTGGCAAGGAGGGTCGTGGGTTCGGGGTTTGACCAGGAGGGAGGCATTGAAGTGAGAAAGCCAGGGGCTAAGCCAGGGTCCGCTGCACTGGCGAGATGATGCCATTTCCCCATTGCCAGTTTTTTGTTTTCATTGTGTTAAAATACACAGCTCAGTGCCATTAGGGACGTTCACAGTGTTGTGCAGCTGCCACCATCCGTCTCCGCAACTCTTCCCTTTTCCCAAACTGGAACTCTGTCCCCGTGGAACAGCAACTCCACATCCCCTCCCTCAGCCCCTGGTGCCCACCCTCTACTTCTGTCTCTGTGGATTTGACTACTCCAGGGACCTCACATGAGTGGAGTCACACAGTGTTTGTCCTGTGTCTGGCTTATTTCGCTGAGCACAGTGTCCTCAGGTCTACCCATGTCGCAGCCTGTGTCAGGACCTCCTGCCTTTTTAGTGGCCGAATCATATTCCGTCAGTGGATGGACCCTGATCTGTCTGTTCTTCCGTGGATGAATTCTCATCACCTTTGCGTTATCTTTGTAGCCCACGTTTCTCTTCAGTAAATCCCTGATGATGATGTCACTGTCCGCTCCTCTGCCCCAGCTCTGCTAACAGAAGCCGCAGAGGCTAGCAATGGGTGACCATCGGAGCAGGCACCAGGAAGCCTCCCAGGCCACACTCCCTGTGGGAAAGGGACACACGCCGTACCCCTCAGGCCCACACCGGCCTCTGGGTCTGGATTCTGAGGAGCTGAGGAAGAAGCCTCGTAGCCACTATGGCACCCAGCAAAGGAAAATGTAGTCCCTGGGTCAGGGGCCACTCACGAGGGCACCTGCGCCAGCTGCCCAGCCTCACAGGGTCAGGGGCCGCTCACGAGGGTACCTGCGCCAGCTGCCACACCAGAAGAGGTGTGCCCGTGCCTGGCATCTGCACTTAAGCTCTGTGAACACAGGTTCCTGGAGCGCCAGGGAATGCCCACCACGGGCTGGGCCGGGGGCAGGAGGCAGGACACTTGCTGGGGAGGCAGCAGTTACACTGTAGGTGTTCAGGCGCTGTGGGTTCCCCTGATGCTTCTGAGGAGCTGCTCACTGGCAGGTGGCCCCGATGCACCTTCTCCTTCTCAAATGTCACGGAGACAGCCTCCTACATTCGACAGGACTGTGAGGCTGGGCAGCTGGCACAGGTGCCCTTGTGAGTGGCCCCCGACCCAGGGACTACATTTTCCTTTGCTAGGTGCTGTAGTGGCTACGAGGCTTCTTCCTCAGCTCCTCAGAATCCAGACCCAGAGGCCGGTGTGGGCCTCAGGGGTACGACGTGTGTCCCTTTCCCCCAGGGAGTGTGACCCAGGAGGTTTCTTGGTGCCTGCTCTGATGATCACCCATGGTGGGTGGGCTGGGGTGCTGGCCTTGTGGCCTCCCATGACACCCATGACGGTAACCACAGGTGAGGGTGCTGTCCAGCGATGGCTTTCAAAGACTGAAAGGCAGGCACCTACCTCAGCTCATTCCCCAGTCAGTCCTTCCTCAGATGACTGAGGAGGGCCCATTCCCAGGAATGATACTGCGGACAAATATAAAGGCCATCGTTCCCCTAGGTCCCTGCCTGGGGAGGTTGAAACTCAGGAAGCTGCCCAAGGTGGCTGTGCTTGTGGGCAGGTCCTTGAAACCCAAGGATATGCATTTTTTTTTTTTTTTTTTTGAGACGGAGCCCGTCGCCAGGCTGGAGTGCGGTGGTGGTGTCATCTTGGCTCACTGCAACCTCTGACTCCCTGGTTCGAGCGATTCTTCTGCCTCAGCGTCCCCAGTAGCTGGGATTACAGGCACGTTATACCACACCCAGAGAGTTTTTGTATTTTTAGTAGAGATGGGATGTCACCATGTTGGCCAGGATGGTCTCGATCTCCTGACCTCGTGATCCACTCGACTCAGCCTCCCAAAGTGCTGGGATTACAGTCATGAGTCACCATGCCTGGCTGGATATGTAAATGTTCTATCTAGCAGTGAATGAAGGTGTGGGGCGCCCAGCAAGGAGCTGTAGGGGGTCTCAGTCATGAGGACACAGCAGGAAAAGGACAGATGAGAATGGCAGCATGCGTGTGGTCAGTGCCGCCCAAAGTCAGGGCAGGCAGGAGGATGGGGTGGGATGGCGGGGGTCCCAGCAGGCTGCGGGCAGGGCACCTGCCCACCTAGCACAGTTGGGTGCAGCAAGCTGAGGGGCCAGAAGAAAACTAAAGGGTGTGGTGATTCCAGCAAACCCAAGGTCAGATTTCAGAGCAGAAAGTTGTCACTTGGAGAGCAGCAAGCATCCATCCTGTCGATGTAGTCTAGCAGATGCTGTTGCATCACCCAGTACTCAGGAGTCTTTCTGAGATAGGTTGGCATCCCATTTACCCTGCAACACCCAAAACTCCTTATGTCCTGTTCCCCACCTGGGCGTTGTGCGTGGGCAGGGGACGGGGAAAACTTGGGCAGAGCAGAGGCACCGGGGGGCGTCTGGTAGAGACTGCATGAGGAGCCCCTCAGGAGAACCGTGGGATGCCGGGCAAGTCTGCAGTGCTGTGCTCTGAAGCCAGTCAGCCACAGACGTGTGGGTTTCCAAGTGAAGCTCCCTCCCCATGTGATGGAGGTCATAGCCGCTCTCCCTGTCATGCTTCCCTTCACCCTCCCAGCTGGGCTTGGTCCCCAGTCAGAGGCAGAGGTGAGCACAGTCTTGGGAAGCAACCTGTGGTCCAGCCCCACTGCTCACCCCTGCCTTTCCAGCTGCATGTGCTTCAGCCCTGGGAGGCCTGATTCTCACAGAGCCAGAGCTCTTTAGTGGTCCTGAGACTTAGCTCTCCTGGGTCCCGGTCAGGACCCCCGTCCCAGTCCTGTGTGCATTTGGGAACCAAGTCCTTAGGGGTTTGAGTCTAAATGGTCCTTCCGTAAGAAAACTGATTGTAGCACCAACAGAGAAACTGCCTCAGATGAAGAGCGTTAGCACCCGTAGGGACCCCCAGGCCTGTCCTGACCCTCCCGCCCCTGCTATTGGCCCAACTTGTGTCCCTTTCCTGGAAGAACCGCTTCCAGCAGCCATTGTGCTATGTTTCCTCCTGGCTCTGCCCTGCACCCCCAGAACAGCCCCTGGGTTTACGGGGGACACTAGTCTCTGGGCTTCTGCAGCCGGTCAAGCTGCTGGCCCCTCCCTCCCAAGCACTGGAGGAGGCACTCGTTCTGTGGGCCCCGGCCCCTCATGTCTGACGGAACTGCTCTGCTTTCCCTGCAGTCCCTGAGGTTCTGCAGCTCAGCGATGCCCTGCGGGACGACATCCTGCCCGAGCTTGGGGTGCGGTTTGAAGACCACGAAGGTGGGTGGCCCTTGCTGTTTGCTATGAAGTTACCAGGAGCTTGGAGAGGTGTCACAGGGAGAGCTCCCGGGGCTGGGCCGAGGCTCCTGCATCATAATTGTTGATGCAGAATCCCAAAGTGGCAGCCCCATGGGTCCCCCGGCACCATTCCTACGCTGGCCAGCCTGGCAGGGGCAGGGGAGCACCCCGTAGCTCCATCCCACTGCAGCATGTGGTGGTGTCACCTCCCCTGCGTGTCATCTCCCCTTGGGGCCTGGCTGCCCACTGCCCCCGTTGCTGCTGCCTCTGATGCTCTCAGCTAAGGAAACCAGCCTGTATCCTGTACACTGTCAACAAATTTCATGCTGTCCTCCCACTTGGTAGAGGTTTTTTTGTTCTACAGAAAATTAATTTTTTTGTTTTTTATTTTTAATTTTAATTTTAATTATTTTATTTTATTTTTTTTGAGGCGGAGTCTCGCTTTGTCGCCCAGGCTGGAGTGCAGTGGCCGGATCTCAGCTCACTGCAAGCTCCGCCTCCCGGATTTACGCCATTCTCCTGCCTCAGCCTCCCGAGTAGCTGGGACTACAGGCGCCGCCACCTCGCCCGGCTAGTTTTTTGTATTTTTTAGTAGAGACGGGGTTTCACTGTGTTAGCCAGGATGGTCTCGATCTCCTGACCTCGTGATCAGCCCGTCTCGGCCTCCCAAAGTGCTGGGATTACAGGCTTGAGCCACCGCGCCCGGCCTTTAATTTTTATTTATTTGTTGAGACGGAGTTTCGCTCTGTTGCCCAGGCTGGAGTACAGTGGCGCGATCTCGGCTCATTGCAACCTCTGCCTCTCGAGTTCAAGCAATTCTCTTGCCTCAGCCTCCCGAGTAGCTGGGATTACAGACGCCCACCACCATACACAGATAATTTTCATATTTTTAGTAGAGATAGGGTTTCACTGTGTTGGCCAGGCTGGTCTTGAACTCCTGACCTCAAGTGATCTGCCCACCTCGGCCTCCTAAAGTGGCATGAGCCACCATGCCCGGCCTTATTTTCAGTTTTTGTGGATACATAATAGTTGTACAAATTTATCGGCTATATGTGATATTTTGATACATGCATATGATGTATTATGATCAAATCTAGGTAACTGAGATTTCCATCATCTCAAGCATTTATCATTTCTTGTGTTATGAACCCTCCAATTCCACTCTTCCACTCTGCCCCTGGTAATTTTAAATCTCAGATGACATGTCATATTTTCCTACTCCTGGCTGGCAAGACCTTCCTATCTTCCAATTACAAAATGTTCTCGCCAGGTATGGTGGCTCATACCTGTATCCTAGCACTTTGGGAGACTGAGGTCGGCGGATTACCTGAGGTCAGGAGTTCGAGACCAGCCTAGGCAACATGGTGGAACCCTGTCTCCACTAAAATATAAAACATTAGCTGGGTGTGGTAATGCGTGTCTGTAGTCCCAGCTACTCGTGAAGCTGAGGCACGAGAATTGCTTGAACCTGATAGGCAAAGGTTGCAGTGAGCTGACATCATGTCACTGCACTCCAGCCTGGATGACAGAGCAAGACTGTCTCAAAAAAAAAAAAAAAAAATCACACACAAACCAAAATGTTCTCTTGTGCTACACTGCTGCTATGGAGGTTCTTGTTTGTTTTTCTCCAGTGGGCCCTCGCTCTGACTGGGCAGCACGGCATGGTCTGGGCAGGGCAGGGCAGGGCAGGGCTGGCCCAGCAGTGGAGATGGCCCACAGAGCCCAGCCTCTTCTCACACGCTGTTTATTTTGCAGGACTGCCCACGGTGGTGAAACTGGTAGACAGAAACACCTTATTAAAAGAGAGAGAAGAAAAGAGACAGGTGAGTAAAGTGAAAATGACTCAAGCTTGATATTTTTTGAAAATGTAAAAACCATTGCAGTTATTACATAGTTTACTTTTTAAGCATTGATGTTTACACTTTTTTTAAAATCCCAGTATTTATAAATGTCAGAAAGAAAAATTAACTAGTATCTTCTAATGAAGCACCTCTTTTAAAAAGATTATTCCCTCAGTTTAAGTGAAAACCAGTCACTTTTAGCAAACTGTGAAGCTGACATGTTAAGATCGCAGTCACACCTTGCCCTCACCTGGGTGGTGCGTGTCACTGATGCAGCTCCACTTCCTATGCCCAGCATACTCCCCACTTGCGCCCCACAACACTCCCAGGATTAGGGATGGTCCAAGTTCCTCGGTGCCTGATAGGAGGGAAGAACAGGAACAAAAACGCAGTGTCAGAACCTCTGGGCACAGTGTGTGGGGCACCCTGGGATGCAGGCAGCAGGATGAGAGGCACGTGGGCCCCCAGTGCACACTATGGGAGGTGGGCCTTGGGTGCTGTTGCCACCAGCAGGTGGGTCCCCAAGAGGCTTAAAGCAGGAGACCGCCGTGGAGGGCGAGTTTGGATGTCACAGTTCTCAGGAAGGAGGCTCTGGGAAGAACTGAGGAAGGAGAATCGACAGGGTGGGTGATTGACAGATGAGATGTGCAAGGTCAGGGAAGGCATCTGTGCCCAGCCCTGGACTGGCCCAAGGCACAAAGGGAGAGCTGATGCCAGATGCAAATGTGGGTGGCTGGAGTTTGCAGTGCTTTAGAGGAATGACAAACTGGAACTCTGGGGAAAGCTCCAGTGGTGAGTGGTCTGCAGGTCCATCCTGGTTGGCAGGTTGGGAGGAGCTGGGCTTGCCCTGTGAGGTTGGCTGGTGTGACTGCCTCATCAGGGCCCCTCCTCATTCCATCACAGTCACTCACCTAGCCTTGGGTCTCGCCTGCCATGCTGTGCTGTGAGGCGGCCTGGTGCTGGCTGTACAAACACCCTGGCTTGCTGCACTCCCTGGCAGAGTGCTCAGAAGCAGGAAGCAGACAAGAGGAGCGCCAGGGTGGCCCGACCAGAGCCTTGCAGGCCCTGTACTCTTTGTGCTGGCCTTTCCACTGGCCACCTTGGCTGTGGCTTGTGACTTCTAGTAGCTCCTGTTTCCCAACCAAGGGACTCTTACCTCACCACACTGCCGCGAGAAGGCATCCCCAGGCCCGAGGCACCACGGGGGAGGGATCCTGACTCCCTGTACCATTCCCACCAGCACATAAACATACCCTAACTTTTAAAGGGAAAAAGCAGAAATCCTGAGCACTGCCTCTCTGGCTCCTCCAAGCTCAGTGCCCAGCTCCTTCCTCCCCCACCTCAGCCCCTTCCCCTTGGCCGGCCCTGCCCTCCCTCCATCTACCTCGAAAGAGCTCGATCCTGTTGGCCCAGCCCCTTCCTGAGTCCCTGAGATCTTTGTGCCTTCCTGGTTTCTTTTCCCCAGCTCTGTGTGTGGAGCTCCAGGAGACCTTACCTGGTCCTGCGGCTTCTCCACCATCTATCATGTAGCCGATGGCCCAAAAACACTTGTGCCCAGCTGCCTACCTGATAGCTCCACTGGGCCGGGAAGCACCTGAAACCTAGGCTGTCCAAAGGAAATGTGAAAATGTGATTTTCAACTCCCCAAACTTGTTCCTTTTCCGTCAGTGGAGGGCATGTCTATTCGTGCAGTGGCTCAGGCCAGAACCTCCCAAAGCAACGGAGGGCCTCCCTCACCAGCACACAGCCTGCTGGCTCCACTAATAAGCTCTCCCTGCAGCATCAGGCTGCGCTCGCCCCTGCCCGGGTACTGCCTGCTGGTTGGAGTGGGCTCTGGTCTCCTCACCCAGCCCCCAAGGCTGGCCTCCACCCTCCTCTCCCCATCCTGCCCTGGGGCTCTTGCTCCTTCCCAAGTATCCCAAGACCCGCTCAGGGTAACCCTCGCAGTGCTGTCCTGGTCATCACCTGACGGATCCTCTCTCCTTAGGCCAGGCTGACCATGCTGGTCCATTTCTTCATGTTAGTGGTGCCTGGATCTTTTAGCATTGGTTCTGTTTGTCTGCCTACTGCATACCTTTGCATCTAGGGCAGGGCCAGGCACCCAGGGGTGCCACTGAGGATCCCCAAAGGGAACGGAAGAGGGTGGGTGTGCTGCCCAGCACATGGACTTGCCTCCCCACAGTGGAGTGGGCCTGGTCAGAGTTCAGCCCTCCATGCCAGGCCCTCCGGGAGGGGCTTGTTTTGCGGGACCTCTCACTCTGAGAGACGCAGCAGCCCGAGGCAGCCCTGTCTCATCTGGCTGTGTGCTGCCCCTCTAGGTTGAAGAGGAGAAGAGGAAGAAGAAAGAGGAGGCGGCCCGGAGGAAACAGGAACAAGAAGTAATGCACTTTGTTTGTTTGGGGGTGGGGGCTCCCCTGGGCAGGAGTGCACCCTGACTCCATGCCCTGTGACTCTCTGTGCCTCCGTGGACCTTAGCCAGGCCCCTGCAGACCCTCGCAGAAGGAGCTCCGCTCTCTGCCTCCACCACCTAAGGCCTGCCAGGCCCTTCTCACATCGGGTGCAGGGAAGGCCTGGCCAAGGGGAAGGCTGTGCCATTTGGTCACAAGCTCCAAGACAGCATTTACAGACTTACTACTATTAGTGGTTCTAGCAAGCTTTCCACTATTGCTGTAGAAATAACATCTCGTTTAATTTTAAATTCCTTGTATGTTCCCTCCACCTTGGCTTTCCCCTTCCCGTCTTTCGTAGCACTCTGAATCTGAGGGCTGGGAAGCAAGTTGACGGCTGGAGGTATGAGCAGATGTCGTTCACAGTGTGGAGCCCCAGGTGCTGCTCAGTGGCAGTGACTGTGCTGTGTTGTGTGTTCCAGGCAGCAAAGCTGGCCAAGATGAAGATTCCTCCTAGTGAGATGTTCTTGTCAGAAACCGACAAATACTCCAAGTTTGATGAAAATGTAAGCATCCTTCTCTTCTTTTCGGAACTTTATTAGACCACATTAAATTGGGAGGACAGGAATTTTCAATCTTGGACAAGCAGATTTTCTGTCTGTAGAAAATTTGGAATCAAATCTGACACCTGCTTTAGGTCCAGGGCCTCCTGGCCCAACTACTGAGCTCCTTCCACAGCCCAGGCAGCTAGGCAAGCCCGTGCCAGGGCCACCCCTCCACTGGTGTGGCAAGCTCTGGTTCCTAGCCCTGGGAGTTGTGGCCCGGGCCGAGATCCACCCAGGCCCTCACAAGCTGGCTGAAGTGCAGTGGTGCAGATAGGCCTCCTGCCCCCAGGTCCTTCGTCATAGCGATTCACAGCCACTGCCTCCAAACCTCTAGGCCCCTCCCTGCTGGCATTTGGATGTGTTTGCTGTGTACCTTTGGGCCGGCTGTGTCAGAACTCAGCCATGGGTAGGCTCTGAGGGGCACAGTGCCTCTCACCTTGGTCAGGAAGCACCCCCAGACTCTGGCCTCCCCTCTCCCATTCTTAGCTGCTAGAGCTGGCACTGCCAGGTCAGTGTGCCAGCACCAGATCAGTGTGCTGGCTCCAGAGCAGTGTGGTGACTGTCCAAGCAAGAAGACATGGCGGCATCAGGGAGATGCACGCTTTGAGACAGGACGGCCAAGAAAGGGGAGTCGGGCTTACCCAGGTGCAGAGGAGACCAACAGCCACTGTGCTCTGGCTTTTCAGGGTCTGCCCACACATGACGCGGAGGGCAAAGAGCTCAGCAAAGGGCAAGCCAAGAAGGTGAAGAAGCTCTTCGAGGCTCAGGAGAAGCTCTACAAGGAATATTTGCAGATGCCTCAGAATGGAAGCTTCCAGTGAGGGGCGCAGGACTGACTTTTTAAACCGTTGCGGACTAGCGGCTCCTGTCTGCCTCAGTGACAACGCTCCAATGCTCCAGTCATGCTTACAGTTGCCCTTGGGTCCTAAATTAAGAGTTGTGTTCATGTAGGTTCATGTCGTCATTGGCTCTGAGACATTATAATAAATTTTTCTGAACAGTGAGACCCTCTCTGCCTTGTTCTGCATGTTCAGCACTTGGCAGGGGGCCTGGTGGCCGGCCAGGGCCGCTTGGTCAGCAGGTCACAACCTAGGTGCTTGGGTCAGTTGAGCTGCTTCAGCTGGCCGAGGAATTTCTCCCCCATGCTGATGGCTATCGGCTAATCTCTGGTGTGTGGGCACATTTGGAGGTATTTGAGTAGGAAAAAGACAGGCTCAGACTGGCAGAGCCTGCTGAGCCCTAGACAAAGGCCACTCAGTCTGCCCTCGGGTTCTGATGAATAAACACACTGCAGGTTTTCCTAGAGCCATTCCATACTGGGCAGCAGCATAGCCAGTGGCTCAGCAGGCGGGCCCCTGGCGAGCTGCCCAGAACTGCCGTTGGAGACAGCAAGTCCAGGATGTGCATGGCTCATGGGTGAGATGTGGGGGTGTTCTCAACACAGCAGGGACCTTCTGTCCCCAGTGCCCAGTGTTGTCCTTGCCACCCTGCCCCTACACTTGGTTCACCTGGACTGAGAATCAGCACCCAGACGCGAAGGTGCTTACCCATCCTTGGCTGAGGAGGGCATAAGCAGAAGCCAGAGCCTGCTTCATGCCTGTGGAAGCTGGTGCCAGGCCATATCCATCCGGACAAAAGACAGTCATTGGTGCTGTGGACAGCCGGGGGACACTCTAGCCAGTGCACGTGGCTGGTGGCAGCAGCCCCAGCATGGGGAGTGTGGCAGTGTTGGGTTGTGGGCGCGCCGGTTCTTTGTTGTTGCCCTCCACGTGCGCTTGCTGTTTACTGCAGTAGTGTGTGACACAGCAAAAGGCTGGAACCAGCCTGTCTGTGCATCAACAGGGTGCTTGGCACAGCTTGAGAGCACCCACCCAATTATGTAGGGAGCACTAAGCTTATAAATCAATGGGGACAGTCTCTGGGTATTGATAGGTCTGACTTTGAACCTTGTCAGTGTTTTTTATATACATATATATAAATTTAAACCAGCAAGAAAGAAAAGTCCCCCAAACAAAATAAAACAAACGTGTTCAGTTATCTGTTGCCACTTAACAAATCACCCCAAAACTTCATGGCTGAAAACAACAATGATCATGTTAATAACTCATGGCTCTGGATTGACTGGACTCAGCGGATTGGTTTTCAGTTGCAGGCAGATGGGGTCATCTCTAGGTTTGTGCCTGGGTCCCATACTGGGGCTGCTTGGGCACCTTTTATCTCTGTGTGGTCTCTCTAGCTTGGCGGCTTCAGGGTGGCTGATTTCTGTCACAGCAGCCTGTAGCTCCAAAGGTGCAAGTCCTGAGAGAGAGACGGGAGCTGTCTGGCCTTTTAGGATCTAACCTCGGAGGTCATGTCCTGACTTCCACTGTCCTCCCTAGTGGAGGCCGTCACCAGGCCCACCCACGTCCATGGGGAGGGGGAGGCATAGACACCACCCTGTGATGGGCATTACTGGGTTCCAGAAGGGATGGGAAATACTACTGTGGCTATTTCAGAAAGTACCATCCGGCACAAAACGATAAATCAAATTGGCAACCTCAAGAATTTGAACTTTCTGAGAATTGGCCATTTTTTGCTACACATCTTTAATGGGGTATCTTCTAAGGTCAAAAAAGGTGCAGAAAAGTCAAACAATTCAATAGTTTGTTTTTTTTTTTTTTTTTTGAGACGGAGTCTCGCTCTGTCGCCCAGGCTGGAATGCAGTGGTCGGATCTCAGCTCACTGCAAGCTCCGCCTCCCGGGTTCACACCATTCTCCTGCCTCAGCCTCCCGAGTAGCTGGTACTACAGGCGCCCGCCACCTCGCCCAGTTCGTTTTTTTTTTTTTTGTGTGTGTATTTTTTTTTTTTAGTAGAGACAGGGTTTCACCTGTTAGCCAGGATGGTCTCAATCTTGTGACCTTGTGATCCGCCCGTCTCGGCCTCCCAAAGTGCTGGGATTACAGGCTTGAGCCACTGCGCCCAGCGCAATAGTTTTGTTGTTAGTAGTAATATTGACACTGTAATTTTCAAACTCTATATGCCAAGACAAATAAGATCACTGACACCCAGGCTGGAGTGTGGTGAAGCAATCTCAGCTTGCTGCAACCTCCACCTCCTGGGTTCAAGCTATTCTTTTGCCTCAGCCTCCCAAGTAGCTGGGACCACAGCCACGTGCCACCAAGTCCAGCTAATTTTTGTATTTCTAGTAGAGATGGGGTTTCACCATGTTGGCCAGGCTGGTCTTGAACTCCTGACCTCAAGAGATCCGCCCACCTCAGCCTCCCAAAGTGCTGGGATTACAGGTGTGAGCCACTGTGCCCAGCCTAGCAACCAAGTTTTTAATGTAAGAGAAAAAAATACAAGGATAAAAATCAAAGAAGTCAAGGAAAAGCACTTTACTATTAAATATGAATTAGAAAATATGAAGTAACTTGTGATTTTAAAAAGTAGGTTGTTTCTTGGCTGTGTAGATGGGAAGGGTGGAGAAGCAAAGCAGCCCTGGTGGCAGTGAGCAGCCCCAGCCCCGATCTGGGGCTCTAAATCCCATCTCCCTACCCCCTGGAGAAATGGCCAGTTCCAGGTCTGCAGCAGCAGGAGTAGCCAAGCACTCTTGTGCCCCAAAAGGGGAGCCTTCGAACACCAAGAAGTCAGGTCAGAAGGACACTGGACAAGCTAGTGACACATAGCAGCTGGGTGGTATGTGTCAGGGGCATTCTGCTGGGTGGAAAAGCCACCCCTGAAAGGTTGCCTACTGTGTGATTCCATGTAGATAACATTCTCAAAATCCAAGCTGTAGGAATAGAGAACAGATGGTGGTAGCTGGGGTTAAAGATGGTGGGGGGCAGGTTGGGGGAGTGACTGTACAGGGACAGCGGGGGGTGGGGGTTGGTGGGGAGGGCACGTCCATGTTCTCATTGCCATGGTGATCACACAAATCTGCATGTGTGATAACACAACGTAGAGCCACACACATTGTACCAATGTCAGTCTCCTATGTTGATCATGAACTCTGGCCAGGCAAGGTGTGACCATCAGGAAACAAATTTTGCAGTTTTCTGGGAGCCTGTACTTACTGTAAAATAAGGCTTCAGGAGCTCCTACTGGCTAAGTTTGGGACAATTTGAACATTGAAAAGAATGATTCCAGCCAGGGCAACATAGTGAGACCCCATCTCTACTAAAAATAAAAAAAATTGGCCGGTTTGGTGGTGCACTTGTAATCCCAGCTACTCAGGAGGCTGAGGTTGGAGGACTGCCTGAGCATGGGAGGTGGAGGCTGCAGTGAGCTGTGATCACACCACTGCATTCTAGTCTGGGTGACAGAGCAAGACTCTCTCAAAAAAAAAAAAAAAAAAAAAAAAAAAAAAAGATTAATCAAAACCCAGGCATCTATTTATTCTCAAAAATAGAGAAAGCGAAAACATATTGTCATTACTGGAGGTGGCTCCTGTGTCAGCTTTCTGTAGAGTTACTCATTGGTGACAGAACCAAGTATTTCACCTTGCATGGGAAGTGTATTTCAGAAATGGCCCTAGCTGAAAGGAGAAAGTTGTTCTTTCCCCAGAGATGCCAGCTAAGGGAAGAAGCACCAGGATCAGACATCTCCATTCTGCAGCCCCAAATGAAGTCATTGATTCAGGCAGGGGCTGAACATGGAAGCTGAGACCCCTGGGTGAAAGCTGGTAGGTGCTGGATAATTTCGTGGTGCCAAAGTGTCACCTTGTGCGTGGCTTGTAGGTTTCCAGGAGGGGATATGTGTTACTTTCTGATGCCGGGCTCTGGCTCTCAGCCCCCCCCCACAAAAAGAAGGATTTCCTCTAAAAGTATAAGTCAGTATTGAATGAAGCTTTTAGGCTAGGGCTCCTCAACCTTGAATGAGAATATAAACTGCCCAGGATTGCTTGTTAACACAAATTCCAGTTCAGACCTAGGAGGAGCCCGAGAGTCTGCATTCCTGCAGTCTCCCAGCTGTGGCCTGTGCTGCTGGGCTAGAGGCCCCTCAGGAGCAAGGCTGTCCAGCTCACTTCCTGTCTGCAGGAAATACTGGACCCAGAGGGACAATGCAGGTGAGGCCATGAAGCAGCCACCACACGTGTGCAGAAGGTGGGGCATTCTGCCAGATGCCCAGCTGGTGTCTTCAATATGCCTGCGTCAAAGGGAGCAGAATAGGGCATAAAAAAGGACTGGGAGAGACTCAAGAAACAAAACCACCAGGTTTGAGGGATAATCTTTGAAGGATTTGAACAAACCTGCTGTAAAGACATTTCAAGGGGGGCTGGGCGTGGTGGCTCACACCTGTAATCCCAGCACTTTGGGAGGCCGAAGCGGGCGGATCATTTTTAGTAGAGATTCCATTTCTACTAAAAATACAAAATAATTGGTTGGGCATGGTGGTGCATGCCAGCTACTCAGGAGGCTGAGGAAGGAGAATCACTTGAACCCAGGAGGTAGAGGTTGCGGTGAGCTGAGATCGTGCCATTGCACTCCAGCCTGGGCAACAAGAGTGAAACACTGTCTCAAAAAAAAAAAATAAAAATAAAAATCAAGAAATTTGAATGACCAGGTATTGGATGACAGTCAAGATTTTTGCTAATTTCGTTAGTGTGGTGATGGCAGCTGCCTCCAGAGGTGTCTTTAATGAGATACAAAGTAGCCTGAAGCCGGTAACTCAGTATCCTTCAGCCAAGGAAACTGATGAAGCCCAGCGGTCACCCCAGCAGCAGCAATCCCTTCCACAGTGTATCCTCTCTACCAGCCTGTGCTGGAAACCATGTATCAAATGTCCTGACAACCGGGCCATGAGGAAATACCCTTGTCTGTAGCTGCCACGACTGGGGTGAGCGGAGGTTGGCCCAAGGCCACGGTGCCATCCAAGGAGACAGGAAGGAGTGGCCTGTGCCCCCCCGTTTCCAGTGGTGAGTGCACAAAAACGTATTCAGATCGCCAGGGGCACACCTGGTCCCCACAGCTGAGGAAGGCCTGGCTCTACCTGGACTGGAGTAGGGTCAGGCTGTGGCCCCTGTTTCACACCCCCTCCCCCATTCAGAGTAATTCTGGGCCGATTTTCTGCCTGGAGTTTACCCCCTCTGAGTGCCCACTACCCGGTGTGCCTTCTCCCTGCCCTCCCCTAACTTCCTCCAGTCTCCCCAGGTTGGGTCGAGGGCCTGCAGTGACAACAGGCTGGCTGGCCAGGCCACTGGCTTGGTCCCCAAGAGGACCCCAGCACCTCCCTACCCTGCAGTATCTTGCTGTCAGGCTGCAGCAGATCCTTCTTGATCAATGTGGGGTGGACACTTTTCTTAACTTGTATAATATTAGTTTGCCTGTGAAGTGTTTCTTTTGTGTACATGGAAGCTCTGTTCAGCTGTAAGAGCCAGATTTACATCTTCCTGTTTTTCCACAAAGAGCAATCTTTGGTGTCTTTACTATAAAAAGTCATGTATTCATTATTTAAAAATAAATAATATAGCAAATTTCCAATATAAAGTAGAAACTGAAAGGCCCTGTGCCCTGCCTCTCAAATCCCTGCAACATTTGGGGTACAGTCCTCCAGATGCCTTCTTTCCGAGGCTGTGAAGTTTACAAAGTCACTCCCTGACTGTGCACCCCGCTTTTGTGCGCAGTACACCATGGGTGTTTTCTGTTCTCCATACACCAGAAGAAACCTGCCACCTCTCTTGGATGTCTCCAGGGCCCCACTTTGTTAATGCCCCATAGGCTGAGCCACCACCCTACTGAGGAGGATTTGGGCATTTCTGAGGCCTAGGCTCCAGCTCTTGGCGGCTGCGAGGTCGTTTGAGGAGTAGCGCCCCGCCGCAGGTGAAGGGCATGGTCCCCTCCAGGGCCAGAGCCACTTAGCTGGGGGCATTACAGGGGTTTCTCTGTTTTCTCCTCTGTTTAATGGGACAGTGATTCCTGCCTCTACTTCCAGGCCAAGGTGTAGCCATTGTCAGTAGCACCCAGGTAAGGGCACAGCTCGCCAAGTGCCAGGCACTTTTCCAGGTGCTGGCCACGTGAAGGAGAAACACGTGGTGTCTGTCCAGGACTGTCTCCCGGAACCCCACTGAGCACAAGGCAGCCAGGAGCAGAACCACAGGCAAGGCAGCCTCTGGAGGGGACTCCTGATCTCCAGGTTGGAGAAGGCTGAGATGGCGGAGGGGTTGTAGACAGGTGGGCTCATGCCTGAGGCCTGGCAGAGGCAGCGCTGGGAAAACGGATGAAACCCACCGAATGCTGGCTACCCTGGGAGTCCTGATCCCAGTGGTCCTCAGCCCTGGTTGCATGTCTGTCATCTGGGGACTTCTTTTTTTTGACACAGGGTCTTGGTCTTGCTCTGTCACCCAGGCCACTGCATGATCACAGCTCACTGCAGCCTCCAACTCCCAGGCACAAGTGATCCTCCCACCTCAACCCTCAAGCAGCTGGGACTATAGATGCACCACTATGCCTGGCTAAGTTTTAGATACTTGGTAGAGATGGGATCTCATCGTGTTGCCCAGGCTGGTCTCAAACTCTTGCGTTCAAGCAATCTGCCCATTCGACCTCATTACCTAATTGCATCTGTGAAGACTCTTATTTCCAAATGAGAACCTTCTAAGGAGAGAAACCACCAACCACCAAGAGAAAAACACCACCACCACAATCATTCCAGTTCCAGCAGATCTCGCAGGGAGCAGGTCCAGCTGCCCCCAGCCCCAAAGCCCAGCTCCCTCAGAGGCTCCACCCACCCGGATGCCACCCCCTACCAACCCCAACATCCAGGAGCAGCTGGATCCCATTACTGCAAATGGACTAGAGACTTTATTAGACGGGAGGAAGGACCCTCAAAACTTCAAATGCCCAGGTTCTTGTGTCGTTTCTTTCCTTGTTTATGCTTCCACAAAGCATAAAGCATGACCATTGTAGAAAAGTCTGAAGGTCTAAATAAGTAAAATAGGAATTGAGAGCACACACACCCTCTCCTAAAACACAGATGGCCAGACAGGACTGAGCACGCTGTGTGGGTCAGGGCTCAGCCATGCACTGGTCACCTCTGAGGGGTTTTTATGGTTTTTGTTTTAATTAGTTTCTTTTTCTTTTCTTTTTTTTTTTTTTTTTTTTTTTTTTGAGACGGAGTCTCGCTCTATTGCCCAGGCTGGAGTGCAGTGGCACGATCTCGGCTCACTGCAAGCTCCACCTCCCCAGTTCACGCCATTCTCCTGGCTCAGCCTCTGGAGTACCTGGGACTACAGGCCACCATGCCCGGTTAATTTTGTTTTTGTATTTTTAGTAGAGACGGGGTTTCACCGTGTTAGCCAGGATGGTCTCGATCTCCTGACCTTGTGATCTGCCTGCCTGCGCCTCCCAAAGTGCTGGGATTACAGGCATGAGCCACCGCGCCTGGCCTCTTTTTCTTTTCTTTTCTTTTCTTTTTTTTTTTTTTTTTGAGACTGAGTCTTGCTCTGTCGCTGAGGCTGGAGTGCAATGGCACGATCTTGGCTCACTGTCTTGGCTCACTGCAAGCTCCGCCTCCCGGGTTCATGCCATTCTCCTGCCTCAGCCTTCCGAGTAGCTGGGACTACAGGCGCCCGCCACCACACCCGGCTAATTTTTTTGTATTTTTAGTAGAGACGGGGTTTCAAACTGTGTTAGCCAGGATGGTCTCGAACTCCTGACCTCGTGATCTGCCCACCTCGGCCTTCCAAAGTGCTGGGATTACAGGCGTGAGCCACCGTGCACGGCCTCTTTTTTGTTTTTTTTGAGACAATATACCCCTCTGGTTACCTAGGCTGGAGTGCAGTGGCCCAATCTCTGCTCACTGCAGCCTTGACCTCACCGGCTCAGGTAATTCTCCTATCTCAGCCTCCCAAGTAGCTGGTATTACAGGCCTGAGCCACCACGCCTGGGGAATTTTTTTTTTTGGAGCGGGGGAAAGGTGCTCTCACTATGTTGCCCAGGCTGGACTTGTTGTCTCTACCTCCCAGAGTGCTGGGTTTACAGGCCTGAGCCATGGTGCTCCACATTAAATTCTTTTTAGAGATGAAGTTTCACTATGTTGCCCAGGCTGGACTTGAATTCCTGGGCTCAAGGGATCCTCCTGCCTCAGCCTCCCAGGTTACCTCTGAGGTTTATAATTGACGCTATGTTCTTAATCCCTCAACCAGAAGCCTTTAGATGGTTACAAATTTTCCCCATTACAGGCATGACTTGCTAATAATAATAATTAGCAATTATTTCAAAAGTAACCTCACCCCCAAAAAAAGAACGTTTCTGAAAAAATGCACAAAAGACTTGAAGACCTCCAATGGCACGGTTGAACATGGAAATGACTAGCCTCAAAAGCCCCCAGCGCAGGGGTTATTTTCCGATCAAATCGGACGTCTTTCTACAAAATGTGATGTGGAGAGGCTGGGGCTATTACCTTCACCCCAGCCCAGGGGGCACCCTGAGAGGGAGAACAGGGTGGGCGAAACGGGCCAGCTCCTCCCCAGCCCCCCGCCCTGCTCTGCTTCAGGGGCCTGATCTGAGGGCCCAGTGCGCACTGTTTTTCCTCCTTGTCCGACAGTGTCTCCCCCAGGCCAGAACTAGGCTGCTGGGACACTGCGGGGCTCAGGGCGTGCGGGAAGAGACGCAGGAAGTGGGTAGTTCCGTCGTGTCCGCGGAGGCGACCCAGCCCCGACCTTTTCGCAGAGGAAGTGTTATCCAGCCTGGGACCTGGGGGATGAGCAGGGGTTAAGCTTAGGTCCCAACCACTAACGGGACTGGTTGAAAACGGCTCCCAGGCGGTGGGGCCCCCCGCGATGTTCTCAAGGAGTAGCGCCAGGGGACGACGTGGGAGGTGGGGTTCTCACACCAGCGGGCGCACGGACGGCTGGAGGCACCGACCCGCCGCGGACGGGATTGAACTAGGGAACTGGGAGGGCGCAGGAGATAAAGACGGCCGGGACCCACGGAGAGAGGTGGTGCCCAGTGTCCCGCGAGGATGCAGTGCCAACTGGGGAGGGTCCCGGGAGCGGGGACCCAGGCCCGCGCAGAACCACACACGTGGTCTGCACCTCGCCCCGCCCCATCTAAAGAGGCGGAGGAACGCAGGGCGAGGGCAGCGCGGAGGAATATTTGCATAAGGCGGGGCGATTCTTCGGTGGCTTCTGATTGGCTGCCGTCTGCGGCGCGAAGCGCAGTTGACTTGCGCCGCGCTCGCCCAATCGCAGCCTGTCTTGCTCGCGGAGAGAAGAGCTAGGAGCCTCGGCCAATGGGAGGCGGCGTTGTTGGCGGCCACGGCGGCGCAGCCCCAAAGCGAGCGAAGCCAGGGTCGCCGCCAGTGCCGCAGGAGGCGTGAGGTGCGGAGACGCGGGTGCTGGGCCGGTAACGGCGGCTGGGGAGGGCGGCTGGGCCGGGGCGGGCGGGAGGGGCCTCGGGGCCGGCGCGGGCGCGGCGGGCGGCCATCTCTGGAAGCCGCGGGGCGGTGGGGCAGGGGCGGGGCCGCGTCCTCGTCAGAGCAGGTAGCGGCGGCCGCGGCGGGCCTGGAGCCTGGGGCTTGGAGCTTGGGGCCTGGAGCCCGGGCCTGGGGCGCTGGCGGGCGGCCCCTCCCAACTCCCGGCGCGCCTCTCCCGGCTGCCGGCCCCCCTGAAGGTCAGGGCGCTTTGTTCTGCGCCGCGGGCGGCCTCCTGGGCGGCGGCCCCGCGGAGGAGGCGAAGACGGCTAGAGGCGGCGGCCGCTCAAATCTCCCGCTAGCCCGGCCCGCCCCGCGTGCGGGGGCCGCGGCGGTTACACGGCCGGGCGCGCCGGAGCGTTCAGGCTTCCCGTTTTTAAGGTGGAGACGTCCAGGACCTCTTTATTAGATGTTGATGAATTTGAGTTTTTCCGTAGGGCGATGGTCATCGTGAGCCTCTGTGGGGTCAGGCTGCGCTAACTGGGGTTTTGATGTCAGTTTGGTGTGGCCGAGGGCATGTCTGACGGGGAAGAAAGTCCTTGGCGTTGCTTCTTAGCTGTTGGGAGCTGTGCGGTGCGAGCGAGATGGGCGGCGTGCGCTCCCCGAGGACTGGCCTGAGTAGCCTTAGACTAGTTACTTGCGGGACTTGGTTTCCCAGCCAAGGTGGGCAGCAAGTCTGTTTACTGTTTAAAACCGTCTTTCACAAGGGAAAAGCAAAATCTCCAAAAAAAAAAAAATTGTACATGTTATGAATGGAAAAGTGCCATGCTTTTCTTTCAGTTCAGAGATGGTGAAAGAGGTCACATTTGTATTTTTTGACCTGACCAGTGTCTTTGTTTTTTTCAATTTTCCCCTTCTAAATGCTTTCCGTTCACCCCAGCGAAGGATGGCCTGGTCATGATAAGACTTTTCACCGTCCACACTTCACTAAGTCTGATTGCGGGGCAGGAGGCAGACAAGTTTAGGGTCCAGGAAAGGGGACTCCAGCCTTGGGACCTTTAGACCCTAACGTGTGTGTCACATCACCTGCCTGAGTGACTCTGCGCTCCTCTGGCAGGAAGGTCCGCCATTTCATTATGTTCTCGGCAGAATCGTCGGGGCACATTCATCTGTGCTGTTCACATACCCAGTCTGCATTACTTTTTCCTGTAGTAATCCCTGTCTCATCTTCTTGCATTAGGTGTACGGTATAAAATAGACTTTTAAAAGTTATCTTACCTTAAAAATATACAAGTATGTAGATGAGGTTGTTGGACCTTAAAGGTAAGTCTTTTTAAGTTACTGCCTTGCAATAGGAACTATATCTCTAAATGACTAATACCTTCACTACGCACCAGGGACTCCTTCAGCCTGTTTGCGTGTATTAACTCATTTCGTAATCTAATAACTTGTGAGATAGATAGTATTGTTTTTCCATTTAACTACTCTGGAAGCTGAGGCCCTAGGAGGTTACGTATAATGACTTGTCCAAAGTGATAAAGCTTAGGTAAAGACCCAGGCAGTTTTAACTTTACCCAGGGTTACTGCTTCTGTAGAGGGAATGAAAGAATTTTTAATCAGAAGTTGTTTTCATCATTGTACTAAGCCTCACTGAACTCTAGCTTACGAGGTTTTGAGCTGGTTGATCATTTCCATCTCAAATTATTCCACAGCATGCCAAATGCCTCCTGTAGTAGAATTTTGAGATTCAGACCGGGATGAGCAATTACTAATAGAATAAATAATATGCAAATGTAAAATGAAGTTAAGAGAAAGGAACGTGGTGATAGAATCGGGATATATTCCAAAGATAAAATGAGTGACTACAGAGAGAGAGAAAAGTTAGTTATTTAGTAGTAGTTCACAAGTTTACTTAGAGACATTTTTACTAGAATTTTAGGGCCTCATGATGTGATTTTTATGGACCGTTTTAACACGTTACTGCTTTTTTTTTTTTTTTTTTTTTTTTTTTTTTTGAGACGGAGTCCCACTGTATCGGCAGGCTGGAGTGCAGTGGTGCGATCTCCGCTCACTGCAGCCTCCGCCTCCCGAATTCAAGCAATTCTCCTGCCTCAGCCTCCCGAGTAGCTGGCACTGCAGGCGCCCACCACCATGCCCGGCTAATTTTTGTGTTTTTATTAGAGACGGGGTTTCACCATGTTGGCCAGGATGGTCTCGATCTCTTGACCTCGTGATCCACCCGCCTCAGCCTCCCAAAGAGCTGAGATTACAGGGGTGAACCACCGTGCCCGGCCTACTGCTGTTTTAAATAGCTGTTATTACATATCCAGTTGCAGCCTTTTTTTTTTTTTTCTGGTTGAGCAGTGTTATTGCTTCAGAATGTCTGCAGTTATTTGTGCCTATATGTCATGGCATCTTAACACTTTTGTGAATTTTGTTTTGTAAGCTTTAAATCCGGTACTATTTTTCAGAATGAATATGGAGTAGTCATTGGAGAAATTGGTTGAATTCTTTGCAGTAGCAAATAAATTGTATTCATTTTTAAGTTTGATAACCTTGGTAAACTGAATTCTGCAAAGTTTACACGTGTTTTAGGATCCCCTCAAAATGTACAGGGCATTGTGTTTTGCAAAATAGCCATTTAGCCATCAGATTCTTCTGTAGAATTTTGATCTTTTTGCCCATGTGAGAGGTAGTTCTTATTTGTATGGAGATTAAGTACCTGCGGATGGGATATGTTCATCACCACTTTACAGTATGAATTTGAACTTGAAACTGAAGTGAAAACTTTTCTGTTAACCTGTCAGAGTTTTTAGTAGCCTCTTGTTATTGACCACATATTAATTCCCTATGTTAGTTATTCGAAGCTAAGTGTGGGGACTGAAATCTTTGTTTTTCTTATTTTGAGCAGTTGATAGTCTCTAGCATCAGGAGGAGTTGACCTCAAATATGTATGTATATATAGTAGTGCTTTTCTTCCTTCTCTTTCGTTGTCTGCAGTTTAAAAACTGTTGTGATAAGTTTATGTTGTACTTCCAAAAATGTTGCCAAAGAGCCTATATTTTTCCATTTGTTTTGGAAGAAAATTACTTTGTGGGCAAGAAGGTGATTTAAATTCCTGACGGCCTAAGAGGCGTCCGCTGTGTGAAATAGGCCGCTGCTGTTAGTGCTTGAGATCGATGATGGTTTGTATTTGGTTAAGACACAGCGATGGACTTGTTGGGAGTTTGGCCTGAGATCGCTAGCTGAGGAATGCTTGCTTTTTTTCTTGAAGGGAAATGTGTTTTAGGCATCCAGAGTAAAAAGCTGGTGTTACTTAGTTTGATTCTTCGACCACTATGGTGATAGGAAGTAGCCAGTCTGTGCAGGAAACTGCTGTTATCCGGCCTCAACTTAGTTTTTGTGGGACCTCTTGAGGTTAGCAAATTTATGCCTCCCGAAACTATAGTTGTAGGGTTTGTCTTTGAGCATATAGTAATGGAAAAACCCTTATCAATAGGTAGATAGTAAATGATTTTGTATTTGGCTGCTATGAAATTTTTAAGAAACAGTTTGTGGTGATGTGAATTTGTTTTCATCTGGCAGTCACTGGTTTTTCCACCCTGCCCTCTTAAGAGAACAGGGTTGCTTTAATTTGTTTGCCAGAACTTTAAATTTTGCATTTAGTAACAACAGAGGCATTGTGTTTTTGTAGTATGAAAACAACGAAAGATCACTTTGTGAACTTTACTTTTTGATATTGACCACTTGCTGTGTAGCCTTAAATTTCTTACAAGTATCCCCTGTTAACTGTTAAACACAAAATCTATGTTCATTTCATGTTCTTGGGACCTTTAAAAATGCAGCGTGCATTATCCGGAAAAGCCTGTTCAAAAACAAGGTGAGATGGTTTTTGTTTAATAAACTTGTGGTAGAAAGAATGACTGTACACTTTTATGTGCAAAGGTTTTAAGTATAATAATTAAAATAGTACTTGTTTACTCAGTTACTGAAAAGTAGCTTTCAGTGATTTGCATCTATTTCCTTATTCATGAGCGTCTTCTATGTGCTGGGCACAGTTCTAGGTACTGGGGTCTCCCGCTGAATAAAACAGAAGTCTTTGCCCTTGTTTCTGCTGTGGGAGACAGACTAACAAGTTAGATGGTGGCAGGTGCTTTTGAGAAACAGTGGAGAGGAGTAGGGACTTTGGTGGTTGCAATTTGAAATAGGTAGAGAGGGAAATGCCTTACTTTCAAGATGACAAGATCTTACGGTGTCTCACTCTGTCTCTCAGGCCGAAGTGCAGCGGCACAATCTCGGTTTACTGCAAGCTCTGCCTCCTGGGTTCACGCCATTCTCCCGCCTCAGCCTCCCGAGTAGCTGGGATTACAGGCGCCTGCCACCATGCCCGGCTAATTTTTTATATTGTTTAGTAGAGACGGGGTTTCACTGTGTTAGCCAGGATGGTCTCGATCTCCTGACCTCGTGATCCGCCCGTCTCGGCCTCTCAAAGTGCTGGGATTACAGGCATGAGCCACTGCACCTGGCCGACAAAATCTTTTAATATGTATTGGATTAAGAAGTTAGCGTCATTGAGTCATATACTAATGAACTGCCCAGAAAAGAAGGGTGGAGGAGATGGGAGTTTACGCCACAAGTAAACGTAGTGTTTCAGTTAAGGAAAGGAAATCATTTTTTACTTTCTTGAAACCCCAGGGCGTGGCACCCTACAAGTCTCTGAAGAGAGTCTGCTGCTGTTTGGAGGCAGGTATTTCAGTAGATCTTGTAACCAAACCTCAATGACTAAAGCAGTGTCTCTCTGTGTCTTCAGAAACTGCTTGAGACAGGCACGTGTGTGCATGGAGTCCCGGACACCATGCATGCTGTGTACTGGTAACACAGAGACAAGCTGTCACTTGCTAGCAGTAAGTTAAGCAAAGATTTCTTGGCAACCAGTCTCATCCCAAGTCTTGTGCTGGGCCCTAGAACCGCTGCATTGGGCAAGTAGACAGGCTCCCTGCCCTCGTGGAACTTGTTCTTTAGTGGGCAAACGTGTATTATTCATTGCTTTTTTTTTTTGGAGTTGGAGTCTCGCTCTGACACCCAGGCTGGAGTGCAGTGGCATGGTCTCAGCTCACTGCAACATCTGCCTCCCAGGTTCAAGCAATTCTGTCTCAGCCTCCCGAGTAGCTGGGATTACAGGTGCCTACCACCACGCCTGGGTAATATTTGTTCTTTTTAGTAGAGATGGGTTTCACCATATTGGTCAGGCTGGTCTCGAACTCCTGACCTCAGGTGATCTGGCCACCTGGGCCTCCCAAAGTTCTGGGATTACAGGCGTGAGGCGCCGTGCCCAGCCTGTTCATTGCTTTTAAACAGTATCATGGGCCTGGCACGGTGGCTCATGCCTGTAATCCCAGCACTTTGGGAGGCTGAGGTGGGCAGATCACCTGACGGTCAGGAGTGTGAGACCCTCTCCAGCCTGGGCGACAGAGCAAGACTCCACCTCAAAAAACAAAACAAAACAAAAAACATTATCGTGGAAAGTTTAACAACATGATTAACTTCTGATCCTGGAGAGTGGTAATGGTAGCCTGGATCAGGAGTCTACTGGTCAGGGCAATAAAAATGGAATCTGAAGTGTCTCAGGGCTTCGTATAATTGTCAGGTTTTGTGGGTGGGGGTGTTGGGGTGTCCTGCAGGGGTATCTTGATTCCTTCTGAGAACAGATCATTCCTTTGTCCCTTCTGATGTCCTAATCTAAAACACTACTCCTGGAAGATTTGAACCTGTACCCAGTGACCGGTCAGACTCCCTCTTGGATTGAGAATGTTGGATTGCCATTCCTCAGACTGAATGTGGGCCAAGCAATTGTGCTTTAGAAATTTATCTTAGAGGCTGGGCGTGGTGGCTCATGCCTGTAATCCCAGCACTTTGGGAGGCTGAGGCAGGTGGATCACCTGAGGTCGGGAGTTCAAGACCAAGCTTGGCCAACATGGTGAAACCCCGTCTCTACTGAAAATACAAAAAAAAAAAAAAAAAAGCGCCACTCGGGAGGCTGAGGCAGGAGAATCGCTTGAACCCGGGAGGTGGAGGTTGCAGTGAGCTGAGATCGCGCCTCCAGCCTGGGCAACAAGAACAAAACTCTATCTCAAAAAAAAAAAAATTACTACCATCCCTAATTTTGTAGGATTTATAGGATGTAAGGAAATTATAAGGAGTCTTGTGAAAACAGTAATTACATTTGAATTAATTTTAATCCTTCAGTTATCTCCCATAAAGACACTGAGGACCTTTGAGTTTATTAAGACAGAGTAAATATATAAAAGTTTTGGGGAGTATGACCACACTGTCTTTTGTCTCTCAAGCATGGCCCAATTTTTTTTCCTTTCTTTCTTTTTTTTCTTTTTTTTTTTTTTTTTTGAGACTTGTCACCCAGGCTGGAGTCTAGTGGCGCCATCTTGGCTCGCTACAACCTCTGCCCCCCAGGTTCAAGCAGTTCTCCTGTCTCAGCCTCCTGAGTAGCTGGGACCACAGGCGTGTGCCACCATGCCCAGCTAATTTTTGTATTTTTAATGGAGATGGAGTTTCACCATGTTGGCCAGGCTGGCCTCGAACTCCCGACTTCATGTGATCCGCTCGCCTTGGTCTCCCAAAGTGCTGCCCAATTTTATAGTTACTCTAGCTATAGAGTAGATGTTTTCAGTTCAAAATTAGGAATGTAAGGTTATATTTTGTTACAAAAATCTTTTAAAATTTCATATGAAAACAGTTGTTTGGCCGGGCGCGGTGGCTCAAGCCTGTAATCCCAGCACTTTGGGAGGCCGAGACGGGCGGATCACGAGGTCAGGAGATCGAGACCATCCTGGCTAACACAGTGAAACCCCGTCTCTACTAAAAAATACAAAAAACTAGCCGGGCGAGGTGGCGGGCGCCTGTAGTCCCAGCTACTCGGGAGGCTGAGGCAGGAGAATGGCCTAGACCCGGGAGGCGGAGCTTGCAGTGAGCTGAGATCCGGCCACTGCACTCCAGCCTGGGTGACAGAGCAAGACTCCGTCTCCAAAAAAAAAAAAAAAAGAAAACAGTTGTTTGGGGTAAAAGGAAGTTAATCCATAAAGAGGATTGTTACAGTGTCTAATATAAATAAAAGAACATTTGTGTAATCATGGGGATTCATTTTTTTTTCTCAACCCAATTAAAGATAAAAATTTGCTTGCCAGTTCAGATTTAGAATTGTAGACACAGTTAAAGTTTTTGATCTTGGGAGGGAATCTGAACTTTAGAAAGCTTAAAACATTCTTCTGCCTGGTATCCCTGTTATAATTTAATTTGATTGTCTTTTATTTGTTTTTAATTATTAACACAAAAATTATATTTATGATGTATAATGTGATGTTTTGAAGTATACATTGTGGAATGGCTAAGTCAAATTAATTCACATTAAGTGATATACTGATTCTGACAAGAACACTTAAAATCTGCTCTCAGCAATTTTTCAATTATGTGATACATTGTTAACTATAGTCACCAGATTGTATAGATCCCTGGATTGCCTTTTAAAAGTGAGAGAACGTTCTGGATGAGTCTTTGGGCTCTGGTTTTATAAAACTAATATTAAACTGAACATATCAACATTTAAAACAAACATTTATTTTCCTCACACCTGTATATTTGATAGTTCCTTATAACTTTCTGTTTTAAGGGTGATAGGGATTGTTAAACAAAAATAAATAATTTGTGTTGCTGAAACTTGACTGAATTCTAGCTTGTTTATAATACCACCACTCTATGTTGTCTTTCCTTATACAGGTTGAGCACTCCTGATCCCAAAATCAAAAGTCCAAATGCTCCAAATTCTGAAACTTTGTTAGTGTTGACATTGATGTTACAAGTGGAAAATTACACACCTGACTTCATGTGATGGGTCACTATTAAAACTTTGTTTCATGCACAAAATTATTTAAAATAATGGTGTATAAAATTACCTTCAGTCTGTGTGAATAAGATGTGTAGGAAACATGAATGAATTTCATGTTTAGATTTGGGTCCCATCCCCAAGATACCTGATCATGTTTGTACAAATATTCCAAAATCTGAAACACTTCTGGTCCCAAGCATTTCAGATAAGAGATACTCAACCTGTATAAAGGGTGCAGTGTTTAAAGTAACTCAGTATGTTGGTTTCATATCAAGGAATAGATACAGTCTATATGCATGACGGTTACAAAAGTGAAAAGAGACCTGGCCTGCTGTTATGTACTAGGCAATTTATCTTCATTAACAGCTTTTCAAGTAGCCACTGAAGGTTTTGGATGATGATACTGAGATACAGAGGAAGGTTCTGCAGAAGAGCGTGAGTGGAAATGAGTATGGGGAAGTAGACAGGGTCTGAATTGATAGGAATGTGTATTCTGCAAAAGGTGATGGGGGAACCACTGAAGTGTGTTTTTTGTTAGTGTTTTGTTTTGTTTTTGTTTTTGTTTTTTGTCTTCGAGACGGAGTTTTCGTTCTTGTTGCCCAGGCTGGAGTGCAATGGCGCAATCTCGGCTTACTGTAAACTCCGCCTCCCGGGTTCAAGAGATTCTCCTGCCTCAGCCTCCTGAGTAGCTGAAATTACAGGGGTGCGCCACCATGCCCGGCTAATTTTGTATTTTTAGTAGAGATGGGTTTCTCCATGTTGGTCAGGCTGGTCTGGAACTCCCAACCTCAGGTGATTCACCTGCCTTGGCTGGGATTACAGGTGGGAGCCACTGTGCCTGGCCGCCATTAAAGGGTTTTTGAATGTTCACTGACTAGAGCTGGGTTTGGGTTGCTGCTGTAGTCGTGGTGGTGAGCATAGCCAGCCATTGTAGGATTTGTTGCGCCTTTTTTTTTTTTGAGACAGGGTCTTTCTCTGTTGTCCAGGCTGGAGTTCAGTGGTGCAATCATAGCTCACTGCAGCTGCCAGGCCTCCAGCTCCTGGGCTGAAGTGATGCTCCTGTCTCAGCCTCTCAAGTAGCTGGGACCAGAGGCATCATCTTCCGTGTCCGGCCTCTTTTTTTTTTCCCCCTGTTTCTGTTTTGAGACAGTCTCACTCTGTCTCCCAGGCAGGAGTGCAGTGATGTTATTTCAGCTCACTGCAACCTCTGCCTCCTGTGCTCAAGCGATTCTCCTGCCTCAGCCCCCTGAGTAGCTGGGACTACAGGTTCACACCACCATGCCTGGCTAATTTTGTTTTGTTTTGTTTTCCTTTCTTTTTTTCTTTTTTCTTTTTTTGTAGAAACAGGGTTTCCCCATGTTGCCCAGGCTGGTCTGAAACTCCGGAGCTTCAGGCAATCTGCCCACCTTGGCCTCCCAAAGTGCTGGGGTTATAGGCATGAACCACTGTGCCTGCTGCACTTTTTTTTTTTCTTGGTTTTCATCTTCTTCATTAAAATGTAATTTAGTTTTTTGAAAAAGTGTGTAATACTTGTTGTATTTTGAATCTTAAAAATAGCACATTTTATTTCTAAACAAAAATTTTAAAAAGTAGTTGAGTTAATACAGAACAGTCATAGATCATAATTAGAGCTGTTTTTGTTAAATATAGAGGGTTTTTTTGTTGTTGTTGGTTTGTTTTACCCTAAACAACCATGGTTCTGTGGTTTGGGCTTCACTCAGGTACTGAAGAATGAATATTGACCAGTTTTCTGCTGGAACAATCCCTTAGCAAGGCCCTCAGGTGTATTTCCCACATCTGAGTTTAAGGAACTTTATAACCACAACTGGGTTATTTTACATTTAAGGACCTTTTTAAGCTATGCATTTAGCTGTTACTTTAAAAGCATTTAGATTAGATTTTGAAATTGTATAGGCCAGGCATGTTGACTCACACTTGTAATCCCAACACTTTGGTAGGCTGAGGTGGGAAGATCTGTTGAGGCCAGGAGTTTGAGACCAGCCTGGGCAACTTAGCCAGACCCTAGCTCTACAAAAAATAAAATTAGCTGGGCATGGTGGCATGTGCCTATTGTCCCTGCTACTCAGGAGACTGAGATGGGAGGATTGCTTGAGCCCAGGACGTTGAGGCTGCAGTGAGCCAGGATTGCATAACTACACTGCAGCCTTGGTGACAGATTGAGATCCTGTCTCAAAAAAAATGATAAATTTTTTTTAGTTTTATTTATATCAAGTTCTGTTTAAGAAGTAAATGCCCTAGAACACACCCTTAATATTCAGCTACAATGTCATCTAATTCTACCAATATAGAAATAATCATCTTTTAAAGTGGGATAATACTGAGTATATTACACAAGGTTTTTACACAAGCAGTACATCCTCAGTGTAGAAGTAATGGAAGATACGGAATAAATGCAATTAGAAAATAATCCCATAAGCTTGAAAGTGTAAACACTAGTAAATGCTTTGAATTACTCTAAAATAATTGGGCTATCATTAATATATGTTTGTGTTGCCAAATGTATTATAAAAAATAAGGCAAATTAGAATTGACATTATTCTGAAGTCTGATTATTTTAGTGCCAATAAGAGAGTTTTTTTTTTTTTTTTTTTTTAGATGGAGTTTCACTCTTGTCGCCCAGGCTGGAGTGCAATGGTGCGATCTCGGCTCACTGCAACCTCCGCCTCCTGGGTTCAGGTGATTCTCCTGCCTCAGCCTCCCAAGTAGCTGGGATTACAGGCATGCGCCGCCATGCTCGGCTAATTTTGTAGTTTTAGTAGAGACGGGGTTTCACTATGTTGGTCAGGCGGGTCTTGAACTCCTGACCTCAAATGATCCACCCACCACGGCCTCCCAAAGTACTGGGATTACAGGCCAAGAAATTTTTTTTTGTTATTTTTTTTTTTTTTTTTTTTTTGAGGTGGAGTCTCGCTCTGTCGCCCAGGCTGGAGTGCAGTGGCCGGATCTCAGCTCACTGCAAGCTCCGCCTCCCGGGTTCACGCCATTCTCCTGCCTCAGCCTCCCGAGTAGCTGGGACTACAGGCGCCCGTCACTATGCCCGGCTAATTTTTTGTATTTTTTAGTAGAGACGGGGTTTCACCGTGTTAGCCAGGATGGTTTCGATCTCCTGACCTCGTGATCTGCCTGTCTCGGCCTCCCAAAGTGCTAGGATTACAGGCTTGAGCCACCGCGCCCGGCCAAGAAATGTTTTTATGAGTAAAGTATGTGTGTGATGAAATGCACAGATCTGAAGTGTACAGTTTAATGAGCTTTAACAAATTATACACCGAGGTAACCTCAGTCAAGATCTAGAACATTTTCATCACTCTAGAAAGTTCCCTCCTGTCCCTTCTAGTGGACTCAATCCCATAGACAACCATTGTTTAAAAAGTATATTGAACAAGTATTTTTGTTATATGAATATAATTATTACAACTCTTTTTAATTTATAGGGGATAAAAACATTCAGATGGCAGATCACAGGTAAGCCAAAGTGGACTTTGTTTATTGGAGTTTAAAATTCAGTTGGTGAGCAACAGCCAAGCCATATTTCAATAAATATTAGAATCAAAGTTAAATGCATTTCAGAGTCTAGCTGATGGCTCTTTTCTTGTGTATGTATTTGAGCACATAAAGAAATTACTTCAGACATGAACAGTGCCTCAGATGTTGATACTTACAGATCTTTTATGGAAAGCAATCATTTTGCTCTCCATGCTTTAACAAAACCCCTGGGGTGAAGTCAGGTAATTTTGACACTATCCTAACGGTCTGTAGTTGTCAGTGATCAAGTGGGAGATTTTGTTTTGTGGATTGAGGGTTACTTTTAGTTGTGTATATTGTTTGATGTTTATTTTTTATGAGGGAGGTATGTCCAGGCATCTTTGAAAACTGTTTCATGGCTTATTTTACATTTGTTGTAGCTAATTTTACAAAGCCACTTTGGACACTGTCTTAACTTCGTAAGACTGCCTTACTCTGTCTGATCACATGAGCTGCTGACCAAACAGTAACATGTTTGTTGGTTGATGGGTTTGGTTTGAGGGTTGGGAGCAGATTTTTTGAGGAAAGAAGCTGTAGAAATGAAAGCTGTCTAAGAAGCTTTGGCTAAGGTTGGAAATAAGAACTTTGTAGGGCTTTATGTTTGGGAGACGAGGGGGGTGTTAAGTAGTAGAATATTTTTATAGCAGGGAGGACAGCCTCTGAGATGACACATGCACATTAGTAGTTGTCTTCTCAAATCTGACGTCACTGTAGAGATGCCTCTTAATATATTGAATAAGAAACGTCCATTTGTGCTACTTCTTTGGAGCTTTCTTGACAATGATACTTTTTAAACGTACCGTTGTTTTAGTTTTTCAGATGGGGTTCCTTCAGATTCCGTGGAAGCTGCTAAAAATGCAAGTAATACAGGTCAGTTCACTGCACATGGAGAGTTTGCATCCAGTATGGGGAATCTTCCTCTCTCTTGGAAACATTAATACAAGTAAAGGATTCCTTCTTGTACTTCAGTGGTTTTAGGAAAGCTAGAGTAATTAAAATGAAAAATCAGTATCTTATTAATAAAAGATTTATTTATTATAGGAATTCAGACTCTACAGTAGTAAAGAGAATAATAGTACAGTCTACCTTCTTGTACCTACCATCACTGAGCTTTAGTATTGATTAACAAATGACCAGTCTTTTTTCTTATTTTTGAGATGGAGCCTTGCTGTGTTACCCAGGCTGCTCTTGAACTCCTGGGCTTAAGCAATTTTCCTGCCTCAGCCTCCCAAGTAGTTGGGGCTGCAGGCACAGACCACTGCACCTGTCTTTTTTTTTTTTTTTTTAATCTATACCCTTAACTTTCCTTCCTTTGGAAAGCAAATCCTAGGAATGTTATTTTGTTCATAAATTCGCAGATGTGATATCTTTCCCCCATTAAAAAAAAACCCTATATATCTGTACTCCCCACTCCCTCCAAACTGTTTGAAAGCAAGTGGTGGATATTTGTTTTCCTAAAACAATTCTACAATGCCATTACCAAGAAACTTAGCATTGGAGCAATACCATTCTCTAATAGACAGTCATGCCCCTGTTTTCCCTGGTTTTCTCAGCAATTTTTACCCCACCCCCAAATCTGGCACCTACTCAAAGATCATGCGTTTTGTTTTGTTCTAGAGTCATCTCCCTACCTTTTGTATCTTTTATTAATACATCAACACAGCAGCGCTCTGGGCCACTGTGGTCTTATAGAGTGCTCACAGTCTGGATTTGCCCAGTCGTTTCTTCCTGATGAGATTCAGGGTAAACATTTGGCAAGAAGGGCACACAGGTGACATGATGCAGTGGTCATTGCTTCCGGAGGCACAGTATGTTGGCTCGGCACCTGTCCGGGGACATTGTGATTGATTAAGACAATGCCTGCCAGACTTCTCTGTTACCAAGGTCCTTTCACCTTGGAAGCAATCTGTCAGGCACGTGTAGATATCCTCTTCTTTTTCAGCAAACTTTCACACAGTGGTTTTAGCACCCATTGATGTGTGTTTGTATATGCATGTAGTATTTACATACTATACATGTGTATACAATTTTATATATACAAATTATGTACCTTAAATATACTTCACGTGCTTCATGTTAGTGGTTGTGTTTGCAGTTCTGTTATAAATGTTTAAAATTGAGTGCCTACTTGGTGTGTTTGACTTACCCACATCATGGGAGAATACTCGGGATGGGAGAATACTTGGGTATGTACTGGCTTTAAGCAAGGGAAGGGCGCTAGGTTTGGGTTTCTATATTGTATCATTAAGAGGGAAATTGTTAGGAGTCTGTGTCATGAGCCAGATGTCTGCCACTCCTTAGTCACACAGCTGGGTAGAAGGACAGTCACTACCCTCTCAGGATCTCATTCATTGGTTTATTGGGAAATGGGCTTCTAAATACAAACATCTCGAGATTGTGAGCTCACTACACATGTAGGTTAGCAGTAAGTGGGGTGGAATGGTCAGAAGTACTTCCTGGAACGAGATGGGCTTAGGCAGAAGAACATTCAAGGCAGAGGCGAGAAGCACATGCAAAGAAAACTTAGGAAACAGTGCCGTCAGGGAGCTAGTGAGCCTTGGGCTCTCCTGGACTGTGAAGGCTGTGGCAACACAGTGAGCGAGGGAACTGGTGGATGCTCTTTCACTTTGAAAAACTGATCTCATCTCTGTTCTTGGCTTCTGGACACCACACTGGGACTTGGGGGTAGACCATGTGAACTTCCATTAATGATGTCCTCAGTTGTTTAAGCCTGGGGGTTAAACAGCCGCAGTCCTGGTGAGAACCAGGACTCTCTAGGTATTTATTCAGTAAATTTGTAACTACCCATCAGGTGATTAACCTAGAGTGTTAAATGCTCTTAAAATAAATTTTAATTATTTTCAAAACGTGTTTTAGAAGTCACTGGTATGTGTATTTAGAAATTAGTAGATGTAAATCTAGGCAAAGCTAAGTAGATATGTTACTCATTTTTGACTCTTGGCTATTGTGTGTGGTGGGCATATTTTAAATATGTTTGGTCTTAACTCTTCATAGAAAAGCTCACAGATCAGGTGATGCAGAATCCTCGAGTTTTGGCAGCTTTACAGGAGCGACTTGACAGTGTCCCTCACACCCCTTCCAGCTACATCGAAACGTAAGTGTGCTGTGAATCGGGTCTCATGCAATTTGGAGAAACAAAAGGAAAACAAAGGAAGAAACTGTTTTTCAGTTCCTCAAAACAGGAATAAATGTTTTTTTTTTCATTCCAAGACATCGTCTGTGAGAGACAGGCACTGGGATATGAGAAGAATGACCCTACCCGGTGCTTAGTCTCAGAGTTTGCCTGGTGGACGGAAGAGAGTGACCTGTCAGTTTCTGATAGGAAGTGCACAGTGCCATCCTGTGGAGGGCTAGAGGACTTCACGGATCAGCCGAGTTGGGGAGGACAACTGGTGGCTCCTACATTAAACTAAGAGAACCGCTCCTTCCTGACTTACCCACATGAGCCTGTGACACCAACACCTTAAAAAAAAAAAAAAAAAAAAAAAAAAAAAAAAAAAAAAAAAAAGCTGGGCATAGTACCAAATACCTGTGAGTTTTCACTACCCTCCAGCCTGGGTGACAGTGAGACTGTCTTTTTAAAAAAAAAAAAAAAAGAAAAAAAGTTAGAATCTTGCTATATTGCCTAGGCTGGTTTTGGTTTTGAACTCCTGGGCTTAATTGGTTCTCCTGCCTCAGCCTCCCAAAATGCTGGGATAACGAGTGAGCCATTGCACCTGGTTGACACCTTTCCTTTTTTTTTTTTTTTTTTTTTTTTGAGACGGAGTCTGCTCTGTCGCCCAGCCTGGAGTGCAGCGGCCGGATCTCAGCTCACTGCAAGCTCCGCCTCCCGGGTTTACGCCATTCTCCTGCCTCAGCCTCCCGAGTAGCTGGGACTACAGGCGCCCGCCACCTCGCCCGGCTAGTTTTTTGTATTTTTTAGTAGAGACGGGGTTTCACCGGGTTAGCCAGGATGGTCTTGATCTCCTTACCTCGTGATCTGCCCGTCTCGGCCTCCCAAAGTGCTGGGATTACAGGCTTGAGCCACCGCACCTGGCCTGACACCTTTCCTTTCTTATGAGAGTCTTATGTCCTAAATGTATTGCACTATGAAAATGATAAGGATGGTGATCCTAAAATCCTAGGATGGCTCTTGTCAGGACCTCCCTGTCTTACTTCTGGAAGGAATTTTTGGTTTTTGAGTTGGAGTCTCACTTTGTTGCCCAGGCTGAAGTGCAGTGGCATGTAATAGCTCATTTTAACCTTGAACTTCTGAGTTCAAGTAATCCTTCTACCTCAGCCTTCAGAGTAGCTGGAACTATAAGCATGTATCACCATACCATGCCTGGCAATTTTTTTTTTTTTTTGAAAGGGATGAGCTGTTACTGGGCTTCCATCTGTAATCGAGTCAAGGCTTGGTCTCCCAGGAGGCCCCACCTTCCAACTGGTTTCCCCGCTATTATGACAAGAAGGGGACCTTTATTTTTTATTTTTATTTTTTGAGACAGAGTCTCGCTCTGTCACCCAGGCTGGAGTGCGGTAACTTGGGATCTCAACAACTTCCGCCTTCCAGTTTCAAGTGATTCTCCTGCCTCAGTCTCCCGAGTAGCTGGAATTACAGGTGCACGCCACCACGCCCAGCTAATTTTTTGTATTTTTATTGTTCTGGGGTAGATATGCTGAACGTGCAGGTTTGTTACATAGGTATACGTGTGCCATGGAGATTTGCTGCACGTGTTTTTTTGTATTTTTAGTAGAGACAGGGTTTCGCCATGTTGGCCGGACTGATCTCTAACTCCTGACCTCAGGTGATCTGCCCACCTTGGCCCCCCAAAGTGCTGGGATTACAGGCATGAGCCACAGCGCCCAGCCTAGAAGGGGACATTTAGAGTTTGCTTTGCCCATTTAGAAGCTTCTTGGGGATTACTTAGTGGGCCAGGTTTTTTGATTTTTTTTTTTGCAGACTACATTGATGGGATGGAGTGATACTGTGTAGGAGTGGCAAGAATTGAGAATGAGTAATGGTTTCTAGTTTTCTCGCTTTAGAAACTGGGTTGGTGGGGTGGCATTCTGTGAGAGGAACTGCTTGAGTGGGAACAAGTTTATGTGAGACTAGAAGTGGTTCCATATTGGCCATATTGCAGGAAAAGTGCCCGCAGATGGCTGGGTGTAGTTGGTATGAATGATTGAAGGACTGCTAGGGGCACACTAGGGTCCAGTTTGTTTAACATCTTTTGTCATTTTACTTCAGTTGGAAAGCTTCAAAAATTAAACTAATTTAAAATTGTATAATTAGCCAGGCGTGGTAGCTCACACCTGTAATCCTAGCACTTTGGGAGGCCAAGGCAGGCAGATCGTTTGAGCCCAGAAGTTCAAGACCAGCCTGGGCAACATGGTCAAACCCCATCTCTACAGGATGCAAAAAAACTAGCTGGGCATGGCTATGTGCCCCTGTAGTCCAGCTACTCGGAATGCTGAGGTGGGAGGATCATTTGAGCCCAGAAAGTTGAGGTTGTAGTGAGCCGAGATGGCACCACTGCACTGCAGCCTGGGCAACAGAGTGAGATCCTATCACAGTAAATGAATGAATGAATGAATGAATGATCAGTGCTGAAAAGAGGTACAAGTGGCAGTGGGAGTCTATGATTTTGTTAAATTCTTTTTGCTTTTCCCTTGTTCTCATCTACTACTAGCAGTAGTTCTAGAATGTTAAGCATTATTTGAGAGTCTAAACTAAGGACCTTTAGCTTGAGGTAACTGTGATTATATTTCACCCAGGAGAGTGGTCCTTTGGGATGCAAGGCAGTTGTTCTAATACCTCCCAGACCAGTGATATGTGTGTGTGAATTGCCTGCTGCTCTGTGCTGTGTGGTGTTGGAGGATAAGTCAAGTGCTTAGACTTGAGAACTCTGATCGTGTGAATGGGTATCTAAGATTCAGGACCCAGGGCCCTGCCCCAGGTAGATTATTTGGGTCTATGATGAGGCCGGGAATCTGCTGTTCAGTCCACATGATTATGACCAGGGGCTTTGCTTTAAGCAAATAGTTTTGATAGGTTAAACAGGGATTTTTCTTCTGATTTATAGAAGTTATACATACAAACTAAAATATTTTTTAAAACATAGAACAGGATTGAGCAAACTCATAGTTGACCTGACTCTCAAGGACAAAGTTGTGTTGCCTGTGGTCTGTGTTTCTCAGATTTTTCCTCCAGTGTGTTAACAAGTATGGACTCCCACGTGGCACTAAATATTCCTGTACAATGTGATTATAAATAGGCCATATTTGAATACCGTTGAACTTCCATTGTCCAGTTTTTCACTTGTACAGATCTGTCGATGGACAATCCAGCATAAATACTTGATTAGGATAAATTTTTTTTTCCTTTTGGTAAGATAGGGTCTTGCTCTGTTTCCCAAGCTGGAGTGCAGTAGCACAATCATAGCTTCCTGCTGCCTTGACCTCCCAGACTCAAGTGATCCTCCCACTTCAGCTTCCTGAGTAGCTGGGACTACAGGGGCACACTTGGCTAATTTTTTAAATTTTTTGTAGTGAGGGGTCTTGCTATATTGCTCAGGCTGGTCTTGTAGTCCTGCCCTCAAGCCGTCCTCCCACCTTGGCCTCCCAGAGTGGTGGGATTACAGGCATGAGCCACTGCACCCAGCCTTAAGGATAAATTCTTAGAAGTGGAATTACTGGGTCCAAAGAACACTTTCAGTATTTCTGCCCTTAAGAAAGATGAGTCAGAGGGCTTCTTGACCCTTAGCCTCGTAAAACCTAGGTGTTTTGTTTTGGTTTTTAATTGCCAATTTGGTAAGGAAAAGATGAGCATTCTTAAATGTTTGCATTCTTTTGGATATTTTATGAGATTGAATCTTTCTTCATGTTTGACAATTTGTGTTTTTTCTTTTGTGAATTATCTTTTCTGCCTCCTGTATCTTTTTTTTCCTATTGGGGTATTTGTCCTTTTCCTAATTTTTAAGAGGTCTTGTTCATTATGTTAATTCCATGTTAACCTAAATTTATTTTAATAAAATTGAAAAGCATGGTGCCTTATTTTGCAGGCATGAGGATGTTGTATTTCTTACTCCTTTTTTTTTAGTTTACCTAAAGCAGTAAAAAGAAGAATTAATGCATTGAAACAACTTCAGGTGAGATGTGCTCACATAGAAGCCAAGTTCTATGAAGAGGTACATGACTTGGAAAGAAAGTATGCAGCACTATACCAGCCTCTTTTTGACAAGGTAGGGAACTCTCTTAACGAATTTAATATACAGATAGTCTTCAACTTACGACGGTGTTAGGTTGTGATAAACCCATTATAAGTTGACAACATCTAGGGTAAGAACGCATCTAAGCTACCAAACATAGCTTAGTCTAGACTACCTTAAATAAGCTCAGAACACTTACATGAGCCTGCAGTCAGGCAAAATCATCTTCCACAAAGCCTATTTTATAATAAAGTGCTGAGTATCTCATGTAATGTATTGAACACTACACAGAGAGTGGAACAGTGTGGGGCTGTATTGGTACTCAAAGTGTGATGGCTTCTGCACCATCATGAAGTTGAAAATCTTTAGTTGAGCCATTGGAAATCAGGGACCGCCTTTATTTTAGATCTTTAGGTGAAACATCCAGATTTACCCAGGAAATCATTTAATATTTTTCTTTGAACCCTAAAATTTAGAATCTTAAAATAAGTTATAAAAATACCCAGTTTTCAAAGTCTTTTTGTAGACATTATTTATAAATTTCACTCTTGAGTTTCCAAGTAAGCTAATAACACAATTCTAATAAGGTCTCATTTTTATGTAGAGAAGAGAATTTATCACCGGTGATGTTGAACCAACAGATGCGGAATCGGAATGGCACAGTGAAAATGAAGAGGAAGAGAAATTGGCTGTAAGTCTTTTGAAAAATGTGACTTATGTTCTGTTTTAATACTATTAAAAATAAGCATTTTTTAATGATTCTTAATGACTAGTAAACTTACGTGCTTCTAGCAGTAGGTGCTGCTGCATCATTAGGTTGGGTTTAGATTCCTTTCTGATACTGATCTAGCATCTGGCACAGTACTGTCAGTTCATAGGAGGAGTAAGATGTAGTGCCATGTCAGTTATCTGTGGACAGGAGCATATTGAAATAAAGGATCAGACAATAAAGATTAAAACATCAGAGAAAGCAAAGATCAAGAAGAGATACCCCTGTGTTCTCAGTCACTGGAATATTGGGGGAGTTGTGAGGGGAGTGCCTTCCTGCTCAGTGGCGTGGACTAGCGTGCTCCCTGACAGGTGCTCAGCCAGTGGATTGGTTGCGTATGGTGGTTGTGGTATGGCCGTCAGTTACCTGCTCACAGCCGTGAAAGCCTGATTTTATGTTTGGGAGACAAGTAACTTTTATCCTATAACTAACTTTTGGCATGGGTTTTTTTTTTTTTTTTTTTTTTTTTTTTAAGGTATATGATAATTTTGGTAGCCTTATGTGTTTTTTGATCTTTTTAAAATATGTAGAACCTGGCCGAATTGAAGCCATGGCTGTGGATTGATACAGTTGTGAATCAGCTTCTAACAGCTCAAGGAGATCTGCCTTCGCTAATTTAAAAGGCCTACGAGATCATTTCATCATAACAATCTCATTTGGCAAGGCATTCAGAATCTCCCATAGTTCCATTTAGTGTTATGTTTTACCTCCCTTGGTCTACCTTTTCCCTGGGGCCTGATGTTATAAGACTCCCCTTCACTTTACCATGTACCCTTTCTGATCACTTTCTGATGCTTGCGTTATGTCCCTGAACCAGCATTTATAGCCACCTGCTTAAAGCTGGATAAGTTGCTGAGCACTTCCTTGCTGCAGATACTGCTGCAGCAAATGTTTTTTTTTTTTTTTTACTTCAACTTACTGCCCCTACCCCACAAATTTTAACCAGAGGTCAGATTATTAGTCCAAGTGAACTTACCGATCCTTGGACTGGACTTTTTTTTCCCAGTGATAGATGTTCTGCATATTTGCATTCCATTTCCTTAAGGTTGATGTACAGTCTTTGCATCTGCATTTGTGATGATGATTGTCTCAGGATGGCACCTCACAGAGTTAGCACTGGATGACCTTTCCCAGAGTTGGTGGCACTTTGTCATCTCTTCAGTTTCTTCGCCTTTGATGTGAAATCATAAGGAATTCCATGTGGATATAACGCCTTGACTGCTTTTTTCCCTCGGAAGCATCTGAGAAGTGTCGCATGGCACAGTGAATGGGTTGGAGATGCAGACTCTGAAAGAAAGGTTTTTGATCGGAGATAATACAGGATTTGGAAATGGTACTCTACATTAAGCCACTGCGTTATTTTTAAATTTGTATTTTTTGCGATCTTTTTGCATCTTTATTTTTTTTAGGGAGACATGAAAAATAAAGTAGTCATAACAGAAAAAGAAGCAGCAACAGCTGAAGAGCCAAATCCCAAAGGAATTCCAGAGTTCTGGTTTACCATCTTTAGAAATGTAGATATGCTAAGTGAATTAGTCCAGGTAAGCACATTTCTATCTTTTAGAGAGATTATGTGGTAGTCTTCTAACATTACTTATCTATGGCATTTTTTTAAGCACTAAACTGGGCGTTGAAAGGTTGTTCATAGTGGGCGGAAGGGCACTTTCTGTGACCAGAACCTAAGGTGAGCAGTCCTGATCTCACAGTGAATGGTTTATTCACTGTGGGGCTTCCATGCTGTCTTTTGCAGTTCTTGGTGGAAAGCCAGGCAGCTCAGCCTGATCCAAAACTTTCAAATCAATTCCTTTTACCTCCTGTAAATGTCTGTTGTCTCGCCTGTGAATAGATTCAAGAGCGCATCTGTGTCTTACTGTGGTGTGAGTGCGCAGGAAAGGGTGAGGGCGGGAGACCAGAGTAGGAGAATGAATTTTGAAGGGATAAGTTCTGTGTGTGTATACACACACACATCCCAGTGAATTTTTGAACAAGTTGCTAATATTTTCTGATCATTTCTCTTGAAAAGTGTCTATTTTAAAAAAAGAAGGCCAGGCATGGTAGCTCATGTCTGTAGCCCCAGCACTTTGGGAGGCTGAGGTAGGCAGATTGTTTAAGACCAGCGTGGGCAGCATGGCAAAATCCCATCTCTACAAAAAATACAGAAGTTAGCCGGGCATTGTGTTGTGCACCTGTGGTCCCAGGTACTTGGGAGGCTGAGGCAGGAGGATCACCTGAGCCCAGGAGGTCGAGGCTGTGGTAAGCCATGATCATGGCGCTACACTTCATCCTGGTGGGTGACAGAGTGAGACCCTGTCTCAAAAAAAAAAAAAAACAAAACCAACCAACATTTCTGATTTTGTCTTGCCTTGACATTTTACTTTCTACAGTGAAATGGTGAACAAATTAAAAGGTGACAAATTTGGTTTTCCCTGAAATTAGTTATAATAGAAGTTTCTACAACACAGAAACAAATCTTGCCTTAAGTCTCACTGACTGACTTGCTGTCAGTTTTTATTGCTCCAGAGTCCCCAGAAACAGTACATCTACATTCACACTTGCTCAGGACAGCTCCAGGCTCTGCTTGTGTGGGCAGAGTGCTTCTCCCATCACAGAGCATAGCCACTGTCTGTTGTCCTTTACAAACTGCTGTATTGTAATTTGCACGGGATTTTACAGCTACGTTTTTTAATGGTTTTCACAAATGTATCACATTGCTGCCTCTGCTACCTCCCTTGTTTCATGCTTATCCTGTGTCCTAAGCCAAAACTTGAGAATTCAAGATGGAAAGAATGATGTATTTCTTATTCTCCTTCCAGAGCAGAAAGCATCTAAAATAGAACAGCCTTGGTTTTTCCTGATCTGAGCTTCCTTTTTATATGAAAAGGTGGAATTTACGAAGACTAGACCATACTTTTAAAAGAATGCCATGCACCAGAATTTCATTGGAAAAATTAAGTAATGTGTACCAGAGCCGTAGTCTCACCCTGACTGTGTATTACAATCACCTGAGCAGCTTTAAAAACTAAATAGCAAAAACTGAATGCCTCATCTGTCACCACGGCACTGAGAGTTTTGAGGTGGTTTTAGGAACTCTGATATGCATGCTGAGAGTTGAAAATCCCCATGGTAGGGAGCAGGTGGAAAGACTAGCTCTTAGGTTAGTTCTTCTCAGACTTCGGGGGGCATGGGGAGTGGCCATGGCAGTGCAGATTCTGGTTCTGTGGGGCTGCCTGTCTCATGGGCCCCAGGGTGATGCTCATGCTGCAGGGTTGGAGCATCTTCACGTGGGATTGGGGGTGCAGTGATAACAGGGTTTGGGAGCAAGAGTTAGGTGACTTGAGTGAGTTTTGGTGTCCCCTTCTGTGCATGTGGCCACCTGGTTATGGCATTGGGGTCACTGGCCATGGATAGCGCTGCCTTGGGTTTTGAGAGCACAGTGAGGCATTTGGCCACATTTTAATGGGGTGTCCCTTCTCATTCTCCCAGCACCTCTGTATTAGTGTCAGTGCTTCAGCATTTCAGCCAAGAGGTGTCTTGTTGCTTTTTGTTTTAAAAGCTTTAAAAAGATATGCAGGGGTTGATAGAGTACTCATTTAATATGCAGAGAATGAGGAAATGTTATTTGTACTGTTTGTAACCTCATAGCAGGTAACGGTAGCATGTTCTATTTTGATTTTTTAACACATTTTTTTTTTTTTTTTTTACGGAGTCTTGCTCTGTTGCCCAGGCTGGAGTGCAGTGGCATGTTCTCAGCTCGCTGCAAGCTCCGCCTTCCGGGTTCACGCCATTCTCCTGCCTCAGCCTCCCGAGTATCTGGGACTACAGGTACCCGCCACCATGCCCGGCTAATTTTTTGTATTTTTAGTAGAGACGAGGTTTCACCATGTTAGCCAAGATAGTCTCGATCTCCTGACCTCATGATCCCGTCCGCCTCAGCCTCCCAAAGTGCTGGGATTACAGGCGTGAGCCACCGCGCCCGGCCAACAATTATGTTTTAATGTCTGGTGTTGGAGTCTGCCATTTCTGAGAGAATCCTTTTCCTTTTTAAGGGACATGGTCTTGCTATGATACCCAGCCTAGAGGTCAGTGGCTTTTCATAGGCACAGTCAGTGCACTGCTGTCTCAGTCTCTTAGCCTCAAGTGGTCCTCCCAAGTAACTGGGACTGCAGGTGTGCGCCACTGTGCCCAGCTCATTTTGGTCAAATATTAAATTCCAAAGTTGGATTAACTCTGAATCCCTTTGTTCTAAATTTGGGGATAGTTGAAATATATTCCTTCAAGTAGAGTGGAAAATTTGAGATGGCGGCTTTATGATCTGAGTGTGATGCTTCCAGTGTTGTTTGTGTCTTTGCTTCCTGAGTCTTGAGTGTCTGCCAGTGTGGGGCATTGCCTTATATCTGCCCTGGACATTTAAATTTTGACCCACAGGGTACATGGCTTCTTGAGGAAATTAGAACATAATGGTTATTTTATGAAGTTTGGGAAAACATCAGTGAGCACTGCGTCTTTGAGTGGGATGAGTTTGAAGTTCCCAGTGCCATCTCTGGAAAGCATGCTGGTGAAGGTGTTCATCTTGGTGATCGAGAGCCAGTGCATGCCTCCATGGGTGGCACGCGCAGTGTTGGAGACTGAACATCGCATGCAGGTGTGGCCCATTTCACAACTGCCTTTGGGTTACTTTTTGTCTAAATACTTGCAGGTATCTTTTTGTCGCTGTTTTTGTTTTTTCTATAATGTCAAAAGAGTTGAAAATTAGGACTCACTTAATGGAAAGTCAGGCACAGAAAGGGAAATACCTCATGTTCACACTCATGTGGGAGCTACAAAAACAGCTTACCGAAGCAGAGTTGTTAAAGGCTTAGAGGGAGAGAGAGGGGAGAACAAACAGGGACAGGTCCGTTATTGGATACAGAGTCACTGCTAGATTGGAGGAGTAAGTTCCGGTGTTTTGTAGCACTGTAGGGTGAATGTGGCTAACGATAATTTAGTGTGTATTTTCAGATAGCTAGAGGACGGGTTTTGAATGTTCAAAAATAAATGAGGTGATGGTCCTGATTTATTACACATTGTATATGTGCATCAAAATGTCACTGTGTCCCATAAATTAGTACAGTTGTTACATAGAACTAAAAAAGGGAAAAAATGATTTAAGAAAAACTTAATGGAACTTCAAGACATTTTGAGGTTCAGTGCCCAGACTTTGGGGGTAAAGAAGCGACTGTAATGTTACAAACGAAGCACCTGCTGCCAGTGCGTGTTTATGAGGATTCAGGTCTTTCCATTCCTCTTCTGACTTTCCTCACTTGAACCTTCTAAGCTGACAGGTATCAGCAAACTCTGAGTTTGAAGAAATACCACTTGTAAAATGATACAGACAGATAAGAATTGTACGCTTTTCCATGGTGCCTGCAAGTTAGATCTCAGACACGCTCTGTGTAACTGTCCTTAAAGAAGTTACCGCGTGTGGCTGGGCGCGGTGGCTCATGCCGGTAATCCCAGCACTTTGGGAGGCCGAGGCGGGTGGATCACGAGGTCAGGAGATCGAGACCATCCTGGCTAACACGGTGAAACCTCATCTCTACTAAAAATACAAAAAATTAGCCGGGCGTGGTGGCGGGCACCCGTAGTCCCAGCTACTCAGGATGCTGAGGCAGGAGAATGGAATGAACCTGGGAGGCAGAGCTTGCAGTGAGCTGAGATTGCGCCGTTGCACTCCAGCCTGGGTGACAGAGCAAGACTCTGTCTCAAAAAAAAAATAAAGAAGTGACCGTCTGTATAGTGAATTTTGGATACAGTCATGAGCCACATAACACATTTTGGTCACAACAGACTGCATATAGGATGGCGGTCCTGTAAGATTATGATACCATATTCTTACTGTACGTTCTCTGTGTTTAGATACACAAATAATTACCATCACTAGCTGCTTCCAGTATTCAGTACAGTCACAAGCTGTACAGGTTTGTAGTGTAGGAGCAGTAGTGGATAGTAGGCTGCACTGTCTAGGTTTGTGTGAGTATGCTCTGATGATTGCATGCCGAATTGCCTAATGGTGTGTTTCTCAGGAGGTGCCCCCATTGTTAAGGCATGCACAACTTTATTGCCGCAGGTGGGGAAGCTGGTTGCCACGGCTGTAGCTGATCTAGCCTTCTCTTCTGACTTCCAGGCTTCTGCTCTGTCTCCTCAGCAGTCTTGGTTGGTAGCATTTCTGATCTCTGTGTGCAGTGGCAGCTGGTGGCAGGAAAGCAGTGAAGGCCCTTGCCCCAGTATTGCAGGCAGGCGGGTGTCAGTGGCACTGCCCTTCGCTGTCAGTGACACCCACCGTTGCTCCACACTAGGGAAAGGGGACACCTTGGTGCTGCTTTTCTATGACAGGGAGTTGGTGAATAAGTTTGGGTTTCTTCCTGATAGTTATTACTTGACAAGGACAGAATTCCAGTAGGGCTAGTTATGCAGCATCTGGGAGCCCATGCAGCCATGACGCTTGGGGAGAGATGTGCTGTTTTTTAAAAGCCGATTGGAATTTTTTTTCTCTTTTTGATTAGGAATATGATGAACCAATCTTGAAACACCTGCAGGATATTAAAGTGAAGTTTTCTGACCCTGGACAGCCTATGGTGAGTACTGACTTGACCTGGTTGGCATCAGAGTCAGTCCACAAAGATGGAAAAACTTGGAGCCAGGGGCAAGAAACCTGCAAAACCCACACTTAGCCACTCATCTGCTGGGCAGCGCTGGGCAAGACAGCTCTCCAAGAGTTAGACTGAGTACCGCATTGTCTCTTTGCTCCCTGAGAGACAGGATCCCGTTGCCTTTCTGTCTCGTGCTTGGCACTGTAGTCGTGAGTCTCTGCTGGATGATTTGACAGTGATGCCGACCATGTGATGTTCCAGACCCTACAGCCAGGTGGGCACCAACGCAGGAGTCAGACTGCAACTCCTGGGCTGTGGTGGTGCTGTCCACTGTGCCTGCCCTCAGTCTTGTAGTTTGTTTGTTTACTCGGTTGGTTGGAGATGATACCGTTCTTTTCCCAAGTGTCTCTCAAGTTTGCATGCATCTAATGTGTATTTTTAACGTTTAAAAAGATGGGAGCTATGTACACATATGAACAGCACTTATTCGAAAATCTGAACCTACTAGGTTTTACCCTAAAAAAAAAGGCACAAAGACTGAAAAATGTTTTCCTGCTCTTTGATTTGTCCTGAAACAAATCTTTCCAATATACTTGCTTTGGTGTATCATTGCAGTAGTAATGTTAGTGGCATGGATCAGCCTGCCAGTTGGTAAGACAAGCTTGACTAGGTCAGCCCTTACTTTTATCTGAGGAAACATGCTCATCTTCAGATAGCCTCCCCAGGCTGTCTCATCCTAGCCTGGTTCTCCCAGGGAGCACTGTTCGTTAACCTGTTAGCCTGGCTGTAGCTAATGGGTTCCATTCCAGTGCAATAGCATTTCCAGCGACACATGACTGACTGACTGGTGGCTTTCAGTTTCAGGTCTTGGAGACAAATACTGCATGACAGGCTGTGGGTTAGGGATCTTGCGGATGGGTGATGGTGGTAGGGACCTGGGACCAGTCAGCAGTGTCTTCCTTCCTCCCCATCTCAGCCCTGGGGCCCGGGCTAATGGATGAGGGCCACTAGGAGTGGGATTTCTTCAGTATTGGGGCCCGGGCTAATGGACAAGGGCCACTAGGAGTAGAATTTCTTCACTGCAAGTGCTGCAAGTAATGCCTGGGGCAGCGGCAGGGGCAGGCAGTGGATCCACCTGTATCTGTCCCTTCTACTTTTTCCTGTTCCTGTCTGTTTTCCACTATGGAAGGTGATATTCGGGTGTCTCTCTCCAGGTGGGGCACTGGGAGTCAGGAGTGATGCCTGCTCACCAGCTAGGGGCTGCCTCCAGAGGGGACACCCCATCTTCCCTGTCCCATGTGGGTCATAGCAGGTCCTTCTTCCTGGGCTTGCATCTCTTCTGTTTAGACTTTATCACAGGGCCCCCGGGAGCCGCCTGGGCACGTCTGCCTAGTTTGCCCTCATTGGTGTGCATTCTCTTCCCCATGGTGTGAGTGTGTGGTGCTTTAAGGTTCTGTGTGTGTTTTCCTTGTATTTAATTCATCCAGACTCAATTAACTTTTTTTCTCCTTTGGGTTAGTTCCTTTTTTTCCCCTTTCTTTTCTTTTCTTTTTATTATTACTATTTTTTGAGACGGAGTCTCACTCTGTCGCCAGGCTGGAGTGCAGTGCTATGATCTCAGCTCACTGCAACCTCCGCCTCCCGAGTTCAAGCTATTCTCCTGCCTCAGCCTCCCGAGTAGCTGGGATTACAGGTGTGCGCCACCACGCCCAGCTGATTTTTGTATTTTTAGTAGAGACAGGATTTTACCACATTGGCAAGGATGGTCTCAATCTCTTGACCTCGTGATCTGCTCACCTCAGCCTCCCAAATGCTGGGATTACAGGCGTGAGCCCCCACACCCGGCCTCTTTTTTCTTATTGGACACCTGTTTGATGATTTCCTAGGTCAATTTTCTTTCTTTCTTAGCCTGTCATCTTCTTTTCCTCCATCTCATGGTGACTCATAGACTAGAGCTCTGGTTGTGGTAGACTGTGGACCAGTAATCTTTTTTTCTTTTTACTTCCCTATTATTAAAGTCATATGTAGAAAATACGGGCAAGTGTAAAGAACACCATTACAAATCTGATTTTTATAAGTAAATAGCAGCAGCTTAGTGAGTTTCCCCATACTCTTTTTCCTTTGTAAAATTATTATGAAGCATCTGAGGCATTTTAAGTTATAAAGAGTAATAAAACTTCAAAATGAGTCTTGGCTGGTGTTTTTGCAGCTCCCCACCATGCCTCATTCCCTTCCCTTGAGCACATGCCCACCTGGACACACAGTGCACACGTGTGCCACATGGCTCCTGCCACACCACATGGTGTGTGCACAGTGTCACCCTGCTGTCACATCACACAGGCTTGGCTGGGGGAATAGTTGTTACTGCCGCCATTGGCTATAAAATGTTTTAACATTCCCCTGCATGCACCACCTCCCCCATTGTAAATTGTTGCATTATGATCAGCATACTTGAACCCAAATTTGTGTTAAATTAAATGTTTGTTAATTTATTTAGTTTAGATTCCTTTCAGTATACTTACTGAGTGAAAGAAGATGAAGCTTTAGAAGGCCCAAAGGTCGTTCAGTTGGGATTACAGGCATGAGCCACCTAGGCCCTGCTAATTTTACATTTCTTTAGTTGCTTGTAAGATTGAGCGTGGTTAGCATATTTGTGGCTTGCCTGACTGTAGTGCATGTGTGAATTAAGCAATCTTATGTTCAAGCCACTTTTCATTTGGGCAGTTAAACACTTTCTTGAATCATCTTCAGTTGTCTTTGGGTTACTCTTGACTGAACAAAGTCAGAGGGGAGAGAAAAAAGGAAAATAGGAAGAAATATGAATCTATCTATAGAAAAGTAGGCTGGGTGTGGTAGCTCATGCCTGTAATCCCAGCACTTTAGGAGGCCAAGGTGGAGGATTGCTCGAGCCCGGGAGTTCGAGACCAGCCTGGGCAACATAGAGAGAACTGGTCTTTAAAAGAGAAAGTAAAAAGGAGGGGAAAAATGAGTAGGACATGGTGAAGGACCACAAGTCTAATAATATTATTTGTATTATTGGGGTCATCCCATGCCCTGGGTTGGTTGTCCACACTGTGGTTACAGCCTTAAACAGTTCTGGGATCACAGCAGTCTCTCCATTGGTTGGCTGCTTGCCTTCCCTCTTTATGTTGTTGTTTTTTTTTAAAGCCCTGGAGGGTTGGGAGAGAAATTGGCATTTTATTTGATGCTGATTCCCTGTAGCTGCCTCTTCCTTTCCTTGTGACTTACCGGGCAAGTGACTGGCCTTTCCTTTGTGTGGTTCATCTGCAGTGCCCTACCCGCTTCCTTTGCTCTTGCCAAGGCCAGTGAAGAGCTCCTAGCCAGGTCCTGCTGTCATCGCTTCTAGAAACCAACTACACTGTCTCCCTGATCCTGACTTCCTAAGCCCTCATGGCTCCCCTCTCCTCCTCCACCTTTCTTTGGAAGTTACTTTTTCAATTCTCCTTTGTGCAAGTGATTTGTTTGAATGTATAAACTTTTTTTTGAGGAAATTATTACTGTATTTTTTTTTTTAGTCCTCTTAATTTCCCCTCCATTGATGGTTTTACCATTACAATGAAAATGGAAACAGCTAACGTTTAACCAGCCTTGTCCATAAACCCGGCTCTGTTCTAAGTCGTCTAGATTAACCGTCAAGGCAGCTCCTAGAGAGGGAGAGAGTTATTTCCAGTTTCTAGAAGGGATGACAGCAGGATCTGGCTAGGAGCTCTCCACTGGCCTTGGCAATGGAGAAAAGCAGAGCACGGAGACATTGAGTAGCTTCTGCGAATTGCCCAGCACTGAAGGCAGAGATGGGATTTGAACCCAGGCTGTCTGAGCGCAGAATTGGTCTTGTAAACTGTCTATAAATTACTCGACCAAGCTCATTTTCCAGGTTTTTCTTTTATAAATAGGGATGAGGTAAAATGTCTTGCACATACCAATGCATCATCCAGGTATTTTTCTCAAATTGAAGAAGTTCCTCAAAATGGAATTATTGAGTCAGGGAATATGGCTTTTTATTTTATTATTTTTTTGATATTGCCAAATTGTCCTTCATAAAATCTGTTGACAGTATATGAGTGTGCCCAGTACCCCAAAATCCTGGCTGGGTCTACATATTTTTATACATTTTGCCCCAAAGAAAGGCATCTCATTTTGGTGTTCTTGTGTTTTGTTACTTGTGAGCATAAATGCCTTGTTGCTGCTGTTGGATGTTACCTATGCCTGCATTCATGTTTGCATCGTTTTTCCCGGTGTGCTTACCTCTCTTCCAGGTCTGTAGCATGCTTTGTAAGTGAGGGATGAGCTTTCTGTCCTTGTAGAGATTTGTCCTTTTCTCCCACCCACCTCCCGGGAGAAAAGCTGTGGGTCACTGCTTTTACTGCACAGCACAGAATACAGACCCTGGCTTCCCCCAGCAGGGTGGGGGCTGGGGCTTAGGCTGAGCGGAAAAGGAGAGGAGGAGGATGGACTGCTGGTGCCCCTACTTTCCCCTAGTCACCTTCCCTCCTTCCAGGAAGCAAGGGTTGGGAGCAGCTAAGAGAAGCTAGGATTCTTTAGGAGAGCTTGACCCCTATTGGTGAGGAGGCATTGGAGCAGGACATGCCCCTACTCATGAACTGAACAGGTATTTCCCTCCAGTCCATCATTTGTTTTTTTTAACTTCATGGTGGCCTTTTTTGCAATGGAGAAGTTTTTCTCGTTCCTTGGCCCTATCTGTTGAGCTTTCCCAAAATAGCTTCTAGTCAGTGTTGTGTACTGCAAGCAATCTGTCCTCGTTATTTTTCGATTTTAACTGGTGCTTACTCTGAGTTTCTGCTTTTAGTCTTTTGTGTTAGAGTTCCACTTTGAACCCAACGACTACTTTACCAACTCAGTCCTGACAAAAACCTACAAGATGAAATCAGAACCAGATAAGGCTGATCCCTTTTCCTTTGAAGGTCCTGAGATTGTGGACTGTGACGGGTAAGAAAATGTCATTCTACCTTGTTTTTCTGAAACAAAATGAAGAGATAATTTTGTAACTTGATGGGTAAGATAGAAGTAAGGAGTAAAGTACAGTCTTGAGTCTGCTTAAAAGCCTGGTAGATGGATATTTCAATAGTCTTTCAGTTTGGGAATGCTTGTAGTGCAGAACTTGGAGATGGTGGCCGAACCTGGGAAATGAGTCACGTGGTTGCACGTGCAAGCCTTTGGGATAGTGCCCGGTTTCTTCATTTTAATGAAAGTATTGGGTTCTCTAGACATCATGAATTGAAGTTCTTAAAATTGAATTCGTGGATTACCCTCAGCAAATAAATACTTATTGAATGAATGAGTCTGAGTCCAAGGCTGTCAGCTCATTGCTTTGGAGATAGGTGGGGGCAGCATAGCTGTTGTTTGACTCACTGATTTCAGGCTTTATAAATCACTAAAGAGAGAATTTGGTTTAGAATTAATTTCTCCAGGTTGGATTGACAGAAATGGTTTTAGTCTTGACTTGAAACAATTAAGTTTATTTACCAGAACTAAGTACTAATTGTTAATTCAGGACTTTATTGAAATCCTGCTGGAGTAATTTAGAAAAATGATTTTCCAGGGCCAGGCCATCGTGTGAGAAAAAGGCCTGGCCTTTCCAAGCATGTTCTTATGCGGGCAGTATTGAGATCTGCCAGGTGTTTCCTGGGTCCATGGTGATTGTGTGTTAGAGAGCGTGCTGTGCTCAGCCCTTGCCAGCCTCCCTGGGGCTGGAGTGGTCTGCACTGGCCGTCAAGATTCCCAGTGGCCACCTATTTCCTTTTTTCAGCTTGTTCTGCTCACTTGGCTGCCTTGAACAGCAGCAGCAACTCCTGCTTCCTTGGGAAGCCGAGGACAAGTTCTTGTGCATCATGCAGACTTGACACAAGGGCTTTGCCACAGAATACACATTTCGGAGTCCTGATGAAATGTCTTGGGAAAATAATACCATTGTTCCAGAAGTCTGAAGTTTGAGGCAGTGGTCACACCCAAGTTGAAAGAGGACCAGGCCATTTCTCTTTTGCCAACCTCCAGATGAACTTCATGGGCCATTGTATTTGGTTTGCAGATTGGTTTTATTTAGTTTTCCAGGTTTGGCATAGAGCTGTGGTTTGCTTCCTGCCTGCATTTGTAATGGATTTTTCTCATGGATTGTGTGTTCATGACAGCTGTCTTGTCCTGGTAGGTGTACCATTGACTGGAAGAAAGGAAAGAATGTTACTGTCAAAACCATCAAGAAAAAGCAGAAGCATAAGGGTCGAGGCACTGTTAGAACAATTACGAAACAAGTACCCAATGAGTCCTTTTTCAACTTCTTCAATCCACTGAAAGGCAAGTCTGTTGGTGGTTAATATTCATTATGTACTTGTATAAAATAATTTTGGTCACCTGATAGATTCCTAACACCCAGAGACTTTAGTCCTGTTCTTTCAGGCAAGTGTGGTCAGTAGGGGCACATTGCTGTGTCCCAGGCTGTTCTGTTGGTGCGCTGGCAAGTTTATTGTGGCGGGCAGAGGTAGCTAGGACAGTAAGAGTATGATTGTCATCTTCTGCAGGAAAGGGAAGAGCTTTGCTCTGCTTGGCTGCAGCCCAGGCAAAAACTTGTAGTTCTGTTTTAATAAAACTGAATGGAGTGTTTGCACCTGGGCTGCTTCCTCACCTGAAGCACCCTTCTCCACCAGTTGGCATTTCTGCCCCTCTGTTATGTCTGTTTTGCACCCCCCAGAGACCACTCCCAGCCTGGGAGAGCTGCTGGGTTTGCTCTCCAGGTACCCGTTACTGCTGTACGCTGGTTCTAGTTGTGCCGCTTTTGGATCATCTGCTTAGTCCCCCTTTTCTCATAATTTTATTTTATGCACAGTTTGATAGAAGTTTTTGGAATTTATATGTTGTGAGAAACAAGTAGTTGGGACTTTCAGTTTTGAAAAACATTGGCAGAATCACAGCTTGGAAGCTGCTTCCATTTATTTATTTGTTTATTTAAATTTTCCTAAGTGGTAAAATAAAGAGGAGACCTTTGAACTAGTAAAGACTGACCAGTTGATTTTGAGAGTAAATTACTTGGGATTTTTCATATAATTTCCTAATCATGAGAGAATGTGAAGTTCAAACTACTTGTCAGTGTTAAAATATCCATATTCTCTTTAGTTTCCATGAACAAAAACATAATTTGAAGTGAAGAGATGCCATCCCCTGCTGCAGATAATCAGTTAGTGTTTGTATGTGGGGCCACAGGGTGGCTCTCTTCTCCAATCTGAGTGTTTAATTTTTTTGATTTTGTCTCTGAGCTTAGCACCCTTATTTATCAAGCTATCCTTCAGAGTTCAATTCGTTATTTTAATTGTGGTGCCTATTTTCTGCAATTAGACTTTGAATATAGAAGATACAAATATATATGGTTTGGGGAATGAGAGCAGTCATAAAATTAGGTATTACATTTCATGTTCTTTTGCAAGATTCCTTTTAGACATTTGGGTTGGGCATATTGGAGATTGTGAATTCACCGTGAAGCAGGGGGCTTTACTTTCTGGAATCACTGACTTTTTGTAGGAAGTTTTCTTAAAACTGATTTAAAAATAATTTTTTGTTGGGCGAGGTAGCTCATGCCTGTAATCCCAGCACTTTGGGAGGCCGAGGTGGGTGGATCACGAGGTCAGGAGATTGAGACCATCCTGGCTAACATGGTGAAACCCCGTCTCTACTAAAAATACAAAAAATCAGCCAGGTGTGGTGGCGGGCACCTGTAGTCCCAGCTACTGGGGAGGCTGAGGCAGGGGAATGGCGTGAACCCAGGGGGCAGAACTTGCTGTGAGCCGAGATTGTGCCACTGCACTCTAGCCTGGGAGACAGAGCAAGACTCCGCCTAAAAAAATAATAATAATAATAATTTTTAGGATAAAAATGGAGTTGAAAGTGGACTCAAGGGAATTTTTAAGTGTTTTTTTTTTGTTGTAGGTTCTAAAACTTTTATGGTATGGTTGCACAACTCTAAAGTTAACACACTGAAAGTCATAAAGTTGTACATTTAGAGTGTATGCCTTTTGTGGTATGTAAATCCCATCAATAAAGCCACTTTTAAAGTAATCAGCCGGGCGCGGTGGCTCAAGCCTGTAATCCCAGCACTTTGGGAGGCCGAGGCGGGCGGATCACAAGGTCAGGAGATCGAGACCACAGTGAAACCCCGTCTCTACTAAAAATACAAAAAATTAGCCGGGCGCGGTGGTGGGCGCCTGTAGTCCTAGCTACTCAGGACGCTGAGGCAGGAGAATGGCGTGAACCCAGGAGGCGGAGCTTGCAGTGAGCCGAGATCGCGCCACTGCACTCCAGCCTGGGCAACAGCGTGAGACTCCGTCTCAAAAAAAAAAAATAAAATAAAGTAATCAAACACATAATACCATATGGTAAGTGCTATGAAAAAAATTGAGGATGGGCAGGGAGTAGGTAATGGGGTAGTGAAGGAACAGACAAAATGAACTCCTGTGGTATGAAGTGAAGGAGGCATTAGCTAGTGAGTCCAGCTCTGTCTTTGTCCTTAAAGCTACAAAGCCAGTCCAGAAGTATGAGTGCTGAGAATCCTTGTGCTGATTCATGACCCCGGCCAGAGTGCCCTGGGGAGCATGCTGCTCCAGCGTTTAGACACCCAGCCATGCCCTTAACCCATGTCTTAAACCCCTGGGTGATGCTGGCACACCGAGGCTTGGGAGCTCTGCCTTGCTCATGGGTGGTGTTTACACACCCAACGCTCATGTCTCAGCAGCAAACAGCAAGTGCTGCCAGGGTTGTGGTCGCTTAATGGGAAGAGAGACTCAGAAGAGCCCAGTGAAGATTGAAAAGGCAGGTATGAGACTAAGTAGAGTAAACATTCAACTCCTGATGAAGGTCAGGGTCTTGTAGTAAATGTCTCTAAAATCAGGGGGTTGGATCGTGTACCATTTGAATGTTGCATGGCTTCATTGAGTGTGGTTAGAAGTCCCTGTCTGTCTTGGTGTGCTTAGCTCATCTAAGCATCAGCTTTCACTGAGGAGCTGCGCCACTCTACGGGGGCACTGGTGGGCATTTCAGCACTCTCCAGTTAGAAATGCAGTTTCTGCCTCGCCGAGATGCAGTGCCTTAGTAACACAGCTTATAAGGCTTAAGGACTTTCTCTTTCTCTCCTGCACCATCATGTATAGTTCTGCAGGACATGAGTTAAATTTCTCCATAAAGCACAAATGCACTGAATGGCCACATGGCCATAGCCTAGGGGCTGTTTGCCTTTCCTCCTGTTAATATATTAACCCTCTCAAAATGATTTTCTCAAGCTTGAGTGCCAGCCCATGGCACGTGATGGAGGAGAGGGGAGGGGGGCATAGAGGCACTCAGGCCAGCTTCAGAAGTGGTGGATGGAGCTTGCGACGATGTCTGTCAGGAGATGCAAGGCTTTGGGGATTTCTAGTTTAAACCTCAAGGTGAAAAATGTTACATTTTGTCTACCAGCACAACTTACTCCTGTGTGGGCTTTAAAATTCTGGGACTTGTCACTGTAACTTAAATATGTTTTGTCTTTTTTTTTTTTTCCTAGCATCCGGGGATGGAGAATCACTGGTAAGATTTGTTGTTACTAGTCTGGTTTTGCTGTTGAAGTCTCTCCTGAGTGAATGTCTACTTGTCTGCTTGTTTAAAAAAGTCCAGTCCTGGCTGTGTATGGACTGTGTATGCCTGTAATCTTAATGCTTTGGGAGGCTGAGGTGGAAGGACTGCGTGAGTCCGGGAGTTTGAGACCAGCCTGGGCAACATAGCACAGCCCCATCTCTACAAAAAATTAAAATCAAATAAATTAACTGGCCGAACACAGTGACTCACACCTGTAATCCCTGCATTTTGGGAGGCCAAGGTGGGTGGATCACCAGAGGTCAGGAGTTCAAACCAGTCTGGCCAACATGGTGAAACCCCGTTTCTGCTTAAAATACACACACACACACACACACACACACACACACAAATTAGCTGGACATGTTGGCAGTGCCTATAATCTCAGCTACTTGGGAGGCTGAAGCAGGAGAATCACTTGAACCCGAGAGGAGGAGGTTGCAGTGAGCTGAGATCGCACCACTGTATTCCATCGGGCGACAGAGGGAGACTCCGTCTCAAAAGATAAAATAATAAATTAGCTGGACGTGGTGGTGCACTGTGTAGTTCCAGGGTCACTGGGGCCCAGGAGCTTGAGGCTATAGTGAGCTGTGATTGCACCACTGCACTCCAACCTGGGTGATAGAAAAGTAAAAGTACGTGTTTCATATGTTGGTTTCAGTAGCAAACGTGTAGTGCTTTAATACTGCCTGTTCCCCATGTGTGAGACTCTGATACCCCCTACTCTGAGTGAGACCTTTGGACAGGTGATGGAGCTGTGAGGCCCTCAATTCCCACTTGCTCTGCCATTTTGCTTCAGTAGCTCTTTAAAGCTACTTGCAGTTGTTTTAAAAGGGCTTTGAGTATCTAGTGGCTGTCCCCCAGCAGTGCAGGAGTTTGGTGTTTTAAGTCAAGTAAATCATAAGTGAGGGGCTGAGGTTTAGCTGAGGGTGGTGAAGCAAATGTTTTTATCCCATTAAAATGAGTTAACACGTGGGTTTTTCCTCCTCAGGATGAAGATTCTGAATTCACATTAGCCTCTGATTTTGAAATTGGACACTTTTTCCGTGAGCGGATAGTCCCGCGGGCTGTGCTGTACTTCACTGGGGAGGCCATAGAGGATGATGACAATGTATGAGGCTCGGGGAAGGGGGGCTCCCACCTGGGTGCTTATCTCTGTTGGTGCAGAGTGGCCCTGAATTGTGGCTTGGGAAACCCCCATGCCTAATCTTTTTATGACATCATCAGTCAGATACGTAGTCTAAGCTGCTGTCCTTGTTGTGGGGGGAATATACTTGAAGAGGAGAGGTCTGAGGAACAGAGCAGAAAAAGCAGGTGTCTGTGAGGCAGTTTCAGAGATGATTGCCAGTTTCCTATGTGAGCCCTGCCTAGTGATTCAACAGTATTCTCTAAAAACCTAAGCTTCAGGGTACTTCTGAACATGGGGAAAATCTCTTTCATGGAGGTCTGACCACAGCAAACATTTATTGACAGTGGACTCATGCTAGCCTGTATTTCATCAACCCAAAAGAAATAGAAATTCCTGAACTTCTGTCTAATTAGGTAAAAAGGAAAAAGACCCATGCTCCCAAGAAAACAACAAGATTGCATGTCACTTTCCTTTCTGGGCTTGAGGGAAGCCAGCTCTTCCACGGTCAGAACTTGCGGGCACACAGCCCGTGCACCGCTCAGAAACTCCCATCCTCACTAAGGTTCAGGCAGCTTCAAGTCTTCTTGATCTGTGGAAAATAAAGTTTTGTTTTATAGAATGTTACTGGAAGTGTGTTCTAGATGACATTCTCTTGCTTGTGGAGCTCTTAGGTTTTGTGGCTGCGCTAAGTTTCTTTTCTTAGAAGGGCTGGCCTGTTGGGGCTTCAGACAGGGCAGCAAGAGCCTAGGTGGGTTCAAGGGCCTTAGCCCCCTGTGGCAGTAAAGACCAACATCTCCTCACACTTCTCCCATTGTACTGAGTTCCACCAGTGGGGAGAACAGGCCAGCGTGCTCTTTGTCAGCTGTTAGGTCTTAGACTGTTCGTTTAACTTCTAAAACTCAACTTGCTGGCTCATCCCTAGGCTGGGAGGTGATTGTAGGTCAGGGAACATGGACAGTCAGGTAGCTGCCAAGACATAGTTTTACGGATTCTAGACCAGCACTTTCCAATAGAACTTCCTCTGTTGATGGAACTATCCTCTGCCTGCTTGGTGCAGCGCAGTAGAACTGACCACTTGAGGACTTGAAATAAAATATGGCTGCTGTGACTGAGGAACTGAACATTTCATTTACATTAGTTTAAGTTTAAATAGTGAGCTAAGGGCTAGTGGCTACACATTGGAAAGCTTATCTCAAACTTTTTTGATCATACACCCATCAGTTTAAAAGACTTGAATATGCATGTGTGCTATTTGTTTACTTATATGCGATGTCTGTACTACTGGTGAGCACTGTGCCACATTTGCTTATAGTAAATGTGTATTTCATTCATAATATGTTCAGCACAGGTACTACTGATAAGCAGTGTCATTTAGAGGCTAGAAGTGCCAGCTCAGATTAGACTGCTTAGACTCACATCCCCACTCTCCCCCTTAGTAGTTCCACCACCTCCTTAAGCTTCAGTTTCCTCAGCTATAAGTAGAGCTCATGGTGAAGACTCTGATTACTTGTTAAGCCCTTAACATGGCACCTGAACATAGCCCTTAACATAGCACCTGGCACAGAGCAATGACACAGTAAGTGTTGGCATAAAAAGTCCCACCTGCCCAGGTGGGTGATGCATCTGGAGCAGCCGCTGTGCACAGCCCCTCAAGGGCGAAATGCTGTCCTTAGAGCTTTGGAATAGGCCCTGGAGCCTGCTGGAGGCCCATTGGGATCTGACCTGAAATGGAAGATTATTAAGAAGTCTTTCCCTGTCTGATGCCAGTTCGGATCCTTAGAGCGAAAGGGCGCTGCACTGTGGTCATGTCTCATCCTGGCTGCTGCGTGGCGCCAGGAGGCTGTGCAAACTGTGTGAACTCCACACCAGCACAGTAAGATCCTTCTAAGTTCCACTGAAGTTGGCTCTAAGGAATACATGGTGTGAGCTCAACAAAAAGGGAAATGTTGATAAATGAAACTGCATTTTCAGTGTACTACCCTGGTTATGCAACCAGTAGTGATAAGATGGTTTTGCTTTTAATGTAAGTTTCATGTTTGAAACTTGATTTTCAGTCTGACCAATGATGTCTTTGGATGTAGGAGAAACTGATTCAAGACAATTGACTAATGTTGGAGGTTCACTTTTGAGCACCTTAGTGTTTAAAGATTAAACACCAAAGTTTTAATATATTTCTACTAAGTTTTTTTTTCCCTTTGTGTGAGATGTAAAATGATACCCGGGTTCCTGTATCCAATAACATTATGCTACTGGTTAGATCAGCCTTGTAAAAATTTAAGGAAAGCAAATTCATTGGTTTACAAAAATCTTTTCCTGTGTGCCTGCTCCTTGTGTGAGAACACTCAGGGCAGAGCTGTGGTGCCAGGTTCCCAACTGTGTCCAGTGTACAGCCTGGCTGACCAGCTTCCTATCCTATTCCTTGTTTTGCGTGACTTTCAATTTCCTGGCATGCTTTTAAAATGCATTGCACACAAGCAAATGACTCCTCAGCCAAGCGAGGCCCAGCAGGCAGCGTGGCTGAACTTTCTGCTCTTCTTAGGCTTGATCAGTGAGTCATTTGATGGGACTGGTGTCTCCGGCAGGCTGCTGTCATGTTTTGTGAACTTAAAAATGTTTTTCTGTGTTTTTCCAGTTTGAAGAAGGTGAAGAAGGAGAAGAGGAGGTAAGAGACAGGTTTATGCAGTGCCACTTACCTCCCTGAAGTTGTTTTTTTGGCTTTCTCTGCTTGAAGGTTATGGACTCACAGGGCTGTGGTGCACCCATTTTTTGTGACGCTGTCTTTGACTCTAACAGTGTTCTTAAAACACTAAGCAGAAATGCATAGCAAATGCTGTGACAGTTTTTGACCCTGCAGTTGGCTTATGAAAATGTATCTTAGAAAATAATCATTTAACAAAATCTACTTTTTGAAAATTGTGTTTCTTTTAGGGCTATCTGTGAGAATAAAAAGATACCTAGAAATAATTCTAAGTGTCCAGAGGAAGTGATGAGTCACTTGTGGGTAGCAGTAATTGATTTCCGTCTAAGGCAGTGTATTGCTCCGTGTGTTTGTGGATTGTGAACGCCACAAGAGTTTAAATCTTGTCATTCCAGCTAATTCTCACTTTTTAAATATAGGAATTAGAAGGTGACGAGGAGGGAGAAGACGAGGATGATGCAGAAATTAACCCCAAGGTTGGTAACTTTGGGGCCACCCAGACCTACTTATTATGCTACACTCTTAGACTTTTAAAAATGTTCCCCACTTTGAGGCAGTAGTATCAACAGTATTCATTGTTCCCTAATTAGAAAGTTTAAAATGTGTCAGAAAAATACTGGAATGATTATTCAGGCACTGTGTATATAATTTGAGTGTTGAGTGTACATATTCAGTAGAAGCTTTTCCAGCTATCTCAGGCTGTGTCTTAGTTACGTAGACTCCTCAGTGGAGCACCTTGACTTTCCCAATGTTTCATTCTTTTAAGGTAAGGTAATGATTTAACTGACAACATAAACTTTTCTTTGCGCGTGTTTGGAAAAGGTGCAGAGAAGGGACTTGGGGGCTCTTTTTGTTAAGGAGCAGAATAATGGGGTTGTGGGCATCATTTGACAGTTGCAGTTGAGCTGGGCATGCCCAGATGGTGTGTCTAGATATCTCATCTGTCTCAGATAATTTAAAATATATTGGGAAGGTTTACTAAAGAAAACTGAGTTGGAAATGAGTGGACAACCCCATTAATTTTACCTGCAAATTTAGATTTTTATTTGTGGTCTCAGAGTAACTTAAGGTACTTTGACCATTTGACACATTTTAAAATCAGAACTGCTTAAATGTCATCCTACAGCTGTCATAAGAGTTTCCTCTCATAAAACATGAAATGTATAGTTCCCTTGCCTCTTAAAATTAAGTATATTATGGGCTGTCAGAATACTGTTACCTGGTGTTTTTGTAATGTGTCTCTGTCCGACTAGATGTTTTTTGCTTGTTTTTACCCTTGTTTTTGGAGTGTGCACTAAGCTGTCAGTGTGATATCCTGGCTCTGTCATCAGTTGGTTGAAACCAGCTATTCCCATGAATGCGTGTTCACAGTTGTGGTTCCTTCAGGGAAGGGATGGGAGAAGAGCTTTTAAAACTTTTTTGAGAATGTGTCTTATAAAGACTACTCTGGGAATAATATGCTCATGGAAATGTTCATCTTCTAAAGGTTGGCCTGTTGATGTGGGAGGTCTCTGTGCTGAAAGTGTACCTGTGCTCAGCACCATGGTGGTGGGCGGTGAGGGCTGTAGGAGATCAAGGCCTGGGTCTGCCTTGCGTGGATCACAGTGTAGGGACAGGGAAGATGAGGGCTGTCAGTCAGCCAGTGAACAACGCTGGGGGAATAAATGCTGCCCATCACTGCTCTGCAGGGTGTCTGATGGACCCAAGGGCCACGTGTGTTTATTGGGCCATGTTTCCACCTTGTGGGCGCTGAATGGACACTTTCAAGGTTGCAGTTGTAAAGCAAGGACTGGGGGCAATTGGCAGGGCCACCTCCTCAGACTCCGCGCACAGCTGCCTGTCCTTGTTGTACTTGTCTCTCCCCCTCCCTATATTCTGTGCCTCGGCGTCTCTTTTCCTCCCCTCTGTTGTTTGTTCTGCTTCCTTCTGTCACCTTGGAGAACCTTGAGTCTCCTTTCACGTCCCAGGTTTCTAAAAGAGCATTCTCACCAGCCATTATAGAGAACATGACGTGGTGGATTACAGGCTAACACACCATGAGACCGCTGATAGGTTTTGTTGGCTGGGGGAGAAAGGACTAAAAACATATACAGGCTAATGGTGTGAATGAAGTTCAGAGACGGCCGGGCATGTGTGGCCGGGATAAGGCCAAGCCTGCTATCCCTGTCACGTGCACCTTCCAAAGAGATGGGCAGTGTTAGAGTCTGTGCAAGCAAAAGAAAACAAGGAAGGAAGGGAGGTTTTAGTATTGGGGGCAGTCTGATAAAAGCGAAAATCATGCTTCTGCCCATTTTGAAAGTATGATCTGGTGTTGAAGTTGTTCACCCCGAGTTCAGTATCTTGCAGCCCTTTTGTATCATGAGAAATTGTGGCCGTTGCCTCCTGTATAATTTTGTGCATTTCATTTTCTTTCATGCTGACAGTTCCTTTCAATTTTTTTCCCCATTTAGGTGTAATTTTTGTCTGTTAATCATTCATACGTTTCTAGGTAAGGTGGAATTCCATTCATACCTAACTTCCAAACTTCTGATCTATACTTTATACAATGCATTGTTTTGACTTTGAATAAAGAGGGAGTTGCTGTCCAGGCACACTCACTGTGTCACAGGTTTGACATAGAGCTTTCTGAAGAACACTGTTTTTGTACAGATGTCTGTTACATGTACTTTTAAAATCAACGAACCAAACCTAGATTTGGTCCCTGCTTTCTGAGCCCAGTGTTTCTTGCTAACCAAGTAGCAAAGATGTAACTTGGGTGTTATTTTCATTGCTGATGGTACTGCTTTCCAGCAAGAGGGCCCTGGATGGTTAGCAGTCTGCAGGGGGGCGCACACAGGCCACCATAAGGAAGCAGTCCTTGCAGAGCGCATAGCACACTGGGCCCAGCTGTGCTCAGAACACATACTGTGGCAGTTGAAATCAGCCCACTGTCACTACCAGCACGTGTCTGTTGAAATCTACACTTTTTGAATTCATGTTCTGTGCAGACCAGTAGGTACACAGAGGAGTAACAGCTTTTACTGTGCCAGCATTTTTTATCTGCAATGTTAACTGGCATCTGTTTTGGTGTCAGCAGTAAAAAGTACTGTTGTGAGGTTGGCGGAGAATTCTCTAATTGAATGAAGCAAGAACCAGTTGTAGATTAAAACAAGTGTCAGTAATCCTGGAAGCTCTTTCCCACCCCCCACTTTCTTCAGTCCCTGTAGCTCTGCCCTGTCCTGGAATGGCTGACAGGAGGCCGTAAGTAGACAGAGGCCCTTGTCCGTGACGAGACCCGTTCACTCGTGGCACTCATGGGATGTTGTGGGAGAAAGCAGAGAGGTGGGAACAAGAGGTGCCGTGAGAAACCCCACGATCGTAGCAGGGCCTCTGCATGCCGGGGTATGTAGGCACTCCAATTTTAAGGGTCTCATCATGGAACGGCAGCATGATCCTGGCCGCCCATAGACCAGATGTCCTTGAGGTCTTAGCACCACTGTCTCCCTGTCTTCCTCATGTAGGCTGCTTTCATGGGAAACTGATGCGTACATAGGGTAGATGCAGCTCTTGGAACGATTTTGTTTTCCAGGGCCAGGTTTGAGAATTTGCCTGTATGTTTAAAATTATGTCTAGCTGCCGTTAATTCCCGTTGTCCCCTTATGTCTGAAGAACTTAGCCACTCCTGTTCCACCTGTACCCTCACCCACTCCTCCCATGCCACCAGCTCTTTTGAAGAGAATCCTCGGTGCATGCCACCTGTCCGTATTTCAGCATGTGTCCCTGGAAGAGAAGGGCAGGGTGCAACCCCGAGGAGTGTCACCCTGAGGCCACTGCCTCTTCAGCCATAGAGCTCTGGGCACTTGGGGCTTCTTCACCAGCGCAGCTGTGGTCGAGTGTGTTTTAGTGGCATGTCTTTGTTGCCTTTCTCAGGTCGAGTGTTATCTGTTAAAACCTCACCTTTTAAATGGTCCCATGAGACATGAGATTTTTTTCCTATTAGTTGGTACCTTTTAAAATTCCAGCTCCCCCTCCCTTGATAATCTTAGCATCGATTAATGACCCAACCATCATTAAAATCTATGACATGAGATAAAGGATGCTTCAGTTTAGGAGTTTAGGTGCAGTTTTGTTTTTTTGTTTCTTTGTTTTTGTTTTTGGCAGGTATCACAGGCTGAAAACAATTGGTGTCTCATATGTAAAATTCACTTCTAAAACTGTCAGTCACTTGCAGAAGCTCCAGCGTGCTGTGTGAGCACCAAAGCCTGGCAGGGGTGGGCCACGTGCTGCCTTCCTGCCCAGAGGGGGCTGTGCCCTCAGGCACGGGGGAGGCAGCTCTTCCCAGAGCCAGGTGCCTGGCCCACTCCCCTCCAACAAGGCACTGGGTCATGACACCAGTCTTGAGAGTCTGTTCTATGTAGACTCTGTTCCCTCTAGAAGTCTTTACCCAGGATATTGGTTTTATTTAGGACAGATGAATACTACGTTCTCATGGTTGAAAATGCCTGTTACTTCATTTCTGCAACTTAGGATAATTTAGATTTATTTCTGGTTGAGCATTCCAAATCTGGAATCCTCCCGTGAGCATTTTCTTTGTCTTGGGTTCCAGATTTTGGAGTGTCTCAGATTTGGGATTTGGGATGCTCAATCTGTGGTAGGATAAATTATAACCATCCTGGCTAACACGGTGAAACCCCGTCTCTACTAAAAAATACAAAAAACTAGCCGGGCGAGGTGGCGGGCGCCTGTAGTCCCAGCTACTCGGGAGGCTGAGGCAGGAGAATGGCGTGAACCCGGGGGGCGGAGCTTGCAGTGAGCTGAGATCCAGCCACTGCATTCCAGCCTAGGCAACAGAGCAAGACTCCGTCTCAAAAAAAAAAAAAAAAAAAAAATTATAAAATCCTGTGTGTGACATGACATAGTATTTGCATAACTTAAATGCACATAAAGATGGAGTCTTTTACCAGCCCCAGTCTTCCCCGTCCTGCACAGCTCCTTTACTGACCTCCCATTTTCTAGGCATGTCCCTTGGTGGAGGCACACTGCTTTGTCCCACTCCTCCCCTCACTGTGCCTGCCTGGGGCGCGCTGCATCCCCCACACTCTTAAGGCCAGTGGCTCAGTGCCCTTGGCTAGTACACTGGGCCACCTTCAGTCTATCCTTGAATGTCAGATTGACAGGTCTCAGTTGATCTTTTTGGTGAGGGTTTTTGGTCAGTGTCATTTTGTCTCAGCCAGGCTCTTTAGGCAGCCTGTGGGGTGGCTGAGATTGGGAGCTTAGACCAGGGTTCAAGGTTATTGATTTTTTTTTTCATCTTTTATACATATCTTTTTGACTATCCCTTAAATGTGATTTCCCGAAGAATGAACTGTAGCCTCAGCTTATACCATGGAAGATGTCAGTTATGTTAACCCAGCTTATACCATGGAAGATGTCATCTGTGGTTACCCAGGGGTCTTTCTGCCCCATACAGTCCAAGTTCTTGGGTTCCATAGGCACGCTGGATTAAGAGCAGTTTGTAATCTTGGCCAGAAATCACAGGTTATAGGTCCATGAAGTTACTAGCTCAGGAGCATTAGCAAGATCATGTCATATTTCTTAGGCTATTGTTGGCCTCCACACAAATTCATGGAGTTGCTGGATGTGGTTTAAAGGGTACAAGATCTCTGTGTTAGATAATATTGGAGTTAATCCATTCCTCTGGGAGGGGAATCGTGTCCCGGATGCCGTTACTGGAAGGATAGCATTCCCCCTTGGTGAGACTGTTAAGAGAGTGAGTGACAGATGGAGCTCTTGGGAGTGGCAGCCCGTCATTTGTTGGTGCAGTACAGACCACCAGAGAGGATGGATCTGCTGGGGCACAACCTGGTAGTACAAAGAGCAGGAACCTGCTAGAGGAGAGATTTGCTGTCCATGAGCGCCAAGGGTCCGGCCTACCCTGAGACAGATATGCCCTTGAGAAATGAGGACTGTCGGCACCAAGAGGGGTTGCCTCTGCGGTGGCCTTCCTGGGTGGAGCTGCCCATGTTGAGCGCACTGTGCTCTGTGTGGGCAGGAGTGCCGGCTGCTTCCCAGCCCTTTAATGGGCAGCCTCCTGGAGCTTCACCACCCCAAGGAGCCGCAGAACCCTCCTGCCGAACATGACATGAATTTGAATGCTTCAAGGCATAGCTTTAAAAACAAAAAAAGCAGCCCTGCTTTGACTGTGCAGGGGTAGGGGGAGTTAGCTTTGTTCTTGTCACTATTTTTAAAAGTATATTTGCAGTAACCATTTTTTTCAATGAGAATGAACTCATTCAGTCTTGGCTTTCGTTGTTGATTGGAGCTAATTGGTGAATGGAGCTGGCTTTGTTCTCTACAAGCCTTGTCTTTTTCGTTGACAGAAGGAACCCAGCCAGCCGGCGGAATGCAAGCAGCAGTAGGAAGCGGAGGCGGGTGCCTGGCAGACCGACTGTCGGGACTCCAGGCCTGTGGGCGGGGCCCCGGTCCTTGCCGCAGCACAATCCCGTCGACAGAGCTTACTCCATCTAACTCGTTTTCAAGTGCATGATTTTCACTTTCACTTTTCCTTTTTCCTTATTATTTTGCTTAACTTGTACAGTGGCAACTGAAATGCATTTCAGAAATAGGAGGTTTCGTCCAGCACCCTCTGCAGCCTTGGTGCCTGTAGCTCTGGACTTGCCTGGGCCCTGTGGGAGGGCCCCATAGATCACATCGGGGTGGGGGGGGTCACTTGGCAAAAAGGGCCGAGGTCTGATGTGGTTCCCAGGATCTAGAACCTCTCCCGCCCTCCTGCAGTTGGACTGAATTCTTCCCTTTCATTCGAAGAAACCCACTTGCTGTTTCCAGCTGCTTAATCTGCCGAGTGTGCAGCCTGCGCCACCTGTTACATGCTGATCATCTCAGAAGGGCTGTGTAGAGTAGCTGTGTTCTTCTTAGGATGTTGCTTCTTGATTTTCTTTTTTTAAGGGGTGGGTCAGGGTTGTGACACACCAGCCCAGGCAAGAGCTGCTGCGGGTCACCTCATATTTATTTATCCCTTCTTGCCTGTGAGGACTGCGGCCTTTCGCTGTCACTCGTCCTTACCATTTCTGAACCACCTTGGTGACCTGAGCGGGAAGATGTGCCACTTCCTAGCAGGAGCAAGGCCTGTGCGGAAGAAACGCTGCTCCTTGCCACCAGGGCTGAAGACGCGAGCCCGTCCTCGTGACGCAGGCGCCGCCCTGCTGCCGGAGCCGGGCTTCGGCGGTCTTCTCCAGTGAGGGGCTGGGCTGGGAAGTCCTGCGTTTCAGTTGAGCGTATGAGCGTCAAGTCCTGCTTTCTCAGTAGCCCCATTGCTGGGCCCCACCATTCATCCTGTCTGAAGGTCCTGGGTTTGGTGTGACCGGTTGGCGGCTGGTGGGTGGGATTTCCAAGTGGGGGACGGCACTCTCCAGCAGCCTGGGGATGGCCGTGTCCACACCGACCAGGCCTGTGGAGAGTGCTCAGCCTAACCTTAGAACACATTTGTAACTGAATACAGTGTTTTCAATTTGTACAGAATAGTTAGAATATTCTATTAAAGTTGTGAAACATGGAGTCAGCACTGTGCCATGTCGTTCTTTGTAGGGGAATGTGGTGGGGAAGCAGGTGGGTGCCATCTGCTCCCCTCCGGTGGCTCCTATGTGCTGTACAGCCTGTTGGACTCTGTTGAGCCCTGGGTATTGGTGGCTCCAAGACTGGTTGTACAGTTTACTTCTGAGGCCTTGAAAGCTCAGTTTGAGGCAGAGGCTGCTATAGCCGCCCCCACTACACCTTAGTCACTGCTGTATGTAGGCAGCTTCACTGTGGGCCCAGGGGAAGACCGTTCCCTCCCCCAGGAGGGGATCATTTCTCAGAGTTAGTGGGACTGTGCCTTGTCGATCCAGAAGGCTCCAAGAGGAGAACTTCCTGATAAAGCCCATATTAGGTCTGTCTGCTCTCTGAAGCTCTTCCCGGTGTGTCTTCCATCCACAGTGAGAGGAGGCACTCCACTCAAACACCTGCCGCACTGGCGCTTCTTGACCTGACTGTGGGAATCCCAGCCTTGGCAGCGCTGACTGGTGAATGAAACTCCGTCATGAGAAGGCAGCCATGGAGCTGGCTCATTGCTCCCCACATGGCTGGCCCTGCCCTGCCGCCTCCAGCTCACCCGTGGGCTGCCTTCTCCCTGGGAGCAGCAGGAAGGGGAGGTGCAGGCTGGGAAGTGAATGTCCTTCCAGCATACCCCCAAGGGCTGTGGAGCCTGATGTCTGTGCTTCCTGCACCCGTTCCTCCGTCCCCATCCTTTGAAGTACCTGGGGGAGCTTGGTCTCAGGCTCCCCAGCCTCAGGGTGGCCCCATGGGTGAGCAGCACCCTGGCCTTACTTGGTCTGCCCAGGGTCAGACCCCATAATCCAAAGGGCAGGTGGCATTTTGCAGTGACCCCCCATCAGCTGGGGAGATGAGAGCCCTGCACACTGTCCTGTCCGCTGGTTGCCCAGCGTGCCTTTTAGGAAGGGCTCTACAGGCTTGTGCAGTGCCCTCACTACCTAGCTGGGTGGTTTTAGATCAGATTTGCACAAGTGGGGAAAAGGGGATGTTAACATTGTGGTTTCTGGGGATGGGGGTATCTGGATTTTCCCTTTTGAGTAAGAAGTGTGTGAGGACCCTGCACCCACCTGCTGTGCATCCTTCACAGAGCTGGGTTCTTGTGTCCCCCACTGAGTCTGACTCGGGAGTGCATGGTTCGTGGATGCTGCCCAGTTCCAAGGACATCATCTGGGTGCAGGACCTCAACATGAAGCCCAGGGAGCTGTGGAGGCCTGAGGGTGCAGGTGCCTGGTTTCCCCCAAGACCTCAGCACCTGGCCTCTGTCACCCCTGCATGGCCGCTGTCCTGCCTGCTTCCCAGGGTCTCAGGAAAGGGAAGGTCATTCTCCAGTGGCCAAGGAGCCCAGGAACCATCCCAGGCCCAGGCCATTGTCAGCTCCGGGACCTCAGCCATGAGTGGTCACAGAAAGTTGCTGAGTGGTTGAGAGGTTTGCCCAGAGCCACCATCTGGAAGGCAGCTGGGAAGTGGGGGCTTGTGGTGGCCACCCGGCCTGGCCTGGGTGAAGGGTGGCTGCTTCCCTTCTGGTCCTGGGGGCCAGGGGGTGCCGCCATAGAACCTCAGCTCTGCTAGCGGGGCCCCTCCTTTGTCCCTGCTGAGCCCCCTGCTGGGGAGGCAGACATTGACCGTCCAGCCCCACCCCAGCCCCTGCCCTCCCTGTGGCTGTTCACCCTGTGCGGGAACTGAGACTCAAAATGAGTGGCGCTGAGGTCAGGGCAGGAGTTTGGGGAGCAGCCCAGGAGATGGGAGGTGGGGCCTGGGGCACCCCCCTGCACAGGTGGCTGAGACACTTCTGTCGACTGCCATCACACGGGTGTTTCTGGGCAAGGAGCGAAAGAACCCACACAGCAAGGAGTCAGGCACGGAAGACGGCCTCTGGAGGGCCCCAGTTCTGTCTGGTTCTAGAGCCTGCAAAGCTACAGTGCCGGTGACTGCCTGGGAGGGATCTGGGGCGGGGGGATTGACCAAGGAACCCTTTGGAGGGATGGAAGTGATTACACAGGTATATACTGCTGTCAGAATTTTTGAGTTACCTCAAAAATGGGTATATTAGGTTGTTATGTAAGTTAGTCCTCAATGAAGCTCAGCTTTTTTTTTTTTTTTTTTTTTTTTGAGACGGAGACTCGCTCTTGCCCAGGCTGGAGTATGAGTACAGTGGCATGATTTCAGCTCACTGCAATCTCCACCTCCCGGTTCAAGCGGTTCTCCTGCCTCAGCCTCCCAAGTAGCTGGGATTACAGGCATGCACCACCATGCCTGGCTAGTTTTTGTATTTTTAGTAGAGATGAGGTTTCACCATGTTGGCCAGGCTGGTCTTGAACTCCTGACCTTGGGTGAACCACCCACTTGGCCTCCCAAATTGCTGGGATTACAGATGTGAACCACCACGCCCAGCCTGAAGCTCAGTTTTCAAAAGTCCCCAAAACAGGGTGATTCCACTTAAAATTCTGCTTTTTCCCTTGAGTCAGGAGCTGTGACCCCAGAACCTGACGGCTGCTGCTTTCCCCGGCAGGGTCACCTGGGACCCTCTTCCACAGCTGCCTGGCATGTGGGTCTGCGGGTGGTGTGTCCCCCAGGTCGCCCTACCTGGCCAGTCTGCTCTCTAGGCTCATGGCCCCCGTTTATGTGGAGCTGGGACCAAGCCGACATCCCACCCTGCTCCTGTCCTGCTGCCCAGCAAACCTCTCCATCCCCAAGGGGCCACCCAGGGGGCCAGAGCCCCCTTCCCCAAGTCCCAGGTCCAGGGCTTCCTGCCACCCCACCCATGTTGTCCCTCTCTCGAAATGCCCCAGGCTGCCCCCAACCCCATCACTGGACAGGCTGAGTCAGCCTGGGCTGCCAGGATCCAAGCTTGCCCCTAAGGTGGGAGGCAGCCAGGGTGAGTAGGTGGAGCCCCTGGCCTCTGCCTGGCTCATCCAGGCACACCTTGATATTACTGACCTCTGACCTGCCCCTGCTGGGTCCTTGGCTTGCCTGGCTCTGAGTCAGGACTCAGGGCTGGGCAACCAGGGAGCAACAGAGGAACAGCCGGGGGCAGCGGTGGGAGAAGTGACCATCCCAGACTCAGCCAACCACAGCTGCAGTGCCCTGAGGGAGCCCTGGGCCTGCGGAAGGGGTTGCTGTGTGCAGAAGCCTGTGGCTCCCCGCCAGCCAGCCCGACCTGGCCACAGCCTGGCATGGACTTCGGCCTCTGCCCCAGAGCCCTCAGAACAGGTGCCTTCCCAGGTTCCTTCTGCTGGAGCAGGCACCTCCTCCCCAACCTGCCCCAGGGAGCATCTTCGTGTGGAGTGGGGGGCCCAGGGGACCCCAGGCCCAGCTGTTTCGGCCACACCCACCAGGAGACACTGGCAAGCAGTTCTCCCCCAACAGCAGGGCCTCCTGGAAGGACGCCTCCTGAGGCTGGCCCTGGTTGAATTTCTGATGCTCTGAATTTGGTGAGGGTTTCCAGGCACCTCATGCGCCTGGGACCTTCCCAATTTAAGAGACAGACCCGAGGCTCAGGACAGAAGCCAGGGCCCAGCTCTTGCAGGGTGAGGCCTGGATGCCTCCTGCTGAGGCCAGGTCACCTTGGTGTGCCTGAGGGAGGCCCCGCCTGCCAGGCTGTCCCCAAGGTGCCAATCACTGGCCCATCCTGGCTATGCTGACTCATGGCTCTCCGAAGGCGGCAGCCGGATGTTACTTACCATGACAACCCAACAGCCTGGCCCAGCCCAGCCCAGGAGAAACGGGGCAGCTACAGCTGTGTCCAGGACCCCACTCAGGGCAGACCCACAGGTCACCCTTGTCGGGCTCCTCAAGAGGTCTGTGGTGTCCACCAAGTTTCCAAATCTCCCTAGGTCTCAATTTCTGTATCTGGGACATGGGGAGAAGTCTCACCTCCTCAGAACCCAGACCCTGGGCATGGCAGGGCTGCCCACACCAGCCCTCACCAGTGCCTGCCTGGCTGGTAGCTAGTTGGAGGAGGGAGGACAGTGCCTCACCGAGCAAGGCGGGTACAGGGTCAGGAGGACAAGAGGGAGCGCCTGGAGATGGGACTTCAGGCACAGGCGCTGGTCGGAGTTGCTAGGGTCTGCTGCCCCCCGCCTGGGGGCCGCCAGTGAGGGCCTGAGGCGATCCCTGGGTCTCAACCTGCCCCTTTTCAGCAGGTGCTGCCCTCCCCAAGGACCAGAACATCAAACCTTACATGGGGACCCTTCCTCGTCATCTGGGGGCTCCAGGCGTTCCTTGGCTTGCAGCCACTTCCCTCCGATCTCTGCCTCTGTCTCACGTGGCCTCCTCCCCTCATGCCTGCTTCTCGGCAGCTCTCCCTGGTGAGGCCCACCTGGGTAGTCCAGGGGAGGCTCCTGCTCTCAGGGGCCTTGCCTCTATCACACTCTAGCCACTAAGGTCATATTCACCCTTTTGCCATCAAAGGTCACATTCATGGGTTTTGGGGAGTAGAACATGGATACGTCTTATTGGGGGCCACCATTCAGCCCACGAAAGGGGCCTTTCAAACAGACCAAAGCACATGAAAAGGGGAACAGACAGCTGCGCCAAAGGCCACGGACACCCAGAGAGATGGTTGCCCCCACCCCAGGAATAGAGAAATGTGTGGGAAGACAAGACCTCAGTTTTTGACCACCAGATTGTTTTTGGGGTTTTTGTTTGTCTTTGTTTTGGTTTGGTTTTTTGTTTGTTTTTTTGAGACAGGGTCTCACTCTATGGCCCAGGCTGGAGTGCAGTGGCACTTTCTCAGCTCGCTGCAACCTCCGACTCCCAGGGTGAAGCAATTCTCCTGCCTCAGCCTCCTGAGTAGCTGGGATTACAGGTGCATGCCACTGCACTAGGCTAATTTTTTCTATTCTTAGTAGAGACAGGGTTTCACCATCTGGGCCAGGCTGGTCTCAAATTCCTGAACTCAAGTAATCCACTCGCCTTGGCCTCCCAAAGTGCTGGATTACAGGCGTGACTCATTGCCCCCAGCCCAGATTGACCCTTTTATTTTTATTTTTTTTAAGTACAGAGTGCCCACCATTGGCCTGGCCATGGGGAGATTGGCATTGCAGCCTTCAGGGGAGAGGGTGAATAGGAACAGCCCCACTGGTGGGCCATCTTGGCAGTTACCACACATCTGAAGGCCCCACTAGCACAGCAGTGCCACGTCTGGTGTCCAGGAAGGCAGTGCCGTGTATGATGACAGCAACAGGGGACCTAGCCCAAGCCCATCCATCACAAGGGGTGGCTGAGACATGGAGGATTCCAGAGGATGAGGGCTGGGGTGGGGGGTTCCTGGGAAATGGCCCAGACACAGGAAGAGACACAACCTCATACCCCCACATGCATGGATAGTCATATGTAAATGCATTTTTAAAACTAGTAAAAGGCACATCACAAGTTACATTCTTAACCATTTTTAAAGTGCACAGTTCAGTGTGCTTATGCTTAGGCATATTCACACTGAGCAAATTCACACTAAGAGTATTCACACTGAACATATTCACACCGAGCATATTCACACCGAGCATATTCACACCAAGCATATTCACATGGAGCACATTCACACTGAGCATATTTGCACTAAGCATATTCACACCGAGCATATTCACACCAAGCATATTCACACTGACTATATTCACACCAAGCATATTCACATGGAGCACATTCACACTGAGCATATTTGTACTAAGCATACTCACACCGAGCATATTCACACCAAGCATATTCACACTGTTGTGCAGCTGCCATCAGCATCCGCCTCCACAATTTCTCATCTCTCCAAATGGAAACTGTGTCCCCATTAAACACTCCCCATTGTCCTCTCCAGCCCCTGGCACCTGCCCTCCTGCCTTCTGTCTCAGAATCTGATGACTCCTGGGACCTCGTACATGTGGAATCATTCAGTACTTGTCCTTTTGTGTCTGGCTTACTTCACTCAGCACAGTGTCCTCAGAGTCCATCCATGTTGTAGCTTATGTTAGAATTCCCTTCCATTTTTTTTTAAATTTAATTTTAATTTTTATTTTCGAGATGGAGTTTCACTCTTGTTGCCCAGGCTGGTGTGCAATGGCACAATCTTGACTCACCGCAACCTCCACCTCCTGGGTTCAAGTGATTCTCCTGCCTCAGCCTCCTGAGTAGCTGGGATTACAGGCATGCACCACCATGCCCAGCTAATTTTTCAGGTGATCCACTTGCCTTGGCCTCCCAAAGTGCTGGGATTACAGGTGTGAGTCACACGCCTGGCCAGAATTCCCTTCCATTTTAAGGCTGTGACTATTGCAGTGTGTGGGTGGACCACATTGTGTGTGCCCATTGTCAGTGGACACTTGGTGGCTTCTACCTTTTGGCATGCTGCTGGGAATATGGGTGTGCATGGACCTCTCAGAGAGACTCTACTTTTAGTTATTGTGAGCATGTGAATGAGAAGAGCGGAATTGTGGGATCACAGAGCAATCCTATATTTAATTGTGAAAGGAGGCTGGGCACTGTGGCTCACTCCTGTAATCCCACCACTTTGGGAGGAAGGTGAGTGGATCACCTGAGGTCAGGAGTTCAAGACCAGCCTGATCAACATGGTGAAACCCCATCTCTACTAAAAATACAAAAAAAATTAGCCGGGCATGGTGCCACACGCCTGTAGTCCCAGCTACTCAGGGGGCTGAGGCAGGAGAATCACTTGAACCCAGGAGGTGGAGGTTGCAGGGAGCCAAGATCGTGCCACTGCACTCCAGCCTGGATGACAGAGTGGGACTCCATCTCAAAAACAAACAAACAAAAAGCAATTGTTAAAATAATGTAAATGCTTTTTTAAAAAGGATGAGGCCAGGCACAGTGGCTCACACCTGTAATTCCAGTACTTTGGGAGGATGAGACAGGCGGATTGCTTGAGCCCAGGAGTTCAAGACCAGCTTGGGCAACATAGTGAGATCGCATCTCTACAAAAAATACACAAATTAGCCAGGCGTGGTGGCATGTGCCTTGTAGTCCCAGCTACTCAGGACGCTGAAGTGGGAGGATCACAACCTTAGGAGGTCGAGGTTGCAGTGGGCCATTATTGTGCCACTGCACTCCAGCCTGGGCTACAGAGTAAGACCCTGTCTCAAAAATTTATTATAATAATAATAATAATAATAAAACAAAAAGAGGCCAGGCTCTGGCTCATGCGTGTAATCTCAGCACTTTGGGAGGCTGAGATGGGTGGATTGCTTGAGCTCAGGAGTTCAGGACCAGCCTGGGAAACATGGTGAAACCCTGTCTGTACAAAAATACAAAAATGTTAGCTGGGCATGGAGGTACATACCTGTGGTCCCAGCTACTCAGGAGGCTGAGGCGAAAGGATTGCTTGAGCCTGGGAGGTGGAGGTTGCAGTGAGCCAAGATCATGCTACTGCACTCCAGTCTGGGCAACAGAGCAAGACCCCATCTCAAACAAACAAACAAAAAAGGATGAGAGTTGCCCTAGGTGGGGAGACATAAGAGATGAACACTCGATTTTGTTTTTATTTTTATTTTTTTGTTTTTTCTCGCTCTGTTGCCCAGGCTGGAGTGCAATGGCACAATCTCAGGTCACTGCAACCTCCGCCTCCCAGGTTCAAGAAATTCTCCTGCCTCAGCCTGCCGAGTAGCTGGGATTACAGGTGTGCACCACCATGTCCGGCTAATTATTATTAATATTATTATTATTATTTTGTTGTTGTTGTTTGCATTTTTAGTAGAGATGGGGTTTCACCATGTTGGCCAGGCTGGTCTTGAACTCCTGACTGCAAGTGATCTGCCTGCCTTGGCCTCCCAAAGTGCTGGGATTACAGGCATGAGCTACCATGCCCAGCATCAATTCTGAAATAATTCGAGCCTCTTTTTTACTTTTTGTATCAACAATTTGTTACTATTTTTGGTAGTTTTTTTTTTTTTTTTTTTTTTAAAGAGATGGAGTCTTGCTGTCTTGCCCAGGCTGGTCTTGAACTCCTCCTTCAAGTAATCCTTCCTCCTGGTCCTCCCAAAGCACTGGATTACTGGCACAAGTCACAGCGCCTGGCCTATCTTTGGTAATATTTTAATGTTAGAAATAATGACAATACACCTGCCAGGGCTCCCCCAGACCCGCTGAATGAGAAGCTCAGGCTGGGAGGGTGAGCATCTGTGCCGTGAGAAGACTGCCCCAGCGATTCTGCAATCTGAGCCCTGTGCAGGGCATGGGGCCACCTCAGTCCTCCCTCTCTCCCTTCCTGTATTTTGTTTGTTCCTTTGTTCGTTGGTTCACTCCTTCAGGCTTCTGGAGACATCCCCACAAGCCAGGCCCAGGGCAGTCATGTCGGCTGCTCTTCTTTTCCATCTGTGAGTGACTGCTGGGAGGGCCCTTCCCCGAGCTCCCCACGTCCTGGACCCATCTCCCAACCTCTGGGGGCTCCACAACCACCCACAAGTAGCCCTGTGGAGGCGACACCAGCCTAATGGAGCCTGACGGAGGCCCCACTCTGCCCCACAGGGCCCCCTCATCTTGGCATGCTCAGTCTCACCCGAGGCAGCCAGGGGCTGTCTGGTCGCATACACAAGCCAACAGTCTGCATGTTCGGTAGTCAGTGCAGAGGGGGTCTTTTGGACAATGACATGGATGCCTTTATTTTTTGAGACAGGGTCTCACTCTGTCACCCAGGCTGCAGTGCAGTGGAGTGATCACAGCTGGCTGCAGCCTCGGCCTCCCAGGCTGAAGTGATCCTCCCACCTCAGCCTCCCAAGTAGTTGGGGCTATAGTGCACACGCCACCATGCCTGGCTAATTTTTATTTTTATTTTTTTGTAGAGATGGGGGGTCTTGCTATGTTGTCCAGGCTGGTCTCAAACTTCTCGGCTCAAGCAATCTGCTCACCTCGGCCTCCCAACTTGCTGGGATCATAGGCGTGAGCCACCGAGCCTGGCCTCAGGATGCTTTTTTAGCCACCAGTTTTCAGAATAATTTCCTGAGTGCCTGGGCTGGTCCCTGAGGGTCCCAGAGAATAAAACATTATCACTGCATTTAAGGAACTGATAATAGCTTCTGAGTAGGGTACTCGGGGATAAACAGGAGCTCATCAGGGGCCAAGGAGAAAGGTGTTTCTGGTATCTCATTCAATCCCCAACACCTTGTGAGGTAGAACCTGCCTGTCAGGCTCCAGTGGAAGAGCTCAGGAAGAGACACAGCAAGAGAACACAGCCCTCAGAGGCCAAGGTCAGGCTGACTGCGAGTGTCTGAAAACCAGGTGGGTCCTGTCACGGTGCCTCTCACTTTCCTCAGGCTGCGGCTGGGAGGAGACAGATCGAGGGCAGGCCTGAGTCACAGGCCCTGGCACATGGGCCACGGGCTCAGGTGAGGTGGCACCAGTGAGGTGGCAAAAGTGCACTGCTCAGGTGCTGCAACTCCAGGCAGCTTGGGTCTTCCCCCAGCCTCCCCAGGCTCAGGTGGGCGGAGGCTTGGAGACCCAGAGCCTAGCAGTATGTGGTTGGCAGGAGGCAGGCCTGGCAATCTGAGAAGGCTTCCTGGAGGAGGTGAGAGGAGCTAGGAGTGGGCCTTCCTGACTGAGGAGCAGAGGGCCTTTTTTCAGGGCTGTCCCTGAGCAACCCCTCCCACAAGAGGGTGGTGTCAAGCCCTAGGCACTGGGCCGGGCCCTATGACACGAAGCTCTATGACATGCAGCTTCCTCACAGGCTGGCAGGATGGCCAGGCTCGTTGGGCAAGTGCCTGGAGGGCCCGGCCTCGTCACCATAAGGAAGTGACCTCACGCAGGGAGTTTCGGAGAGGTGCCCGCATCCTGCCCCAGCTGCTGACAACCTCACACAGCTGGGCTCCGGTGCCAAGGATCCAGGCAGCTGGACTGGGCGGCTAGTGTCCCAGGTCAGATGTTTGGGCACCCAGACTGTACAATGCCTGCCCGGGGGTGGGGACCCTTGGCTCAGGCTCCGCATGAATCCTGGATGTGACCCCTCAGATAAATATTGGTAAACCTGGTTTGGACAGGCTCTGCCTGACACCACCAACTTGAGGCAGAGCCCCCTCCCCATCCTGAGAAGCAGTCACAGAACATCAGGGCTATTTCCTGCCCCTGGCCACAGAATCGGGGAAGCTGTGGATGTGGCCCCACTGGCCGCTGTGTAACCTGGGTTAGTCACCACCTCTCTGAAACCCCCACCCCATGTTCCCTGCAAACCCAAGAAAGCAGTCTCAACAGGGAGAATGACTGCACAGAACTAGCGCAGGGCAGTCCCACACAGACTGTCCTGCCATTGTCTGACCTTGGCATCTCTCGGGCCGGTGGTTCCTCCGCCTCCAACATGTGAGTGGCCCGGAACCCTTGTAAAAGCAGGTCCCATGGGGTGCAGCCGAATCCACACCGGGTTCCAATCTCTGTGCCGTGCTGGAAAAGCTCCCAGGCTCTTGGCTATCAAATGGCTCTAGGAGGGGGCATTCCTCAAAAGACCCTCGTGTGGGGTCCCTATGTCGGCACTCTTCTGCCTCAACATCCCTCCCCCACATCCCAGGAAGTGAGTATCCACAGTCCTCATCCTCCAGAGGAGACCCTCAGGCAGGCCTGCTCTGGGGAATGGGGATAGGTCCTTCCTTGTAAATGTGACCTTGACAAGTCGCTGCACCTCTCGGAGACACCCTTTCTGCATCTGCAGCATGGGGCCAGTGCTCCTCCTGGGGGCACCGCTCAGCCCCAGGTGGGACCAGGTGAGACTCAGGCCGCAGGAAAAGGGAGGCTGAGGGGTGCTGGCAGAGGGTGGGGGGTCAGAGGGGCAGAGGGCAGTGTGGTGGTGGCGGGAAAGCCCCTTGGGTGGATGCGGAGAGGATGGGCAGCGCCTGCGTGCAAGTACCTGCCAAGTGGGCATGGTGTCCTTCAAGCCCCTCTCACCTCCTAAGGCCATGCTTTATTTTTGCCCATGTCCATAAAGACACCCTGGGGGCTCCTGAAGTCACCTGCTGGTCCAGGGCTGGTCAGGCTTGGGAGTCGGCTTCCTCCAGCCCCCACATTTGCAACTAGGTTCAGGCTGGTTCTGCCAAGCAGGGGCCCAGGGTGTCTAGCCGCTGCTAGGGAGGCCAGGGCCACTATGACTGAGCCCCTGGGGCCGGGACTGTGGACAGAGAAGCTGCCTGGGGAGGCCTGGCCTCCAGGGCTCAGATCTGATTTCCAGCAGCCCCCAAAGGGCCATCTACCTCCATACCCCCCAGGTCTTCACATTGTCCATGAGAGGAATAGAGAGGGGCTGAATGGGCAGGAAACCCCCTAGGGAGGCTAGGAGGGCAGGGCCTCTGAATCTCGGCTGCATACCCTGCTCCCTGGCCCCCCAGCTCCTGCCCCACCTGTCAGAGCACCACCCCTGGGTTACAAGTCCTGCCCCCAGGGGACTGAGTTTCCCAGCCTCCCTTGAGAGGGCCACTGGGGTACAGGCAAAGAGAGGAGCTGGGCGGGGCTGGGGGAGCACACCTCACCTGGCCTCACCTGGTTTCCAAACCCTGTTCCTCCCCTCATTTCTCCCAGCCTCTTATCTGCTCCTGCCTGTCCTCTGTCCGTTCCCCAAGGCCCTCTCCATCCTGAGCCAGTTTCCTCTCCTGTGGAATGGGGGCTGGAATGCCCACTTTGGGGCGTTCTCCAGGTTAGGTGGAGGCTGGACACGGTGGCATACAGGCACCACTGGCCCTTCAAGGTCTCCTTGGAATCTTCAAGGGCACGCCCTCCGCACAGAGTCCTCCAAGCTGTCCTCCTGGCCCCCAGTACCCGCGTCCCCCATCCCCACCCTCATGTACCTGCTGTGCCCCTGGGGGTTACAGGGATTCCTCTCCCCTCCTCTGGGGTCCCAGCACCAGCCAGGCCTGCAGGCACGCAGTAGATGCTTAAGCAACGCCGAGTGTTGGGGGATTTGCCTGGAGCCGATGTTCCGATGGCTGGCCCCTCAATGGGGTGGGCAGGCTGGTGGGCCTGGGGGTGTTCCAGGCACCTGTGGGCTCGGGCAGTGACAGAGCGCTCTGCCCCCAGCCACTTCTCCTGGTCTCCCATTGCCCAGAGGTGCCTCTTGCCCAGGCCCCACTGCTCGGCAGCCCAGGGCTCTCTAGCAGCAAAAGAAGGGACACCAGAGTCCGCATCCTTCCTGCAGCCTCTCTGGGCCAATGCTGGAATCCCTTCTCCTCGCCAAAGGCTGATCTCCCCTCACCCGCCCACCCTACCTGCTGCTCCCTCACCCCACAGGATCCCAGCCCTGCTGCAGGGACAGGTGTCAGATCCCTCACCCCACAGGATCCCAGCCCTGCTGCAAGGACAGGTGTCAGGTAGGGGGCAGTGTTGACCTGCCGGCCCAGGCAGGTGTCTCACTCCCAGGCCAGAACCCTGGCACAGCCCAACCCTGCCCTCTGCCGGCACCGCCCCTCCACATCACGGCCCCTGCTCACTGCCATGTTCTCTGGCCACACAGGTAGGACCACCAGGCAGCTGCCACCTGCATGCCATTCACAGAACCTGGTCCGGGGCGCTCCTCTGAGCCAGCCGCCTGTTTATCCCTTACAGTGACCCTGAAGGGCAGGCGGAGGCGGGGCTGGTCTCAGGTCTGGGTTTTACGCTCTGCTGCCACTGTCTTGACATTTTAAATACACTTTGAATCAGGGGACTCTCGTTTTCATTTTGCGTGAGCTCCGCCATTGAGGCCAATTCCGACGCCAGAGGTGGTACTTCCTGCTGTAACCACCCCAGGGCGCAGCTGGGGGGCAGGGGCGCGGGAAGTTAGGAGACCTGGAGCAGCCGGGGTCCCCGGGGTCCTCTCGGCTGGCTTCACCCCCACCCCTGGGAACCCGGGAAGAGCCGGCTTTCGCTTCCTGTCTATTAAACCCTTTAAAGGAAGAGGGTAAATAAAACCGCCCGTCTGCCCAGCTGGAAAGCGATGACTCAGCCGCCCCCGCCGACCCTCGCCCCCAGGCTGATCCCAGAGAGCGGGCGTCGCGGCCCAGCCCGGACCCCTCGGCTCCGGGGACCTCTCTCCGGTCCGGGTCGTGGGGGCGCGGTGGGAGCAGTCCGTCCCCCAGTTCGGGACACTACGAGGGCGCAGGGAGGAGAGCGGGCTTCCTCTTCCCCTCCCATTTACTGAGCTCTGGGTTGCTGTTCTAGCCCTTTCCACGTGTTCCCTAATCCAGCAAAGGTGACTGTTCCCCCTGGGAAGGGCCCCCGAAGAGGACGGAACGGCCAGCGCTCGGGAGTAAGTAAGGCGGCCTCGACCCTCCTTCTGCCCCGGGAGACCGAGAGCGGCAGGGCTGGACTTGGGGCGCCTGGAGGGTGAAGGTCTGGACCCCGCTGTCTCCCCACGGTGGGCCGGCCCCGGGCCCGGGGGTGCTTCCCGGGGCTCCCTGGCGTGAGTCACCGCGGGTAGGGCTGGTTGCAGCGCATTCTTCCGCGGGGCCGGCCTGAGAGACGGTGCGGGCGAGCGCCCGGGCAGGGCGGGACCTCGAGTCACCCCACGGGGCTGGACAGCTGGGACATTGGGGGCAACAGGAGCGCGGGCTTCTGAGATGGGAGGGGACGGCCGGGGACCGACCAGAGCGCGGACGTGCGGGTCCGGACGGCTGGGCTTGGGGAGGGTATGGCCTGGGGCGCGCGGGGCGCGGGCAGGCGGGGTGGCCCGAGGGCCGGGGCGGGGCGGGGCGGGGAGGGGCAGCTATAAAGGCCGCGCCGGGGCCACGAGGAGCAGATCCGGCGCCGCCACCTCCCAAGTTGCCTCTCGCATTGCCGCTCCCAGTCCCACGCCCGGCACGACATGAAGTCCCCCGACGAGGTGCTACGCGAGGGCGAGCTGGAGAAGCGCAGCGACAGCCTCTTCCAGCTATGGAAGAAGAAGCGCGGCGTGCTCACCTCCGACCGCCTGAGCCTGTTCCCCGCCAGCCCCCGCGCGCGCCCCAAGGAGCTGCGCTTCCACTCCATCCTCAAGGTGGACTGCGTGGAGCGCACCGGCAAGTACGTGTACTTCACCATCGTCACCACCGACCACAAGGAGATCGACTTCCGCTGCGCGGGCGAGAGCTGCTGGAACGCGGCCATCGCGCTGGCGCTCATCGATTTCCAGAACCGCCGCGCCCTGCAGGACTTTCGCAGCCGCCAGGAACGCACCGCACCCGCCGCGCTCGCCGCACCCGCCGAGGCCGCCGAGGCCGCCGTGGCCGCCGCAGCCTCCGAGCCCTCCGGGCCATCCCCGCAACCCAAGCCCCGCACGCCATGAGCCCGCCGCTGTGAGTGCCTGCCCGCGCCCCGGCGAGCCCCGCGCCCTAACAGCCCGGACGGGGGCCTTTGGGAAAAACCACTTCAACGTCAGACGGCGGGGCGGGGGGCGGGGGGCGGGGGAGCTGCATCTCCTTGGGGGACCCGGCGCCCCGCAATCGCGCTGGCCCCTCGCGTCAGGGTCTCGGGCCCCCTCAGGCTGGACCCCGACCGGCCCTGGCACAGCTCCCTGACCCAGTCCTTTCCCCACAGGGCCGTACGCTGGACGAGTCAGACCGAGGCTAGGACGTGGCCGGCGCTCTCTAGCCCCGCAGCAGCAGAACTTCCCGTGCTCGCGGATCCTTGCTCCGTTGCACGGGCGCCTTAAGTTATTGGACTATCTAATATCTATGTATTTATTTCGCTGGTTCTTTGTAGTCACATATTTTATAGTCTTAATATCTTGTTTTTGCATCACTGTGCCCATTGCAAATAAATCACTTGGCCAGTTTGCTTTTCTACCATTCGGCTGTGGCTCAGTGACGTTCCTGCTGGGAGGGTGGAGGCCCAGGAATGGGTGGGCAGGACACCCTCATCCAGTCCTGCGGGGCTGGCGTGAAAGGCGCTGGGAACTGGCTTTGAATGAATAAATGAATCGTGTCATCTGCTGGGCCTGGTCCACACCCTCTTTTCCAAGTATCCTCCCCAGAGGCCAGGAAGTGCCCTGGGGCTTGACCCTGGCTACCTTCTGCTCCTTGGTGTGTCCTGAGGAATTGAGCCTGGGGAGGACAAGGGCCCTGGGTCCGAGCTGCTGCTGCCTGTGGTGGGGGGACGTTCCCCAGCAGCCCTTCCTGCCCACATACCACCCGCGCAGCCAGACCAGAGGGAAGTGCTCAGCCCTCTGGTTGTCTGCTGCCAGCCGCTCCTGGCCAGTGCCCGCAGTGTGGGGCCGGCAGGGTCGCCTTTGCTTTTGGGGGAATAGGAGAGAGTTCTGGGCTGTCTCCGATGGTGGCGCAGGAGGCAGAGGTCCCTGCACGTCCAGGTGCTGGCCCAGGACATTGGGGTGGAGAGGCCTGAGTGCAGCAAACCCTGCCCCTCTTTCTGAGATAGCTGACCACGGCTTTCTGCCCTCCGGTCTGGCAGTGCTCCCGGAAAGACAGGGATGGTCTGAGACAGTTAGGGTTTGGGAAGTGTGTCCCCCACCCAGAAGGGCTCCTGGTGATGAACAAGCTGAGGAGGTGATAAGGGGTATAGGCATGACTCCTCGCCCCACAATGGGGCCTTCATTTCTGGAACCTTCGTGGTTGGAGGGATGCCAGTAGGGGAGGCAGAGAAGTACCAGAATTGGGCCCTAATCTCTGTTGCTAGGGGGCCAACGAAGCCTCCTAGCTGGTCCGGGGTCAGGGCGGGGAGGGTGCTAGCCCTTTGCTGCATGGCCCGTAGGAGTGTTGGTGCTAGGTCCAGAAGAAACTATTTCCTGCAAGGAAGTTTCTCCCGAACACAATTTGTGAAGCCCCTGTGCAAATGAGAGAGGGGATCCTGCAAAAAACGGAAAAGAGCAGTAGGGGACGCTGCCTGGCTGGGCTCCCGGGCCTCCTGGCTGCCTCACCAGAGCCTCACCTGGATGGATATCCAAGGTCAAGAGGAGAGCCCTTGCCCCTGGGATCTTCAAGCATAGGCATGATCTGGCCTGAGCTTTAGGCAAAGAGGGTTGATGGCCCTTGGCTCACTGAGGCCACTTCTTGTTTGAGGAATTTTGGAATTCTTCAAATTCTGAGAACAGTGGAATTCTAAGGTTTGGGGAGTCCATGTTTTAACAGCTTCTTTTAAAAGCAGCCCGAGGAGAGAAGGGGCAGCCTTCGTGGTCTCGGGGGCAGCTGCAGACCCTCGATGAGGCTGTGGAAAGCCTGTTCTCTCCAGATGGGTCAACCGGTCACAGCGGCTGGGCTGGCCTTCTCATGCCCAGTTCTCCTTCTCTCCAGAACCCAGGGCCAGGGTGTGGGGGTGAGGGGTCGGGAAGTGCTGTGGTCAGGAGGCTGGAAGGCAACAGTGCATGGCCTGGCCAGCAAATCAGCTATAGAAGGGGCCCCCAATTCCTGGGCCACGGATGGGTACTGGTCCGTAGCCGGGCCACACAGCAGGAGGTGAGCAGTGGGGCAAGCGACCACCTGAATTCTACCTCCCGCCAGATCAGCGGCAGCATTAGATTCTCACAGGAGGGAGAACCCTGTTGGGAACGGTGCACAAAAGGGATCTAGGTTGAGCACTCCCCATGAGAACCTAATACCTGATGATCTGGGGTGAAACAGTTTCATCTTGCCCAGCCACATCTGTGGAAAAACTGTCTTCCATGAAACTGGTCCCTGGTGCAGAAAATGTTGGGGGCCATCGAGCTATAGGTCAAAGAGGCTGAGAGAAGGGGACATCAGAGGAGTTCTGGGGTTCGGGAGGCTGGCAGTGTGTGGTGCAGTTCTGGGGTTCGGGTGGCTGGCAGCCTCCCTAGTGCAGTTCTGGGGTTCGGGTGGCTGGCTGTGTCTGGTGCAGTTCTGGGGTTCGGGTGGCTGGCCGTGTGTGGTGTTCTGGGGTTCATGTGGCTGGCAGTGTCTGGTGCAGTTCTGGGGTTCGGGTGGCTGGCCGTGTCTGGTGCAGTTCTGGGGTTTGGGTGGCTGGCAGTGTGTGGTGTTCTGGGGTTCGGGTGGCTGGCCGTGTCTGGTGCAGTTCTGGGGTTTGGGTGGCTGGCAGTGTGTGGTGTTCTGGGGTTCGGGTGGCTGGCCGTGTCTGGTGCAGTTCTGGGGTTCTGGAGGCTGGCAGTGTGTGGTGTTCTGGGGTTCATGTGGCTGGCAATATCTGGTGCAGTTCTGGGGTTCGGGTGGCTGGCCGTGTCTGGTGCAGTTCTGGGGTTCGGGTGGCTGGCCGTGTGTGGTGTTCTGGGGTTCATGTGGCTGGCAGTGTCTGGTGCAGTTCTGGGGTTCGGGTGGCTGGCCGTGTCTGGTGCAGTTCTGGGGTTTGGGTGGCTGGCAGTGTGTGGTGTTCTGGGGTTCGGGTGGCTGGCTGTGTCTGGTGCAGTTCTGGGGTTTGGGTGGCTGGCAGTGTGTGGTGTTCTGGGGTTCGGGTGGCTGGCTGTGTCTGGTGCAGTTCTGGGGTTTGGGTGGCTGGCAGTGTGTGGTGTTCTGGGGTTCGGGTGGCTGGCCGTGTCTGGTGCAGTTCTGGGGTTCTGGAGGCTGGCAGTGTGTGGTGTTCTGGGGTTCATGTGGCTGGCAATATCTGGTGCAGTTCTGGGGTTCGGGTGGCTGGCAGTATGTGGTGTTCTGGGGTTCGGGTGGCTGGCAGTGTCTGGTGCAGTTCTGGGGTTCGGGAGGCTGGCAGTGTGTGGTGCAGTTCTGGGGTTCGGGTGGCTGGCAGCCTCCCTGGTGCAGTTCCGGGAACAGGGTTTGGGTTTGTGCGCTGGGCTGTTCAGCAGAGTGAGGGCATTTTTCCTGCCATCTAGGAACGCCTCAGTTCCCTGACCTTTTTTTTTTTTTTTTTTTTTTTTTTTTTTTTTGAGACAGAGTCTTGCTCTGCTGCCAGGCTGGAATGCAATGGTGGGATCTCAGCTCACTGCAACCTCTGCCTCCTGGGTTCAAGCGATTCTCCTGCCTCAGCTTCCCAAGTAGCTGGGACTATAGGCGTGCACCACCTCACCCAGCTAATTTTTTAAAAAATATTTTTAGTAAAGCAAGAATTTCACCATGTTGGCCAGGATGGTTTCCATCTCTTGACCTCATGATCCGCCTGCCTCAGCCTCCCAAAGTGCTGGGATTACAGGCGTGAGCCACTGCGCCCAGCCAGGTTCCCTGATCTTTTAAAGAAACCTGTTTCTGCTTTTGGGCAGGCACACTGTGGGCGGGGGTTGGGCAGTGAGCTCCCCATTGCTCCGGGTGTGAGCAAGAGCTGTGTGTGTGGCAGCAGGGGAACTCCTCTGTAGGCGGACTGTACTAATAACGGTGAGCCAATTTGGGTGATTCTGTCCTTCCCAGAGCTTTGCCCAGCTGTAGGCCCCCTCCTCTAGGAAGCCCTCCAGCCCCGAGGCCCCATCCCTCACTGAAGGACACAGGCAGACCATGCGACAGCCTGCAGAAACCAGACCGGAAGAGGTTGGAGGGATTTGGTAGGAGTTTATTGCCAGTCTGTGTCTGGGCAGCAGTCACCGGACTTTGTCCTTCCTCTGGGGCATAGGTTTCCTCCAGAGGACCAGAAGGACAAGGACATTGATAGCAACCTGCACGTGGCCGAAGATAGGGACGCCAAAGCTTCGGTACAGGAAGCCGCCGACGGTGGGCCCCAGCGTTCGGAGCAGTGGCTGCACAGACGCACAGAGGCCCAGCATGGCCCCTGGGGGGTGCATGGGGGTAGTCAGGCCCTGGGCAGCTCCCTGGGCCGGCTGCCCACTTCCTGGACACAGCCATGACCTCTCATCTCTCCTGACCCATCCCAACCTCACGGTGCAGTCTGCACCTTGCATAGTCTGGTGAAATACTCCCCCAAACACCCCTCCTTTCCACCTGCTGGCTTCTAACCTCCAGTCCCCCACTCCCTGCCACCTGCCCGGCCTTTGGAGCAAATGCAGCTCTCTCCACCCACTGGGCCATTCCCCGAGGACCTCTCAGCCATGCAGGGGGCTGCACAGGGTGCTTCCCGGGGCACTGGGCTGAGTCTCTTCCCTGCTCCAGAAAGTTTTCAAGCACAGGAGGAGCCTGGGAATGGGGCCACAGGTCACCGCAGCAGGCCCCGCCCTGCCAGGCCTGCCAAGGGAGATGGCATCTGTGCCTGGGGCCCGGAACCTCCCGCCCAGGGTGTCAGGGAGCTGGCTCTCACGGCTCTTTCCCAGGGTGCCTGCCACCACCGAGGGCTGGTGATGCAGTGGGGAGGCTAAGCCTGGCCTGTGAGACACCGTTGGGGCTTGAGTTCAGAGTGGGCATGACACCCCACCCCCATAGCCCCTCCTGGCCATCAGCCCCTCCTCCAGCCGCCCCCCTGCGGAGCTCCTACTACTCCAGGAACTCCTCCCACAGGGGGCTTTGGGAGCCCGTGCAGAGCCCCTCCACCTGCCCCTCCTGCAGCCCCAGCAAGACTGAGCCGCTTCCCAGGCTCCCCGGACAGCCCACACCTGCGCGGCAGCCTGCTCTGTCCCTGACACCCCATCTCCACACCCCTCTGGCCAGCGACCCCCAGCATGGACAGGCACATGGGCACTATCTGTGGCTGTTGTCAACACTCGGGCAACATGGGGGCAGCATTCACTGAACGGAGGACCCCCCAGGCCTCCAGCTGGGAGGACACTCTCTGCCTCTGGTCCCGTGCCCAGAGGGTCTCTGGCTCCAGGGACTTCAGAGCCCAGGTCTCCTGGAGTTGGAAATCCCGGGGCTGGTCAGCTGTGATGAGGAGCTGGCCAGGCCCCACCTGGGCTCAGGACCCAGTGTGGAGGATCATTAAGAGCAGCCTCTTCTGCAGACACAGGGTGCAGTTCCTGCCCCTTCTGTCCTCTGCCCCCTCTGTCGCTGGGTTTCCAGGCTGCTGCTGGGAACCAGGTGCTGGCTCCTTCCAGGCCAGGGGTGGTGTCTGTGCATGATGTGACCCAGTGGCCTGGGCCGGGTCTCCCTCAGCCTCCAGGGGTCTCTTCCCAGCCAGACCTGGTCCTTATCTCCCCAGGCCTTCCTCTCCTGTGCCCTCCTCCTGGCCTCTCCAAAGTGCTGCCCAACCTCCTCCAGGAAGCCCTCCTGGTTCAGCCCGCATCAGCCCATGCACCGTGGAGTCACAGTCCTGGAAGGCCTTAGAGGTTCCCAGGCAGTCCTGAGAAGAGGCCTGTCCTTTGCGGCCCGGCCACATCCAGGCCTCTAGACCTCGGTCTGCTGCCTCCCAGACAGGCAAGTGCATGGAGAGTCAGATGTGTACCCTGAGCTTCCTGGCTTTGCTGCTGGGGAGTCCTGGAAGAATCTCTAGTACTGCAAATGACTCCCTGACTCCTTTGACCTCAACCAGCCCACAGGAGCCCCCTGCACTGGATAGTGTGTAGCCACACTGTGCCTGGGGTGGGGCAGGAGCCTGGGTACCACTGGGCCCAGGGCACCCTCAGTCTGCTTGAGGGGCTTTCTTAGGCCTCAAGAAAGAAAGCTGGGTCCGAAGTGGGGGCTGGGGGATCTATGTCTGGGGTACCTGTGTCCCCGCAGTGACCTAGGGGCTTCCTGGGTTTAATTACTGCTGTGCATTCATTCACTCACTCATTCCTTCAGGAAGCTCCTGAGCACTTGTGTGCCTGCCTCCATGCTGGGGGAGGGCCCAGAAGTCCCTGGGGCCTTCAGGTCTGGCAGGCAAGGCCCTTAGGTGCTTCTCAGGGCCAAGCCAACTGCCACCTCTGGGCAGCCCCCTCCCAGGCCCCTGGCCTGCCCTCACCTGGGCTAGGTGGTAGGGCAGGAGTCTCATGCAGGACCCAGGCTGTGCGCCTTACCCACCCCACAGAGACCCCAGGCCCCCCACTCCACACACTCCACCCACCCCACACAGACCCCAGGCCTCCCACCCTACCCACCCCACACAGACCTTAGGTCGCACACCCCGCACACTCCACCCAACCCACACAGACCCCAGGCCCCCCACTCCACACACTCCACCCACCCCACACAGACCCCAGGCCTCCCACCCTACTCACCCCACACAGACCTTAGGCTGCCCACCCCAGCCCCACTAGGTAGCTCCTAGGGCTTCCTGGAGGAGGCTGCCCCACCAGCTGGCCACAGCTCACCTGTGTCCGAGGCAGAGACGGCCTTGGTCAGCATGCTGTCGGTGACCACATTGAGTGTGCAGAGGCTGAACACCAGGCCGGGTACCAGGAGGCAGAAGTGGAAGACGCTGGACATCCAGGCCTGGGACGGCAGGCGGGGCCGAGCTGAGAGGGGGCCTCACGGGACCAGGCTCCTCTCTGGGGTCTTACCTGTCCCTCTCCACCCTGACTGCTGCCCCTGCTGAAGAGCTGGCCCTGGGTGGGTGTGGGGGGTGGAGGCGGCCCCAGGGGCTCAAGCACAGATGGCACCGCCCAAGTGGCCTTGCCCAGTGAGAGGGTCAGGTGAGGGGCCCAAAGCGAGGAGCCCTCACCATGGCCAGTCCCACCGCGATGAAGGCCAGCACGCTGGCCCGGAGCAGCGCCTCCTCCGAGAAGTGGCTGCTCAGCTGTCCGATGACCAGGCCCTGGGTCACCTAGACCAGACAGAGAGGGTAGAAGTGGGTATGGGAGAGGCGAGGGAGGGGCGTCTGGACTGTGGCCAGCCCCCCAAGCAGGGGACCTCCAGACTGGCCTTTGGTGGCCAGGGCCCCTCTGCAGAGAAGGCCCCTCAGCATCTGCAAGCCCCGGGGTCTCTCCCCACCCTGCCAGCAGTGACTGCGTCAGGATGGGTCTGAGGTCCCTGAGGAGATGGGGCTCCTCTCCACAGGGAGGAAGGAAAGGCCCACACCAGGGACACCAGGGATGGACCCAGTGGGACAGGCTCGGCCGCAGGCTGCTCCCAGGCCAGGGCGAGGCTCCCTGTTGGGTCATCTCAGCTCCTCCACCGAGCAGGGTGTGCTGGGCCAAAGCACCTGGGAGTGCAGGGGTGGCCCCCGCTGGAGGAGTTCCTGGGCTCAGTATCTGCCTGCAGGGCAGGCCCAGCCTGCAGCACCTCTGCAGGGCACCAGTCACTCTCCCCACTTCCTGCCCGGCAGAACAGAAATTGCTTCCAACAGGAATCATAAATGGTTTAAAAATCTTACCTTCACACTTGCTTTATCTTAGGGTTTTTGGGGATTTTAACACGTTTTTAAAAGGAAGAGCTGGCAAGTTTCACTTCGTGCAATGCGCTTAGGAGTAGCTCACGGTGAGTGCCGTGAAGGACCTCAAGCCAGGACTCAGACACCAAGGCCAGAAGCCTATTTGTGTTGCGTCTCAATTTACCCAAAATAAGTTTTAAAAAGCTTGAACTTAGGAGCCCTGCAGGTTATGGCATGAACCTGGAGCTAACAAGCCTGTCCCTGGCCGGACGTGGGGCCTGGGGGCTACTCTGCGGGCCTCTCCTTCCCCTCCTCAGCCTCCTCTCCTGCTGCTCAGCCTGTGTCGGGGTCCCCAGGCCTCACCTCACTCCTTCCCCGTCCCTGGGCAGTTCACCAGGCCCAGTTCCTGCGAGGGTGTCCCGATAGTGTTGGTTACCACCCCAGCTCTGTCTCAGGCAGGGGCCCTACTGCAGCCATGGCAGGCCCAAGTGCCCCACAGCACAGGCTAATGACTGCAGTGTCCAGCTGCAGACTTCAGCCAGGGTCTGGCTAATCATCCTTCCCTGCAGTGAGCTGGGCGCAGCCTGTTCAGAACAGGCCCCATGGCACCAGCCCCGGATTGTTACTATTATTGTTGCTGTTGTTGTTTTTCTGTTTATCTCTTTTTACCCTGCCAGGGTGGCTCCTTCTGGCCCACAAAACCGAGGCCCTCCCTGCCCACGGTGGGGGTCTAGCCCCTCCCAGGAGCAGCTATTTTAGCACTAGTCTAGTCCTGGGTCCAGAGGCTGAAGAGCAGATGACTTGGAGGTGCCAGGAATGCCACAGGCTTCCGGAGAGGCCGAAAGCCCCTGCCCCACCCCAGTGGGTCCCAGAATAGCCCCCGCCCCATGCTCTGGCTGTCAGGTGGCCATCCCGGGTGGCGGCACGTCATCACCTGTCCCCACCACCCCAGGGTCTGGTCCAGATGCCCAGAGGAGCTGGTGGTGGAGGTGGCTCGCCCTGGCCTGGTAGCTGAGCGGTTCTTGGGGGGCAGACAGGACACCTGCTGCATCGGAGCTGCCAGGGTTTCAGGGCATTCTTCCATGACAGCGTGGCCTCTGAGGGCTGGCATCTTGCTCCTGTGAGACCTCCAAAGGGGCCCACACTGGTCTAAGCACTTTGCCCACTTTGCCATGTTAGGTCATTTCATCTGCCAAGGACCCTGCAAGGCAGGCACTTTGGCCTCATGGGACAGATATGGAGCGGTTGGGAGACTTGCTGTGGTCACACAGCTGGTGGGCAGGTGGGCTGCCACAGACCCCAGCTGGCTGCCCATCAGAGGCCAGAGTCCACTGTCCTCACAGCGTGCCCACCACTGCAGCTGGCTCTGCCTCCCTGGCCTGTATGCCTGGTTCCCTGTGGGCCCTGACATGTACCAGATGGGAGGCCAAGGGCTCGCCAGCCTCCACCGGGGAGGAGCCTCTACTCTCAGAGGCCTGCCCCACTGGAGACCCCTGGCATGCCCCCCAGGAGGCCCTGTGTACCCACTCACCATCTGGAGGAGCCCGAAGAAGGACATGAGGTAGCCAGCTTGGGCGGCCTCCAGCTGGAAGAAGTCCATGGAGATGATGGAGAACATGACCATGAAGAGCCCTGAGCCGGGGCAGGGGAACGGGGTGAGCACACCCTGGCCTTGGCGCCCACCTCCCTCCCACCTCAGCAGCCTGGCCAATCAGGGTGTCTGGGTCCTGGCCGGTGACTGGTTCAGGGAGGAGCCTGTGATGCCAGCCGGACCAAAGAGACCCTTCCCTGGGATTCTGCTGGATCCCTGGTGTGGGAAATGCCTCCCATGCAGTTGCTAAGCTCTGGACTGTGAGCGGGAAGGTACTGGAAGGGAGGGACCCAGGGCTGACCATGTGGGAGGATTTGGCCCCAAGACCCACTATGGCTGTCTATTATAACAGCCCTCAAAGTCACATCTGCAATCCCAGCACTTTGGGAGGCGAAGGAGTGGGGACTGATTGAGGCCAGGAGTTTGGAACCAGCCTGGAAAACATAGTGAGACCCTGTCTCTACAAACAGTTAAATTAGCTGAGGGTGGTGGCGCATGCCTGTAGTCACAGCTGCTCGGGAGGCTGAGATAGGAGGATTGCTTGAGCCTGTGAGGTGGAGCCTGCAGTGAGCTGAGATCATGCCACCGCACAGCAGCCTGGGCAGTGGTCTCAAAAAACAGGCCCTCAAAGGGCCTGTTACCGAGGTTAGTAACTTGGGTTCCAGTTTTGAGAACCAACAGAGCTGGCCTGGGTGGGCTGGGTGGGACAGAGGCCGGGGCCAGTCAGAGTGCTGAGGGCCTGTTCTCCATCCTGCTTCCTGGCATCCCAGTTAGAGGAGCCCAGGCCGGGCTTCTGAGGGACAGGGCTGCTCCTGGGCTTGTCCATGGCTCGCTATCCTATCTGTGGTCTGTGACAGCCTAGGGTCTGCTGGGCCAGCATGCTTCAGAAGGTGGTGTTGACACTCAGACTTGCTGTCCCTGCGTCTCAGGCTGTCTGCAGAGCACGTGGGGCCACAGGGTAGGAGGGTGAAGAGCTGAGGAGTATGCAGGGATGCATGGCTGCGAGCCAGGCCCTCTGCCTGTGGGGACCCTCCCTGGGATGTGCAGCTGCACAGTGTGGAGGGGCTGGAAGGAAGCAGGAAAGACCCTTTTCTGCCTTCCTCCCGCTCCTGCCTGCTCTACCACATCTGCGTGGACCTGTGGGACACGGGCCAGAGGAAGGGCTAGGCCCTGGCCGCAGCTGGAACTCTGCCAGGCTCTGGCCACCGTCGGGGCAGTAGTTGGGGCTCACCTGTGGGGAAGTTGGAGGCCACCTTGACCAGGAAGATCCTCGGGACATCTGGCAGCCGCAGCAGGGAGGCGATGGCCTTCAGGTCAAACACACTGGCCCGGGGGCCGCCTGGCACGGAGAGGCCATTGTCCCAATGCCCACCCCTCACCCAGCTGCAGGCCTCGCCGCTCCTAGGCTCCTGTTGCGTCCCCCTGGGTAGACCTTCCTTCCTTGGCTTCAGTGCCACTCACTTGTGGGAATGGGAGCTGGTGATGCTCCCAGCCCCGAGGTGGGCACCGCCCCTCAGCATACTGCCACGCATTCCTAAGGGCCCCCTGAATCCCCAGAGGCACTCAGGAAAAGCATTCTCTGCATGCAGGTAGCCTGGCCTCAACCTGGGCTTGTAGGGGTGCAGGCCTGTGGCAGTCCCTGAACAAGGGACCAATAGCTGCTTCCTGTATGGTCCTGGCCTGGGACCTGGGGCCGAGCATGACCAGGCCACCAGCCCAGAGGAAGACAATGGCAACGCTGTGCCCCTCTCTGTGGCCACAAGTCACCGCGGTGGCCTGGCCAACTGGACACCTTCGAGTGCAGAGCCGCGGGTCCCCAGCCCGGCTCACCGCATTCTTCCTCGCCATTTCCCCAGGGGCTCCTGCCTCTCTGGCTCTGCTGTGTTTGCCACAGGCCGAGCTCCACCTGGCCCTCCCCCTGGACTTTCTAGGTTAATTCCATCACAGCCTCCTGTCCCAGGATGACCCCAGGTGGGTCCCTCCGTCCCAGGCTGAACTCTTAGTCCCTAGGCACCGAGGCATGGGTCCTGCCACGTGCCTGGCACTCAGGGGCTGGGTTCAGCAGGGGGCCAGCCTTCAGGGGAGCCCCTCTGAGGAGCCTTGGCCTCTCCTCGTGGGACCAGCCTGACCATCCTCTGCCCTCCACCAATCAGTGCCCTTCGGGCAGAACCCTCACCTCTCCCTGGACACTCAGAGCCTTGGAAGCCTTACTGATCCACCCACCCTGTTGGGGGTCCCTCCTGGTCCTCCCCAGGCCTCTCTGAGCCTCCCCTCCTAATGCCTTCCCTGTGTGGGCCTCCCCCCTCTCTGGGCCTCCCTGCTTGCCGGAGCCCCACTTCCACTTCTTCATGACCACACCTCACTTGGCTCCTATGATGTCAGCAGCTGGGAGGGGTTCAAGGAAGTTAGGAGGGTGTGAGTAGCCCCCAGATTTCCCCTCAGGCCCCTGTGCCCCTTGGCTGGAGCATGTAGGCCTAGCCAGTGCCACCCATAGACCCAGCATCTGGGCAGGGTTTACCTGGTGGGGCTTACCTGGCGGTGGAGTCTGAGTGTCAGTTTTGGTCCCTTTGGTGCTGGCGGGGATGCAGGTGAAGCTGAGGATAGCTCCCAGGAGGGTGGCCAGGGCAGCCAGGATGGCCGGGCACTGAATCCTGCGGGCAACAGTCTTGGCTGCACAGGGCGCGGGTCCCAGGGCCCAGGCGCCCCAGCCACATCCCCCAACCTGCGCCTTCAGTCACACTAAAATAGCTTAAACCTGACTCCCACATCTCCACAGTCTGTGGCCCAAAAAGCGGGGACTGGGACCCTCAGAGCACATTTATTAGGTGATGGATGAAGGAACGGGTAGGGCGCTCACTATCCCTGACCCTCACCACACCATGCAGGCCCCGGCAGCCCCTGTGGGTAGCAGGCAGCAGATCCTCCCAGGGACAGCAGCTCCCTGGCTGGTCAAGGTCAGGAGGGGCTCCAAAGGGCCAGCCTGGTCTGCGTGCCCTTGGGAGGGGCTCTCCGAGACCTCGGCACCTGTGCTGTGTCACGGGGATGGCCATGCTGCCTCCCCAGAGTGGGCACCGGTGGGCCTGGCACTCAGCGGGCCCTCAGAAATCACCTCCCCTCCTGTCAGACCCCTCCCCACTTTCCAGAGTGGGTGGGGCATGCTGGGCCTGGTGGGGGCTTTGGGCTGGGATCCCAGAGCCTTGCAAAGCTGCAGATGTGCCCCTCAGGCTGCTTTGCCACGTTCCCACTTGCCTGGGCCACTACCAAGGCCGGTGACTCTGGCTCTGCTGTCAGCTTCCCTGCCATGAGTCCCCACCTGGAAACTCGGCCTGTGATTCTCCTGGAAGGAACCAGCAGACTTTGTCACCTGGGAACACAGGCACGTGGAGCTGGCTGTTCCGACTGTCACCTTTGCCTCCTGGGGGCTGAACCAGCCCCCTCCCCTCAGGAGAGACAGGAGGAAATCGGGGCTTCCTACTGAGCTCGCTTGTAAGGCCTCCAGGCCTGTGCCGGACTGCCACAGCCTCCCTCTCAGCAGCTGAGCAAACTCCTATACAGCCTGTAAGGGCCCCTCTTGGTGAGGCCCCAGCCTTCCTTCCCAGACAGCATGCCATCTGAGAAGGACTCACTTTACCAGTTGGCTAGAATCTGGCCCCTGAGGGCAGGTGGGCTGGGGTGGGACCCTGCATGGAGACCGCAGTGATCATCCGATGATTGGAGAGATGTGTGAGCCGGTCACACAGGCAGCACAAGTTCTGCCCCAACCTCAACAGAGCCTCCAAATCTGCCCTGGCCAGGGCCTCAGGGCACAGACACCAGGAGGGGTCAGGATCCTGGAAGATGCCCTTGCACCCGAAAACAAGGCCAGCCATAGGCCACCGTGTCCCCACCAAGGAGTTCAAAGAAAGGACTTTCCTCCGCCCCCCTTCACCACAGCCACACGTGCATGCACATATGCACACACGCACACATACACACACGTGCACATACACACACGTGCACACACACACATACACACGCGTGCACACACGCACAATACACGCACGTGCACACGCACACACATGCACATATGCACACATGCACACATACACACATGCACACACGTGCACACACATGCACACACACACGCACACATGCACACATACACACGTGCACACGCACACACATGCACATATGCACACACGCACACATATGCACACACGCACACATACACACACGTGCACACACACACATACATGCACACACGCACATGCACACATGCAAACTTGTACACATGCATTGACATGCACCTGTTTGCCAGAGCAAGGAAGGGACTTGGTGCCACACTGACTAGGACCGTCAGTGGGGCCACCTCTGGGTCCAGAGAGTCTGGGCATTGGCCACCCCTCATTTCTCAGGCAGGACCCCTGAGCTCACATCAGTCTGGGGTGGGCCGGCACATCCACCCGGCCTGTGCTGCTGCCCCCGCCAATCCATCAGGGCAGCTCTGACCTCTGCAGCACCCATGGCCCAGGATGTCACCTACTCGGGCTTTCTGGCTGCTGGGTTTCTGCAAGAATGGGCCCTTCCTTTGGGAAAATGCCAGGGAAGGGGCAGGGGTGGGCTAGGGCCCCACAGCTTGTCCCTCCAGCTGGGAGGGACACCCGGCCCCTGTGGCCAGCCCCAGAGAGAAGGGCCCTTTCTTTGGGATCCTGGCCTCAGAGGCCTGCATGTCACATCTCAGGGTCTGGCTGGGCAGGGGCAAAACCTGCCTTCTTTGACAGATGCCCCAGAAGTACACGGGAGCAGAGGCACCACTTCGATGGCTATTTTAGGAGGCTGGTGACAAGCAAGGCGTGGTGGCAGGGATCCAGGCCCTCGAGTGGTGGTGGGCAAACCAAAGGCCAGTGCTGCTGTGGGCAACACGAGAGCCTGGGACTGGGGGACCCTGGAGGGCCCCAGGAGGGAGGGAGTCAGGGCCGCAACTGTGCTGGGGGCTGCAGGTGGCTGCTGGGGGAGAGGCAGGCTGTCCTTCCCCAGTCAGAGCTCTCTCCTGCTCTCCACAAACAAACTGCCGGGAGGGAAACGGGAGTGGGAAGGAAATCCAGCACGTTGTCCTCAACCCTGGGGCTTCTGCACGCCGGACAGCCTGGGCATCCCCCAGCACCCTGAGCACAGTGCAGTCAGTCCCTCCTGCTCAGTCCCCCTCAACCTCACCCCGATCTGCCAGATGCAGGGGCACCAGGGGTGCATCCAACACTTTTATCAATGGAGCCACGACCAGCAAGATGGGGACAGGTTAATTTGTCTGTCCTCCCCTCCTCTTTCGGTTGAATGTATTACAGGAGTGTCTATCTGGACACAGATGCTGTTGAAAGGACACTGGACACGACTCAGGAGACCCAGAGCCTCTGTCCCTTCTCTGCCGCTCACCTGCTAGGTGACCTCCTTTCTTTATATGCAAATATGGGCTGGGCTCACAGCTGCCACTGCCCCTCACTCTCCTGTTGTGGGGCCCCTCTGGACCTGCGGGGCCCAGTCCACCTGCATCCCGCCCACCAACCGCAGCCCACACCTGACGCTGCCCAGACAGCCGGGGGTGGAGCTGGCTTTCAGCCGTGTCTCCAGGAACCTCTGGTGAAGTCTGGACTCCTGTGTGGTCTACAGTAACAAGCCCTCATCAAGCCTCACCTTGCTCTGAGGCTCTGAGAGGGGACACACAAGGTGACAACATATGCCCAGGTCATTCTGCTGCCAGGAGCAAACCCACAGGTGGGGCCAAGGCTGGATCAGCTGGGACCTGGCTTCACGGGACACCTAGCTCATAAGAGGACGGGGCAGGGGGGCGTACAGAGCGTCCCTGGATGTCCAGCCCAGGGCCGGGAGAAGTCACCCATGCCCCAGGATGCCGCAGTTAGAACCATGTTTGAAAAAGAACATCTTGCCATGCCACTCCTAACTCAATTGCCCTCTGGCTTCCAGGGTGCCCCAGAAGGTCCTAAAGGCCCCTCTGGCCAGACCCTTCCCAGTCCTTGTGTCTCCCAGTACCTGGTCCTCCCATTCCCCAAACACATAGCCCTCCAACCAAACCACAAGCTCCCTCCTGCCCCAAATGGGCTCTGAGACTGGAGTGACTCACAGGCCCAGCAGGAGGCCTGTCCGGCCCACTGCTCACCAGGGCTGTCCTGAGGGATGGCTGGGCCAGAACCATCTCAGCGGGGCCTGTTCCCTCCCTGCTGCGGGAAGAACAGAAAGAACCGGAGTGTCCTGGGCACTGGGAGGCACACGGACTAAGGCAGTGGCTGAGTCACCTGGCTGGGGTGGGAGCGGGCCCGGATCCCCCATATCCTGCTGCCCCCTCAGCTGCCTGCCAGCCCCTGCCCTGTGTCTACCTGCCCCCAAGAGCCCCTTCCCTGTAGAGCAGGTGCCCTGTTACAAACACGCCGCACTCCTCAGCCTCTGCTCAGCATTTGGGGTGCCCTGTGTCATATGGGGTGCTGCTCACTTCCCCTCCCACCCCCTCCTGCCCCTCTGAGCTCCGGTGCCCCTGGCTTCTCATTTTTTCTCAGCTGGGCAGGGGTGTCCTGCCCACAGGGCCCTGGCACCCCCATAGGCATTGCCCTGATGGCTGCCTGTCCACCCAGAGAAGGCAAACTCCCTGCTGTCTGGCTCGGGATAGGACCCTACGGCCTCTCCCCATCCCTCCCCAGGCTGAGAGGATGGGCTCAGAATATGAGTCACAGAGCCACCCCCCACCCAGCGTGTGTGCAGTGACTCAGGTCCCGGGTCCCTCCCCAGGCCAGCCTGGCCTCTCAGCCCTGGGATCTGGAGGCTGGGCCAAACCAGTTATACCAGTGCCCGCCCCCGCAGCCTGTGGGTGCCAAGTCCACTTCCTCCTCCCACCTGCTGCCCAGGTGGGTGTGGATGAGGCAGCACTGGGGCCTTTCAGGGGAATAGGATACATAGGTGGGTGGGCAGGGAGGGAGATCCCATGCACATCCTGCCTCGGTTTCCATTAAGGAAGAGCAGGAAGGCTGCAAGGCAGGGGGTGTTCACAGCTGCACCAGACTCCTGTCCTGCACTAGGCCAGGAGCCAGAGCAGGCTGGGGGCGTCAGGGCTGCCGGACCAAGAGGGCCAGGGGGCTGGCCCTTGACATGGGGCACCAGGCCTTGAAGCCTGGCCAGCACCTGGCCCCACTGCCTTTGGTGAGCCCCCAAGGAGGAGGTGTGGGCCTCCCTCACCCCATCTGGGTTGGACAAAGGCAGAGTACCAGCCACAAGCTCACCCCCGCAGCCCTCCCGTGTCACCACCACTCTGGGCAGCCAGCTCGTGCTACAGGGCCCAAGCAGCACCCCATGTTTTGGGCGTGGTATGAGGACCCTGAGGGAGTCCCACACTGCCTGGGCCTTGGACGGGGACTGGGGAGCTCCACGGAGGGAGCCCCACCATCTCCCGGGCCTCAGTTACCCCACCCATCAAAGGAAATGTCGCAGCTGGTCTGGTTATGAACCATCAAGGTTGTAAAGCGCCTCAGATCTTGGGATGAATGGAGGCAGGGAAGCGAATGGAATGTTCTGGCAGGTGTGGGCAGAGGTAGAGGCCGTCTTGGCAGCTACTGGGAGGGAGAGGGACATGAGTAGTGTCTTCTGGGTCAGCAGCTGGGATGGGGGAAAGGGCAGGTGAGGACAGGAGGGGACCTGTGGCCTGGTAGCTGGGCCTGCAGGAGGCGTGCATGCTGAGCTCTCCAGCATCATGGCCACACTCACCGCCTGAGCGAGCTCAGACCCTCCCAGCATCCTTGTGGGTAAGGGCAGGGGAGGGCCCACTTAATGGGTGAGGAAGGCTGGCCAGGGAAGGAGGCGGCAGCGGGCGGCTGGGCCCTGAGGCGGCAGAGTCCCCGGGGTGGGCAGCACCCTGGGAGGGCGGCCGCCCAGCTCAGCCACCTGCTGGGGCCCAGCACTCCTCCCCGTGCCCTTCTCACGCCCTTCCTCGCCCCGGCCACCCTGGAGAGGCAGGCCCTGGGTAGTGCCGGCTCCCCATGCCTCACACCTGCCAGCCCCCTGGCTCCAGGGGGAGTGGTCCCTGCTGTCCCACCACAGCTGCCCACACAAGTGCCCTAAGCCCCATCCTCCAGGGACACCCTACCAGCAATGTGCTTGACTCCCACATCAGCCCTTCCCTCTCCCCGGGACGCCTCCCCATGGCTCCTCCCGCCCTAAGCATAGCCTCCTGGACCCCTCTCTGCCCTCGTTTACAGCACGACTTCCCGAACCCCTCTCCTGTCTCCCCATTTCCCTTGACCCGTCTATTGCATGAGGCTTCTGCAGCTGGCACTGGCATGGGGGATGGGTGGTGCTCAGAACTGGGATGGCCTCCCTGCTGCAGATGCTGGGCCACTGTGGCTTCCTTGGCCACCAGTGGTAGAGGCACGGGTCCCTGACCCCCACAAATCCTGTGACCCTTGGCTCCCAGGACATGCTCCCTCCTCGCCTCCCAGCCCCAAAACATGAAGTGCTGGGGGGGCGCAGGGCTCTAAGTCATCCATACTTGCAGATGCATCCCGTTTCTCCCCCTTATCTGGGTGCCTACTCAGTAGCTCCCTGGAGTGCCTGACAGGCACCCAGGCTGGGCCCGAACAAGACCCAAATCCCAGTGGTGCCCCAGGCTGCTTGGGCCTCTGCACAAGGCTGCCAGTCTCCCCACAGTCAGGCACAGCCTTGACACTGCCATCTTGAGTTCACACCCACATCCCACCCACTGGCAGAACCAAGCCAGAATCTGCCCTCTGCTTTCTCTCACCACGATCACCTCTAGTCTGGCCACCATCCTCCCCAACCTGGGCCGGCACAATGGCTGCCTTACTGGTCTTCCTACAGGGGTGCTCACCCCCCATTCTCACCCCTGCTGTGCCACCCAGGGCACCCCGGCCTGGCGCCTGCCCCTCCTCCCTGCCTCCAGCCACACGGCCCCCTGGCTTCCACACTCAGGGCCTCTGTACCGTGGTTTCTTTGCCTCCTTCACCTGCTTCAGGCCTCGACTCAGATGCCACCTCCTCGGACAGTCCCTAGTGACCCCATCCATTGAGCCCCCCGTTCTGCCATGTAGCTCAGCCTGATGTTACGGGAATTCCTATCACATTCCATTCATCCCAGGGACTCAGCCTGTGTTGTCTGCTACTGTATTCTAGAACCAGAGTCCTGGGGGCAATGTTTAGGTGTTCGGACAAACTGCCCACCCCACCCTACTCCACCTCCTGCTCATAGCCATCAGCAGTCACTAGTCCCCAGCCCAGGCTCTAATGAAAATGCTGGGAGAACGTTCAGGGGCTCAAACAAGGCCTGCAGCACAGCCCTAGAGCCCTCCGGAGAAGGAAGTGTGCTAACAAGGCCACTGTGCCCTCCCGGCGCTGATCCCTGGGGCTGCGCCAGCGCCCAGTGGCCTCCACCATTGTTAGGGTTTGTCTCGAGGTCCTGGGGGTGCCTGGCCTGGGAACTGCGATCAGTTCATCCAGGACTGGAGAGCCTGCTGTCCACAGAAGTGCCTGCCTCATGCCAAGGGGCATCTCCAATGTGAGGGGGGTTCAGATGCCAGAAACACTCCACTCCAGAATGGAGCCTCAGGGAAACTCACAGGCCAGCAGAGGGTGGGGGTCGCCAGCTGGCGCAGGGCCTGGGAGACCCCGGGTGTATAATACAAAGCTGGGGGCAGGGCACAGTTGTGACTTCATCTACTGTCCCAAGACCATGCCGCTACTATCAGGATTTACATTTCAGAGCTGAGGAAACTGAGTCAGGAAGAGCTCCCAGAAGGAGGCAGCAGATCCATGGATCCTCCTTATCCCGCCAGAGTCCCTGCTGTGGTCCCCCTCCCGGGGGCACCCTCCCTGGGCCACCCTCGCAGCCTCCAGGGACAGCTAGCAAGGGACCGTCAGGAGGCAAATGGGAAGCCTGGCATCCCCCCATCCTCCCGCTGCCCGCCTGGGCGCCCCCTGGACTCTCCACTCTGGGCACTGTCCAACAGCTCAGCCCCGCTGCCACAGCATCCCGGTCCCCGGGTGCTCCTGTCCCCAGCAGGAGGCTGCTGGGAGGCCTCCCTCCTCTCAGGGCCTCAGTTTCCCCAGCGTCCCAATGGGGCTGTGCGTGGACAGCTTCACAGTCAGTCGAGCCCCGGACAGCACTGAGACATCACCTGGCCCCATCCAGGGCCAGCTCGGGAGGTCAGGCCTAGGCCTGGCGCGGAGCCAGTTGTCCCCTTTAGCGACATCACGTGGCCACTCGTGCCCCCGCGGGTTCCCAGCCCAGCCCGCCCGACCAGCAAAAAGGGAAACCGAGGCCGAGAGGGGGCGGGGCCGACTCAGCCGCTGGCGTCCTGACCCGCAGCCTCTGTCCCGGGCCCCCGCCACTCACCCGTACGCGGAGACCAGAGTCCCGCCCAGCAGGGAGCCGAGGATGACGCCGACGCCGAAGCAGAGGCCGAGCCGGCCCAGGGCCGCAGGCCGCTCCTCCGGTGCAGACAGATCCGTGATGACCATCTGGGCAGCTGGGGACGGGGCGGGGGAGCTGAGCAGGGAAAGCCCCTCGGTGGGCCCCTCCCCCACCCACCTTCCCAAGCCCTTTCCACCACTGACCTGCCCTTCCACAAGCCTCGCCCCACGTCGCCCCCACCCCTGTCCAGCCCTTAGGGCCAGACCCCGCACGCACGCAGACCTCCCTGGCGGTGTCCTGGGTCCTCCGCAGGCTGCCCCTACCTGGCCCCACCTGGCCCCCAGTCCCCAGGCCCTACCTGGCAGCGTGTGCATGAGCGCTCCGGGCAGTCGCGAGGCGAAGAGCAGGTAGACCCCGGGCAGGGCCGGGCTGGAGGCGGCTGCCAGGAGCAGGTAGAGCGCCAAGGCAGCCAGGAAAGAGAGCGTGAGCGCCGCCCGCGCCCCGCGCTGGTCTGCGAACCTGGGGTCCAAAGGGCGGGTCAGACCCTCACGGAGGCAGTCACGTCTCCCCTTCCCCCCGTCCAGGGGCTGCCCAAGCGGCGCTGACCAGGGAGGCTGGAGTGCGGATGGGGATGGACGGCCGGGAGGCCTGGGCGGCTGCTGGGAGGCCTCCCTCCTCTCAGGGCCTCAGTTTCCCCAGCGTCCCAGTGGGGCTGTGTGCAGACAGCTTCACTGAGCTGGGAGTCTGACCCAGGGCACAAAGACCAACTCCGTGTAAAAATAAATGGTAGAATCCCAGAGGACCAAGGGATGGGCCGGTGTTTTACAGGAAGTGTTTCCCAGGTTGGGTCTGAGAAAGCAGAGCCTTTCTCCCTCCTGTTCTGAGCCACTGGAAACCCTCAGACCTCTGCCGGTCTGCTGCCTGCGGAACCCTTCATTTCCGCCTACCGGTTGCTCTGAAGAGGCAACTCCCATTATGTGTCCCTTGCTCCCCTGTCGGCTGTGGCTTGTGGAAGGATGTCCCCATCCCGTCCACGCTCAGTGTTCCCACAGCACTGAGACCCAGGGTGTATGGGGCCCCCAAAGTCCCTCCTCCCTGGTCTCAGCAGGCCTGTGTATGGGCCCTTACAGCCACAAGGTGTTCGCCAATCACACTGTCTCTGTGGCCACAGCCAGGATTAGTGGAAGGCATGGGTGGGACACCCAGGGAGCCTACCGGGAGCCAAAGTTCTTCTGCACCCCCACCGGCCTGGGACCCAGAAGTGCCATCATCCCAGGGGGGTCTGGTATGGGGTCGGGGAACCTGGCCAGTCCGAGCCCATGGCGTCTGAGAAGGGGCCTGGGTCATTGTGGGGAGAGCCCCCTGTACACACACACACTGTACCTGCCAAACACTGGACCGCCCAGCAGCTGCAGCACCCCAAAGGTGGTTTGTAGGTAGCCAAAGGCAATGGAATCCAGGCCCAGTTTCCGAGACAGGTACTGAAACACAGGAGGGAGCCCAGAGGGAGGGGCTGGGAAAGACTGCAGGGCCTGGAATCTGGGGTTCCCGGATGGGCAGGAGGTGGCAGGGGGCCAAGGGCCTGAGCTCTGTTGACTACACAATACGACTATCGAGGGGCCCTTCCCAGGGGGACCCTGCTCCTCCTCTCCTAGGCGGAAGCCTGTGGTGGCCTTTAGGGTCCTTGCTACTCCTCTCCTAGGCGGGAGCTCATGGTGGCCTCTAGGGTCCTTCCCCTCTGCAGGGCACACCTCAGAGAGGCACCTGACCCCCACCATTTTGTCTTCATTCATTCAAAACTTTGTGGGGAAGCCAGCAGCACTGTCCTGGCCAGCAACAGATTGTCCCAAGGCCCCCAAGTGACCTCCAAGAGGTGGCCTATTGCCCAGCAGCACACAGTCTGCTCTGTGAGGCTCCAGCCCCCCAGCCCCTCGGGAGGAGTAGGTCCATGACAGCATTCCTCCCAGGGACACCCTTCTATCTTGCCCTAATTCTCTGTGACTTTGGCCCCCCTGCAGCCACTCCTCCCCCTGCCCCTGCCTCTGAGTTCCCAACCCTCCTTCCAGTGATGTCACTTATTATGGGCTTCATTGTGTACCCCCCAAATTTATATGCCTTAACCCCCAGAACCTCAGAATGTGACATTCTTAGGAAACAGGGTCTTTACAGAGTTACTGGGGTCACAGTGAGGACATGAGGGGAGCCCTGATGTAATGTGACCGGTGTCCTCATTAGGAGGAGAATTTGGGACACAGACACACTCGGAGGGATGATGCTGTGAAAACCCATGGGAAGACAGAGTGATGTGGCCACAAGCCAAGGGATGTCCGGGCTCCCAGGGGCTGGAAGAGTTGGGAAGGCTCCTCCCCCGTGGGTTCCAGAAGGAGCCACTTCTGGCCTCCCAAACTGTGAGACAATAGGCTTCTGTTGCTCTAAGCCCCCAGGGTTTTGGATACTTTGTTACGGCAGCCCCAGATGCTAATACACTGCCCCCTCCCCCAACCCTGGACCTTTCCCTAAACTCAGTCTTGGGGTCCCACTCCCCTTCTTTCCACTGTCCCCCTTGGTCCACAAGAATTCTCCCCGGTGCGCTTCAGTCCCAAGGGCAGTCAGTAACCCCTCCGTCCCCCAACCCCAGAGTCCTTCCTTCAGCTCCATCCCTGCTCCTGCAAGGATGGGAAAGTCCCCCTGTCTGCCAGGTCTCCCTTATGTTTGTGAGCTTGACCTGACAATCACCCCACATTCCCCTAGTAAACCTTTGCCTCCTCCATCCCTCCCCTCCCCTGTGCTGCTAGTGTGAGGATGCTGAGCCTCTCCCTTTTTTTTTCCTTTTTTCTTTTTTTAATTATATTTTAAGTTCTAGGGTACATATACACAACGTGCAGGTTTGTTACATATGTATACATGTGCCAAGTTGGTGTACTGCACCCATTAACTCATCATTTACATTAGGTATATCTCCTAATGCTATCCCTCCCCCATCCCTCAACCCCACGACAGGCCCTGGTGTGTGATGTTCCCCACCCTGTCTCTAAGTGTTCTCATTGTTCAATTCCCACCTATGAGTGAGAACATGTGGTGTTTGACTTTCTGTCCTTGCAATAGTTTGCTCAGAATGATGGTTTCCAGCTTTATCCGTATACAAAGGAACTCATCCTTTTTATGGCTGCATAGTATTCTGTAGTTTAAATGTGCCACATTTTCTTAATCCAGTCTATCATTGATGGACATTTGGGTTGGTTCCAAGTCTTTGCTATTGTAAATAGTGCCATGATAAACATAACGTGTGCATGTGTCTTTATAGTAGCATGATTTATAATCCTTTGGGTATATACCCAGTCATGGGATTGCTGGGTCAAATGGTATTTCCAGTTCTAGATCCTTGAGGAATCCCCACACTGTCTTCCACAATGGTTGAACTAGTTTACAGTCCCACCAACAGTGTAAAAGTGTTCCTATTTCTCCACATCCTCTCCAGCACCTGCTGTTTCCTGACTTTTTAATGATCGCCATTCTAACTGGTGTGAGATGGTATCTCATTGTGCTTTTGATTTGCATTTCTCTGATGGCCAGTGATGATGAGCATTTTTTCATGTGTCTGTTGGCTGCATGAAGGTCTTCTTTTGAGAAGTGCCTGTTCATAGAGGATGCTGAGCTTCTCATCCCCATGCCTGCCCACCTGTCCTCGCCTACCCAAGTCATCCTCCCTGCCTGCATCACATGTCAACCTTTTGCCTCCTCAAGGGCAGGGCTCCCAATGCTCCTCTCTCCCTGTTTCTCTGCACAGTCCCCTTCTGTGGGGGTGCCCACTGGAGCAAGCTCCCAGTGCTCCACTCTCCCAGTTTCTCTGCACAATCCCCTTCTGGGGGATGTCCATTGGAGCAAGCTCACATCCTGTTACTTCTCTTGCCTTCTCTTGACCCTCCCCTACAGCTACTCCCACATATTTGCGGGCAGAGCTCTGAGCAGCTGCTTCACCTTGCAGCCTCCTCTCTTTCCATCTCTTTCCTTCTCTCCCAGCCCTTGGAGCAGGCCCCTGCCTCCTGCTGCCTCCCCTCTCCCCCAGGCCCCCATTGACCCCACACTGCTGCCTCCAGTGGTCTGCTTTGGCATGCCTCCCACTGGAGTGACAGTTACTTTGGTGGCTTCTTCCCTCCTCCACCATGCTCTGCGGCTCTGGGCTGTGCTGGGTCCTCCGCCCCTCTGCCACCACTGCCAGTTCCCCCAGCTCATCCGACCTCCAGCCTCCCTGCCCTCTGGGGGAGCCCACTCCATGACCGTCTACTTGCTGCAGGGCCCCAGAGCCTCTGTGCTGAACTGCCTTTTGTCCAGCTCCCTTCGGCTCTCCACTGAGGTCTAAAATCATCTCAAACTCAACCCGTTCCCAACTGGGCTCCCATCTTTCCCCAAAGACTGCCTCTCCTCCTGTCCATGCCTCCTTCCTTATGGGCTCAGGCCAAAATCTTCAGCGCTCCCTGAGCCCTGCTTTCTCTCACACCCACAGCAATCCATTGACAACATATGCAAAATCCAGCCACCTCTCACCTGCTCCACGGCCATCACCAGCCCAGAGTTCTTTGAGCAGCAGGTGGGGTGTGGTCCTATTCTGGCCTCAACCTGTCCACTCTGGCCACTCTGGTCTCTCTACTGCCCCGGGGCCTCTCCTGCTTCCTTCCAGCCCTGCTCCAAGGTTGCCTTTCTATGAGGAAGACCTCGCGCCTTTCCCACTGCAGCCCCCGTGTGTGCGGACCACCAGCTCCGAGGGGATGGACCGTTGAGGACTTTTACACTCTGCAGTATTTCAGGTTCTGACATCAGGGTCAGCTCCTGGGCACTCAGCACAGGGTTACACCCTACGAGAGTCGACGGGCGGCCGAAGCTACTCCACCCGTGTTCCGTACCCAGCTGTGGGAAGGGTTCTGACTTCTCATTCACTCTTCCCTGCACCAGCTCTACAGGGAGGGACTGTTATTACCATCTTATGATGAGAAAGCCAAGGCTCCTGTCCAGCCTTCCCCACTGGTAGGGAGGAGATTCAGGGCTTGACCCAAGCCATTTAGCAGGAGTGGGCGGGGCTCCTGAGGCATGGCGGGGAGGGATCCTTAGGTTCACCTTTGGGCTGGGAGCCTCTGCCAGGCCCGGAATCATGCCAAAGGCCCATCCCCACTCCCACCCAGATGCCCAGGTCCAGGCTCTGAAGGCTGGAGAGCCCCCTGAGGAGGACAGCAGGTGTCTGAGCCCACGCCAGGCTTCCCAGAAGCAAACGCAGGAAGGCCTGGGCTTGGCCCTGATTCTGCCTGAGCTTCTTGGTGATGTGAGACTTTGTTCCCAAGCCTCTCCAGACTTGGCGAATATAATTTAATCATTTCTATTACAGCTTCCAGAGCCACACACTGTGCTGTAGACTACTGAATGACACACTAAACTAACATGAATTTGCCAATGAAATTTGCCAATTTGGCAACAGAGATAATAAAATAAGACAGCATTTTATCTCCTGCATGAAAAAGCTTGAGATCAATTTGCTGCCACAGATCATTTAGTGGACAACAGGGACCCAAGAAGATGGAGGGGAGAGGTAGAAGCTGCTGGCAGGTGCAAGGAGAGCCTCTCTGAGGGGTGAACTGCCCAGAACCAGATCAGATTGAACAGCCCATGGGGCAGGGACTCCAAAGGGCAAAGGCTGCCAGGTGAGAGGCAGGAGGAACAGCGCTAGGATGGTTTGAGGAGGTGCTGCCCCCAGGAGGGAAGTGGGGTGCCTCCCCATAGCTTCTCCCAGGGCTGGCACTGCAGCTGGAGCACACGACGTGCTGACAGGGGTCCAGAGGCAGAGTCCTTAACTTACTCAGCTTAAGTGTGGCGTGGGGTCCCAACCAGGAGGGACCCTGACAGCATGAAGCCCCTATCCCCACTTTCTGCCACAGCCCGGATGGAAGGCAGGAGGAACAGCGGGACAGCCCTGGCTGGGGCTGCAGGGGCTGCAGGGGCTGGGGTGTGTTACTCACTGGCACGACGGAGAACTGCATGAAGAGGCAGGTAAGTTCTATGGCGGCCAGCACGTAGGTGAGCAGGATGACTGAGGACCGGCCTAGAGCGCTCATCCTGCCAGGGGACTGGCCCTGGTCCCTGGGAGCCCAAGCTCCCTGCATCCTGGACGGGCACAGCAGGGAGACCCAGGAGAGATCCAAGCAGGAGGCTGGTGGAGCAGGGGCAAAAGTCCAGCTGATCTGGGCGGGGGTGCTGAGTCACTGGGTCCCAGGCAGCACCCGCCTGGCCTTGCCTGTAAGAGAGGACAGCACTGCAGGACTCCTCCCAGTGGAGCTCTTCCGCTACCTGGACTTTAGAGGACACATCAGGGCCCCCTCCTCTATTTTTGACAGCTCTGGTCTCCAGGCACACAGTCTCCATGGGAGGGGAGACAGGGACACGCTGCTCCACCCCACCCCTGCAGGTGGGCCAGGCTCAGTGCCCCGTTGCCCCATGGAAGGCACCATGCCCCACTTTTAGAGGGAGGCAGAGGCTCAGAGTGGTGGCTGGGTCCACCTCAAATCATCAGCACCTTCTGTTGGCCGGAGGGCTGATGTGGGTCCCTGTGCCTGGGGGGCCTCTGTAGGCCTCTGTAGCTGCACCTGTCCTCAACACAGTGCAGCTCTCAGGGAAGGTCCACCTTCCCCCGTGACCAGCAGCCAGAGGTCCAAGGGGCTTCTGGAATGGTCTTGGAGTGCGGACGGGAGACACAGCTCAGCCTTCCAGGCTCCCCAGGCAGGGTAGCTCTGCCTCACCTCCCACAGCGGAGTGCTGTCTTTCCCCCCCTTCCCCGCCTGGCCCCCAACTGGTGGGAACTGGATTTTGCGGCTGCAGAGGCCTTTCTCAAATTTTGCCACATTCACACCTGACTGCACATCTGGGCCCCGAGGTACGGAGCCCAGGCCGGTGGGGCAGGGCGGGGAGACCCACTGAGGGCCCGGGAGCTGCGCCCAGCGCCCTCCCCCATCCCAGGATGCGGGGAGGCTGGGGGGAGCAGGGCAGCCGCAGCAGGCACGTCAGGGGCACCTCATTGGGCAGAGGCGCGACACTGCGCCGGAGTTCGGGGTTCGGGGTTCGGGGCTCAGGGGCCGCCCTCGCCGGAGTGTGCTCGGGTACCTGCCTTCGCAGGGGCGGGCTTGGGCACGGGTGCCGGTGGGGTGAGCGCTCCCGGGTGATCTCGGCACCCGTCCTTCCGGGGTGAGCCCTTTCGGGGGATGACCTGGGACAGGCACCGCCCCTCTGGCTCTGAGTTCCCGCACTCGCTCTTTGCAATGGTTCCGGGAGCGCCCGTGCTGCGGTCTCTGAGCTCTCATTGGCCGAGCCCGCCCCTCCCCTCGAAGGACCCGCCCATGCCCCGCCCACCAGCAGGCCTGCCCCGTGCCCGGCTTCGCCCGCTGCAGCCCTCTCCAGCTTGGATCCAGGCTGCTGGAGTGGGCACTCTGACCCTCAGGCAGCACAGGTGTCCACTCTGAACTCGAGGAGGGGCAGTGTGGGCAGGGGATGGGACCGGGAGATGGAGAGAAGGAGAGGATGGAGGGGAGGCAGGGGTGGGGAGAGGAGAGTGGAGGAATGAGGGGTTAGGGGAAGAAGTAAGGGGAGGTGGTAGAGGGTGTTGTGTAGCCTGGCCCTGCCAAGGGTCTGCACAGAGCCCCAGAAGAGTGACCAGGAGACAGGCGCAGTTCTGGGAACAGCTCTGAGCCCCTCCTCACTTCTCTCCCCAGACCCGGAGGCTGCTAGGAGCAGCTGAGAGCCCGCTTTTCCCCATTTCACCCTGCCTGCCACTTCCCCACCCTTGCAGGGGCCACCAGAGACGCAGGCACACAGGTAAACAGGCTTCATGCCGCCCTCTGCAGCAGGAGCCGCTTGAGCACACACACCACGTGCTGAGCACACTTGGCCCAGGCCCTGACCTTGGTCTGGGCACCATTCTCTGTGCCCCCTGACTGTCACTAAGGAGGGAGATGCTCACTCAGGACTCCTGCCCCACCTACCTGCGGCTGGGCACAGGCTCAAATGTCAAAACCAATGTCATGTGTCAATCATCACTCAACAGAACACAAAACTGCAGGAGTGAGACAGGGTGAGACAGACACCGCAGAGGCAAGTGAGAGCCGGCCAAAATCCTGGTGGGCAGGGGGCCAGAGCCAGGTAGCCCAAGGCCGGCTGGTGAAGCTATTCTAAGTCATGTGGGAGTGGGTCAGGCTACCCTTGGTTCAGTAGCTCAGGTGTCGGGGATCAGAAAATAATACCCCAAAATGAAGCAGCTTCAGAAGCAGCTTCGGAAGCAAAAGGTTTTTTCTCTGACCTTCTCTTGCTCTGCTGTCTCTCAGCGCCATTCTTCCCCGAAGCAGGTCATAGAAACTAGAATCCATTTTCCCCAGGGCAGGTCATAGAAATCGGAGCCCCCCTTTCCCCACAGCCAGACATCAAACCTAAAAATATTGCTCCACCTTTGTGTTCAGAAACTGGCCATAAAGAAATTATCTGACCTGCCTTGTTTGACTGTAGGGCATAAGACCCCATTCCAGGAGGGTCCTACCCCACGCCCAGAGGGAAGGAATGCTGCTCAGAAAGTTCAAGAAATCTAGACCAACAACCCTCGCTGCGCTTCCCCTTGTGGTCCAGTAGCATTAGCGCAGGTCCTTTGATTAATCTGTGTTCCCTCATGGATGTCCATATTTTGTTGAGCCTAAGCATCAAAAATGGCAATTTTCCCCATATCTTTGGGTCTTCGTCCTGAAGGCTCCTGTTCACACACGTCAATAAATTTGGGGACCAAATACCTTTTGTCCAATGAATCCGCCTTCTGTGAGTTTGTTTCTCAGCAAGCCCACGGGTGCAGTGCCCTGCGCGAGGAGATTCCAGCTGAAACAGTGCAAATGTGTTTGCATCTGGAGTGTGTGTCCCCAGATCCTCTGCCAAGCTCGGTTTCAAGAATAGTCACCACTGGCCTCCCTGGGGACCTGGGGAGGGTGCAGTCAAGCTGAGAGCCCAGAGCCCAAAGTCGAGAGCCCAGCTCCAGCCAGGATTTCCTGGAAGGACTGCACAGAAAGGCCCGTAGAAGAAGGTGGGGGTGGGTGACAGGAGTCTCAGAGTGTCTTAGATTTGGGACTCCTGGGGGAGGATGGGCATCCACATGAACCCTTACTCCATGGGGCAGGTGTGAGGGACTGCCCCAACAGCTTCCAGACGCCTCCTGGGTTCCCTGGGGAGGGCTTAGAGGGTGAAGCGGCAGAAGGAGATGGGATGAGTTACCAAACTGCCCAGAGGTGCGCGAGGGAGGCTGAGGGTCCTCTGGCGCTGAGGGGTGGCGGGGGTCCTGGGAACTTACACTGTCTTCCTCCAGGTGAAGCAGGGTCTCAGGTAGCCGGGGAACTGGTTGAGCAGAGGAAATTGGATAGACTTTTTTTTTTTTTTTTTTTTTTGTCATGAATGGGCTCGGTGTGGGTAGGGGAACTTCCTGTTTCTGAGGGAATGTGGGAAAATTGCCCTTTGGGCTGGGTGAAGAAAAAAGCAAGTAGAACCCTGGGACCCCTGGACTTCCTCCTCCAGAGGAAGTGGCTTCGGTTATGGGCCAGTGAGCCTGTGCGTCCCCAGCCCTAGGGCGTTCCCTGCTTCGGAGAAGCAGGGCAACAGTTCTGCCAGATGAGAGGATCCAGGCTGACTGGAGGAAGGAAGGGCCTTATCTCATCTGGGCTCAGGTTTGGGAGAGAAGGCCTCTCAGAGGACGTGCTGCCTCAGCCAGTCTTAAAGGTCGGGTATGGGAAGGGCATCCTGGCTGAGAGAATAGCCTGGATAATGGCTTAGAGGTGAGCCTAGGCTTGGAGTGTTCAGGAAGCTGAGCCACTGGAAGGGGCTGGCACCAAGGGTGTACAGTGGGGTGACGGGGCAGAAAGTGAGTCTAGAGAGAGGGATCGCCCTGTTAGGGCTGGCAGGGACACAGCCAGATGTGCACTGAGAAGTGTTGCTCTGATGGCCTCACCCTGGAGGCTGGGACCTCTGAGGGTCTCCCGAATGAGAGGAGGCCAGCTTCAGAGCTGACCCCTGCCTACACCACTGCCTGGACATTTGAAATGGCTTTGGGCCTATCTTAACCCAACACACACTTATTAAGCACCTACTGTGTGCATGCCCCGTGCCAGCTGTTTGGGATGACAGCTGGCAAAGGTGACCACCCGTTCGTAGCTTGCATTATTAGAGTGCATGTGCAGGTTTCGGGGAGGCAGATGATCCGGGTCACCACAATGCATAAGGAAGTAACTCACCACCTACGGGCACTTGAGTTCTTCCTGTGTGTGCAGTGGACACTGCTGCAGGGTTCTGAGCCCCTTCTGTTCTCCAGGGAGCCTCTGGCTGATGTGCTGATGAGGGATTGAGGGGAGGGGGCAGTGCAGGAGGTCTCTGTCATGGTCCAGATGAGAGGCGGTGTGGACTTGGATGGGGCATGGGGGGATTCGAGGGGCAGGTTTGGAACCTCCCTGGAAGGAGGGCTGACAGGCTTCCTGCTGACTGGGGCCTGGGCTGAGAGGGCCAAATGAGGGGGCCTCCAGGGCAAGGCTGATGAGAAGGGGTGGCTGGGGGCGACATGAGGGGAGGGAACCCTGTAGGTCCATCCAGGGGAGGGGCCTGTGGGCCAGAACAGAGGGCAGAGTGTGCAGTTTGCGGCTGTGGTCTGAGCTGGACATGAGGGTGTCATTCATGCTGAGGTCTTACTTAGAGCTCCCACCCTGGATGAGATGACCAGGAGTGGATGGGGCTAGAGAGGAGAGGGGCCAAGGGCTAAGGCTGGACTCCAGCATGAGGAGGAGGTGGCCGGGGCTCTGACCAGGGAAAGGGAGGGAAAAATAAAGGAGCCAGACCTGGAGAGGAGAGGCAGGTGAGTGGCGGCCTGGGAGCTTCCTTGGGGCCGAGTGCTGGAGTCACTGGTGGCTTTGGCAAGAGTGTCATGGGCCTAGGGGCTGACCCTCGGGATTCAAGCAGGAGGAATGGGCTGGACACCCTTCTGAAGGGTTTTGCACCAAAAGGGGGCTGAGAAATGGGACTGTGGCTGGAGGGGAAGTGGGATGAATAGAGAAAACCTTTGTTTACAATTTTAAGATTTAAAAGAGTGATGCTGCAGAGGACAGAAGGGGGATCTGGAAGGAGTGGGGAGGGGTCTGGCCTTCGCCATTCCTCCATGGGTGAAGTGAATGTGTTCTCCTTGAGGCTTCCTACTCTTACTCCTATGATTCTCTAAGGACCTGTCTCAACAAAGCCAGCAAGGTTTTGCCTGGGATGGGACTAGAGTTGAGGCCTGGTTGGATGTGACTCCAGCCCGCCCGAACCTCCGTTCCCACCCACCTCACACCTTCTCAACCAGGTGAGGTGCGGTTGCAGACCTTGGTCAGTGGAGGCTGCCTGGATCCCACAGTGGGATCTGTGTCTGACACCCTGTGGGGCTCCATCCCAGCACCCGAGGCTTGGTATGTTGTCCTGGGAACCAGAGTCTTATGAGGGACCTCCAGCCTGCCGTAGGCACTGGGTGCCTGGCCTCGGCTTCATCTGGGAGGTGTCCGGTTAAGAGTCTGGGGGGCTGGGGTCAAAGGTCCTTCACCCCCTGACCTGGTATCCTTGGGCCCCAGGGGTCAGCCCTCAGCCCAAAGGGACTAAGCTTGTCAGATAGTCTTGGGGAGGCCTTGTGGTGCCCACTCTGCCTCTCACCTGCTAGGCCCCGACTCTGCAGATGACACTTGAGGAAGTGAGCCATCAGGTGCTGAGGAACCTTCTAGAACTGGACTCTATGAATGCTCTTCTGGGACTGGAGTTTGGACAGAGACTTTTAGGAGGAGGGGCAGGGGCTGGACCTCATCCAGGGTTTGTTCTTACCGGGCTGGGCATTGGACTCAGACACATCCCCTGAGAGGTTTGTGGAATTGTGGCCTTTAGGGCCAGGGCAGCACGTTCCTGGAGGAGGCTCTGCCAACAGGGGCTTCTCCACTGGCCTCTAGTGAACTAGGGACCCCAGATGGGCTTAGGGCCAAGGGCCCAGTCCCTGACACCAGTGTCCAAATGGAGGGAGGGCAGCAACCTGCTATGGGCTTTGGGGAGAGGCCTGGGGTCCTGGATGGGCGAGCACCCTCCCCTCACTGGGCTCCACTATGGGCCTGGACCTGGGGGCTCCAACGTGGTGGGCTGTGGTTCACGTACTTGGGTTCACGCTGGCCAACAGCCACAGCTGAAGGAGATAAAGGCCCAGATGGCCCATGGGGGAGGCATCCAGTGTGAGGCCTGAAGACTGGAGCCCTTGGGGCCTTTGGGGGACAGCGAGGGTATAGTCTGGAGCAGCCCACGTCCCCTTTCTCATACCACAGGCCAAGGGACCAGAGGAGATGGGTGGAGGAGCTGGGACCCTGCTCTAGGAAGCTCACTCATTGCGTGGGGGAGACCTGGTTTGCTCGGGACTGAGGAGTTTTGGGATGTAGGATTTCCCATGCCAAAATTGGGGCAGCTCTGGACAAACTGGGTCACCCTCCCCTCATGGGACCCTGGAGGCCAGATGGACTCTCCCCGGTCCTTGACCTGGAGGCAGGAAGGGACAATGGTGGAGGCTGGGGAGGTAGCCAGGCAACAGCATAGAAACTGGGAACTGCGGGGCGGTGGGCCCAACCTGCGGACTCCCTTGAGGGATGCCTTGCCCGACCTTAGGACTCAGGAAGAAGGAAGAACAGCTCCTGCAAAGGACGGATGTCCATCCAGGGAGGCAGGGGGAGGAGCCAGCAGCTGGTGGTCCCAACCTGGCAAGGGCCGTGGTGGGGTGTGTGTGCATGTGTACGTGTGCATGTGAGCGTGTATGCGCATGTCAAGGGCATCGTGGAATCAGGAAGAGATGTGCCTTAGAACGGGGTCCTGAGAGAGCAGCCTCACACCTGCTCACCAGCCAGAACTGGGAAACTCAGGTAGGATGGGTGGCATGGCCACCAGTGCCTCTGTCCCCCGACAGGCACCTGCCTGAGGGCCTGGAGCTTAGCTACTGCCCATCTCTTAGGTACCCACATCTCCCTCGACCTCAGCCTCCTTTGGTCCCAGTCCCTTGTCCCCCAGGAACAAAGGACAGCCCCAAGCTCTCACCATCTAACCCATATCCAGGATCTCTTTATTTTATTTTTTATAAGACAAGGTCTTGCCCTGTCACCCAGGCTGGAGTGCAGTGGTGTGATCACAGCTCACCACCACCTTGAACTCCTGGGTTCAAGTGATCCTCCTGCCTCAGTGTTCCTAGTAGCTGGGACTGTGTATGAATACCACCACACCCAGCTAATTAAAAAAAATTTTTTTTAATAGAGACAAGATCTTGCTATGTTGCCTGGGCTGGTCTTGAACTTCTGGCCTCAAGCGATCCTCCCACTGGAATTACAGGCATGAGCCATGGTGCCCAGCCTCCAGGTCTTTTAGAACCTTCAGAATTCAGTAGGGAATCCAGAAAGAAGCAGGAAAGATTTCCAAGAAGCAAGAGGAGAAGTCACAAAACCCATGCAATTACTTCTGACCCTTGGAGGCCCTCAGCTCTCACCTGTCCTCCCTGCCCCTAGACTTGCTGGCAGCTTCAGGGAACCTGGCTATTTGGTTTCCACTGGGGGCAGCCACGCTGGCATCTCAGTGAGATGTAGCAGCCTCCCTTCCCTGCTCCGGGCACCCTGGACCTGGCTGGGTGAGTTTCTAAAACTCTGGTGGTTCTCACCCTCGACCTCTGGTGACTGCTCTGCTTCCGGGGCTGCCAGCCCCGGAGCCCTGGCCCCTCAGCCCCCACTGGATCACACCACATTTTGCAAACCAAAGAAGCATGAGAGATAGAGAGCTCCAGCTTCAAGCATTGCCTGCCCTGCACTCATCTTTGGGTGGCTCTGTGCCTTTGTGCCCTGTCTGGAATGGTCCCCTTGCCTGTACGTCCCTTCCCTTCCATTCTTGGGTCTTGGCACAAGTCATTGCCCTGAAAATCCCCCATCCCTCTTTCTTCATGTAACCTGGGCACTGGCCTGCCTTGTATACTTATTTCTGCTTCTGCCTGCCCACCTAGAAGCCCCTGAAGGCACAGTCGCCCCTGAGGTCCCAGGGAGATAATGCTGAATGGACAGACAGACAGGTGAGGCCATAAATCAGACACCCCTAGTCCAGGCCTCAATTTGACATTTGAGGAGGTGGCGCTGCTCAGGCCACCAGGCCCCGGTCCAGGTGCCCAGACACCCTCAGCAGCATCTGCCGGGCTGCCATGGCTAATATCCAAATACAGGGCCCTGCGAGGTGGCTCACACTTGTAATCCCAGCACTTTGGGAGGCTGAGGCCGGCAGATCACTTGAGGCCAGGAGTTTGAGACCAGCCTAGCCAACAAGACAAAACCCCGACTCTACTAAAAATACAAAAAATTGGCTGGGTGTGGTGGCGCATGCCTGTCATCCCAGCTACTTGAGAGGCTGAGGCATGAGAATCGTGAACCCAGGAGGCGGAGGCTGCAGTGACCTGAGATTGTATCACTCCACTCTGGCCTGGGCAAGAGTCTGTCTCAATAAAACTCCAACCCTCCCCGCAAAAAAAGCCCAAAAACCCAAAAGCAAATACAAATACACATAAGACCCCACATGAGCTCAATTCACTAACTGCTTCAAATTGAAACCTGGAGCACCCAGGGAAGGGGCAGTTGTAGATCGGGCTCAGCAGGGGGGCCCCAATCTTAAAATCCCCAGCAGCCAGCATGCGTGCCAGGGGCCCGTGCTCATGACAGGGCCCAGCACTTATACATGCACTCTGCAGCCAGCCCCAGCAGGCTGGCATCTTCACCATCGACCAGGCCTTGCATGGGTCTGGAACTCTTGAGCCTCAGTTTCCCCATCTGTGAAATGGGGACAACGTTAATCCCTGCCTCACAGGATGTTGTGAAGATCAGACAAGATCATTTGCACATAAAGTGCATAGCATGAGGCTGCCTGGCAGAGAGGGTGTGCTGCAGTGGCAGCTGGTACTGACCAGCAGCTAGGGGATGGGGCCACTGCTGGGCGCTGGGCATCATGTGTGCCTCAGTGCTCACTCAGGGCTGGCGTGAAGACTGATGCATCAGAGTCATAGTGACCTGAATCCCATGGACTGTCCTGAACGCTGACAAAGGGGGTTCACTGCCCAAACTGCTCGTCATTTAGATAACATTTCATCCTAGGCTGGGCGCAGTGGCTCATGCCTGTAATCCCAGCACTTTGGGAGGCTGAGGCAGGTGGATCATGAGGTCAGGAATTTGAGACCAGCCTGGCCAAAATGGTGAAACCCCGGCTCTACTAAAAATACAAAAATTAGCCAGGTGTGGTGTTGGGCATCTGTAATCCCAGCTACTTGGGAGGCTGAGGCAGAATTGCTTGAACCTGGGAGGCAGAAATTGCAGTGAGCCAAGATCGAGCCACTGCACTCCAGCCTGGGCAACAGGGCAAGACTCCATCTCAAAAATAAACAAACAAACCAGACCTGTTTCACCCTGCCTGCCTGTTTACGTGAAGGGGGTGTAGGTGCCTTTCCTCCCCGGAGCCCACATCCTTGGGTATAGAGTGAATGTCCAGTTTTCATTGCATCACAGCTGGAGGTGTGGCCAGTGGCAGGTCTCTGCCCTGCCTGCCCCTGTAGGTTGGAGGGAGATGCTGGTGATGGTGAGGGCAGTGGTGTCCTCAAGAAGAAGGCTGCTGTGCCAGGCACATACTGACTTGCCCTGTAAGCCTCATCAGAAACTTTACAGATGAGCAAGAGGAGGCACAGAGAGGTTAAGCAACTTGCCCAAGGACACACAGCTAGTACGAGGCAGATGCTCTGCCCGACTCCATAGCCTACATGTTTGCTGCTGGCCAGGCAGTGCCTGTCCCCTGTTCCCCATGCTGTTCCCCTTGCTGGGCCAATGCTGAGGACCAGGTCTGATAGCCTCCAAGGTGAAGCCAGTTCCTGAGCTGCAGCCCCAAGCCCTGCAACCCTCTCCAGCCCCCTCCCCTAGGCCCATCTCTGCTCACTCTCTGAGCCCAGCCTGTGTGCTGCCACCTCCTTAACCACTTCCCCAGCTGCCCTGATTGCTGGCCCCCAGCTCCCAGCCAGAAGCGGGCCTATGATTCCTTGTTGTTCTGAAGCAGCCAGAGCACAGTTGTGCTCCGGACTGAAGGGTGTGAGTGTCCATACGTGCCCAGGTAGTGACCACGCAGTGGGCAGGTGCAGGCCCGACAGACAGGCTGCCGCCTTGGGGGCTAGCTGTCACCTAGGGGCTCCGGGCAGCAGCGCCAGTGGCGGGAACGAAGGCAGAGGGCGCCGGGCTGCCGGCCGGGCCTGCGGGGGGACAGGGCAGGAAGAGGAAGAGGAGGAGCTGGGGATGAGGAGGGAAGGAAGGAGGAGGGAGGGGAGGAGGGGCAGAGGGAGCAGAGAGGAAACGGGGGAGGGGTGGCAGGGCGGGTACCCACCTCTCCGCAGAGCGGGCTCTTTGTCTCCCCTCCCCCACTCCCTAGAGACGGGCGAGGTCCACGTGCTGTTTCCCACTGAGGTGCCACTGAGACCGCCCCACCCCCAGATCTGATGGGTTAGGGTTTTGTGAAAAATGCACTCCTGCCCACTGCAGCCTGGAGAGCCACACTGGGTAGAGCCCCCATCTTAGACTTGAGGGGACTTGGGGTCAGAGAGCAAGGCCCTGGCCCAAGTCACCCCCAGGTGTGAGGCATGAATGAGGTGGGTGGGGGTCCTGGTGGCTGTGCCGTTTCGGGACGCCAGGGGGCAGCAGGCACCCAGCTTTAGCCCTCAGGCGCCCAGCTTCAGCCCTGAGGCTGCCAGGTTCCAGTGGCTGCCCCTGTGGCTGGGGAAAGGGGCACAGGCAACCTCCCGGTCGAGTATCTACTCTGAGCAGCCCTCGCCTGTGGGGCGCAGCCACCTGGGAGGCGGCCAGGGCAGGCCTGCCGTCACCTCCTGGCCTCTGCGCTGGGTCTGGCCGACTGCCCTGGCTTCAAAACTCGGCCAGGAGGAGGTGGAAAATGGGAGGGAGGGAGGAAGGAAGGAAGGAAAGAAGGAAGGAGTGAAGTGATGGGGGCTCCCCTCCTTTTCTGACCCTGGAGGTCAGTGGGGCGGGACACCAGCCCAGGGCAGGAGGTGGCTTCATTGTCTGACTTACTGGGGTACCCTGGGCCAGTCACTCCATCTCTCTGGGCCTCAGTGTCCTGCACAGGAAAGTAACAAGATTCAGAGAGGTCACGCCATGTAGCAGGCGCTTTTGACTGACATCTAAAATCAAGTCTCCCTCAAGGCCTGGGAAGCCCCTTCACCCCCAAGGGCCCAGTATGGGTGGGGCTTCCTCAGTAACTGCAGGCCTGTCCTCCTGCATGAAGGAGGGCGTGGTGGGGTGCATCTGGGGGCCCTCATGACACCCGTCTGGAGGCATCCCCACTCTCTGGCATTTCGAATAGGCCCTGAGCTTCTCTGAACACTGTGGCTTGGGTGTGGAAAGCAGGGTGGGAGGGAGTGGCTTGGAGAGGCCTTGGGGCCCTGGTGTAACCTGTGCGCAGGGCATGCTGGTCACAGGGGTCTCCCCCAGCTCCAGCAGAGTCAGGGGGCTTGGTGGGAAGGGAGACCTGCTCACACCACATTTGTTTGTCCTGCTGTTTCCCTGATGAAGTGAGCCACTGGGCCTGGGACCCTGTGTCTGTGTCCTGTGGGTTGGTAGGGAGAGGAGGAAAGGCCTGGTGAGCTCAGAGCTGGCTGCAGGGGCGTCTGACATAGGTCCCCACGTGTCCTTGAGACCCTCCTCGGTACCTGCTTCCTAGCCAGGAAGCTCCCTTCCTAGCCCAGAAAGGAGCTGTGTGGAGCCCAGGATGACCAGTGGCCCTCGCTTTCCTGGGACATTCAGTGCCGAAACCAGCAAAGTCTCAGGCAGGCTGGGATCAGTGGGGTCCCTCTCTTCCAAACCCCAAGGGAAGCAGCCCCTGGACCTGTTCTGGAGCAGGGGTGACTGTTCCCTGTTCCCACTGTGCCTCCCCTCAGGGCCTGCCCAGCTCCGCCCATCGGTTCCTAGGGAGTGAGGACCCCCGGCCGAACCCCCAGCACAAGGCCGTCCCTGTAATCGGAGCTTGTGCCGCATGTGGCCGCGTCACTGGAGGGAGGCCGGCACCTGCGGAGGACGTGCCTGGCAGCCGCTCCAAGAACAGCCTGTCCTGGGGGGCGGGGTGAGCCTTGCGCGGGAAACTGGTGCGGGGGAGCTCTTCTGGCCCAGCATGGCCCCCCGCCAAGTTTGTGCTGAGCTGCCTGTTGCGGGAGGGGGGGCCTTGGGTTAATCTGTCACTCCCCATGCCCCTGGGGCCTCTGGGCTGGATGGCTCCCCACCCCATCTAATGGATGGGAAGGTGGAGGTTCAGCGGGGGCAGGGGTCTCTCCGGCCTTTGGGGGCAGAGCCAGTCAAGCTCCTGTCCAGGGCTGGTCTGACGACCTGCTGCTGGGTGATGTGGTTTGAGGCCAAAGGGGTGGCCTTTCCAGAGTCAGGCATCCCTGGGCAGGGTTATACCCTGCACAGATGCCCAGCCCTGGCTCTAGTGCTTGGGGTGGGGGATGTCAGGGGAGATTCCCAGGGCCCTTGACTTCTTTCCGTTCCTGCTTTCTTGTTCCTGCACAGAAGTCCTATGGAGGGGCTCAGGCTGGGTGAAAGGCAGAGCCAACCTCAAGTCTCAGCGATCTCAGGCAGGTGGCTTAACCTCTGGGAGCCTGAGTCCCGTCCCTTGCAAAATGGGCATGAGCACACCTCCCTCTCAGGGGTCTCGGAAGGATTAAATGAGGCAATGAGCTTAACCCTGGGTTAGGGCAGGGCCCTGAGCAGGAACAAGATGAAGCCAGCGAGTGTTGTCATTGTTTATCATATCCCTCTCCAAAGGGCACCAGCTGGAGAGCAGCTGGGGAGGCAGCCGGGAAGGGCACAGACACCTCTTGCAGGATCCCTGGGGTGCTGTGGGAGGGTGGTGCTGCTGAGGGCAGGCTCCGGGTACCCGGAGACTCTAGTGGGCCCTGGATCAGCACAGATTCAGGTGGTGTCCAGCCCTCACCTTCCACCCACCTTGACCCTGTGCCTGCATTCTCCAGCCCTCTGTGATTGATGGATGATATGGGGCCCATGGCTCAATAGAACATTCTTTGAGGCCTTCGTTTGTTTGAAGACAGATAGCTCAGGGCCTCAGAACCCAGGGAACAGCCCCGAGGCAGGTTTCACCATGGGTCAGAGGGAAGAGAAAAGCTCCCGGCCTGTCCTTGGTCACTTCCTGATAGGGGCTATTGGCCCGCCGGCCGGGTGTCCTGTGTCCCAGAATTTGGGTTCCCTGGGGCTCTGGGTAGGGATTGGGCCTGACCTAGGACAGGCATTCTTAGCCCTGTGAAGCCACCTGCGGCACACATTCCTGATGGGGCCATGAACATGCCGACAAGGCAGCTGTACAGCTGCCACACCCGGGAAGAGGAGGCCTCAGGCAGCCAGGGAGGCACTGGAGTGGAGGTCACCCGCCAGAAAGCACATGTGGCTGAGGACAGGGCTTCCTGGGCCTACCCCGGCTCTGCTACTCATGGGCCAGTGTGTTTGCCTCTGGAAGCCTCTGTCTCCTCGGTTGTAAAGTGGGCCCACAACATTGACTGACCACCCATGAGGCTGTGGTGAGGACTGGCCCATGGGTGGCCCCTGGGAAATAGCTGGTTTAATGACTCCAGCACGAAGATCCACCAGGATAGGGACCTAGGCTTCTCTGGCTTCTGGGCCTTTCCTAGCAGGAACGCAAAGCAGTGAGGGCTGCAGGTTAATCCTGCCTTAGCTGCTTGTGCAGCAAGTTGTTTTCTTCGTCGTCTCCTTCTCCTTCTCCTTCTTCTTCTTCTTTCTGAGAGGGTGTCTCGCTCTGTCATCCAGGCTGGAGGATAGTGGCACAATCACGGCTCACTATAGCCTTGACCTCCTGGGCTCAAGCAGTCCTCCCACCTCAGCCTCCCAAGTAGCTGGGACCACAGGCACGTGCCACCACACCAAGCTAATTTTTAAAATATCTGTAGAGATGGGGTTTCTCTATGTTGCCCAGGCTAGTCTGGAACTCCTGGGCTCAAGCGAACCACCCGCCCTGGTCTCCCAAAGTATTGAGAGTGTAGGTGTGAGCCCCGGCTGCAGAAAGGCTTGAATCTTCTCAAGCCTTGGTTTCCTTATCTGTAAAAGGCCAACTGAAATCTACCTATGCCTTCCCTACATATTAGGGTATGTAACACCCCACTGTGATGGACAAGCCTGCATTTCTAGTGGGTTAAGATGCAATAAAAGTTCATTCTTTGTGCCCAACACAGGCAATGCAGTGTGCAGAGGGCACTCAGTTGTTCTCTCCTGATGGCCCCGCCGGGTCTGGAGCCTCCATCTGGCCAGCAGAGGGCGCAGAAGGACTGACTGCCTGGGCTGCTTGGACGTGACCACCTGGAAGTGGTGTACAGAGTTCCTGACAACGTTCCCGGCCAAAACGAGTCCCGCGGCCCACTTGTGTGCAAGATAGCAGGAAAATGTCTGTGTGCTCCGAGGAGAATGCAAAGGCTGGTGGATGTACTGCCTTTCCTCTGCTGCTCTCTCCGCTGGGGGCAAGAATGACAGGACCTGAACATGCACACAAGGGCCCGGAACTCACGACCCCCCTCAGAGGCCCCCCCTACTCCTGCGCTTGCAGGATTTGGGGCACTAGCACAGCCCAGCCCACCCCTTGGGACCAGCACCCCCTCCGCAGTTCTGCTCTCTGCAGCAACACAGAGTACAAATATTGTTCCTTTTGTTTCTTTTTTCCCTTTGGATACATTTTTAATTACAAAAATAGAGCCTGATTGTCACCCAGACAGATGTTTGCTTGCTTCTGGGCCCATTGGGCCTCCTCTCAGAGCCTGGAACTCCCAGCCCCCAGCTCCTGGGGTGCCTTCCTCCAGGTGTGTCCCTGGCTTGGGCTGGGGGGATGCAGTCCTGCTCCTGGGATGTGTGGGTTTAATAAACTACTAGGTACCATCCTTGATCAAATTCAGAGTGACAGACTTAGAGCAGGTCACCTCTCGCCTTCTAATGAAGCCAAGACAGAGGAGTCCCCACAGCACTGGGTTTGACTCTGTAATTAAGCTGGTAAAGTGGAAAAATAAAAGTAGGAAACCTAAATGGAAACCAAACCAGAAAGCCAGGCTGCTTGGGAGTTCCGAGCCTGCTTCCTTCCAGCTGTGCGGCCTCCTCGGCTGACGCGGAGTCTCTGCTGATTTTCTCTAACACAGGATGATGGTAGCTACACCCTCTGAGGGGTGTCACCAGGGCCAATTAGTCCTGATGGTTGGAGTGTGGGTATCCAGGCGCCACTAGGTCACTACCCACTCTGGCCCTTTGCTCCTAGTCTCTGGGGAGGTGGTGGCACAGGGGCACGGAGCAGACTAGACTCTGCCTCTTTCTGCCCCCAGGCCAGTTGATATGAGCCCTGCTTGATGGGTTCGCAAGGCCTGGGGAGCCTTCTTCAGCTTCTCTTTGTTTTCCTAAGATGAAAATTGTGACATCTGTGCTTGTTGAAGGAAATTTGTAAATTGTGCGCAGAGAAGAATATGAAATTAACATAAATTGTCGCGTTTGGTTCTGCCAAGAGCCAAGAGTGGCTCTGGCCCCTCTCCTGGGTTAACACCCTGTCCTGTCCATTTCGCCCCCCTCACTTCAGATCTCTCTTCCCCAAGACCCAGAAGACCAGCCCTGCTCCCCCAGCTGCATCTGCACGATGTCACAGCATTTCATGGGGGTAGGGGTGTCTTGGGACTCAGAGGAAGGCTGGTTGGGGTTCAGGGGACCTCACTTTCCCTCCCTCCCAGATGTCTCTCTGGCTGGCTCACAGGCTCACCTGAGATAGGGGCTTAGAGCTCATGGGCTGCTGGACCCTCCAACAGGTGTCTGACAGTCCCCCTCCCGACCTGGGAGGCTCCCGGTTTCAGGAGGGGGCTTCCTGCCTCATGGTAAGTGGGTCAAAAGGGAGGCAGCGGGAAATAATGGTCTCTCTTGGTCTGGCCTGGCTGGGGTGAAGCACTGTGTGTGTGTGTGTGTGTGTGTGTGTGTGTGTGTGTGTGTGTGTGTGTGTGTGTGTGCGTGTGTGTGCGCGTGTGTGTGTGCGTGTGTGTGTGCGCGTGTGTGTGTGTGTGTGCGCGCGCGTGTGTGTGCGTGTGTGTGTGTGTGTGCGTGTGTGTGTGCGTGTGTGTGTGTGCGTGTGTGTGTGTGCGTGTGTGTGTGCGTGTGCGCACGACCAAGGTCTGTACCAGGAAGGGCTGCAGGCGGGGGAGGGGCATGCTTCTTCACAGCCCCTTCCCCTGTGACCTCGGGCAGATCTTTCACTTTTACCCAGTACAACTGCCTCCAGCTAGCCTGGACAGGCAGATTCCGGGGCTGGAGTGGTCCGGCCCAAGGCTGAGAAGGGCTGGGACCCCCGACAGTGACATGATGGGCTCAGCCACTGTTCCATCTACTGGGCAGGGTGGACCTCCGCAGATAGCGGCTTCAGACTCCAGCTCCAGGGGGCTGGTGGGAGTCTCTCAAGGTGTCCCACACATGGTCCCTCGGGGAAAGAGTGGAGCTGACCCCTGTCCTCCCTCCCGACTCGAGGGCTTTAGGGCCAGCAGGTGTGTGAGGGCTCCAGGTGCGCGGAGCCCTCGAAAGGACACCAGCCCAGCAGCAGCAGGCCGCGCGGGGGCAGCCGAAGACCCCATCCGGCGCAGGCCAGGGCCGAGCTGGCAGCGGCGGGTCCAAGCCCTGTCAGCTGGCGCAGGAGGCCCAGGGGCGAGCGCGGGACGGAGCTAGGAGCTGGGGTCCGGACCGGGCCGGGGTCGAGCTGGGCCTGGCCGGACACTGGACCCGCCGGGAGCCGGCCCCTGCCGCGCAGGGCTGAGGCCCCCGCCTGCAGACAAAGGAGCCGGCGGGGGGCGGGAGCGGGGGGGGGGTTTGCAGGGGGGATGGGGCGAGGGGGCGGGGCGTCGCGGTGTCACGTTACCGCCCGCAGCGCCCTTTAACTCCCGCCCCCGCCCCGCTCACCGCCCCCTTCCCCTGCTACAGCGCGCTCGCCCCGCGGCCGCCAATCAGCCGCGCGCCCCGGCCGCGCGCCCCGCCCCTCCCCCGGTGGGTGTGCGCGCGGCCAATGGGCGGTGCTCTGGGGCCGGGCCGCGGAGGGGCGGGGCAGCGGGGAGGCAGCCAATCGCCGCGGTGTTGTTGAAACTGAAAATACTACATTATGCTAATCGCGGCCGGGCCCGCGCGCACGGGGGTGGGGCCCGCGCGTATAAAGGGGGCCCAGGCGGGCTGGGCGTTCCACAGGCCAAGTGCGCTGTGCTCGAGGGGTGCCAGCCAGGTCTGATCCAGCGAGCGAGCCAGCAGGCATCGAGGGGGCGCGGCTGCCGGCCGAACGAGACAGACGAACCCGACGCAGGAGAGTCTACCACCGGACAGCCAGGTAGCCGCCGCGTCCCTCGCACACGCAGAGTCGGGCGGCGCGGGGTCTCCCTTGCACCCGGCCTCCGCCCTCCCCTCCTCTCCTTTCCCCTTCTTCTCGCTGTCCTCTCCTCTCTCGCTGCCCGCGTTCGCGCAGCCCCGGGCCATGTCCGACGCGTCCCTCTGCAGCACATCCACGATGGAGCGTCTTGTCGCCCGTGGGACCTTCCCAGTACTTGTGCGCACCAGCGCCTGCCGCAGCCTCTTCGGGCCGGTGGACCACGAGGAGTTGAGCCGCGAGCTGCAGGCCCGCCTGGCCGAGCTGAACGCCGAGGACCAGAACCGCTGGGATTACGACTTCCAGCAGGACATGCCGCTGCGGGGCCCAGGACGCCTGCAGTGGACCGAAGTGGACAGCGACTCGGTGCCCGCGTTCTACCGCGAGACGGTGCAGGTGGGGCGCTGCCGCCTGCTGCTGGCGCCGCGGCCCGTCGCGGTCGCGGTGGCTGTCAGCCCGCCCCTCGAGCCGGCCGCTGAGTCCCTCGACGGCCTCGAGGAGGCGCCGGAGCAGCTGCCTAATGTCCCGGTCCCGGCCCCGCCGTCCACCCCGCCCCCAGCCCCGGTCCTGGCTCCAGCCCCGGCCCTGGCTCCGGTTGCGGCTCCGGTCGCGGTCGCGGTCCTGGCCCCGGCCCCGGTCCTGGCCCCGGCCCCGGCCCCGGCCCCGGCCCCGGCTCCGGCTCCGGCCCCGGCTCCAGTCGTGGCCCCGGCCCCAGCCCCGGCCCCAGTCGTGGCCCCGGCCCCGGCCCCGGCCCCGGCCCCGGCCCCCGTCCCGGCCCCGGCCCCGGCCCCGGCCCAGGACGCGGCGCCTCAAGAGAGCGCCGAGCAGGGCGCGAACCAGGGGCAGCGCGGCCAGGAGCCTCTCGCTGACCAGCTGCACTCGGGGATTTCGGGACGTCCCGCGGCCGGCACCGCGGCCGCCAGCGCCAACGGCGCGGCGATCAAGAAGCTGTCCGGGCCTCTGATCTCCGGTGAGCCCCGCACGGCCCCGCCCCGGCCCGGCCCGGCCCCGCTTTGTCCGGCCGGCCGGTCCCCCCAGCCCTCGGGGGCCTCGCTGGGTTCCCGCCTCCTCCCGTGGCATTAAAGGGCCCGCAGCGCTCAGGGCGCGGCTGCGCCCGCACCCCCCTCCCCGCCCCGTTGTTATGTCCTCCAGCGGCTTTGCGCGGGCGGGGTGGGAGGCTGAGTCCCGGCCGCGACCCCCCGGGAGCGCGGTCTTCGCCCCTGGCGCGGGAGCCCCTCCCCGGGCGCGGCCGGGCTCCGTGAGGACGGCGCGGAGGGGGTTAAGCGCGGCGGCGGCCCCGGGGGGCTTGGCCGCGGGACAAGGGGAAATGCTTACACAGCACATTGCGCGGCGACGTAAACAAAGCTGACCCGCCGCGGACCTCGGCGCGGGCGGGGACGGCGCCCCCACCCCGGCCGGCCCGCGCCCGGTGCCCTCTCCTGGCCCCCTCTCGGGGCTCCGGGCCGGCCCCGCCCTGACCGGCCGCGCGCGCTGTCGCCCGCAGATTTCTTCGCCAAGCGCAAGAGATCAGCGCCTGAGAAGTCGTCGGGCGATGTCCCCGCGCCGTGTCCCGCTCCCAGCGCCGCCCCTGGAGTGGGCTCGGTGGAGCAGACCCCGCGCAAGAGGCTGCGGTGAGCGAAGTGAGTACAGCGCACCTGGGGGGTGCGGGGGGCTGACCCGCGGGGTCCCCGCCGGCTTTCCTGACCGCCCTTCTCCCCACAGTTTAGAGCCCAAAGAGCCCCGAGGGAACCTGCCGGGGCAGCGGACGTTGGAAGGGCGCTGGGCCTCGGCTGGGACCGTTCATGTAGCAGCAACCGGCGGCGGCTGCCGCAGAGCAGCGTTCGGTTTTGTGTTTAAATTTTGAAAACTGTGCAATGTATTAATAACGTCTTTTTATATCTAAATGTATTCTGCACGAGAAGGTACACTGGTCCCAAGGTGTAAAGCTTTAAGAGTCATTTATATAAAATGTTTAATCTCTGCTGAAACTCAGTGCAAAAAAAAAGAAAAAAGAAAAAAAAAAAGGAAAAAATAAAAAAACCATGTATATTTGTACAAAAAGTTTTTAAAGTTATACTAACTTATATTTTCTATTTATGTCCAGGCGTGGACCGCTCTGCCACGCACTAGCTTGGTTATTGGTTATGCCAAAGGCACCATCCATCTCCCACATCCGGTTATTGACAAGTGTAACTTTATTTCCATCGCGGACTCTGGGGAAAGGGGTCACTCACAAGCTGTAGCTGCCATACATGCCCATCTAGCTTGCAGTCTCTTCGCGCTTTCGCTCGCTCTCTTATATTACTGTGTTTATCTTAAACTTGAAGACAAATCTGTTAAAATGGTTCCTGAGCCGTCTGTACCACTGCCCCGGCCCCTCGTCCGCCGGGTTCTAAATAAAGAGGCCGAAAAATGCTGCAACTCCAGTCTGTTTGTGCTTGTGCCTGCCTCCAGCTCCCTTCTCCTGCACCCCCAAAAGCTGGAGAGCCAAAACGCAGGAGAGAGCAGGCCAAAGTGGGCATCCCCAGTCCATCCAAAAGGGGAAGCCTCTCTCCTGGCTGGGCCTGGCCCAAATCCACCTGCTCCAGTTCCCTTATCTCAGGAGGGGCGGCCGGCCTGCAGTGCACCCTGCATTTATCACCTCCCACCTGCGGGACTGCAGAAAGACAAGCGTGGGCTTCACATAGCCCCAGCAGGCAGGGAGCACAGCCCCTGACTTGCTGCCCAGACTCAGGCTTGTTTAAAGGAAACCATGAGAAACCCCTCTGCCCCCAGCTGATGGGCTCAGGACCCTGCTAGTTTGAGGATGTGCTGGGGTGGAGGGTGGGGAGCAGGACTCCACCAAGACACATCCAGTCCTACAGACTTTTCTTCAGGCCTTGCACCAGGGTCTCCCTAGGTCTTGCCACAAAACACCCAAAATGTTCAAGGTCTAGTCACACCTGCAGTGGAGGGGGGCAGCCTCGAAGCCTCTGAGGGGAGGGAGAAATGAGAACACAAAGGGGTGGTGCCCTGGAACCAGGAGGGCATGGGGAGGGGTGGTTTCTGATGACCAGGCTTTGGTGGAAGAAGTCGAGGCTGTGTGCCTCCCTGTGCACCCACACTGTCGGCCCTACCAGCCGACTAGTTTCAAAGCGCTCCCTCTTGGTAAAAGAGACGTTTATTATTTTTTTAATAGCTGACCTATAAACCTCTGAAAATTATGGCTTACAATGGAAAGGGTGACGTAAAATAGCAAAAACAGAACAGCTAGCAGTGTTTTTGCTGGTGCCTTGGGCTAGGAGAAGAAAAGAGCTGGTGGACCCTCATGGGGCCCTACGTGACAGTTGCTGACTTCCCTCCCCGCCGGCCCCGCACTGGGTCAGGGACAAAGGGGGGGCTCAACTTGAGATGCTCGAGATGTATTTAGACATATAATTAACTGAGCCTCCCCCAGCTGCCTGGAAGGGCTGGGCAAGGAGGGCGAATGGGCTGGCCTCGAGGCCCAGCTGGGGCCAGACTCTGGGAAATGCCCCTGGGACCTGAGAGTGGCAGGTCCCGCTGCTTTGTCTCAGCAACAGGGACCCTCAGCCGATGGTAACGAGGGACCAGACCCATGTAGACCTGGCTTAACCGCAGCATTCACCTGTGTGAGCAGCACAAAGCCCTTTCCCTTCTGAGATAAAGGAGGGTGGCAGTGCCTTCTGCCCTGGGCTGGGAGAAGGCTGGACCAGGTGCTTGGCAGGCAGTTCGTGGGTGCACAGGGTAACCTGAGTTAACTGTTTCTGGTGACCGATCTGCTAGGGTGGATCCTCATCATCCACAGTGGCATCTGCTGCCAGGCCTCCTGCTGCAGCCGGGGCTGGTGGGGCTCCTACCTTGCTTGACTTCTCACAGTCCTGGCCCCTGGGCACGGGACATGTGGTTGCCCAGCACCCTCTTGTCACTCAAGGGTAGCTTTTTCAAAAGCAGTGTGAGGGCTTTGTGGGGACGTGAAGGTGAGGCCCAGTGCCATTTCTCAGGAGGAGTTTCTCCCCAGGGCAGGAGCTGGCTGCAGGGACCCACAGGCCACCACCCTCCGTGGGCTGCTAGTCACAGGTGGGACTCTGGGCACATGTGACCCAGGCAAGCTGGCCTTTCCTTCTGGGGGCCTCGGTTTCCCCATCTGGGCTGAGAAATGTCCAGGGTTTTTTCCAGTGCTGTGTTATGTGATTCTCATGTGGGGACAGCCATGGAAATAATACCCGATGGCACTGTTTGCAAAGCTCTCTTCTCACCCGTGCTGTTGGGGAAGAGCAGATATGAGCATGCGTCCCAGCCCCCAGGCCTCATCCAAGCTGAAAACACAGGCACCGGCTGGCGGCCAGAGCACTCATGGGTCGGCCGTGTGGGAGTCACACCCCAGCTCCACTGGGGATCCACGATCATCATATGAACTATGACACCAGGACCGCCAGGCACATAGCAATGGTTTTTCCCTGTGCCAGGCATGTGCTAAGCAGGATCAGCTTCAGCCAGGTCCCACCGTGTTCCTTGTTTGAAGAGGACACTGAGGCATGGAGTAATCCACCTGAGGTCATGCTGCTGACCTTGGCAGGGCAGAGGGATGTTGGGCTGGGGTGCTCTGGGACCAGGCCTGGAAACCATTGCACTATCCTGTCCCACGGACTGGGCTGGGAAGACAGGCAGTTGCTCCGTTAATCTACAGACAGTCCAGATGAAGGTGGTGAGGGAGAAGGGTGGATGTGTTGGAGCCAGAGGATGAGGGTGAGGCAGGACAGATGAGGCAGGGGAGGCTGCTTGTGCCAGGGGACCTTGGCGGGCCTGGCCTGCTGGTGCATGTGAGGCCGGCACACGGGCATACATATGGTGTAGTGTAAGGGTGTCTTTTGGGTGTGCCTGCTGGGCCTCCCCCTTCCCTGCCCTGTCCTACTGGTCTCCTGTACCTCCTCGGGCCTGATGGACTAGTGCCAAAGGTTGGATTTCATCAGCCAGCAGTGGGGAGCCCCAGAGGGACTAAAGCAGGGAGTGGTAGAAGCATCTCAGCTGCCAGGTGAGGAAGGAGGAGCGCCAGCAAGAGGGAAGGGGGTGAGGGGACCAGAATGGCACTGTGGCCATCCAGGCAGAGGGCAGAGGCACTGGGCTGGGTAAACATTCCAAGCTCCAGCATGCCAGCCCCTGTTCCAGGCACCAGAGACTTAGCAATGAATAGAGAGACAGAAGGTCCCTGCTGCAGGTGCTTTCTCCGCCTGGGGAGGTGACATCAGAAAACCCCTCCAGTGGGCTGTGGTGCATACAAAGGTGGTTAGTGTTAGGTGAGGACAGAGCTGAGCCAAGCACCAGCCTAGCCTTTAAAACAGAAGGGCTAGGAAGCCCCTCCTCCAGCTCCCAGCAGGTGACACAGCAGGTGATGGTGTCTGAAGAGCACTGTTTTATTGTTTGCTATTTTTTGATTCAATATTATTAACTGAAGTCCATGGGTTACATGAGGGTCCATTCTCAGTGCTGTACATTCTATGGGTTTGGACAGATGCTTACTGTCCTGTATCCACCATTACAGTATCGTATAAGGTAGTTTCACTGCCCTCAAAATCCTCTGTGCTCCACCTATTCATCCCTCCGTCCTCCCTAACTCCTGCAACCACTGATCCTTTTACTGTCTTCGTAGTTTTGCCTTTTCTATAATGTCATAGAGTTGGACTCATACAGCATCAGCCTTTTCAGATCAGCTTCTTCGACTTAATAATACTTAAGGTTCTTCCATGTCTTTCCATGACTTGAGCTCATTTCTTTTTAGCACTGAATAATATTCCACTGACTGGATGCACCACAGTTTGTTTAGCCACTCACCTCCTGAAGGCTTCCAGGTTTTGGCAATAATGAATAAAGCTGCTATCAATATCCACGTGCAGGTTTTTGTGTAGATGCAAGTTCTCAACTCATTTGGGCAAATACCAAGAAGTACAATTGCTGGATGGTGTGCGATGGATCATATGTGAAGGGTACATTTAGTTTTGTAAGAAACCACCAAACCATCTTCCAAAGTGGCTGCACCATTTGTGTTCCCACTGCAGCTCCTGTTGAAGGGCAGCGTTGAGAGTTCCTGTTTCTCATCTGTGGACCACACCAACCACCAATTTCAGATGAATTAAAAAACAGAAACCCTACTACAATGTGGACGCAACAAGGACAAGGCATAATTCCAAACGAACACTGATGACCGTGGCTTGATCTCAGGGCCTCGGCTGGTTCGGCCTGGCTCGGGATGAAGAGCCTGGGCCCTTGGCCATTCTTCATCCAGCTGGCCCTGTAATGAATTGCATATTGTCCCAATATCTGCCTCCCCAACTGCAGGAAGATTCTGCATTTCCCACACATCAATATCAGACGTGGCCATGTAACTTGCTCTGGGCAGTGAAATGTAACCCACTTGGCATGTACCATTGCTGAATGGAGCCCATCAAAGCCAGCGTCCTGCCATTTCATCCCTCTGCTGTGAGACAAGTGAGATCTCAGACAGGGGCTGCTCCTTCCAAAAGAGAAAATGGAGCACAACCCCAGCCTTCCAGCATAGGGGCCATCGTGGTGAGTGAGAGATCCACCATGCTTGGTGTATGCCACCAAGAGCTTTGGGCCTGTTTGTTACACAGCATAAGATAAGCTGACACAGACAGGTTCTTTGAAGACCCAAGACCCAGCTCACTGTTAGAGGTTCATGGGAATGACAGCAAAGGCTTGGTGCCATTTCAAGTTGTTCTGGTTACTTGGCCACATGTCCAGAAATGACGCAGAGACTCAACCGTGCAAGCTGTGTTCAGTGTCCTGCTGGTGTTGTTCCAGCTTGTCACATTTGCAGGCTGGAGGTCAGGTGTTTCCAGCTGGTAGTGACAGATCCTGAGTTCTCTCTTGGTTACCATCTGTCCTACTATACTGTAGTTTTGTGTGTGGTGTGTGCCTTAACAAGTGTCTAGTAAGTCATCTTTTTTTTTTCTTTGATGAAGGAATAAAATGATTGTGATTTGGGGAAGGGTCAAAGTCTCAGAGATGGAGCTGGCTGCCCACACTCCAGCATCCTTAAGAAATCCTGGCTGGGTGTGGATGCTCACACCTGTAATCCAAGCACTTTGGGAGGCTGAGGTGGGAGGGTCGCTTGAGAGCAGGAGTTTGAGACCAGCTTGGGGCAATATAGCGAGACTCTATCTCTACAAAAGTTTTAAAAATTAGCCAGGCTTGGTGGTGTGTGTGCACCTGTGGTCCCAGCTACTCGGGGGGCTGAGGTGGGAGTATCACTTGAGCTTGGGAAGTGGAGATTGCAGTGAGCCATGATCAACTGCATCACTGTACTCTCCAGCCTGAGCGACAGTTCGAGCAAGACCCTGTCAAAAAAAAAAAAAAAAAAAAAAAAAAAAAAAAAAAAAAAAAAAAAAAAAAAGGCCGGGTGCGGTGGCTCACACTTGTAATCCCAGCACTTTGGGAGGCCGAGGTGGTCAGATCACAAGGTCAAGAGATCAAGATCATCCTGGCTAACACAGTGAAACCCCATCTCTACTAAAAATACAAAAAATTAGCCGGACGTGGTGGCACGTGCCTGTAATCCCAGCTACTTGGGAGGCTGAGGCAGGAGAATCGCTTGAACCCGGGCGAGGCGGAGGTTGCAGTGAGCCAAGATCGCACCACTGCACTCCAGCCTGGGCAACAGAGTGAGACTCCGTCTCAAAAAAAAAAAAAAAATCTCAGTTGCTTATTCTGAAAACTAAAAATTGTGTTATTTAAGCCCTGGAGTGGTTGTTTTAGGGGCATCTGAGATATTGATTATATCACCAAGATCTGCTCCATGGGTAAGCCCCTTGGAATAAAAAATGAAAATGGGCTCTGATGACCTCGTGGCATCAGGAAGAAGACCAGGATCTTAGCTGTTACTTGAAAGCCCTCAGGGGCAGGACTTTCTCAGCAGGGCTTGCCTGCTTCGGTGTCTGACAGCTGTGTGTACTCACCATTCCCTTCTGCCTCAAATCACAGCCACTACTCTACTGTTCAACACTGAGGCATGAAGTCGGGTGTGGACAGGCAGCCAGTACCTTCTCTTCTGTTAGCATGATAACACCTGTTCTAATGATCTCCTGCCAAGTAAACAACTATCCCAACACTTTGTGGTTTAAAACAGTGGTTTTAGCCAGGTGCGGTGGCTCACGCCTGGAATCCCAGCACTTTTGGGAGGCCGAGGTGGGCGGATCACGAGGTCAGGAGATGGAGACCATCCTGGCTAACGTGGTGAAACCCCGTCTCTACTAAAAAAATACAAAAAACCAGCCGGGCGTGGTGGTGGGCCCCTGTAGTCCCAGCTACTTGGGAGGCTGAGGCTAGAGAATGGCCTGAACCCAGGAGGCGGAGCTTGCAGTGAGCTGAGATCGCGTCACTGCACTCCAGCCTGGGCGACAGTGAGACTCCACCTCAAAAACAAAACCAAAAAAAATGGTTTTATTTATACCTATGATTATATCAGAAATTTGGGAACAGTTGGCAGGATAGCTTGGCTCTGTGTTGTGGGGTATCAGCTAGAGTAGTTCGATTGGGGTTGGGGACTCAACTTCCAAGATGGCCCATTCCCATGCCTGGCAGAGCCCTGGGAGCTGCTGCCTGTGGCTCCCTCCACAGGCCTGCTTGGGCTTCCTCACAGCATGGCAGCTGGGTTTCAAGAGCAGGTGTTCCAGGAGGCCGAGGAGCAGCTCTAGAGACCCGGCCTCAGAAGCTATGCAGCATCACGTCTGCCTCATTTGATTAATCAAGCAAGCTACTGAGCCCATCCCAGATTCATGGGAGGGGGATCTGCTCTGCTTGAGTGGCAAAGGGTTTGCAGCCATCTTTCCTTACAGAACCCAACCCTGGTTATTGATTGATAGCCAGAACGTTTTGGGGGGTTTACTTCAGGACCCACAAGCAATTGTTACCTGAATTCAAAACAGCCTATTATCCCAGCATTTTGGGAGGCCAAGCTGTGAGGATCACTTGAGCTCCGAAGTTTGAGACCAGCTTAGGCAATATAGTGAGACCCTGTCTCTACAAAAAATATAAAAATTAGCTGGGTGCGGTGGCGTGTACCTGTAGTTACAGGCACTGAGGCTGTAACCTCAGGGGGCTGAGATGGGAGGATTGCTTGAGCCTGGGAGGTCAAGTCTGCAGTGAGTCGTGATCACACCACTGCATTCCAGCCTGGGCGGTAGAGCAAGACTCTGTCTCAATAAATAAGTAAATTCAAAACAAAAACAATTTTTTTCCTCTAGCATGGATTTTCAGTAATTAACAGAATTAAAAAATCATCAAACACTTCTTGTGTTTGAACTGACCAAGTGCCAGGAGTGGCTTCCTATCTGGCGAATTAGAAAGATGCAGGCCTAGGTGAGAGGCACACTGCTGTGAGTTCATGTCAGCAAGGACCCCTGAGTAAGGGCTGCAAGGCCACTGTGATGATGTCACAAAAACTCTTGATCAGGTATCTGCCCACAGCCTTTCTGCCTTCTTTTATTGTATGTGCATGTATATAACATGTACATGTCTATATGTTATAGACATACATATGTACACATAATGTGTATGCATACACACATGTATGTGTGCATATATTGTCTATATGTACATAAAGATAATTTCTCTCTTTTTGTTAACTTTGTATTTGGTTTTACATTTTCTCAGCAATATGTAACAGTATCACTTCTACTTCTTTACAAAGCATTCTTATGGAAATTTGCAAATATACACAAAAGCAATAGAATAGTATATCACCAGCCAGTTTCAACCATCATTAACATTTTTCCAATCTTGTCAATCTGTTTCCCACCTCTACTTTTACTTTTTTTCCTTTCTGCAGTTTCATAAAGCAGATCCCTGGCTGAGCACAGTGGCTGATGCCTGTAATCCCAGCACCTTGGGAGGTTGAGGTAGGATGATTGCTAGAGCCCAGGAGTTGGAGATCAGCCTGAGCAACATAGCAAGACCGTCTCTACTGAAAAAAACCAACAACGAAAAAAGCAGATCCCAGACACCGCATCCTCCCACCTGCAACTTCCTCCATGCAACTCAGGCAAGTTTCATTCTTACAAATGCAACGTGGACAGGAAGAGACAGCGTGGGCTCTTTCCCATCTTCAGTGTGGTGCACATCAGCTTTGTCCTGGAAAGCGTCCCTTTCTACTCATTCTAGTACAACGCCAGCTTCCAGGGAAGGCCCTGGGCTTTACTTGCAAATGACATAAAACCACTGCTGGCCTCATGCCACCATCCAGCCAAGCGTCTTAAGAGACCATGCACCTGGGACAAGTCCAGGTCATCCTGCATCCAGTGTCACACTTGGTGGACAGTCCCTGCATATAGAGGACATCCCATGTTCACCCTGAAATCCTGATGACTCAATATGTTGCTGCTTCATGGATCCTCTTGTGAGCCACTGGTCCAATTTTGAGAGCTGAAATAGTAATCCAAGTGGAAATGCCACACACGCACACAATAATGCACAGACAGTGGGAGCCAGGCCAGCTGGGGAGCCCTGCTCGCATTCTTAGCCACACGGACTTGCCTTTGGGAGCGCTCCAGCCTTCACTCCTATGGTCCGCATGAACAAAAACCACTTTTTCCCCTTCCCTTTGACACTGTCATCTGTCTGTGGCTACTTTTGGCCTGGTCGGATCCTTTGGGGGTGCCCCCGGCCAATCATTGGGTGGTACTGGGGTCTGTGGGCAGGGGTTCGAGTCAGAGGGTGGTTGCCTGGTGGCCCACATGCAGGAAACACAAGTTTTGTGTTTGCACAGGAAAAAGAAAGGAGTTTGCATGGGCCCAGCTCATCCTTAGGAGACTGGAGCCCAGCTTGGAGCAGGTGGGGCGCTGGTTTATGGTCTGCACTGGTGCTGTCTTTCTGATTGTCTCCAATTTGGGACTTTCTCCATTTTGCTGGGGTCCGACTTTCCCTCACTGATCCCTCTAAAGGGTGGAGGCTGTCTAGGGTGCAGAAGCCTCCCTGGGCCTCAATTTTCCCTCACTGAAAGGGGAACACAGGATCAGAGTCTTTGGGGGCCTGTCTAGCTCGAATGTTCCCTGAGTGTTTGAATGAAGATTGCCCATGGTTTGAGATTTGCCCCAGAACCCCTTTTGGTTCCTTCAGACCCTTCTGCTCTAGCTGGGTGCTGATTCCCTCCCTGTAGCCTGGCCTACATCCAGGCCTGGAAGACCTTAACTGGTCTGTCTGGGTAGCAGGGAGCCCCGGTACCCACTCCCCAGTGCTCTGGGGCTATTCATTTTAATGGTCATATAGTCACATGGGTTTTTATCATGCAACCCCAGCACTTCCCACTCAGTCCTGGGAAGAAGCACGTGGTCCGGACAACAGGGCCCTATACCTGAGGGGATGTGGTGAAGCCAGAATTGCAGAGGGAGAAGTAAGGACACCTGAGACCTGGTGCTGGGTTTGACTATGTCCCCTCCGGAATTCATGTCTGAAACTTACCGGCCAATGTGATAGTGTTAACGTAAGTGGGAAACTGGGCGCAGTAGCTCAAGCCTGTGATCTCAGCACTTTGGGAGGCTGAGGTGAGCGAATTGCTAGAGCCCAGGATTTTGAGACCAGCCTGGGCAACACAGGGAGAACTTTTCTCTACAAAAAAAAAGAAAAATTAGCCAGGTGTGGTGGTGCATGCTAGTCAGGAGGCTGAGGTGGGAGGATCACTCAAGCCTGGGAGGTGGAGGTTGCAGTGAGCCGTGACCATGCCACTGTACTCCAACCTGGCTGACAGAGCCAGAGAGCCAGATCCTGTCACACACACACACACACACACACACACACACACAAAAAAAAAAAAAAAAAAAAGGGCCAGGCACAGTGGCTCACGCCTGTAATCCTAGCACTTTGGGAGGTTGTGGTGGGCAGATCACCTGAGGTCAGGAGTTCGAGACCAGCCTAGCCAACATGGTGAAACCGCAGTTCTACTAAAAATACGAAAATTAACTGGACGTGGTGGTGGGCGCCTGTTATCCCAGGTACTTGGAAGGCTGAGGCAGGGAGAACTGCTTGAACCCAGGAGGTGGAGGTTGCAGTGAGCTGAGATGATACCACTGTATTCCAGCCTAGGTGACAGAGCAAGACTCTGTCTCACACACACACACACACAAAGAACTAGGGTCTTTAGGAGGTGATTAAGCCTGAGTGTTCCTCCCTCTGAGTGAGATTAAGGCTTTTATAAAAGAGGTTTCATGAAGCGTTCGCTTACTTACAACACAGTGCCATCTTGGAAGCAGAGAGCCCTCACCAGACCCTGAGTGCCCTGGCACCTTGATCTTGGGCTTCCCAGCCTCTGGAACTGTGAGAAATACATTTCTATTATTTATAAATCACCCAGTCTCGTTGATCACCTGAGGTCAGGAGTTTGAGATCAGCCTGACCAACATGGAGAAAGCCCATCTCTACTAAAATTAGAAAAGTAGCCAGGCACAGTGGCTCACACCTGTAATTCCAGCACTTTGGAAGGCCGAGGTGGGTGGATTACCTGAGGTCAGGAGTTTGAGACCAGCCTGGCAAACATGGAGAAACCTCATCTCTACTACAAATACAAAATTAGCCGAGTGTGGTGGCACATGCCTGTAATCCCAGCTACTCAGGAGGCTGAGGCAGGAGAATCGCTTGAACCTGGGAGGCGGAGGTTGCAGTGAGCCGAGATTGTGCCATTGCACTCCAATCTGGGCAGCAAGAGCAAAACTCCATCTCAAAAACAAATAAATAAATAAATAATAGAAAAATAAAAAATAAATCACCAAGTCTCAGGTATTTTGTTACAGTGGCACAAATGGACTGAGATACCTTGCATCCACCCTTGGAGGCTACCAGTAGGCCAACGGCCAGTCAGGTGCCTCTGTGCAGGGGCCACACTGCTCCCTGATTCTCTTCCAGAGAGCACTGTACAGGGCTGACCCACCTCTGCAGCCAGGACAGACATGGCCTGGGTCCTGGTCCCTGTGGAGGAGTCTAGCTGTGGTTTTAAGGCAAAACCGGCCGCGCGCGGGGGCTCGTGCCTGTAATCCCAGTCGGTACTTTGGGAGGCTCAGGCGGGCAGATCACCTGAGGTCAGGAGTTCGAGACCAGCCTGGCCAGCATGGCAAAACCCTGTCTCTACTAAAGTCACAAAAGAAATATTAACTGAGCGTGGTGGCGGGCGCCTGTAATCCCAGCTACTCGGGAGGGAGGCTGAGGCAGGAGAATCGCTTGAACCCAGGAGGTGGAGGTTGCAGTGGGCCGAGATCACGCCATTGCACTCCAGCCTGGGCAACAAGAGCAAAATTCTATCTAAAAAAAAAAACCAAAATACACAAACAAAACAAAACAAAACAAAAAAAAACGATAAAACCAAGTTCTGTCTTGTCTGTTTTCTCATGCAAACCTCTCTCACAGCCGCTGACCTCTCTGCATTTCTTCAGTTCCAGCACCCAACTTGGAGACTGCTCTGAGACACGCCCCTTGGTTCCTTTAAGCCCAGAGCTGTGTGCCTCAACTAGATGGGGCCGCGATGGTGGTGGGGTGAGCAGGAAGGAAGATGGAAAAACAAGCAAGTTAAATTATGTCAAACAACTCATTTATTTTCTCTTACTTTGCTTTCCAGTGGCTCACTTGAGGGGTTTTCTTTTTCAGTTTTCCACCTGCTTCTTTGGGGTCCCAAGGAGTCAGGCTTCAGAAGACCCCAGCCCCTGCTGCTCTGTAGGGCTCCTCCTGGCTCCTGTGTGCTCAAGGTGCTGGGGTCTCTCCCCAGCCTCCTGTCACACCTCGCTGAGTTCACCCTCTCTTGAGGTGGCAGAGTGAACAGGGCCGACCACTGAAAGGGGAATAATCCCAGAAAAATGAAGGGAAGAATGCAGGTCTTTAGGAAGCCCCACAGAGGAATGGCCCCCCCTGCCCCCTGCCACTGTGAGGAGCCCTCCCCGCCCCATAGAGGGATGCCGCTCTCCGCAACCCACCGTGAGGAGCCCTCCCCATGGAAACAGGGTTGAGGGCCTGACCTCCCCCTTGGAGCCCCAGAAAACAAAGTGGGGAGGGTAGGGGGAAACTGAGTTGGCGGTGGCGGCACATGGAGGACCAAATCCTCTCAAGCTGGCGTCTGGGCGGGGCACGAGGAGCAGACCAGCCACGCAGCCATGGCGGCCGGAGTCACTCGAGGTCAGAAATGCCCAAGCAGGAAATGAGATGCAACTTGTAACAGACATCAAAGGAAATGGAAAAACATTCTTCTAATATGTTAGGGAGGCTAGAGGAAGGCGGGGGGCGCTGGCCCTTTATTAGGGGACGGGGGAGGGGGCGATAAGAGATGGCACTGGAAGGCTAGAAATAATTAAAATCAAAGCACCAGACACCTGGGGGTGGGAGTGAGTGTCCTCCCTGCAGCCGGGAGACCCAAGGAGCATGCTCAGAGCCCTCCAGGAGTGCCTGGAGCAGCAGCGGGCAAAGGCCTGGCCTCAGGCCCGCCTCTGTCTCAGCCAGCTCCTCCAGGCCCAGGGATGTGGTCCCCACGGGGTGCCTGCTGCAGGCAGCCAGCACAGGGTTGGTGTTGGCAGAGCCCTGTGAACTGAATGCAAGCCTTTTCCTGGAAGAGAATCCCAGGGGGATCGGGGTGCCAGCACGTGCTGGTCCCAAGGGCACAGCGTGGCCAAATGGTCTTGGGACTGAGTCCTGCTCCTTCCACACAGAAAGGCAGTGCCTAACCAAAGGTCACTGATGCAGAGGGAAGAGGGCAGCCTCAGGGTCCTTGTCTGTAGCCAGGGGCCATTGCCTCCTTTTCTCTCCACAGGTCTGGGCCTGATCTCTGGTGCTCACCTGAGGCTGGCTGTTTAAAGTAAGACCCTTCTCCTTGCCTCTTGCCTCTTGGGAAGCCTTTGATGGGCTGCACCCTGACGCGACCCCTTTCCAGGAGTCCAGGTGCACCCCTGGTGGTAGCATGGGGAGTTGGTGCCTCCGCAGTGGGTCCTGACCACTTCCTGCCCATCTCAGCCACGGCTTCTCTGCTCTGAGGAGGGATTGCTTTCTCAGAAGGGCGAGTTGGTGCTGGGCATGCATGCAAGTGCCCAGAAAGTGGAAGTCCAGAGCCCTGAGCAGGTGTCCCTGCCAGCTCAGTCCAGGCTCTGAAAGGGAAGCGGCTGGGAGTGGAGGGGACCCTGTGCCGGGGGCCTGGGACCAGGCCGGCTGGGTGTGGCTTCACCAGGATGCCCAGAGTTTCAGCCTCTGTTCTGGGGGGCTGCATAAATCAACTCAGGACGAATCTCAAACTGTGCTGGGCTTCGGTTTATCACAGTGGGGCTACCAGGCACCGGGTTACAGCCCTGGGGGTCAGGGGGCGGAGGTGGGTTGATTTTCCCAGGCCCTGGGGGAGCAAGGGAGAGCCTGCTGCTCCCCAACACAGCGCTTTTTCAGGATTCGACGCTACAAACAGCAGCAATATCCTCGGTTCAAAAGTTCAAGAATCTGGTCCAAAGGCAGCCTGAGTAAGCCCCCCGGGGCCAGGACCAGGAGCTGCCCGGCGGGAGGGTGGATGCTGGGTGCCCTGCAGAAGGGACGGTGGTGCTGGGGCCTTGGCCACTGGCCTGGCAGCAGCCTGGAGCGCCGACTCCAGAGTGGAGGCTAGGCCGAGCTTCCGTCGGGGCGCGCCGGCAGCTGTGCCCAGGCGGGAGGGAACGCGCGGAGGTGGCCCAGGCGGCCCTGCCCGACTGACGGACCGAGCCTCCCCCTCCAGGCCGTGGCCGCGCTTCCCGCTAGCGGGTCCGCGGGGAGGGGCGGGAAGGCAGCTGGACGCGGCGGCGATTTATGGGCCTTTCAGGCGAGCAGGTGCCTCCTCGGGCCGCCCATTGTCTCGCCGGCCTCACAATGGGGCTGCTGCAGCCGCAGAGCCGGCCCCCGCCGCGGCTTGCGGCCTGCACGGGCACGACGGCCCCGGGGCGGCAGGAGAGCCTGCGGTCGGCGCATCAGTCCGCGCGTCCGTCGGTGCGTCCGTCGGTGCATCGGTCCTGCTGCCCTCCGCGCGCCTGTCAGCCGGGAGCGGGCCTCGGGCGCCTGGCGTCCATCCCTGCGCGCCGCCTGGCTCCGCTGGCCCTCGGGGTCCCCGCGCCCCGACGGTGCGCTCGCGCCCGCTGCGCCCTCTCGTCCTGCGCCGTCGGGCACCCGGTTCCTCCCGGCTGGCACGGCCCGTGCCGCCGCGTCCCGGTCGCACACACAGGGGCCCATTCTTCCTGGCTCCGCGCAACCATATGGCAAATCCGCGTCGACACAGCAGCCCCCGCTCATTCAGGCGCAGAATGTCCCGCAACAGGGAACAATCACGACTCTGTTCGCGTCTATTATGGATGCGAACGGGGCGAGAAAAAAAATCATTTAACTCCAAGAGATAGCCAGCTAATTAGCAACCATATGTGAGCCCGGATTCAAAGCGATGCCGAGGAGTTCATTCTGCATCGGGCGACTTTATTAGGTATAGAAGACAGATGTCCCGACAGCCCACGCATCACAGAAAATCGTGTCGGGGAGTTCTTGAAATGTCCGGGAGAGCTCTTTAAATATTAAAGACCCAGCCCCGCTGATGGACTGGGCCGGGGTCCTCTGGGATCCCCAGGCTGCAGGAAGAGGACTTTGCAACAGCCACTCTGGCAGACTCTGGCCTGGCTGGCCCTGGGAGGGGGCCCCTCCGCCTCCCTCCAGGGCCCCCTCTCGCCGCCCCTCCGGTCTCAGACTCTTTCACTCAGGTGCTCTGGGGCCCCAAGGAGGAACAAAGGGGGTTCCTGCAGGCACGGATGGTCCAGTTATGCTTCAGGGTGCTTCCGAGGGTCAGGGCATGGCTCTGTGGGGGCGTCCAGTCCAGGAGAGGAAGGCTGCCTGGGGAGTGTCTGGTTCTGCCCCGCCCCCAGCCCAGCTGAACTGGACAGACAGTAGGTCTTCCTTCTGAGTTTGCAGAATGAGTGAGTGAGTGAATGAATGAATGAATGAGTGGATGAGCCAGTGTGGCAGCCAACCCAACTATGAAAATCCTTCGGGGGGTGGGCGGGAGTGGGGACAATAGTGGAAGGAAAACACTCCTGATTTCTTTACCAAGAAAACAGCCTCTGGCCATGAGCCTCCAATTCTTTGAGGAAGGAAAAGGAGAAAGCTTGTCAGAGAGAGAGAAAAAAATCTTTCTCTGTTTTCCATGCAATGCAATTATGTTCCAGCTTTTCCTCCTTGTTATTCTTTTAAGCCAAATGTCTGAATAAAAGGATTATTCCCCGCGCCCCCCCAGGACTGACCGTGCCGCTGTCAGCAGGCGGGGCGCTGCTGGCGAGATTAACTGCAGCCCGTGGCTTCCGCATTGCTTCTATGAAAATAAGTGAGGTCAGCTGCCATTCAATTGTCGCAGCATATATATTTGAAAATTTAAATATTTGAATCAAAGGAAAAAGGGGGATTTGCATTTCTGCTCAACGCGAGGAGCACGTTTCGAACGCTGCACAATGGAAACGTTTCAATCGAAATGAATTGTCTCCTCGCAGGAGGATTCTGTAGAAAGGCAGCCAGTGCTTTCTCTTTTGTTTTCTTTTGCTTTTGTTTTGTGTTGTGTGTTTTTCTTTCCTCTTACCCGCTTCAATCCAGGAGGGTGTTTTCTGAAACTTGGTGACTGACTTTGGTTTCGAGGACATAAAGAAACATGGAAAAGCTCCCCAGAAACATTCACATCAGAGGCCTCTCTGGCACAAAAGCAAAATTGAATTGAACATGTGCGGGTGAAAAAATAGATACAGGGGGTGGGGGAAGTCCCAATGCCACTTAGAATGGGCTAATCAGCTGACTCCAGCTGGTCTGGACGCTGCTGTTAATGAAGGCCCCGGTGAGTGGGAGGGAGGCCCAGCGCCTCCGGCAGCCCCTGGTTCTTCAGGCAGGCCCTGATTGTCCAGGTCACCAAACCCCTCAGCCACCCAGATCCAAATGCCACTGTCCCCAATTAGCATTAGGGGCCTACAGACGTCAACTGTGCACATGGTTTTTTTGGTCTCCGCCTTGGAAAATGGTATTTTTGCGGACTCTGTACTTGCACGATGTGTCTCTAGGTGTTGGGATGATGCATCTGAGGGAAACCAGCCAGGAGGAGCCAGCTTCCTGTGCTCATTCAGAGAAGATCTCTGAGCCAGCGGTGCGTGGGGGTTTCCCCTGGTCTGGAGGTCTGGGGTGTGGTCTCTCTGTCTGACCTGGCTATGCGGGCCTGGACAGATGTAATCCCTCTGGATGCTGGATGTATTCCTGTCTTGGAGCTGCCATCACAAAGTGTCACAGACAGGGCTGCTGAGAGAGCAGACGTTTATCACTACCAGTCCTGGAGGCTGGAGTCCAGGATCAAGGAGTTGGCAGGGCTGGTTCTTCCTGAGGCCTCTCTCTTTGGCTTGCAGATGTCACCTTCTCCCTGTGTCCCTGCAGGGTCATGCCTCTGAGTGTGCCTGTGTCCTCATCTCCTTATAAAGACCCCAGTCCTGTTGGATTATGGCCCATACCAATGGCCTCATTTTAACTGTTTTCTATAAAACCCTGTATCCACATACAGTCATGTGCTGAGGTGCTGGGGATGAGGGCTTCTACACATGACTTTTGGGGGACATGATTCCTCCCATAACACGGGGCTTCCAGATTGGGCGTCCTGCCCTGTGGCCCAGGATGCCTGCTGGTGAGTGACACTGTCCAGACCCCTGGGGACCTGGTTCAGCATGAGAGCCAGGTTGAGCTGTGGCACCTGCTCCTGAGCTGGGGGTAGGCATGGTGACTGAGGCTTATGACAAATACAGCCTCTAGGGCATCCTGCATTTCAGAGAGATCTCAAGTGGCATTTGGGGACCCTGGTATTCTCCTCAAAGGATAAGCGTCTAGACACGGATGCTGTCTCACCTCCTCCTGCCCCCTCACTGAGAAACGAGGCTCCTCTGGAAGCCGGCACTATGCCAGGGTGTGGGGAGAAGGCAGGGGCACCTCCAGGGCCTGGTTCCCTGCCAGGGGCTCTCGATGCGGGGCTGCCAGCCCCACAGCCATGGTGTCTTCGGCCTATTTTGCTCTCTTGCTTCGGCCATGGGCTTTCCTTTCCTTTCCTTTTTTTCTCTCTTCTCTCATTCCTACTTTTTCTTCTCTTTCCCAAATCTGCCCCTGCCCCCACCCCCCAAAAAAATTCCTAAATCCGAATAAAAGCCCAACAGGGCTCAACAGTGAGACTCGCCCCCTAGCTCTGCAGGATGACCTGGGCCCAACCCTGACGTCTGCTCTCGCACCTGCCTCTCCGTTGCTGTGAGACCTAGGCAGGTTGGTTAACCTCTCTGAGCCTTGGCCAGCCTGCCCAGTGGCAGACACAATGCTGAAGTGTCTCTTGGGCAGAGTGAGAAGGAGCTAATGGAAATGGCTGAAAAAACACTCTAGGCATTTAAAAAATGTCACGTAATTGCAAAATAATAACGATAACAACAATATACTTTGGAATTTTGCTGGAACTGAGAGCAGGCCTGAGTGGAATTTGGCACTGAGTGGGTCTGGCCTGGCTTCCATCCAAGGGGGTTTAGTTACTGAGGCACCCCCAGGACTCCATTCTGAGGCAGCCCCTCTCGTAAGATGGTCCTGTCGGTGGACTCTGGCATGGGCTGTGGCTGGGGTCCTTCATTGGCTGGGGCCAGTTCCAGGCGTTATTGCTACAGCCCCCTGTCACAGGGCTGGCAAGCCAATGGGGCTTTTTATTTCTTTTGATTCCCAAATGAAAATAGCCATATATTTCCCTTGATTGTAGAAATAGCAGCATATGCTCATTGTAAAAAAAAAAAAAAAAAAAAGGAAACAATAAGGGAATGTATAAAAAGACAGTAAAAACTCCCCCAGATAGATGCTGCTATCCTGAGATAAGCGCAGATGGCACTTTGGGGCTCTATACCATTTTACAACTATGGAACTCACATTTACTTTTTAAGTCCAAAGTACATATTTTATTTTAATTAAAAAATATTTTTTGAGATAGGATCTCATTCTGTCACCCATGTTGGAGTGCAGTGGCATGATCATGGCTCACTGTAGTTTTGAACTCCTGGGCTCAAGCAATCCACCCGTCTCAGCCTCCTGAGTGGCTGAGACCATAGGTGTGTGCCACCACACCCAGCTAATCTTTAAAAAATACTTTTTTTTATAGAGACAGGGTCTCCCTGTGTTGTCCAGGCTGGTCTCCAGTTCTTGGGCTCAAGTGATCCTCCTGCCTCGGCCTCTCAAAGTGCTAGGATTATAGACATCTGGCCTAAAAATATATTTTTAATAGAGACAGGGTCTTGCTATGTTGTCCAGTATGGACTCGAACTCCTAGGCTCAAGAGATTCTCTCACCTCTGCCTCTGGAATAGCTGGGACTACAGATGTGCACCATTGTGCCCAGCTCAAAGTATCTATTTTAAAATATTAGAATATCTATCTATTTGTATACACACACACATACATATACTGTTTTAATTGAAAGTATTTAACCATAACAAACTGTTTAAGAAACCCGTAATCTGAGTGTGACAAACAAAGTAACAGTTTGGCAGAGAGTTGAGTACAAGCAGCTGGTGACAGTACTAAGGCGGGAGAAGGCGGCTGGCGTCTTTTAAATGTGTTAGGGAAAGGCCCCAGGTTACAGGATTGGGAAGGCACTGTTGTTGAGAAGTGGCTGAGGGAATATGAGGACAGTTCAGATGCTCTGGGTTTAACATCGAGTGTGGGGTAATGTGGCGATTGTAGCAGTGGGTCCACACGGCACCTTGGGGCACAGGGAGGGTTTGGGGCCAGAGGGCAGCTGGGCTGCACTGGCTTCTCCAGATGAAGATGGAGGCCTCTGGTTAATGAAGCAACCACAAGGGGTTAGGACCAAGAGATGTTTGTCTCAAATGGGTGTGACCATCCTATTTGAACTGTTTCCTGGAAAGAAATGACAGGGGGATTCTGACGGGGCACCTGTTATTTTATTGATAGGAAATGGTTTCCATCCCGTGACCATGGAAATTTCCATGGTGCATCCTGGCCATGCATATTCTATGAGCCAGCTACCCCCAGCCCACGGCATGTCACTGTGCTGGCACCCACAAGGCAGTGCCCTGCAGAATGGGTGACAAGGATGGCTGAGCCCTCCGGCCTCGGCCTGGGTGTCTACTTGAACCCCTGTTAGGTCCCCCAGATAGGCCTTCAGTACCAGCAGGGGTGTGGGCCAGCCCCTGAGCTTCACCCTGAGGGGAAGGTGGATGGGACTCCTTTCAAGAGCCAGGTGAGGGAGGTGTGGCACAGGGCAAAAGTTGAGGCTCCCGGGTGTCCAGGGAAGAGCAGCCTCTGAGGGGCCTGAGGGCACTCAGAGGAGGAATGGGTGGAGGAGAGCTGGCAGCCAGGGTGCCTGCGCCAGGGTGCAGCAGGGCAGGCTCAATGATGTGGAGCTGGAGGGTGGGCACTGAGGTGGAGGTGGGGCATGGTGAGGTGCAGCTGTGAAGGCCACGCCAGGGCCAGGGTGCCAGAGCTGGGCTGGGCTGGTGGCAGTTGGGCCATATTCACTCTGTCCGTTGACTTCAGTCTCAGCTGAGCCCAAGGCTGAGGAATCCGCCTGCACTGACTTTCAGTCCTCTGAGCAAATTACAAAAGTATCACAGAATATTTCAGGAAAAGGTGATTCTTTCTTTCTTTCTTTCTTTCTTTCTTTCTTTCTCTTTCTTTCTTTCTTTCTTTCTTTCTTTCTTTCTTTCTTTCTTTCTTTCTTTCTTTCTTTCTTCCCTTTTCTTTTCTTTCTTTTTCTTCTTTCTTCTTTCTTTTCTTTCTTTCTTTCTTCTTTTTCTTTCTTCCCTTCTTTCTTTCCTTTTTCTTTTTTCTTTCTCTCTTTTTTCTTTCTCTTCCCTCCTCCTCCTCCTCCTCCTCCTTTCTCTTCTTCTTCTTCATCTTTCTTTCTGTCTCTCTCTTTTTCTTTCTTTTTCGAGATAGGGTCCTACTCCATCACCCGTGCTGGAGTACAATGGCACAGTCATGGCTCAATGTAGCCTCCACCTCCCAGGCTCAAGTGATCCTTCCTGGTTCTACAGGCGGCCGCTACGCCTGGATACAAAGGTCAGAAGATTTTTTTGTAGAGATGCAACCTTGCCAGGTTGTGCAGGCTGGACTGGAACTCCGGCGTTCAAGCAGTCCTCCCGCCTCGGCCTCCCAAAGTGTTGGGATTACAGGCTGAGCCACGGCGCCCGGCCCTCTTTTCCTTTTAAAGGTCTGTGGCTGAGTTTTGTGTTGGGAGTATTCTTACTCACCCAGAATATGGCTCTGTCTCTGCTTCATAGCTGGTGGTGGAGCAAGTGAATCACCCACCAGTGTATAGGTTTTCTAAGTTTGTGGTTGAAATTTTGCTAGTAAAGTGGACACATCACAAAGAAACTCCCTCCCTCTCTCTGCCCAGCCTGCCCCACCCTTAGGCTTCGAGGAAGGCCTGGGCTCCCGGAGGATGCCCCCTGGCGCTATGGGGCCAGAGGCCTGGGCCAGGCTCCTGCTGGGGCTGGAGATGGGAGGGGTGGGGGAGGCCGGCCCTGGCCTGCCTCATTTCTGCGCTCCGACCAGGCTGGGAATCTGTTTCTGTCATGAAAGGCGAGGGTGACCTGGCGGGTTTCTGCTCCTGGTTGGTCAGAAAGTCCGGGGATCCTTGACTCCGGTTAAAGGGGTCCCCACGTCTGCCGTCTTGCCTGGCCGCCTCCGAGAGCCGCCAGCCCAGGGCTGAGGAAGGCGGGACGCGGGTAGAGGGCGCGAGGGCCGGGCAGGGAAAGGGGTCCCGGAGCCAACCCCACTGCCCCGGCCGCCCCCGGCCCGCGCCCGCCGCCCCCACCGCGCCGCGCGTCTGTTTGGAGAAGAAAGTGGGCCAATTTGTTTTCATTCAGAATCACTTAAGATCCCATTTTGGAGAAATGAAAAGAGAGAAGCGGGCTTCCCGCGCCCGGCCCGCTGGGTGCCCGCCCGTGCCCGGCGGCTCGTCGAGTGGGGGCACAGCGGACCCCTCCCCGTCCCCGGCCCCAGCGCGCCCGGCCGCGGCTCCCGGAGGTCCGAGACGCCCGGCACCGCGGGCCCGAAGGCGGCGAGGCCGCGCTCATCTGCATGAAGCGCACACTCGCGGCCCATCTGCAAAGGCGCAATTAAACGCGGGGGTGGGGGGGCAGGGGCGCCCGAAATTAGCATTTCCGCGGCCATCTGGCGCGAGGAGCGGGCGCGGCCGGACAAAGGGCGCCGGGCGAGGGGAGAGGCGAGTGTGCCGCGGCATTGACCTGCAAATGAGGCTTTGTGCGCGCATTAAAGCTCGCCGGACCCCCGACCCCGGCCCCCGCCCCGCCCGCCAGGCCCGCGGCCCTTAGCGGTCCAGGCTCGGACTGGGCACCCCGTAGGTCTGGGGGTCGGACCGGGCAGTGCTGCGACTGGGCAGGAGGCCGGGCCGGGCCAGGACAGGCTGGGGAGCGTCGGAGCCCCCCATCCAGGCCAGGTCCTTCTGCAGCCTCCAGGAGAGTCGCTGGGACCCTGGCCCCTTGACCCCTACCCCTGCCCCCACCTGGTCCTCGCCCCTCTGGGCCGGTATTCCCCAGCTTGCTCTTGGAAAGGGTTTCTCAGGACGCAGGGGTCCTGGCTAGAATCCCTTGGGGTGGGTAAGTGGAGGGGGCGTGGACAGGTGGGGGCTGCTTGGGGGCAATTTTGTATTGGGAGCTACTAAAAACTGGCCACCTGGACAAGTTTTTGTTTTTCCATGGTCATTAATGCCCTAAATCTTTGAAAAGGGCCATTTCACAGTGTTTTATGAGCCTTAAAAATCAGGGACTCTTTGAAAATGATTGTGGTGCAGCTTAGTGACAGCCAGATGATTAGCAAGAGCTCAGAATCAGGTCTTTCGGGGACCAAGTGTGTGGGGTGGCAGTACAGGAAATCTGGGACTCCCCACTGGGTACAACTGAGGCTGCAGGCAGGGCCGATGGGACGGGGGGCAGGAGGCTGGGACTGGGAGCCCTGGGGCCAGCTGGACTCTGCCAGATGCCTGGGTCACTTGGGGGCCCCTGGAAGGCCCCCTGGACTTTCTGCCACATTGCTCAGGCTCTGGGTGCCTACAAACTGTCCCCCATGCCATTGGACCGCTTATTAGGGGTTGTGGCCCCAATTAAACTGCAGTAGCCACCCCCAGAACCCGCAAAGGCCTGGGAGGCAGTGAGGGGCATAGAGGACAGTGTGTGGCTGTCTCTGGGTCTCTCTTCTCCCATGTGGACCAGTGGGGGTCATGGCGATGTTGTCCAGGGTGAGGTCCAGCTGTGGTTCCCGTTCTGTCTCTCAGCACCAGCACCCAGCATAACCGTAGGGCCTGGGCCCGGGACCCAGCCTGAGGGTGGTGAGGAGGTTTCCTGAAGGAGAAAAGCCAGAGTGGAGTCCTGAATGGAGCGGGGGGACCACGGCCTGCCTGCAGTCTGCTAGGTGGGGCTGGAACCTGGGGTTTTGCTTGGGTGTGATGAAGGAAGAGGCTAGGGATGCAGCTAGGTGCTGATTCCTCATAGACTGAGTCATGATTTGTGAGGACCTTCAATTATATCCCCTTAGCAGGGGCCACAAAGTCTCAAATCTGCCCAGAAATCCATGCCTCGGAGCTCAGGTGAGGCCTTCTTCAGGTTTTCCTTCTGCAGTGCAGATGCTGTCAGAAACAGCAAGCTACAAATGGAGAAGTCAACAACACTCTAGTGAGAATTACTCTGCCAATTAGTTTTCTCAGAAATCGGGGGCTCAGGGACCAGTGTGTAATCACGAGTCCCTTAGATGGGGGGTTCAGACAGGGTGGGTGTGGGCACACAGGGATCCGTGCTAAAGCCTGGCACTGGATCCCAGGTGTGGGGACTCTAGCTCCTCCCAAGGGGCAGGGGATCTCCCATCTGTGATGTGGCTGAATGACCCACGACCTCATCTGTGGGCCACACGTGTGGTGGGGCAAAGGTCTCTGGCCTGGTAGCCGTGTGAGCTGGAGAGGGTGCACTTCTCTATCTAGGCCTTGCATTTTCTCTTAGGTAAATGGGGCAGAGTAACCCCCTCCTTCCCCTACCACAAGGGATCTGGGAGGTGTGGAGCCTGGGGTGTGGTGGCGCCTGGTACTCAGTGTTCTTTGGAAGCTGGAATGAGGTTCCTCAGGCCAGTTATGGGTGTGAGATGTCTGAAAAAGCGAAGTAGACTGGACGGTGGTGTCATCTATCTGTGCTGGGCTGGGCACCAGCACCTCGCTCTCCCAACATCTTGGGGTGTGCCCATGGAGGAGATGGAAGCACAGAGGATTTCAGAACCACCCCCGCTTCAATGCTGCCTTCAAAAGTATACCAGTGTGGGATGTGGGCAAGGAGGATTCTGGGGATGGGTGGGCTGTCGGGGGAGTAGGCACATGGGGGGGGTGGGCCCAGGGGAGCAGGCATGAACCCAGGGAGAGGGTACATACATGGAACCCCAGGGCTTCTGAGGGACCGCAGCACGGCTGGTCTGCCTGGACAGGTGCTGGATGGGGCACTCTGCAGAGAGCAGGAGGTGGGTGAATCCCTCTTTCGCCTCCGTCCTTCCCATCCTCCAGGACAGGGAAGCAGCCGTCAGCAGACAGTGTGAGCCCTATGCTGAGTGTGAGCATGAGCACAGCTCCCTGCACTTTGTCCTCAGGAAGTCTCAGATCCAGCCTGCATTGGCTTTCGGCAGACCCCCATTTCCTAATCCCCAAGGATTCTCCTTGTCAGTCATCCCATTTGCAATGCCCTCAAGGGCCACTGTCCGTCTGGCAGGGAGATCAGCTTCAAGATCCACACAGACAGTGTCTGCGGTGGGTGCTGAGTGCCAAGGGGGAGACCCTGGGCTGCTTTTGGAAAAGGAGCATCATGGAAGAGGGGCCTTTTGGCTCTGGGCTTTGGAGGATGAGTAGGAGTTTGCTAAATCCAGATGGGGAAGAGGGCCAGTTTGGTAGGTGGCATTTGGGAGGGGCTGGGGCAGCTGGTGCAGGGTGTGCTGGGCCAGGAGATACCTCCTGCGCCTGGGTTTCCAGCTCTTGCTTCCTGAGCTGAGTTGGAGCCGATATCCATGCCTCCCAGCCACTGGATGCTCTTTTCAGTGTGACCAACCGGGCAGAAGAGTTGAGTGACAGACAACTCGTGGCCTGGTCTGTGGAAGGCAGGGCTGCCTCTGAGCCTGCGGGTTGGGGCCAGAGTCCGGGCCTGAGCCTGCCACTCAGGAGGGAGCCCGGGCAGCCTAGAGGAAGTACTGGGCCCTGGGGCCCTGCTACAGAATCGGGGTGTGCCCTGCACTGCGGAGTACTGGCTGCCCCTGGGGCTGATGACTGGGTGTGGGTGGGGATGGGCCCCAGTGGCCTGAGAACACTCACACTTGCTTGTCCCCTCTGTCCTTCTCTTTACACCTGGCCCATAAGCAGCCAGTCTGGCTGGAGACCTCAAGCTGGGGAACCACTGGAAGAGAAATGGTTACTTTCTGCCTGGAGAGGGGGTGTTAAGCCTCCCTGGGGCTGGGGCTTGGTCTCTTTAGGGCCTCCACGGAGCCCACGAGGCTCCCAGGTTCAGCCATCCTCCACGAGGTGCTTGGGGGATTTGGCTGAAGCCAGGGTCAAAAAGCCAAAGCCTCTTCCTCCACAGCCTTTGTCCAAATGCAGAGGCCAGGGCTGGGGGTAGGGGAAGGTGATGAGGGACCAGCTATGGCTGGTGGTCTCAGGTCTTACAGGATGTTAAGGAGGGGAGGGTGGGTGGGTCTCCTGTCTTTGATGCAACTCACGCAAGGGCTGTCCTGGTGCCTTCTTGTCAACTTGCTGCCGAGGCTGCCACTTCAGCTGCCTGTCTGTGAAATGGGTCCATGTGTCCCCATGCCTTGGCCCGTCTCCTGTTCTCTACAGGCTGCTGTGCAGCCTGGGGCCCCTTCCAGGCCACTTTCTCCATATGCTCACCGAGCACGGACCCCTGAGGCAGCAAGGCGCCAGCTTGGCTGCACCCAGCTGGCAGGTGAGTTGGTGCCCAGCCTCAGGCTCCTCATCCGTAAGATGGGGCAGCAATGCTTGGCAAGTTCAGGAGACATCCCTGTTAATGCTTGGCTTGGAGGCTCCCTCGAGCCCACTCTGGGCTGCAGGAGGCCCTGGTGATGGGGCAGGGTCTCTGCCACCTTCACCATCCATCCTCGCACTTGTGGGTGCCCCAGGGTGTGGCACGTCCCAGTCCTCTGTCTGGGCAGCACTGGCTAAGTGAGGCCTGGGCTCAGGCGTGGGAGGGCCCAGGTGGGGGAGGCGGCCGCCAGGTCAGGCCAGGCCGGCTCCAGTGGAGGCTGAATGGGCACTCTGTCCTGCCACCCTCGGCTGTCATCTGCCGCTGGGATTTGGTTTCCTAGACTGGTGCGACTGCAGGTGGATTCTGCAAGGCCCGGTGACCTCACAGCTTGGAGCCCCCGTGTCTCCTGAGCCAGGCGGTGGCCGGGGGGCGGGAGACAATGAAGCCTTTTCCTGGGGAGCAGGGGCCAGCCCGAATAGAGGGAAGCAATCTGCCTGTGCCCTGAGGCCTCTCCGGCTTGCTGGCGGCAAGAGGGGCCACTGGGGACAGCGGTGCCAGGCCTTGGCAGAGCTATCTGGAGGCTGGGCCAGCCAGGTGCCGGGTAACTGAAGCCACCTGGACACACACGGGGGCTGTGGAGCATTTTCAGGACACAGTTCTGCCTGCTTTACCTCAAGGATGGTGGCGGGGAGCCATGGGGGAGGGAGGGAGGAGTGTGTTCGTGGCACCAGGGGGCTGGGGACTAACCCCCACCGGCCTCTCGGCTCCCTAGCGCAGCCTGGGTTCTGCTGAGCTGAGGGCAGGGGCCGGCCTTCTCTGCTGGCTCCTCTGGAGGTACAGGTGCTGCTGGTGGTGTAGGGAGTGAAAATGTCTCCCCCACCCTTCTCGTTCTTTGGCTGGGCCACGAGTTAAATTGAGCAGATTAACAGGAGGAAAAAAATAATTTTCATTATGTGCATATGAGGGAAGGCCACAAAATGTGACATCCAGAGAAGGGCAGGATGATTTAAGCTTATATGTCCTCCCAGCCACAGAGAGGACTAGGGGCTTCTGGGATGGGGGCGGCACGAGTCGTGGGAGGGCTGGGGAGGGAGCATGAGTGACGGTGGTCTCGCATGAAAAGTCCCCTGGGACCCATGTTGCCTCTGGGCAGCCCTCAGTGGAGGAGGTGAGGGGCCTTCTGGGCCGATGCCCCTGGCGGCCTCCTCTCCTGCCCGCAGCTCCGTGTGGTCTGCAAACCAAAGCAGCACGGTCTGGGGTGGTGTTTCCCGAGCTCCTTCAGTGGTGGGGGGTGAGGGGGCTTCCTGGTGGCACAGAGCTCCGAGTTCGAAGTCTGGCAGGTGCGGTTAGTCACGAGGGCTGAGCTTCCAAGGCCTCGTTTCTGTCCCATCAGTTGGGGGCATGGTAGCATCAGGTAGGCGATGAGGGGCCCCGGCTGGTACACCACAGACACTTGTCCTTGAAGCCCTCCGTGGGGTGACTCTCCTCATCCCAGGACCAGGGAAGGGGTGAGGCCAGGGCTAGGGGCGCACAAAGTCCTCTTACTGGGAGTGTTCCCAGCTTTCATTGGTTCGTTTGTTCCACCCATAGCCCCCAACCTGGGTGTGCCCACCTGGCTCTCTGCCCCAGAACAGTGGTCGCAGCCAATGGAGTCAGAGGAGCGGCCACGCCTGGGAGCCTGAGAGGAGGCAACTTCTGAGCCCGGACTGTTGGCCACGCACCTGCTCGATGGGGCCGGGAGCAGCTCTGGGAGGGTGATTTTGGCTCTTGGGGGTGCATGTGGGGTGGCTGGGTGTGAGTTTGCATCTCAGTTCAACTCAGAATGGGTGAATTTCCATTTGCATAGGGAGGCTGGACACGGTTAGGTCACAGTCGCCTGAGAAACTCTTTGCAGAAGGTCAGGAGAACAGGAAGGTCTTCACAGATGGGCTCCATAGCATCTGATGGGTGAGGACAGCTGGCTGCAGAACAATTGGGATCGCAGGCCACTGCTGTGTGGTTTCAGAGCCCTTAGCACTTGCAGGTTAACCACCCAGGTGGGAGAGGTGTGTGGCTGTGGCGGGGGTGAATGGCCCTGCTTTGTTCAGCCTGTGACTGTGGGACATTTGGGAACACACAATAAGAAGGTTTTGTGTCTATACCTTGAAAAAATGCCCAACGTGGCCTGGAGCCGTGGCTCATACCTGCAGTGCTTTGGAAGGCCGAGGTGGGACGATCACTTGAGCCCAAGAGTTTGAGACCAGCCTGGGCAACACAGCAAGACTCTGTCTCTACAAGAAAATAAACAAAATTAGTCAGGCGTGGTGGTGTGCACCTGTAGTCCCCACTTCTTGGGAGGCTGAGGTGGGAGGATTACTTGAGCCTGGGATCCGAGGCTGCAGTGAGCTGTGATCAGGCCACTGTACTCCAGCCTGGGCAACAGAGTGAGACCCTGTCTCTAAAAAAAAAAAAGTCCAAGGCAGATGATGCAGGGCATCTCGGGGATTCTGAAGGAGCCCAACAGGACCACTGAGGACTGTGGGCTTGAGATGTCACCGTGGAACATTGTGGAAGCACCTACTACATGTGCTGAGTTGCCTGACTCACAGCCCATCCCAACCATGTGAGGTAGGATGTGGTCTCAGCCTGTTTGATAGATGAGAAACCAAGGCAAAGCATGGTCAGGTACCAGGCCCAAGTGCCAGGGAAATTCAGGCTCTGGATCCTGTGGCTCTTCTATGCCTCAGTTTCCCTTTCTGTAAGTGGTGGTTCTCAGCAGCTGTGTTGATGGTTTGGAGAGTCCGCCGAAGCCTCCTCCTAAAGCGGCGAGATGAGACATTTCCCTTGTAGACCCCCTCCGAGGCGGTGCCTGCTCCCTGACCTGGGCAGTGTGGGTTTGCCCCAGGAATGAGGTGGAGGCCCAGAGAGGAGACAGGCTTGGCTGGGGTCAAAAACGGAGTTACAGGCGGAGTGAGAGCCCACAGGCCCCCATGCTGCAGGGCCACCCAGTCAGGTGGAAAACCCACGAGAAGTGTGTGCCCCTCTTCTCCTCTCCAGAGTCCTTTGACGTGATCTTGTGGACCGAGAGGGGGTTTGATTAAGACCCTTTGAAATTGCTTACTGGACTTCACCACCATCCTGACAACCCCTCTTTAGAAGCCTTTCTCGAGCAGCCTCCTGCCCACCCCCAGGATGGGCCCTTTTTCTGGGCGATGCTGTGGTCCAGCTCCCTGGGCCTCTGCTGGGGTCTCTGGGGTCGGCCCAGGCCAGGCTCATCAACACTCAGGGCCTGCACATTTCCACCCCCAAGTGCCTTGGGGGTCTCCACCCTGGGGCTGTGGCCTCTCCCAGCTGGAGCCTCCTCTTCCAGAGCCTGGCCAGTCCACCTCTAGCCCATTGCTCCCATTGTCCCTGGTAGAGATGCTTCTGGCCTGGCCTTCTTGGGGTGGCTGGGGGTATAGCTGGGGTGAGTGCTCCCTGTGTGCCCACATGAAGGCCCCTCCCACAGATCCTCTGGCCCCTCTGGGTGCTTGGGGGGGCTTCTGACACCAGCGGCATCCTGGCCTTGCTATGGGGCCACACTTCCCCATGGCACCTTGGCCACTTGTGACCTCTCTCGGTTGTTCTGGGAGAACTGGATGGCATTTGGGGCCCTTCCCCCTCTGGTCACCTGTGCTGAGTCAGGCTCTGCCTGGCAGAAGTGTCCTGTGGGTGGATTTGCTGTGGAGACCTCTGTCTCAGGAACTGTTTGTGTGTTAAAGCTGCAGGTTGCTGGGCTGAAGAGGACATCAGTACATGGTTCTCCCTGAGTGCAGCGAGCTCTGTCATTGCTGCTTGGTCTTGTATTTGCGGCGGCTTTTGCAATACCTTCCACTGAATGTCCTGGGGTCAGCCCTATGGAGCTGGGGTTGCACTCAGTTACTGAAACTCAGAGAGGCCTGGCTCCTGCCCCAGGGGACCCGAGAGAGGGGGTGAGCCAGGTTGTGAATGAGGGGATCCCTGGCTTCCGACTTCAGCTCTTCCTTAATCCCCACTGCCTTCTGCCACACACACAATGGAGGCAGTTCTTGTGTTTAGGTACGTGTGTGTGTAGGTATGTAGGTGTGTAAGGGTGTAGAGGTGTGTGTAGGTGTGTGTAGTGGTGTAGGTGTGTGTGTACGAGTGTAGGTGTATAGGTGTGAGTGGGTGCAGGTGTGTGTGTATTGCCTGTGCAGGTTTGTAGATGTGTGTGTAGGTATGTGTGTAGGTGTGTGTGGGGTGTAGGTGTGTAGGCATGTGTGGGTGTGTGTAAGTGTGTGTACAGGTTTGTAGGTGTGTAGGTATGTGTGTAGGTGTATGCGTGTGCAGGTGTGTGTAGGTGTGAGTCAGGGTTGGCCAGGGGAGGGATGTGGCTAAGAAACAACCAAAAGTCATTCAGTGGGATTTGTTGAATCACATTTGTGGTCAGGCTGTAACAGAGTTTCTTGAGGATCCACCTGGGAAGTTGGGGATTTTCTGTGTGGCAGGTGCAACAGCAGCCTTCTTGGAGCCAGTTGATGTGTTCCGAAGGCCCACCTGTATCAGGCAGGCACAGTGCTTTGTGGCTTCTTGGCCTGTGTGGGCCAGCAGAGGAGCTGTGCTCAGACCACCCTGGAATTTTGAGCATCTCTTCCTCAGATCTGGCCTTTCCAGTCCAAGGTCCGGCAAAGCCAGCTCTTGCTTTCAGCCAGTTAGTTCCTTCCTGCCCTCTGGCTTCCTGGCTGAGCTACCGACTTCTCTGCTATCGGAAGTCCCATTTCTTTTCTGAGGCTTTTCCAATGCAAAGTCCCACAAACAGGTGCAGCACTGGCCCAGCCTTCCCCTTGCCTTGGTCTCCCTGTCTGTACCAGGTTGGGGGCTTCACGAGCTCTGAGGCCTTTTTGCTGTGGGGTCTCTCCCCTCAGCGTGAGTCTCCTCTATCCTTGGGCACCTGTTAACTCTCGCCGTGGGTTTGCTGCTGCCACTGGCTTCCCAGGGCGCAGGCCCAGGAGGGAGACGAAGCTGTGAGCCTGGTTCCCAGAGCCTGCACCTCCTGCCCTGAGGCTGCTCAGCTGTGTTGCCGCAGAAAGACCACATGCGTCCTGCAGGCTGGAAAGGAGCACGTCATGGGGAATGTTGTGGAGGGGCTGGCCGTGGGGAGAGGAGAAGGTGGGGGGTTTCCGGGGTCGAGGGTCATGCAGGTGGGGATCACTGTGCCCAAGTGACAAGCCTGGACTCCGTCTTGACACCCCCACCCCTGCGTCTTAGGGCTACTCCCAGGAAGTGGAAGGAGTTGTGTGTTTGAGGTCCCAGAAGGCACCGGGATGGACTCTGTCCACTGAGTCATCCATGGCCACCTCTGGGCCTGGTTTGTGTCTTCTTGGGCCTAGGGTTTGCTGCCTGGACATGTGAAACCCAAGCCTGGGGATAGGTGGGGGGCGGGGCTGGGCTTGGCTCTTGGAATTAAGGGCAGCCTTGTCCCCTCTGGGAGCCATGGGTGAGGGTCTAGAAGGAAGAGGAGGGGAGGGGGCTCGAGCATCCCCTGGAGTCCAGCAGGGCTGCCCTGGGCTAGGCTGTCTATCTCCTCTACCCTCTGCCTCACTCAGGTGCCTTGAGTTGTGGGGGCTACAGGGGCGGGGAGTTGCAGGAGGCCTGGTACCTCGCAGGCGTGCTGAAGAGGAGGGCCAGTAGGTCATAGCAGGACCTACTGAGGGAGAAGGATCTTGAGGTCAGAGCGGATGACCCACCTCCTATTACACAGCCAATGCCTGGGTGGGCACAGGCGGGTGCCCTGGCCTCTAAGCCTTGGGATGGGGTGGCAGCCCCCAGCCCTCCTGCACTGCCTGACTGAGGGCCCTCTAGGCTTCCTCACCAAGGCTCCACAGTGGAGTTGGGAAGGGCCAGGGTGGGACCTGTCAGCTTTTAGGGGGCCCTGGCTCCGGCTGTCTACACTCAGAGGCCAGTGGAAACTGAAGTTCTGTTTGGCTCTGGCTGCCCCAAGCGTACTCCAGGCCTGGCTGCCTGGGACCCTGGCTGACCTGGGTGGGGACAGGAAAGGTGAAGGGTGCTGAGACACAGGACACAGGCCTGATCTCCCAACTAGCTGGCCCTCCAGGGCCACAAGAATAGGGCCAGAGGCAAGAGAGGGGTTGGTGCCGTTGGGGGCCGAGAATGGTGAGGCTGAGACATGCTTAAGATCCCCAAGGAGGCCGGGCGCAGCCTCCTTGTAATCCCAGCACTTTGGGAGGCCGAGGCGGGTGGATCACGAGGTCAGGAGATTGAGACCGTCTGGGCTAACACAGTGAAACCCCATCTCTACTAAAAATACAAAAAAAAATTAGCCGGGCATGGTGGCAGGCGCCTGTAGTCCCAGCTACTTGGGAAGCTGAGGCAGGAGAATGGCGGGAACCCGGGAGGCGGAGCTTGCAGTGAGCTGAGATCACGCACTCCAGCCTGGGAGACAGAGCGAGACTCCGTCTCAAAAACAAAAACAAAAACAAACAAACAAACAAAAATCCCCAAGGAGCCCCTGGGTCCTGGGTCCTAGAGCCCAGAGGGCTGTACCGGGAGGAGGCAGGGGTGCTGGGGGGAGCAGGCTTTGGCACAGCTCAGATGGGCACTCCAAATGAAGGACCTGATACAGTTGAGAAAGGGGGGTCCCCATCCCTGCAGGTGACTCAGCAGATCACCTGGAGATGGGGGTGCTGCGTGTGGCAGCCCCAGGAGCCCTGGCTCTTGTCTGCCTTCCTGCTCCTTCCCCCAGCTGTCCGGCTGCCCCAGATCAAAACACCTGGCCTGATCCCCTCCTTCAGGGCACAGGGTGTGGACCCCTCTCCTATCCATTGGAGGGACGCCTGGTGATGCCCTGCTTGGGTCCTGGTACCTCTGCTGCATGTGCAATGCTGGGCAGCCTCCTTCCAAATTTTCATTTTATTCCTTAATTTAACTGGCACTTCCTGAGCACCCAGCTGGGGCCAGGCCTGTACTAGGCACTGCCAACCCCGGCCCCTTTTTGGGGCCCAAAAGGCCCAGCACAGCCCCTCCCCCAGTGGTGGGCCTGACTCCTGACCACTACGCTGGTGGGGGACTGCCTGCCAAGATGGTGCTCAAAGGACGTCCTGAGTAGGGAGGGGGGCTGGACATCAACTACAGGGTGAGGATGGAGAAGCCGGTCTCATGGCAGGGGATGCCCAGGGTGACTGGCAGGGCTGCAGCCTGTGGGGCCTCATAGGCCCACTTGGCAGTGGGGAGTCACAGTCGGCTTGAAAGCAGGCTGGGGAGCTGCCAGCTTGGGTTTGGACAGCTCTCCCTGGCACCGAGGGGCAGGGAGCTTGGTGGGGTGAGGCTAGATGCAGGAGGGGCCTCGGAAAGGAGCTCCAAGGGGACAGGCAGGAGTGCAGCAAGGAGGCAGAGCCCAGTATCACCCACCCAGGTGGTTTGTCTGGCTTCCTTTATTAAGCACCTACTGTGTGCCTGGCCTAGGCCCAGAGCTCACGTCTCACCTCCATCAAGCCCTTGCCTCCTATGCCCCTTCCAAGGGGGCATTTTTACTGTTCGCCATTTCACAGACAGGGCTGTGGTGGGAGCTGAGGGGCTGCAGGTCGGCCACGCCCTTGCCTCCTCCTCTTCCTGGTCCCCCGGCCCAAAGACGGGAGAACCTCAGGCTTGGCCAATGCCAGCCCTGGAGACTGGCTTCCCCAGGGCCACGCCCAGCACCCTGAGAGGCCATCTGAGGGCAGGCGATGGAGGAGGGGAGCCTGGCAGAGGAGGTGGGTGCCCCGGGAAGCAGGAGCAGCCCCTCCCCCAGCCACCCCCAGCAGATGCTCTTGGCACCCATTGGACCCCGAGGACCTCAATAAGGGAGCCCAATTTGGAGACAAAGCCGGCTCTGCGGACAAACACTCACGGCTATCCTCAGCCAGAGCAGCCAGGCAGCCGCGGTGAGGCCACAAAGGGCCCGAAGAAAGGGGCCGCGGGAGGGGCCGTGAATGGGCCGGGGCTGCACATGCCACCGTTGCCCGGGCGACGGCCCTCTCGCAGAGAGGTCTGCCGGGCCATTGTCCGGGGCCCGCAGGACGTGCCACACACCAGATGGTCGTGTGCTGTCTAGGTCACTTATCGGGGGACAGAGTGAAGGAATGTGGCCGGCATGGCGGGCCGAGGCGCCATCTGTTCCCTAAGTCCGTGGGCACCGGCGGGCATTGAGCACCCGGCCGGCCGGGCCCAGCCTCCGCCGCGGCTTTAATTAGCTAATTCCATAATTGGGCTTTATTTCAGGTAAATTGCATTTCACACCCGAGAGGGCTGCAATGGCCCGTCCAGGAGTGGAGTCCTCGGGCACTTTGTGCGCAGTCCATAATACGGACAACAAGGGCTGGGTGCCGGGGCCGCGCCCGGCCCAGATGGGCGGCCCCATGGAGCTCCCTGTGGGCCGGGGGCCTGGGGTGGGCGGCCGGGGCTGGGGGGCCCGGGCGCTGTGGAGGGCCCTGCTTTCCGGCCAGCATCTCCGGGTTTCCACAAATATTTACCCAACAAGGAAACAACAGTTCCTGCCTTTCAGTAGCTGCTTTACTGGCTCCTCCCGGGTGGGTGCAGACCGGGGAAGCCTGGGAGGCCCTGTGCTGCCCCTCCACCTCGTCCATTCCGGTCAGTGCTGGCTCGGCCAGATGCCAAGACCCATGGATTGGGGGCACGGGCCCAGCGGGCTTGGCACCAGGTGGGACCTAGGGCCTTTCCCTCTGACAAGGGCTTCCACCTCTACTCCACACAGAAACCTGAGGCCCCTGTCCCTGCCACCTGCTGCTGGCCGCCTGCTGCCTCCAGTGGACTCAGGACAGCCCCATCCTTGAGATCTCAGATGCCCCAAGCCCTGGTAGCCTGAGACTTTGGGGTGGGCTCTGGAAAGAGGACAGAAGGGGGCTGCAGTCTTGAAGGATTGAGAAATGGTCCAATAGCTGAGGTGCGGGCACAGCAGATGCACCTGCCCCGATTGAGTGTGTCTGTGCCGAGAGTGAGGCACTCTTTCCACCCCAGGAGAGGAGGGCCTCACAGCAAGCTGTGGGCACAGGGTCAGGGCGAGCAGGGTGGTGGCCCCTCTGTCCCACTCAGAGAACTGGACAGGCTAAGGGAGCATCATGTCACCAATGGGGAAACAGAGACCTGGAGGAGGACAGGGGTGAGCATATGGGAGCCTCAGGGGCCCCAAGCCTTCCTTGCACCACACCCCATCCAGAGTCTAGCCCTTGGCATCCTGGGGAGTGGGCCTGGGTGGGGCCTGCTCCCAGAGTGGAGCATGTGGGTCCTTGGTCAAAGGCCACCCTGGACTGGAAGGGGCAGACAGAGAGGCCCAGACAGAGCCCACCTGCCCCAGGGGCATAGAATCTGCTGGAAGACAGGGAGTGACCACACTGTGACTGCACTCCATGGCCAGGGCCAGCCCAGGGCCCAGATCAGGAGCAACATCGCTGAGCTGGAGCCTTTGATGGCATCTTGCAGCCCCTCTGAACCCTTTGAACCCTGACCTCGGTACACGGACATAGCGTCCCTATTCCACGGCCATCTGGGCACTGCTTCCAGGGGAACTGCAGGGGTCCTGTCCGTGGGTGGGGATCTCTTGGGGAGGAAGCTACCCAGAGGCCCACAGGCATTGGCAGGAGCTGGCCAGGGATGTGGAGGCCGAGCCCCAGTTTGTCCCAGAGACCCCATGGATGCCCCAGGAACCAAGGTGAGAGCAGTGCCCAGCCCAGCCTGTGATTCTCCACGTTTATTAGGAAAAGCTTGCACAATTAAGAATCAAAATCACACCGTGAAACTCATTAAAACACAGATCCAAATCACCACAAATTATTGATTTCTATGCGACGTAATGCCCAGAAGGAACCCCTGTCCTGTGTAGGAACCGTGACTTCTCTGCGGCTCAGCAGCTGGCGAGGGGAGGTGGCAGTCCCTTTCTGTGTGTTTGGCTGACTGCTGGGACTGGGAGAGGGGTTGGAGGCGGGAGTCCCACGCAGAGCGGGCTTGGGGGCAGGGAGTAGGGCTCCTCTCCAGCTAGGAAGAGCTGGCAGGCTAACCCAGGGAAGTGGGCGTTCCCCCCACTCAACCACGTGCCCTGGGGAAATGGTGAGACTGTTTCTCCTGCTGGTAGCTGGGGGCCCAGGAGCAGTCTCCACAGTCTTCCGCCCATGGGGTCAGCATTTCCTGAGAGGGAGGGAGCCAGCCACAGGCCCTCCAAATGGGCTCCTGGGCTTTTATTGCCGGCGGCCCTGTAGTCAGTGTGGGCTGGTCCTGCCCTGCCTGTGCCTGGCAGGGTCCTGGATTTGAGGCTGGGGTCCAGAGGTTGCTCTGTCTCCCCTCAGGAAGCCCCCTGGGCCAAGCAGGGTGGGCCTGCACTCAGCCTGTGCTACTTCCTGGCCATACACGGGCCAGGCCCGGTACCCTGCCACTGGGTCCCAACCACCATGCCAGTGACGTCAACATCACCATGTGGGGGCCCAGGGCGCTAGGGGTAACAACTCAGACCTGAGACGGGTTCCCCACACCCAGCCAACTTCTAGTACCCACCGACCAGGAAGAGGTGGCCTTGCTGAGCCCCCAGGCTCAGGCTGTGCCGGACAGCATGGTCCATGGGGTACTGGGGCCGCCGAGAGCGGGGCTCTTCTCTCTGGGCCTTTCAGGAGGTGGCCACCTTCAGAGAGGGCCAGGTGGGGCCGCCCTTGGCCTCCCCTCTGAGGCCCACCCCCCAGCCCCAATCCCCCATCAGGACCCTTCGTCGGGGCCCCTCCTGGGCACGGTCAGCTGCTCGTAGGTGGGCAGGGCGTTGCTGGGCAGGAAGAGCTCAGGGTCGACGGAGCCGCCACTGCCGCAGGGCTGGGTGACGTGGACCCCGCCCTCTCTGGGGGGGCCGCCGCTGCCGGGGGGGCTGCCACCGTGCAAAGAGAGCAGCTGGTGAAGCATGTCGGTGATGAGTGCCAGCCTCTGGTCCAGCTGCGTCACCTGTGGGGACAAAGGCAGATGAGAGAGTCAGTGGTGGGAAGTAGCCAGGTGTGTAGACAGCCTCAGGGGCCGGGGAAGGGAAGGTGCCAACCATCTCTGCAAGTGTGTGCTGTATGCAGGCGGCACGCACGTGTGCACCCTATGTCTGCAAGACCCTCGGTCATGCCCGTGTGTGTGCAAGGAATGTGCATGTGTGCCCATTGGAGTCCATCCCGTGCGTGCTGGGAGTCCCTGTGTGTGTCCACAGGCATGTAGGCTCAGGGTCAGGAGCTCTCCTCTCCTCCTCCTCTGCTCCCCAGGCTGGCTGGCCTTCTGTGCCACATCCCCACATGGCAGGGTCTGCACCAGGGACCCGGACCTGGAATACTTGGGTTTGCGGCAGCCTTTGGCTTCTTGAGGCCAGGCTTGGGGACCTTTGGGTTAAGGGTCAAGAAAGGCTGGGGGCTGTGTCTACTCCGTTTGGAGGAGAACTGGACAGAGGGCAGAGTTCAGCAAGGCTGGCTCATGGGCAGGGCTTGGAGTGGTTGAGGAGGCAGAGGCCTTGGGCCTTGCCTGGGTGTGCAGGGGATGCCCCTGCTGGGCCACCACCAGGAGGGGCTTACAGGGGCGCAGGGGGCTTGTGCCTCTGCGATGCTTTCTGCAATGGGGTAGGGGTGGGGTTTTTTGTCATCCCCCAGGAACTACCATGCCCTTTCTTTAACCTGGCAGGGACAGCACCATTTTCCCAGACACCATCTGCACCCACATTCTGTGGTCAAAGCAGTACCCCAGAGCATGCCCTCTGGCTAGCCATGTGGCCTCCACCTTCTCAGGGGCTGGTTCTGCAGTGAGCTATGTGCCAGGGTGGCTGCCCTGCAAAGCTGGCAGGGAGGTCAAGGCAGGACAGAACCCGAGGTGCACCCGGCACAGAGAGTAGGTGCTCAGAGGCCTCGCAGGGCTGCAGAGTCAGCAGAGAAGCCAGGTGGTCTGAGAGCTCCTTGGAAGGACAGCACCGCTGGGGAATGAGGCTGGAGCCCAGCCCTGGGTGGGAAGTGGCCCTCCAGCCTTGATGGGGAGACTGGAAGGCCCTGGCCAGCAGACCGGCACCCTCAGAGCAGGTGCTGGGTAGAGCAGGGCCAACCCCAAGGGCAGACTAGGGCAGGTGAGGGAGTCTAGGTTGGGGACCCCTCTCCCTAGGAGGGTGGACCTGGGGGCCCCAGCATGAGGGAGGGTTCGGGGAGGGCGTACAGCCCTGTTGGTGGCCACAGGAGACAGGGGTGGTCCTTCAGCCTGCGGTGTACTTGCAGGAGAGCCCCTCAGCGTACTCTGTGGAGAATGAAGTAGGCCTTTCCCCACCATGGGCACCTGGAAGCCTGGAAAGACCTAGAAGTGGTGTGGGAGGGGCAACCAGATTAGCACCGGACAAGGGCTGAATAGCAGAGCTGCTTCAGGGAAACATGTGGCTCCAGAGAAAGGCACCAAGATGACTCAGCCACAACAATGACAGCCACTGGCCCTAAGGACAGGCAGCAGGCGGGAGCTGGCCTGGTCCACCTGGCCGTGCACTTGAGGTGTCTGCACCCTAGCTGCTCCGGGCAGGCCTTGTCCCTCATGCGCCTGGCCCCACTGCTGATCCAACTGGATAGGCTTGGGGCAAGGTGTGGGCCAGGGCTGGGTTCTGTGCGGGTGAGACCACCCCAGGGAAGATGCTGCTGGGTGACGTGGGCACAAGCCCCGAGATGGGCAGAGAGGGAGCAAGCAGTTTGCCAGAGTCCAGGTGGGCCCAGGCCAGCTTCAAAGGCTGGGTGCTATGGTCGTCACCCACAGCACCTACCATGGAGGCTGAGCATGGTAAGGAAGAGGTGGCCAACAGGGTGCTGTGAGAGGCTGAGATGAGAGGGGGGGCGCCTGCCTGAGTGGGGTCGAGCGTCTGTCTAGAGGGCTAGCCGAGCTGTCTAGAGGGCTAGCTGGGCAACCTCCACGTGGGAGGTGGGACTGTGCCCTGCCCAGAGCAGGAGCCCAGGGGACCCACTCCCAGCCCTGGGTGGTGGGGGCTGCAGTGTGGAGGCTCCCCGGCTCCCCTGTGGTTCTGCCTTGCAGTATGGGGTGAGTCTGAGACCCACCTGTCCTGAGCACAAGGGCAGGTGTACGTCCAAGGTCTGACGGTCCAGGCCAGAGGGAGCCCCATCTTTTATTTTTCCCAGATAAGCCTGAGGTGAAGCCTGGACTGTGGAGGAACGGGGTGCAGGGCTTCTGTGGTTTGCCAGGGGCAGGGGCCCAAGGCCATCCACCGGGGCCCCTCACACCCAAGGACCTGCCAGCACTTCAGGGCTCTGCAAAGCCACTTGGGGACCAGCCACAGAGGTCCATACCCCATCCCACAGATGTAGACACTGAGGCCCAGGAAAAGAGGGTCAGGGTCACTGGCTGAGAGTGCTATGTCTCCCATCCTGTCTCCACAGCTCCCACCCCAAGGCTCCATCTCGAGACCATGGAGCTGCCACGGGGGAGGACACAGTGTCAGGCAGGGAGCTGGCGACTGCGGAAGGCAGGATGGGGCGGGGCCTCTGGGAGGGGGACCGGCCTGAGGTCTTGTTCTTGTTCACCCACACCCTGACCCCTGTGTCTCCTGCTGCCGGCAGGACCAGCCCTCTCAAGTCCCACGAACTGCTCATGCCTGGCGGGAGGCACGGGAGGTTGCTCAGCCTTCAGGGTGCACATGAGGAAACTGAGGCCCAGAGACCTACGAGAGCATAGCAGATCAAAGGTGCAGCCAGCCTGAGTCTTTGAGGGCAAAGCCTGGGTTTGTGTCCTAGGACCCACCTCGGCTCCCTGAGTCCCGCATGCTGGTAGCGTTGGACGAGGCTTGCTCTGCATGGCTTACTGTCACTAACTGTGCAGGCCCCCGCTTGGGTATCAATTGGTTTGGCATTAATTAAAGCACCAAATACATCACAGATGAACATTTGTGGTTTCATAAATTTTCACTTTACGGCACTTGAACATCTGTCCAAGTCCCACATGTGCTAATGGGCGTGGAGGCCTTCGTAGGGGATTCTTGGGACAGAAGGAGACAGTGGGTGTCAGGGCCACAGGCAGGGTGTGCAGGCTGAGGGTGTGGCTGGTGCCAGCGCTCGGTCCTGAGCCACCTTGGTGACAGCTCCTCCCGGCAGGGAGCCTCGGCACTGTGTAGAGAGGCACTCAGCCACCTTTGGGGTAGGGAGGCAGCCACAGGGCCGAGCTTGTCTCTGACTGACACTGAAGGGCTCCCGGAAGCTGCCCGGGCCAGCATCAGCCCATGCCTGGCTCTGGCTGATCCCAAGCTCACCTCAACTGCTGCCTGTGCCAACTGGGGCTTTGAGGGACTGGCTGGGGTCTTTGGCCCCAGAGACATGCTCTCATCATCCCAGCTGCTAGTGACAGAGGTCCCAGGGGTGGGCCAGGATGTGGGCTGGATGCCCAGGGCAGGTCCACAGTCTGATGCATCCTGATGCTGCCCCTCTTGTGGGAAGGGCCCAGGCCTGGGCTACAGGTGGCTCCTCTGCAGCCCCAGAGACTTAGCTCTGACTCAAGCACTTGTCACAGCCTGCGTCCCTGAAGGCTCGCACCCCACCACTCTGCAGGCAGGGTGCCTTCATCTTGCTGGCATGTTTAGTTTTGGTGGCGATGGAGGAGCCTGAGAAGCACCTCACATGGCTGAGGCCATACCCCACCCACAGGGGGATGCATCCGGGCAGGTGCCATTGGGGAGCTGAAGGCAGTGCATGCTCCAGGCACTGGGGCCGGTTCCCCAAGAACTGCTGGGACAGATCAATTTTGGGGATCTTGGCCCCCGCCATTATTTGCAATTTGATAGTGATTAAAAGGCAAGGCAGACAAAAGCTGCTTTGTGCCCGGCCTGCACTCACCAAATTAATAACCATAAGAGACCTATGCAGCCCTCGGAAGAGAAAAAAGCAATTAGAATAACAGCTAGTTAGAGAGCCCCGGGCGGCCGGCGATCAAACCCAAGGCAACGGGGATTCCTGTTTGATGTGGTTATGAATTTGTTTTCAAAAGAAAATCTTGAAAAAGAGTCTTTCAAGGGAAAGTTTTGCAGAACCTGCCCGGCCTTGATCCCCGCCTAGGACCGCCAAAGGCCCTGGCCTCATGGATGCCAGACTGGACAGGGACAGGCGGGAGAGGCCGGGCACACCTGCTGCTCCCAGGGTTGGGGTCCTGTGCTCTGCCTGGGCTGCAGCTCCCCAGGAGGCAGCAAAGTCACTGCTCCCTCTAGCATCCTCATTGGGCAGTGTCAAGACCAGGCAGGGCCTCCCCGGGGCCCTCTGTGGGGTCACAGGGCAAAGGTCACCTTGGCCTTCCTCCTGTCTGCCCTGAGGAACCAATAGTTAGTAAGCCACTCTCAAGGCGGTACCTAGAACGCTTAATACTAGGCTCCGAGCAATCGGATGTCAGCCCCGGCTCCCGTGTGGAGCCGGGCACAAGCGGCAATAGGTCACAGCACGTGGTAAGGTCACAGTTCATGGCAGGGCACGACGTGATTGTGTTTGACTTTGCTTTAGTGCTTCAGTTCTTGGACAAAAGTCGCCCGTGTTTCTCACTGCTGAGGTTTTACTGCCAGGCCCTGGGGCAGCTGCGCTGCTGGAGCTTGCTGTGCTGTGGCCAGTGGGAGACGGCCTCAGAACCTGCCACACTGCTGCAGGGCCCTGGGCACGCAGGCTGGCTGGGACACGGCACCTCCTCACGGGAGTGTGCAGGCAGGCGTGTGTGTGCCGTAGCGGGTCTGGGGTCAGACTGCCTCTGCCACTTCCTGGCTGGGTGACTTTGGGCAAGTCACTTTTGCTTCTCTGAACCTCAGTTTCCCTGCCTATAAAACGTGGCAGCTGTAGCACCTTCCCCAGGAGGATGCTGCGGGGATCAAGCGGACTGAGGCATGAAGACACCAGGGACAGAGCGTGGTGCTCAGTGCATGGCGAGCCACCCAATGACCACGATCGTTAGGGATTCCTCGAGTGCACGTACAGTCGCAGATGTGTGCTGTGACCTGAGGCCAAAGGAGCATTGCTGTGCACATGGGAGGCATGCTAGGTGAGCCGGCACATGTGTACCTCACACATACCTGTGGCTGTATGAGAGTGTGGGACACTGTGCAAGAACGCAGGAACCACCCTGCCCGTGATCTTGCACAATTCCCTTCACTTTCCATTAGGTTGTTCTCTGAGTTGCCCAAGGGTTGGAGTGCACCTGCTTGCACTCCCAGGCCTTGTGTGTGCTACAGAGGTGAGAACCCCCTGCAAACCATCACAGGAGTTGGGGGTGCTGCTGGGACAAAGCTGCATGGAGAGCAAGCAGCAAGTCCCATGGCACGGGTGCTTGGGCAGGTACCAGGTGTCCTCTCCTAATGGGGAGACAGATGGCACTGAGTCTGGGACCCATGGTCACACACATACCAGCTGCTCCACCTGTCCCCCAGAGCCCTCCACCTGGGCAGTGTCCAGGCTGGGTGTGAGTCTTGGCCCAGAGAGTCGAGTGTCGTGGCAGCCCCTGTGCTCAGGCTCGGGACTGGCGCCTGCGGTGGGGCTGAATTGGCAGGCACTGAGGTGAGTGTGGCCCCTCAGAGGCTGCAGACCAAAGCGTCATCCTTGCTGCTGTCCCTGATGTCTCACTGTTGTCTGCTGAGCAGCCAGAGGAAGCTCTGCTGCGGCTGGGGACCCACACTGTTCATGGTCAGTTATATCCTCAGTGGGTCCTTGGCACAGCACAATCACGTGGCGGAGGCCTGGTCAGCACCACCCCAACACCCTTCCTGGGTCTGCTGCTGCCTGGCTGGCCCTCACTGACCACCCCCCAGGAGTGGGGTTGCCTCCCTCTGAGAGAGGGCCAGGATGGTGAAAGACCCTTCCCGCTGCTGCTGACATCCACTCTTGCCAGCCTCTGCCCACCGACGGATGCTTGGCCCCCCAAGGGTCTCAGGGGCGCCATGTCCCTGGCTGACCGCTGTGGGGGATGCCTCGGGATCATCACCACATGACTCTGGTTCCCTTCCTGGGACCTGGGTTAGGATGTCTCCGTCAGCTATTTGCTCTCTCCAGGGGCTCCAAGGCATGCAGGCCACCAGCCCCGCAGCTCAGTGTGTCCCAGCAGGAGCTCAGATGCCTCCCAAGCCGGCCCGAATCCTGTATCCACAGGGCACAACCAACTACCCAGGGTCCCTGGTGTGTGCCTGGTGTCTGCGGCTCTCTGATCTGGAGCATGTGCTCTGAGCCTGCCCCCCACGCCCCTTGCCCAGGCTTGCGGAATCTTCTGCCTGAGCCGTCATAACCACCTCGCCATGTGGCTATGCCCCCAACCTGTCCCCAACTTGCTCCAGGCAACAGCCAGGCTGAGCCTTCCCTCCCAGCCTGGGCCAAATCCTCCTGCAGAATTCCCACTGGATTGGGAGTAAAACCCAGTCTCCTTCTGCAGTGCCCCCAGGGGTGTCTCCTCCACTGGCCCCTCTCCAGCACTTAGCACGTCCATCTCAATTGGGCCCTGGGGCCTTTGCACCCACTCTTCCCTCTGCCTGGAACACTGTCCTCTGTTGCTTTGTATAACCTTAGCTCAAAATCCTGGGTGGCCTCCTCATCTCGTCTCTCCCTGTGTTCCTCCAAGCCTTCACCCCTCCCTGAAATGTCCTCGTTTATCGATCTCCTTGCTTGGTGTTTTGCCACCAGCTGGAGGCCCAGCTCTAGGCCGGACTGTCACCGTCTTAACCCCAGTCTTCCAGAGCCTGGAGCCTAGAAGGTGCCCAGTAAACACATGGAGGGTAGAGTTAGTGCTGCACAAATGTTTGTTGAATTAGTAAGTGAGGCCCTGGCCAATTTCCTGGGGCCCCAAGGATGGAGTGAGGGGGCAGAAGCCCCTCAAGCCCACTCCCTTCCAGGGTGGGTGCCGGGCAGAGAAGCTGAGGCTGGGACTGGGCCTTTTCACGTTCATTGATTTGTAAGGACTCTGTATGTTAAGAAAGATGTCAAGTACACATCACACATGTTTTTCCCTAGTGTGCTATTTGTCTCGTGTATGGGTTTATGGCATTTATTATTTTTTTGTTTTGCCACACAGAGGTCTTACTTATGGTTTTACTTTTTCACGTGGTCAAAGCCATCCATCTTTTCGTTTATGCCTTCTCATCCTGTGCATGCTTGGAAGGGCCTCCTCCATTCCAACACCAAAATCTTTTTTCCTAATACTTTTTTGATTTGTGTTTTACCCTTAAATCTTTGAATCGCATGGGATTGATTCTGACCTACAGACTTAACTTTGGCGGGTTATCCTGTTGATACCCCACCACTTATGGCATGATCTACCTTTTCCCCACTGGATTCGAATGTTCTTTTTGTATATCACTGACCCTGAACAACACAAGTTTGAACCGTGCGGGTCCAGTTCTACGCGGATTTTCTTCCTCCTCCATCACCCCAGACAGTAAGAGCCACCCCTCCCTGCCCCGCCAGCTAACTCAACGTGAAGATGACGAGGATGAAGACTTTTACAATGATCTGCTTACGCTGAATGAATATCTTTTCTCTTCCTTATGGTTGTCTTAATAACATTTTTCTCTAGCTGACTTTATTGGAATACATGAAGCATACAAAATATGTGTTAATTGATTGTTTATATTATTGGTAGGGCCTCCGGTCCACAGGAAGCTGTTAGTGAAGTTTCTGGGGAGTCAAAAGTTATACATGGGTTTCTGACGGGGCAGTTTGGGGGTCGGTGCCCCAACCCCGCGTTGTTTAAGGGTCGACGGCACAAAGTTCCTGCACGTCCTCATGTACTTTGGTGTCTATGCAGAACTGCCCTAGTGATCGCTCTTGTACATGCTTTGATACTGGGGGCGAGGGCCCTGCTGTCTGGAGGTGAAAGACAACAGGCTCATTCTGCTGTCCATTCGGTGAGTGGCGAGGGGAGCTGGAACCCGCCCTGTCCCAGGTGACCTCATAACCTCCCCTCTTTTCCCCCTGGTCGGAGAGGGCTCGCTCCTCTGCTAAGAACCCGGAGAAGGCCTCTTCTTTGTACTCGGAGCAAACAACAAAGTCCGTACCATGGCTGTGGAGGATGAGGGATTCCAGCCCCTGATGCCTCCCCTCCCCCAGCTGGCTCCAGCCACCAGAGCCTCCCCTCTCTTCCTCTCGGCCTGGACGCCTTCCTAGATTCTCCCTCGGCTCAGCCCTCACCTCGTCATAGCCCTCAGGGGTCTACGTGTGCTGTGTCTGCTGACACGAGCTGGTGCCACATGGCCCCATGCTCCTGGACATTTAGCCACCTCCCTCCCTCTCTGCATCTGGGTTGGGGCTGACATTTATGCCAGAGCCAGACCTGTCACGTCCACAATCTCACAGCCCTGCAGAGGCTGCTCCGTGCGGACATTCATGTCAACTTCAGGGTGGGGACAGAGGTCTTGGAGGGAGTCAGTGGCAGAGCCAGGGAGGCCCACGTGGCACATCACTCCCTGGGTAGCACTGGAGCCCCTTTGCCCTCCTCCCTTGGAAGGGGCCTGGGCAGGGGGGCCCAGGTGCACCCAGATGCCAGGGAGCTGCCTCACTGCCAGGCAGGTGGGAGGGGGTGGGGAAGCCCCAGGCTGGGATGGGGTCTCGAGCCTCTCCAAGGGCTGGCCCATCCCTAGCTTGGCCTCAGGAACGTCCTGCTGGCAGACACCAGGTGGGGGTGGCTCTGTCCAAGAGCCCGGGTCAGCTGCCCACCTGCCCACCTAGGTGGGGCTGGTCCCACCGGCCGCTGTTTGGGGGCCAGGCGGGCTGGAATGCAGGGCAGGCTGGAGGCCCAGGAGCCGTGTTTGTGCTGGCGGCAGGCACAGGCCCCACCTGCATTTGATTCTCTACCGCTGCCTCCTGAGCTGCCCCCTCTGGCGAGCCCACGGAGGCCCAGAGGCCAGGGGACACCAGGCAGAACACTTTGTTCAGGGAGCCAGCGAGCACTCTGCTGCCTCAGCCAAACCCCAGCCCAGCCACGGGGGCAGGTAGGCAGGGGAAGCCAGGGCTGCCTGGCCACTCCCACGTCATTGCTCCAGGTCTGCCCACACCAGCCTTGCTGCCCCCACATCCTCCCCTACCCTGGGCCCTCAGCCACTTCCTGGGCCATGTGGAACTCCTGAGTGCACCAGCCCCTAGGACCCCAGCAATGCCCCTCGCTGTCCCCGGAAAACCACAAGCAGACCTTCGATACTTCATCTAGCCTCCCTTTCCCAGCCCAGCAGGGTGGCCCCATTCCACTGGAAGTCAGACCCCTGTCGTAGGCTCTAACCCTCAGTGGCTCTGGATAAATGCCAGAGTCCACTCCCAACCCTGTGGTCTGGCCCAGCCCCCATCCCTGGCCTCACTCTGCAGCCTGCTTCCCAGTGCCCCGGTCCCCGGCCCCCAGCTCCAAGCCTGCTTCCTTCTTTCCGAATGCTGTTTCACACTCCTCCAGGAGCCTGACCGGCATGGGGATAGTTGTGCACCTGTCCCCCCACCTCACCAGTGGATGTGAGCCATGTGAGATCGGCCTGGCTTCCTTCCGTACCCCACCTCTGCCTGCCCAGTCCCTACTGGTGGTGTTTGCTTCTCAGAAGTAGATTCCCTTCCTGAAACTGCCCTTGGCAGGCAGCAGATATACCCCAAATATTCCTGAACGTGGGCCGGAGCATTTCTGGGCTGGCTCCTTCTGTCTGTTGCCACCATTTTTCTCTAAGATGAAGGCCTCTGAGGCCCGTGACCCCTTCTCCTTCCTGCAGACAGAGAAAGCACCTGCTGATCTCCCACACAACGTCCACTCGCTAGGTGAGGACCCTTGAGGCTTCCCCGCTGTTCTCGAGATACAGACTTGGTGCCAGCCTCGGCTAAGGGTCCCTTGCCTTGGGCCCCTGTGGTCCCCTGGACACTGCCCTTCTTGCCCCAGAGCCAGTTTCCTCTGGTTCCTACTTCAGGACCCTCACATGGGCTGGCCTTGCCTCCTGGAGCACCCACCCCTCTCCTTAGCCTCCAGGCCCTTCTCATTCTCCAGGCCCCAGGTGAGGGTCTCCTTGGTGAGGCCCCCTCCCTTCCCCCTCCTGGTTTGGCTGTGGTCACTTCCCCTGCTTTCCATCCCCCACCTCTGTCTGCCCGGTCCCTGCTGGTGGTGTTTGCTTCTTAGAGGCCGTCTCCCCGAGGGCAGGGCACTGCACAGTTCAATGGCCTCTTGCTCGCTGGGAGACCTGGGCCCTGGTCACCTTTCGAGCAGGGAGGGGCTGGTGAGTCTGTTCTGTGGCACAGTGCAGCCTGGGGGCTCAGGCCGGGGCGTGTCTGGGAACGGAGACTGTGAGTGCAGGCCAGGCTCTCCTGGGCCCCAGGCCACTCCCTGGGCCTGAAGGGAGGGGCTCAGGGGAAGGATGAGGCCCCTGGTCCCCAGCTCCCTGGGCAGCACCGAGAGGCCTCTGGCCACCTCTGTCCCCCAGCATCGGCCACGCCCACAGCCTGCTGTGTTCTCTCCACCCAGGCCTCTCCCAGGGCGTTCTTGGCTGTCCCTGCTGGCTCAAGACTGTGTCCTCTTTCTGCACACTCGAGACACTGGCCAGGGTGCTCCCAAACATGCACACTATGTGAGCCTCTTCCTCAGCCCCACGTGCCCCACCTTGCCCATCCCCAGGAGAGGGCTGCCATGCCCCGTGCCCCCAGCCCGCGGGCTCTCTGCTGCTGGGGTGCTCGTCCTCCTGAACCCTTTCTGTGAACGCTTCACACGTTTGCTTCAAAACTACTCTGTGCACAGGTTTTTCATGACATAAGTACTCTACGAAGACATTCTCCCGCCAAATAAAGACATTTCAAGACACATCCCTGTCTCACCTGCCCCATTTCCCTCTCGGGCCCCTGCCTACCAGGTAACCAGCTTAGGGATCTGATGTTTCTCCTTCCAGCAACTTTACTATGCAGCTCGTGCCTGATTCTGCCTGGTCAGCAACGCTTAGCATGAGTGAGGCGAGGCGTGATGTGACACCATGTGGCTCTCCACTGCTTGTTTCCATGCGACACGCTTGTGGAGGCTGCACGTAGAATCACGTGGACAGTGTTCGCTCCTGGGACGGCCGTGCAGCCCTCCTTTCTGTGGGGATTGCTGACATCACCACCCAGTCCCTGCTGGTGGGCGTGGAGGCTGAGGGCTCCACAGGCCAAGTCTTCGTGCCTACATGTGCTGGTGTTTGGGGGGAGGGAGCCCCTCTTCTGGGGAGCTTGGTGGCGGCAGCCAGGCCATGATCTCCCACCTCCTCCCCTCGGAGTGCAGTCTGGCCTCACCCTCCACCTCCTGGGTGAAAGCTTCTGCCTCCTGGCTGAAATGTCACCATGCCTCCCCACAGACAGACGGACAGATGGGCCTCCCTGCACCTGCTCTGTGGGTGTGGGGGTTCCTGCTCAGCACAGTTTCCAGACTCGTCTCCCTGCTTTCCCCAAGCCACCCGCCTTGAATCTGGGGTGCTCTACCCGACCCATCCCCTCATTTCTAAAGATTTGAGCCACTGGTCCTGTCCCTTTCCCTCAGAAATGCCTTTGTGACAGTTGGCTGCTTTCAACTCTTCCACCCTCTGCCTCTTGGTCTTGTCTTTACCTCCTGCCAAAGGTCCTGACCCCCACCCCCGCCATGCCATGGGGCACCCCATGGTGGTCCCTCCTTGGGAGCAGCTCTGTCCCTTTCCCGTGGCCTTTGCCCTACCTCCTACGACGTCGACTCCCACCTGTCCCTGATCCCCCAGGCCCGATCACCCTGTCACTGCCGTGTCGTCTGCTTACCCCATGCCGTGCTCTGCTGGCCCAGGTCTTGCTGTCTCCCAACAGCCCCACAAGACTTCCCGTCCCTCCCGGACACTGCAGGCTGAGCCTTCTGCCCCACCGCCTCCATGAGGAAGGCTGTTCCTCTGCGAGCCCCAGGCCACCCCTTCCCTCCTGTAAGTAATTACTTATGTCCCTTTCCAGGGTCCTCCCAGCACCCTTTCTAAAGACGCCCCTGCCCCAGCACGCCACGGGCTCCTGCTCCACTTTCCTCTCAGGCCCTCATCGCTGTGGTGCTATCTTTGTTTTCTGTCTCTGCCATGGCAGGGGGTCAGCTCCTTGGGGGTGGGGCTTCTGCCCTTGCTGTACCAGTGCCTGGCACACAGTAGGTGCTCAATAAAGACTTGCAGGATGAGCTGCATGAAGAATTGTCACCAGAGGCCAGAAATGTCTAGAGCTCTGATGGTAGGGTGTTTGGCCGAGGGGCTTGGCCTGCACATACGCACGTGTGTGTGTGGGTTTTATACGTGCACACACGTGTGAGTTGGGGTTTATATGCAGGTGTCCACAGGAGACATGCTGGGTTCTGTGCTGGGTGTGAGGAATATGGGAGCAGAACCCCAGGGAGGTAGCAGAGACTTGGGGGCCAAAGGGCTGGGGTGCAGGGGGGCAACAGCCGAGTGCCACTGGCCACCCCAGCCCCAGGGAGCCCTGCCCACCCTCCGGGTGCCTGGATGTCCATCCTCACTGCTATTCCCACCTCAGGCCAGGCCCGGAGACAGAGGCCCCATGACTCAGCCAGGGCCGGTTTGCAGCTGCAGCTGACCCAGACGGGCGGGCAGCCCCCAGCCCCTGGGCCTGCACCCAGGACAGGGCCTCCCTCCCTCCCTCCCTCCCCCGCTTCTGGCTCCCGCTCCTAGGACAGGATTCCCTGAATTCAGCTCCCCTGAGGCTGGGGCCAGGTTGGAGGCCAGGCCTGGGGGCTCTGGGCTGGGGTCCCAGATGGGGGCTGGGCGGCCAGGCTTGGAATCTGGAATCCAGCCCCATTCCTGGCATCTGCAGGAGCCTCGTGGAGAGGGAGACTTGGGATGGACTTCAACCAGCCAGGGCTGGATTCTTGCCCCGGAACCTGCGTTTCTGGGGCAGCCAAATTATCCTTCCCACTTCTGGGCCCAGTCTGTCCCTACCTAGCATTTGAGGCCCAGATGGGGCTTGGGGGCATCTCCCCAACTCAGAGACATAAGGACACCCTTCCAAGCTCGTTCCTTCACCTGGCAGGGCCCTGACCCCACACCCTTCCCCTGTCCTTTCTCCATCCGACATCAAGCGCCTCCCTGCCTCTACTCGCACAGTCTCTGAGATGGGGAACTCAGTACCTCACAGGTGGGCCCAGCTCTGGTGCTCTCTGTGTTGGGGGAGCTGGAGTGGCCCCCAGAAGACCTTGGAGACAGGCCCTCAGAGGCACGACCAGAGGCTGGCAGTGGACGCTGTGCCTGGAGGCCTCGAGGGTGAGGTGTGATGATGAGGCCCAGGCTGCAGGGCTCTTTCTGGCTCTCCAGCTCCGGAGAACAAGGGACTTCCTCCTGCTCTGCCTGGGCTTTGCCCACCTTCCCCAGCCAGTGCATGCTCAGCCCCAGCACTGCACCTGGGCGCCCTCCATGATCTGTCCCCCCGGACACATGGCCCGAGGGGCATACTACCATGCCACACGCCATGCCATGCACCTTGCCACTCCACATGCGACACAACCCAGCCCCAGCCCCAGCCATGCCATGTGCCACACCATGCCACCACCCCAGCATGCACACAGCCATGCCAGGCACAGCAGGCGCTAAGCCCATCCTGTACGAACACAGCGGTGTGTGTGTAGGGGGACCCAAGCCTCTGCCCATGTCCTCCTGGGAGCCAGCCCCTGGCTGTACTCCTTGTGGCTAAGTGGGGTGCTGCTGCCCCCCAGCCCCTGCTGACAGTCTGGGAAGGGGGTGAGGACATTGGGGAGCAGGGTGGGCGGGCAGGAATTTGCTGGGGCTCCTGGCCAGGCCCCGAGCACTCCAGCCCCATCTAGACATATTTGGCAAGCCCTGCTCCCCTCCGCTCCTCAGCCTGTCAGAATGGCCCCTGGCGCTGGCGCTGGACACTCTGGCCTTCCGCCAGCTGCCTGGCCCACCTTCCCCACCGCTGTCTTGGTCCCACCTTGGGGCATGTGCCCCAGTTCCTGCTGCTGGGCCCAGTGGCCCGCATAGTCACAGCCAGGTACAAACATGGGACTTGGTGTTTTGTCACCTCTCTGAACCTCCATTTTGCTTCTGCAAGACAGGGACTGCAGATGGAGTGAAGGGGGGAAGGCTGCCCACCCCAGGAACCCAGCCTCTCCCCTCCCAGTGACACGGTTGCTGGTAGGGCAGCAGCGGGGGTGCTCAGTGACTCCTGCCCTTGAGGCGGGCTCCCAGGTCCACGTGCCTGGGGTCGACTTGGGGCCTGACAGCTGCACCCAGGTGCCCACCCTGAGGCTGAGACCCCCCACATCTATGCAGTCTTCACAGAGGTCCCAAGGCGCTCTGGGTTCCTACTTAAGGAGAAGCTTGGAGAGGGGTGGGGCATGTGGGCAGGTGCGGGGAGGACTCGGCTCCAGGGCATTGGCCCGGCTTGGCTGCTCTTGCCCCTCTACTCTGCCGTTGTCTCCAAAAGTCCATAGGCCTCCCATCCCTCAGGGAAGCAAGAAGGGGCTATGTCCTCTGCCCTGCTGCATGGGCCCCTTGTGTGCAGGGGCTTCCACAGGGCCTCTGCTAATTGCCCAGGCTTCAGAGGCACATAGGTACCCCTGCCCAGCATGTTCTCCCACACCCACAGCCTCCTAGCTGTGGGATAGCTGTGGACGATGCTGCCAACCTCTTGTCCCCTGGTCTGGTGGGCAGTCGCTGGGCACCAGCCTGCCCTCAGCAGGGAACAGCAGCTGCATTGCCCATGTCTGTCTCCCACTGGGAGGAGGCTAGTGTCCAGGTCACTCTTGGGGAGAGGGGAGGGACCAGGTCAAAGTGGGAAAACGGAGTGAAGCCCCCTGAGCTGAGCATGTCTTCTGCCCCATGGAGCCCTGGCTAGGCCCTGTGGACCACGGCGGTGGCAGCCACCTTCCCCGCTCACTACAGCTGTGACCTGGGACAGCCACAGCCAGATCATGGTCTCCTCCTGCCTTGGGGAGCATCAGCTCCAGCCTTGCCTTTCACCCCATAGCTGGGTCGCTCAGTGATGCCATCAGCAACCTTCTCCACACAGGCCCTACCGGGAGCTACAGAGGGAACATGCTCCGGGGAGGCGGGCAGACCCGAGGAGGGCTTCCTGCTGCAATTGTGGTGCCCCAGGCAGCGGGGCTGTCGGTGCTTTGCCTGCACTGGCTCTCCTGACCCTGCCAAGGCCCTGGGCATGGGCAAGGACTGCGTCCCATCTCCCCAATCTTACAGCAAGGGACGGTGAGTTGTGGAGCCGCAGAGCCCATCTGAGTGAGCAGCTTGTGGGCATCCTGGTTCCTCTCACTCCCCATGACCCTGTGCAGTCAGAGCTCTGAGGGCCCCACTCCCAGGAGGGGACACAGTCACCCTGTCCTAGTCTCCCAGTCCAGAAGGCCCCCACCCTGCCAGGCCCTACACAGGCATCTGGGCCTTCAAGTCCCTCATCTAGTTCAGCCCTCTGGTACCTCCATTTGCAGGGCCAGGTCCAAGGACTCTCTAACGCTGCCCATCTGCTAAGATGCCAGGCAACCCCCACTGTGCCCGAGGGGCCAGGCCTTCCCTCGGGGGTGTTGGGAGAGGGCAGGGTGGGGGCTGGGCTGGTGTGTGTCCTGGGGACAATGACGCTATCACTTGTCAGGAAAGCTGGGGGTGGTCTAGGCAGTTGTCCCAGGTCCTAAACTCCAGGCCCAGCTGTCCACCTGCAGGGCTGCCTGGAGGTGGACGTCTGCCTGGGCCTCAGGCCACCCCACTGGAGCAGAGGCTCCTAGTACATGGGCAGGGCCTCCTTTCCAGTTTCCTACCAGGGGCTTCTCCAGCTCAGGCCACTACAAGACCATGTGCCAGGGGCTGAGTCAGGCATATCCCACGGGCCCTTGTGAGACTCATGAGACTCAGAGAAGTGAAATCACTGGGGGTCATGGAGTGGTCACTTCCTCGCTGTACCTGGCCTTCCAGGGCTCTGGTTGGGGAGGGAGGAGGGGGCAACAGAGAGGGGCAGAGGAGGGTAGCCGGGAGAGGAGGGGAGGGCAGTGGGGAGAAGGGTGCTCGAGGACGGAGGGGAGCAGTGGTGGGTAAGGGGAAAGGGGAGCAGGGGCAATGTGGAAGGAAGGAGGGGAGAGAGGAGTGGAGGGGACACTGTGGTTGTGGTCATCCAGGACATCAAGAGGAAACAGACTGAAGTCTACAGAAGGATCAGGAATAGATCTGGGCCTAAGGGTGGCTGTTCAGGGTGGAGAGTACCAGAGGGACCCAGAGACCCGGAGAGCCACTTGTGTCTCCACAGTCAGGGAGGGCTTCCTGGAGGGAGAAGCACCTTGGACAGCCCCACAGTGTTCCAGGCCTACAAGGCATTCACCCATCATCTCCTCTGTTCATGGGTTATTTCCAGCCGCCACTGGCCCAAGCACCCCCTGATGGTGTAGGGCGGGCCGGGCCACACACTTGTTCTCATGGCCCAACTGTGGGCATGGGCACCCATCACGTCTGCTGAGGTGCCTCCTCAGGCATGTCCTGCCCTGCACCCAATGGCTGTCCCTGTAGCAGCTGCTGATGGTCACAGAGCACCTGTCATTCTGAGAACATCCCATTCACAGCCATACTGGGAAGCAGGCAGGGCTGCCCTCTGCATGCCAGAGGCCAGGAAATGGGGCGCAGAGAGCATGGGCAGCTTCCCTCAGGGGGGCCATTGGATGGGTGCTGGGGTGGGGCTAGCACCCAGGCCAGTTGCCTCTCATCATCACCACTTCCCTGTCCTGCCTTGACAAGACCTGCATGGGGTCTCCCAAGGGTACCCTTGCAGTCCCAAAGAATCCCTGGTCAGCTCCTAACCCTGCATTTTCCTGACAGGAAAGCTGAGGTCTAGAGAGGGCTAGGCCAGCCTTTGCTGGGTTACCTGATGATGGGGAGAGGGGAAGGCCCAGGTGTGTGGCTCTGTGGCCAGGGTGCTGGAGGGCACACACATGGGGTGCCCTTGGGAGGCCAGAGGTCTGAGGGCCACAGAGATGTGGGGGTTCCTGGGAAGGCCCACAATGCTCGGAAGGTGAGTGGAAGGGTGGGAAGGTCTCCACCCAGGAAGGAGGCCCTGGGCTGGCCCCCAGCCTGCCTGGCCCGGGCTGACCCTGTGAGTTGATGAGAGATTCAGGCCCCATCCTGCAGCTCGCAGCCCGCCCTTCCTGCTCCCGGGGCTGGAGGAAGAGGTTCTTGGGACACTGGGGCTGGGGTGTGGGGACACATGCTGACTAGACTGGGTGTGGTTTGCAGGCCATTGGGAGGACCTAGGTCCTTTAACAGGGGACTTAACAGGGACTTAGATCCCAGTCCCTTGGAGACCGTCTAAGGTATCATTCAGGTCACAGCTCTGGGAGGCCTGCCCAGGGAAGAGCCCAGATCCCTCTGTCAACCCTTGCTAAAGGTGGGGAGGGGGCAACCACCAGTGAGTCCTCTTTTCTCACTGGCCTCATTCTGCAGAGCCCCAGCCCCAGCTAGTCAGAGGGCTCCTGTGTAGCGCCCAGCCAGTCCTGAGCCTGTGCCCATGGTGTAAAGGGTCCGCTGGTCTTTCCCCTTCACCACACACCTGCTGTTCCCAGCCAGGGTGGCATGTCCTCACCTTCTCCTCTCAGAGCTCCTTGGCCAATCTCTTCCTTCTCTCTCTTTCTCTCTCCTCCCTCCTCCTTCCTCCTCATCCTCTTCCTCTCCCCCTCCCCACCAGGGTATCAGCAGAATTCCCTATTCTCATTCCCTATTCTCTGGCACATCACTGCCTTCTTAAATTTTCTTATCTTCAGTGAGAAAACCCATGAAGCCCCCTCCCATCTTTAAACAGCCTTCCCTGGACGCTAGATCTTCTATCTCCAATTTCTGTTCCCAGAGGCAGTCCTTCGACCCTATTGACTACCTCTTGGCTTTACCTTGGCATTTCCAAACTACACATTTACGTTGCTGTTCCTTGCAATTTTGTCACTTTAGACATTATCTAGTGACTGCCTAACATAGAAGAGGAGTGATCAAGATTTTGTTCTCATGCCCCTACCCTCCCCACTCCCTTATCTTTGCAATACAGTTAAATCAGAATTCTAGGCTAAATAAGTACTTACTGTTTGCATTTTACACAAACATTATGTAACTCTTTATGTCACTATGTAATCCCTGTTTTTAGCCGTGTCCTGTGGTCTGTTATGATTACATCTTTTTGTTTTCCCTTGGGTTACAAATGGCCTTAGGTTTTGCTTGTTTTTTGCTGCATCTGTCACTAATTCATTCTTGAACTTTCTGTAAGAATTGTAAAACTTCTTTCATCCTGTTGAGAATACTGGCAATCTATTACCTTCATTATTTTTTTTTCTCCTGGGATTTCTTCCTGTAGTCCTAGCAGGACTGTTTGCACTGTGGGCATGCTGAGCAGCTGTAATGATAGAACTTCTTTCATGCATCATGTTGAAAATTCTCTTGGCCTTTTGTTTTTGGTGTTGGAATCTCCCTGGTTCTTGAATTGTGTTTCTCTTTCTTGGTTTTTCCTCTCATTTTACTAGAGCACGTCCTCAAGTAACTTTCTGAGAAAAGGCATGTGGTAGATAAAATTTTTGACTGTGCATGTTTGGAAATGTCTTTATTCTACTCTCATACCTGAGCGTTTGACTAGGTATATAATTCTAGATGGGAAATCATTTTTTCCCTCAGATATTTGAAGGCATTTCTCAACTATGTGCTAGCTTTCTGAATTTCTGTTAAGAAATTGGATACCATTTTGATTTTCTGCTCTCTTGTGTGTGACCTACTTCTTCTCTCTGGAAATGTAGAGTGCCTGCTTTATTGCTGGTGTTCTGAAAACAATGGTGTGCCCCACGGGGCATTCTGGAAGTTGATGAGGGAAGTGGGGGAGGAGGTCTTCCTTTTTAGCTTGAATGCATTTACTGAATCCCTGTTGTTTTCATCATGATAGCTCCTGCCCCACCCACAGCTGCTCCTGGTGGCCTCAAGTTCAGAACCTCTCAGGCTCAGCTTTTCTGGAGACTCAACCTGTCTCTGGCTGGGCTTGAGAGTCGGTAGCATCTGGCTTCATGGGCTGGGGTGAGATCTGCCTGTCAGTGTCCTGGGCTGGGAACTGCCTCATTCTTGGTGGCTCTTCCTCCTGCAGGGCTTGGTGTCTACCCCCTCCAGTCTCCTAGGCCAGTCTCCATCTGTCTTCCTGCTTCCCAGCTTCCAAACCTTTGTCAACATATTTTTGGTCTCCTCTTTTCTCCTGACCACTTTACCCTAGTTGATTTACATGTTTCCATGTTTTCATGCCTTTACTGTCACCTTCGTGGGATTCAAAGTAGCTGAAATAGACATATGTTTAACCAGTGCTTGCACACGGCTCCGCAGCCCTGGCTTTCAGCTCCGGCACCTACTGCTCCAGTCACCAAACCTTCCAGCAGCCCTCTGACGATGCCATCTTCTGTCCTGACTTCTCAGAGTTTCCTTTTGGGTGCTAGTCCCTGCCTGCTGAGGTCCTCCAGCTCCCAGGCGCCATGTTCCCATGGGTGCCTTTCTGCACGTGGCTGCCTCCTCCAAGTCCCCATTGTGGCCCCTTCCTGCTGGCTGCTGTGTGGTGCCACCCAGCCTTTGTCCTGCCCTCATCCCTTTGCAGGTGGTGTCCCCTCTGTTGCTGGCCTCCCCACATCTGAGCTTTCAAGACCTCTATGTGCCTGGTGGTACTTGGCTTGGACTCAGGGCCAACGCCACCACAGGGTTCCCGGCCCCTGACATCACCACTTTCATGTCTCAGAGGCAGGAATTTGACATATCCCAAACAAAGCTCTCACTGCCTTCTGCCAGCCCCTTCCTCTTCATTTTGGAAAACAGTACCACCACGTACCTGCTACTCACACCCTGGCCTGAGCCACTGAAGTGTACCCCCATTTCCTCCCTCAAGCACCCAACTCCTATCTGAGTCCTTCTGATCTGGCCTCCAAGCCACATGTGGAATCTTCCCTCTGGCAAAACAGCCACTTGTCCCCATAGCCGCTCTCCCCCACCCTTTTAAAATTTTATTTATTTATTTTTTAATCAACAGAACCCTGAATTAAGCTGGGTGTTTGCCTGCCTGGAATAGAGACTCCATCCCCAGGGGCCCTTGCAGCGACTCAGGTGTGCGTCACATTCCGGCTGGTGGACAGAAAGGGGGATGACATGGGCCACCTCTGTGTAGGGTTTCACAGGAATGGGGCCTGTCCTTCATGTCTTTTACCTCCCTCCTGCTGCTGGAATGCAGATGTGATGGTGAACGCAGAAGCAGCCACTGGGGACCACAGGACAGAAGCACTGAGTTGGGGACAGCAAAGCAAACAGAGAGAGGAGGTCTGGGGCCGGGCTGTTTCGCTAGGCACACATCAACCCTGAAACTTCTGCTACTCTGGGACCTTGCAGGTGGCAAACTTCTCTCTTATTTGGGCTGTCCCCAGGGTCACTGTCTCAGCAGCAGCTGAACCAAGAACAACCTCCCCTCCTCCTACCTGCCCTGACTCTAGTCCCTCATCTCCTACCTGGGGGACAGCAACACGAGGTGACTGTGCCTGGCCTCCTCTCTGCAGCCCAGCCTGTTCCCCACCTGGCTCTGTGACATCCAAGCACGTCACCTCTGAGCTTCAAGCTGAAACACTCCTGTGGCTTGTGAGTGACTGAAAATGACTCCAGACTCCTTAGAGGACTGCTCTGATGTCACCTCCTTGGAGATGTCCCCTTCCCCACCTACTTCATGGCTCGTGGGCCACCTGCCTGGCTTTCTTCCTCTCTGTCCTTGTCACTCCAGGACCAGACACCGCACACCCAGTGGTTTATGGGCTGCTGGCCTCTCTGGTTGTGAGCATATGGGGAAGTGGTTAGTGTGTCTCCCCAGCACCTAGCTTGGCTCCAAGCACACAGTGGGATTCTGAGTGGAGGCAGGGCAGGGGCCCCAAGTTGAGGGGTACCCAGGGGAGCCCCATGCCTCCCTGGCTCTCTGCACCCCTCTCTGTTCTCCCTCTGGGAGCACAGTAGTGGGCTGCGTGTGCTGGGCCAGCCCTCTTGTGCCACAGTCAATCCAGGGCATTTCTACCCTGTGGGTGCCCAGCTGCAGGTCTGCTGGGGAGGCCTTCGGGGAAGCAGCAGCAGGAGGGGGCGGGGGAAAGTGCTCCCACACCGGCCTGGCGCACCCAGCGCCGGGTCTGCCTGAGTTTCCGTGACTGTCTGCGCGGAACCGCACGGCGGTTTCCATCAGCACTGCCAAGTGGCGGCTGCTGGGCCTGGCCGCGGGTTCTGACCCCCAGCTGGCCTGGTTACTGCCAGAAGACCCTGGGAAGCTGGGAAATACTGGAGCCCAAAGGGTTAACCTGCCCTCCCCACCCCCAACCCCGGCTCAATTTCTTCATTTTTCAAAGGCCGGGCCCTCTTTCCTTCCAAGTCACAGCTGACGTGAAATGTAGTCTTAAAATGCAGCTGACATGAAAAACAATAGCACTCCCTCGGAGAGGTTCTGCTGCGGGCTGGACAGCCCCCGCCCCCCAATAATTACTCAAGACATTGGCATGAGCCAGGCCTGGTTAGGTAACAGGCTGCTTGCTGTGGAGGCTTATAACTCACAGGCAGTTACACATAATCTCTGCAGACAACAAAATCGTTTCCAGGATGGCGGGGAGGACGAGGCCTCGGGAAGAGGGTACAGGGGCAGGAGGGGCTGAGACCATGCCGATGGGGACAGGGTCTGTGGAAGGGGCTCCCGGTGGCCCTGGGGAGGCAGCTTGTAAATGTGGGGAGGTGGTAAAGTGTCTGTGGGAAGGGGTTGCCCTGCCTCTCTCTCTACTCCAAACTCCACCCTTGCCCCAGTCCCTGGCACAGAGGCTGCACTGGTCCGGTCCGTTACTGAGCAAAGTACCGGGAGACTCATTCATACTGAAGTGTGAATGACTGACTGCTTTGGGAGAGCTGTCCCCTTGCAGCTCTGTAGAGGATAATTAATTGTCTGTTTATTGTTCATGGCCCCACTGTACTGACTTCCTCATGGGCAGGTCCACATACTTTCCCCTGTGTTCCCAGAGTCTAGTACATAGCAGACATTCAGAAAATATTTGTTGAAGACGACGACATCTAACCCAAAGAAGGAAGCGTCCAGGGTGTGATTCCAGGCACATGGGCGGGGCCCCTGGCAGCAAGGGCTGAAGGACTGGAGGGACACTGGCGAGTAGAGAGCTGGGGCGCCCCTACACCCCCCCGCCGCGTGGTGCTTGCTCTTCCAGCACCCGGGGCCCCTGGCACCTTCCCACAGGAAACGCCCATTTCCCTGGAAGGACACTGAGCTGAGCAGGCTGAGGGCTTGGAAGGTCTGGGCTGCAGAAGGCCTCCCTTAGCCTCCCATTGGTCTGGGTCTGCACCCTGGCGGCTTGGCTGCAGAGCCCACCCTGACAGGAACTGGTTTCCTGGGCTATGAAGGCACACGCCCGACAGCAGGGTGGGGGAAGCCAGGCCCCAGCCCCAGTCCCGCCGCAGGGAAACGGCACCTCCCATGTTCTCTGGACTCTCTTTCCACCATGACCCTGTCTCTGCGCATGGGACAGCCTTGTCCAGGCTGAGGCCCAGCACACTGCGCCTCCTGCACCCTCCGCATGTGCAGACCAATGTCTGAGCTTGGAGCTGGCCCACAATCCCTGGCCCAGGCCCCTCTGCTGGGCAGAGCCAGCTTCCTTCCACACCCGGCCTCCCCTGTCCTTGCCCAGTCATTCGGGCCCTAGAACTCACTGGGAACCTGCTCTGTGCCCGGCAGGGGAACTCATGTCCCTGATCGGTGTATCCTCCGGTGCCAGGGGCAGGATGGATGTGGCATGGCACCGAGACAGGCCAAGTACAGAATTTTATGGCTCTGTGGGGTGGAACCCAGGGGACGTTCCTTCCTCAAAGCTGTCCTGGGGGGCCTCTGGGACACCCAAGCTCCTATCTTTTTCCCGCCACCCCCAGCCGCTGCTTCCTGTACTGCAAGGCCCTGCTCACCCCTTGAGTGGCCCCATTCTCGCTCTCTCCTCTCCCTGCAATCTCTTGCCAGGCAACCTCGTCCACACCCCTTCCTCAGGTACCACGTCCATGCTGCAGCCTCTGTTTCCAGCTCCAGCCTCCCTGCTGAGCCTTGCAGCCGAAACTGCCGGGCAAACACCTCCACATGGACACCTCAGAACCTGCCAGGCCCTGCATGTCCTCCTCCCTGCTCCTGTCTGGATGAATCGTTTCAGCCTCCAACATATGGCCAAGCCAGAACCTGGGGGTCTTTCCTGAAGACTTCCCTCCTTCACCACCATATCCAGCTTGTCCCCAAGTCTGGGGATTGTGTCTCCAAATCCCCTATCGTATCTGTCTTCTTTCCACCCCCAGGCCCTGCCTCCTCCCAGGGCCTCTGCGTAGCCTCCTCACCCACCTCCCCTCTACCCTGGGCCCTCCACGGACAGCCTCACACTTCAGCCAGGGGGTGGCTCTTGCGGGAAGAGTTAGTTATCCGTGTGCATGCATGTGTCTGGCTGTGTTTGTGTGAATGTGTTTTGAGTGTGGATGTGTGTGACGGTGTGTGTCACAGTGTTTGTACCGTGGAAAGGGCAGGCCTGCTGTACGATGGATAATCACAAGCCTCCAGGCCTTAGTGTGCATGCCCAGCTCCACTCCCCGGAAGCCCATCACTGGTCCTCTTACCAGCCTTTGGTGACATGCTGGCCACATGGTTTCTCGACTTGTCAATCTCAGCTATTAGAATCTTCCTTCTATGAAGGAGAGGCTCGAGCTCTCACCCCACCCTCGGCTTTGTCCACCCTCTCACTGTCCAGCACAGCTTTCCCACTGTTTTCACGAAATCTATGCCCAGTGCCTGGGCTCCCCATATAGCCAGGGGGTACACTGTGCTCACATCTCCTTTCCGGGTTCTCCTGCTTCTCTGCTCTCTTCTCTAACAACACCTCCCTCAGGGAGATCCTCTGCTGTTTTGGAAGCTCCATTGCAGATTTTCTTCCCAGTCCCACCTATTTTCTCTTCCTGGGCGGCCTCTTCAGGGGTAGCCTGTCCTCTGCTCCTGCCTGGGCTGCCTGGGCTGGAGGCCTCTAGCCCTGAGCCAGCTGCTGGGCTTGGACCTCCCTATTGTCTCTGTGTAGGGTCTTCTGCCTCCTTGTCATCACTGCCTTCCTTTTCCCTGGTTTCCTCCCACGTTTTGCTGGAGTACATTCTCCAGAACCTTCTGAGAAAAGGAATAGAAAGCAAATTTTATACTTTTTTTCCTGCCGTGACTTGGAAAATTTTTATGAGTTCTTGAGTATCTGAAAATGTCTTTATTGTATCCTCACCCTTGATAGATACTTTGGGTATAGAATTTTATTTTCCTTCACAATTTTGAAGGCGTCTCTCTTCATAAATTTTCTCTACTAAAGACTGATCTGTTCAGAGGCCCATGTTTGGAAAACCACCTGTTAGTTCTTTGAGAAGATTCTAGAATGTTCTCTTTATCTCTGCTGTTCTTGAAGGGCATGATGACACAGTGGCTGCTCTTTTCTGCTAGAGGTTCTTAGTGGGCCCTTTCTTTAATCTCTATTTCCTCTCATCTCCCTTTCTGGAACTTCCAGTAGCAGGATATTGGATGTCCTTGGATTGAGTCTCCATGTTTCTTGGGTGTTCTGATTTTCTATCTTTCAGTCTTCATTCCACTTTTGGGGGAGATTTACTTCCATCTTTTACTAATTTATTTTTATTTTTATTTTTGAGATGGAGTCTTGCTCTGTTGCCCAGGCTGGAGTGCAGTGGCGCGATCTCAGCTCACTGCAAGCTCTGCCTCCCGGGTTCATGCCCTTCTCCTGCCTCAGCCTCCCCAGTAGCTGGGACTACAGGCGCCCACCACCATGCCCAGCTAATTTTTTGTATTTTTAGTAGAGATGGGGTTTCATCGTGTTAGCCAGGATGGTCTCCATCTCCTGACCTTGTGATCTGCCTACCTCGGCCTCCCAAAGTGTGGGGATTACAGGCGTGAGCCACTGTGCCCAACCCTGATTTTTTTTTTTTTAAATTCAGCAGCATAATTGACATTTCCAACCACTCTTTCTGCTTCTCTAATTGTTTCTTTTTCACAATGTCCTATTCTGGCCTATGCCACCTTTCTGAATTTCAGATCTGACAATGGTGAGATTTGTTAATTGCTCCCTTGCTGCACATCCTTTGGGGCTCCCCCTCTTCTGAGCTGAGCCCCTGTTGAGGACTCCACCTTCCCTCCCTAACTTTCTCTTTTGGCCCATGTTCAGCCCTCTCCATCTTCTCAGACCTACAGGCCAGGCCTATTCCTTCCTGCTTTGGGGCCTTGGCCCATGGCTCTCCCACTTCTCCACTTAGTTGAACTAATTTCCACCCATCCTTTGGGGTTCGGCTCACAGGGAGCTTCCTCAGGACACCTCTGCTAATACCCTAGGCAGGCTCACAACCTATTATGTAGCCTTTAGCTCTCTTTACAGCACCTAGCACAATTCTAACTAAATACTTGCATCCTGCCAAAGTGGCCTAATACCTGTCCCATTTCCCCACCTCCACTTCCTAGAGGGACATCCCTAGGAGGGTTGGGTCCAGTCCGTCTTATCCACACTATACCCCAGGGCCTGGCGCTGCGCTGGTGCTTGTGTCAGCATCCTGCACGGTGGTGCCATGTTACCACAAGCATAGTGCAGCGTGTGTGCCATCTTGCAGCTCTGGAGGTCAGGAGTCGCACTGGGCTAACAAGGTGTCGGCAGGGCTGATACCTGCTGGAGGCTCTAGGGCTGATTCATTCCTCACCTTCTCCAGTTTTCTAGAAGCTGCCTGTGTTCCTGGGTTGTGGCCCCTGCCCCATCTTCAAAGCGAGCAGCACAGAACCTTCACCCTCTCTGAGCTCTGCTTCCAGTCCCCTGTCTTCTCCACTGACTGACCCTCCTGCCTCCCTCTTAGAAGGACCCTTGTGATCACATTCGGGGCCCCCGGATAACCCAGGATCATCTCCCTATCTCTGGATCCTTCACTTAGTCACCCTGCAAAGTCCACTCTGCCATGAAGATACAGGGATAGAATGGGGACATCACTGGGGCTGTGACAGGACTGTAGTACTCACACATGCTTGCTGGGGTGGGGGCGTGCAGAGCAGGGATGTGGCTGCAGAGGAGGGCAACAGGAGTGGCTTGGAAGATGCACCCTTTAAGGAACACCTCTAGGACCAGTACATAGCAGCCAGGAAAAGGTGGGCAGGTAGGTGTCATGGGCACAGGGAAGAAGGTGAGGAGAGGGCAGGACCTCAAATGGCTGGGAGGGCTTCCAGAAGAAGGGCAGCACGCAAGGCCCATACCAAAGGCCTTGGAAGCCACTGTGAACAGTCCAGAATTACCACATGGGGAAGAGGACACTGTGGGTGACTGAGTGGGGTCAGTGGGGCTCAGTCCTCATAAGGCTTTTTGCCAGCTACTTCCCAATGGTCTCCCACCCCATCTGAGCCCATTCATCTGGCCCTCATGGGTTCGCAGACTCCCTCAGCCAGAGAAATGATTCAGGACACATGGTAGCCCTGAGGCTCCACTTGAAACTTCTCAAGAAAGTGTGTGTGGCTGGTGTGACCCCATGGGCACCATTCTCACCACACTCCCCAACCCTTGCCAGGCCCACGGCCGCCTTCCCATCCTCTCGCTTGCAGTGCTTCTGCCCCACGCAGGGCCTCTACGCCTGGAGTCACACAGCTGAGAGGCGAGGAAGCAGGACTTACACAGAGCACCAGGCTCCGGTGCCTGCCCTCTGACACCCATGGAGCTACAGCACCAGCCAGGGGCCACTGAACACTTGAGAGATCCACCCCACCCCGCAGAGACGAAAGCTTCCCACCAAGGGAGCAGAGCAGGCCGGACCCGGTCTCGGAAGACTGTTGATGTCCTCAGAGGGAGGCGAGGGCTCAGGTAGCCGCAAAAGCAAGGCAGGTTAAGGAACCCCTCGCTTAGATGGGCCTAGAAGCAGCCCCAGAGATGGCCGAGGCCCAGCACCGAACAGGGGAGGGTGAGCAGCAACGGAGGTGGGGTGTAGGCACTGCCCCTTTACAGCTCAGTCAGGGAGAGGAAAGTATGGGATGAAGGAAGAGCCAGGGGATGTGGAGGACATGGTTTCCAGAAGCTTCCAGAGGTGCTCTAGCAGGAGGGAAGGGAGGTAGGAGCCATGCAGACTCAAACCCTCAATGGAGACCATTTCCCTAGACGTAAGGAAAGGACACACATACCCAGGCTTTAAGGGTCCAGAGGACAGGGCAGGAAAAACAAATGAACAAAACCAACACATCAAGAAATCCACAATATTATTGGCCATCCTAGTGCCTTTCTCTCAGAAACTGACAAACCACAGTGGGAAAAACTAACAAACAAACAAACAACAATGTAAGTCAGGAGGTGGAGGAGTCGCAGAACTCCACTAACAAGTTTAACACAATTAACAGAAAAGAGTCCACTGCCTCTGCACATATATAAAAAGGTCACAGAAATGACCTTATTAGGCACCAAAGGAAAACTCCATAAATTTTAAAAAGTCTGTACCTTGAAGTAAAATAGAAAATTATTAATAAAAATAGCAACAGATGGATACATCTTAAAGTTTAAAAAGTACCCTTCTAAATAACTGTTTGATTAAAGAGAAAATAAGGCAAAGAGAAAATCTTAGGATGGATTCACAGTGAGCTGATTACACTCCAAGAGTGTGGGATGCTTCCTATAGGGTATTTGGAGAAGTATTGACGGCAATTTTAGAAAACAAAAAAGATTGAAAATAAATGTGCTAAGCTTTCAACTCAAGAAGCTAGAAAAAGTACACCAAAACAAATACAAAGAAAAGAATTAACAAAGACAAAGGAAGATATTAGCAAAATAGAAAAATATTTTATGAAAAAGAATTGACCAGTATAACCAAATGCGGGTTGTTTGAAGAGCCAGTAAAATAGATAAACCTTAAGCAAGTAAAGTAACAAATAAGAATTAGGAATGAACACTACTGCTACAGAGGGAATTGAATAATTGTGATTATGATACATACTTTCATATCAATAAAATTGAAAACACAACATGATGGATAAATTTCAAGGCAAAAAAATACCAAAAGTGGCTTATGCGGTAGAAAATCCTAAGAAAAATAAACCCATTGGGGAGACAGAAATGCCAGCTACCTACCCTCCTCTAAAAGGTTCCCAGTCTAGTTTTTAGGGGTGATTTCTATAATTTCCTAAAAAAGCAGACGACATTCATCCCATACATCCCAGAGCACTAGCCAAAAGGGGAGGTTGCTCAACTTATCTGACAAGGTAAAACCAGGCACCGTAACTGCTCAAGGAAACACAAGAAAGTTCTAGGCCCAAATCAGCAGCTGGACTTGAGTCAAGATCATATAAGGTTTACCTCAGGAATTCAAGGAAGGTTCAATGTCAGGGAGGTTCCTGGCACCCGGTGTTTGGACCCTGCTTTTCAATTGGACTTCTACTCTCATGTATGGGCTGACAGGTGTTGGGTGTCTTCCATTCCCAAATCCCCAGCTTGCCCAGGGGAGGGTGGGTTGGGCCTCATACAAGCCTTGCCCACTCCACACTTAAACTCTGGTTTGCCTTCCTCCTGCTCCTCCCTCAGCACATGGTCAGGCATAAAGCACACAATGCTCTGTCATCGTCTGTTCTCCCAGTGGGCCACAGCCCTTGGGAGGAGGGACTTTGGCTATCTGGCCTACCACTGATGCCTGGAGCACAGGGATGCTTGGTGAATACTTATTGAATGGATGAATGAATGAATGAATGAATGAACCAATGAACAAAGGCCAGGTGAGGGTACTCCCTAATCCTGTAGGGCAGAATCTCCCTGGAGAATGGCCAGCTGGTCTTTTCAAAGGGGCTGGAGAGGCCTAGCTCCTTTCAGGCTGGAGCTGGGAGCAGGAGGTGGGTTCTGTGGGGCTGGGTAATGCTGGAGGGTGGGATGAACCACATGTGCCACTTGCCTTCCAAGAGGCATGTGGCCCACTCTCCTAGATGTGATTCTGCTGGGCCTGGGGGTAGAGGAAAGAGCAGCTAAGCTGAGCTGTCTCCTGGCAGTTGTGGAGACACCTGTTGGGGAGTGTGTGGTGGGGGCTGTGCTGGCAGCTGAGCACAGGGCTAGCCTGGGCAGGGGAAAGGGCCTGGGTCATCAGACTAGGGTAGGGGTTGGGGGCTCTGGGCAGCTGGTGCTAAGGACCCAACAGGTGGGTGGGGTTAGGGACCAGCAGCTGGGCTGGTGGGGAACAACTGGAGAGAGGGTGGGCCGCATTCCAGGGGCTTCTAGTCTCCAAGCTGTGTGTGTGGGGGGGTGGGGGATGTAAGGCATCTGGTGGAGAAGGGACCATGGGGGGTTTCTAGGCCCCTCACCCCAGGTGGAAAAGTCTCATGATAGCTCCCATCATCTGGCTCAGACATGCCAGAGGCACCTACCCTTGCTATTCCTCTGAGGAAGACCTCTTAGCACTTTCTGAGGACCTCTGGGCCACCTTAGGATGCACACTCTGTGGGGGCCTTAGCCGCATCTGGGACGGTGGCTCCAGGAATGTGGGCTGCAGCCTGTGTACATGCTCCAGCCAGGGCTTGGGGTGTGACTTTGCAGAAAGGGAAGCTGTGTACCCACAGATGTGGGTGATGAGGGCACAAGGACGCCATTCCTGACTCCCACACTCTTGGGTCACCTGACACTGAGGGGAAGAGCAGACAAGACCCTTTCCTAGGGCTGGGAAGGTGGGGTGTCCTCTCCACTCTGAGGGCCAGCAGACACTGGGTTTTCATGTTGTGGAACTCAGGGTGCGGAGGCGGGGTGGCCATGTGTTTTTCAGACAATCCTGCCACTTCTTTGCCAGGATAGTGGGTTTTAGGTGTTAATGCATGTTCTTTAATGATAAAAGATAAACATATTTTGTAGATAGAGAGTTTGGGAATAGTTGGATTATACAGTTAGGTTTTTTTCACTGCAGGCCTTCTCAGGGCTTTTAAAATGCAAATGTGGAGCATTTGCACAAAGCTGATAGGTGCTGGCTGGGGAGGGGAGAGTGCCAGAGGTTTCTAACATACATGTGGCTCTGAATTCAGGGCCTCTCCTTGGAATTTAAGTTGCATCCCAAGGGGATATCATGGCTCTTTGAGTCTAATGTTTTTACCTTTGCCATGGAGGAGAGGAGGTGGGTCATGCCTGGGTGGGCCCTTGTGGGAAGGGGGCCCTGCTCAGGTCTGTGCTAATAGTCCCCAGGCCCGGGGTAGCTCTCACCACCTCTGTGATGGTCCTGAGTTAATGCCCAGGGCTCTGCCCAGTGTCACCACCTCCCTGGCCAGGGATGTCATCTGAAGCCATCATCTCAGGCACCATGAACCAAAATTGGGGAACCTGTTCTTTCACAGGGTACATGCTGCTCAGGATCTGAAATACCCCAGCAGGTCCTTCCCTGCCTGCTGGGGTGGCTGCCACGACTGGGGTCAGCTTCATCCTAAGGGTGTCAGTGTCTGCACAAGGCTGGGGGTCAGGGGACACTGGTGTGATTCTCATCCTAGGGTACAACAGGGGTTCAAGGTAGTGCTCAGAAACTGGCTGAAGCCATGGAAAGGGCCGCTGTGGGTTCTGTCCAACGTAGTTAAAAACATCTGACTGCAACCACAAAAATGCTGGCATCCGGGCCTGCTGCAAAAACATTTTCATGTCAAAGGCAAGCGTACTAGTGCTGTGAGGAGCTTGCACCATTAACCCTTGAAAGGAGCGTGTGCAGAGCTGGCCTGTGGAGCAGAACCGGGTGCAGGCTGGCGCCACAGGCCTGGGTCATGGGTCGGGCATGTGGACTAGGGTGAGGGTGGGTTCCCTCTGTCTCCTGGAGTCAGGAGTGCCACTGGGCTCTGTTGCCCTGGGACCTGCCTGTTGACCTCAAGCCCTGACATCCTCTGTGAACAGGGACCAAGGTTTTGGAGGGGACCTCCAGAGGCAGAGGGGCAGCCACTGCCCAGGGGTCGGGCTGCGGTCACAGACATGTGTTCATGCATTTGAGGAGCCCTGAACAGGCTCCTGTGTGGAGATGGAGATGCCTGAAACGGAGCGGGTGGTGGCTCAGAGAAGGCCTCCCGAGCAGGGGACTTTGGAAGGCATGAGCTGGGAGGAGTGTTCAGTTCAGGGAGTTCAGCCAGGGCAGTGGGCCTGAGGCGGGAGTGAGCCAGAATGTTCCAGGAGCAGCAAGTGATTTTCTCGCTTAATGGAACAGCACAGTTAGCCCTTGAGTCAAAGGGTCCTATAGCCCCCTTTCTGCTGCCTCCAGCCCCGCATCATATGTGGTGCGGCTTCACCACGGAGTGGCTGTCTGCTCCCTCTGGATGACAGGCAGTCAGAGTCCAGCTTTTCACCACTCCTGGATTGCGGTGACACACAACCCAGAAGCCATTCTCAGTCCCAGGGGTATTACTGCTCCAGGGTGGATTCTTAGAAGGAGGAGATCACTGGACCACAGGGTGAGTGTGGTCTCACTTTCAGCAGCCTGACCATTTTCACAAATGGCTCTTGAAATTCTCCCTCACTGCGCAGGAGGCCCCTCTCCCCAACATCGTCTCCAGCACTGAGCTTGACTCCACTTTTTAGTTTTGGCCAACTTGCCCTTCAAGTCTCCTTCCCACGACCTGAATCTTTATCCACTTCATTCGCCTGTTTGTCTTTTCCACACTGCAGCAGGAACTCTCTGCACTGTGGCCACTGACCCTTCAACTGCAATGCCATGGTGAGTTTCCCAGGATGGGCAGAGGCATGCGAGGTCTTGCCCCTGGCTACTGTCCTCTTCCTCAGGGACTTGCTGATCTCCCAAGCCCAGGCTGCCAGCCATCCACATTCATCTAACGGAGCCCTCACCGAGGGCTGTGTGTACACTTGGGCTCCCCAGTGCCCTGCCCGCCTGCAAGGGAACATATCCAGCTGGCTGGTCCCCCAAGTCCCCTCCACCCCAACAGGCATGCGGTGACTCAGCGGCGCTTAATTTTTCGGCACAGGCAGCTGTTAGAGACAGCCTGGAGACCCCCTGAGCAACTTGGATTGGGTGAGGGTACAGCCTCAGAGCCTGGAGCTCTGGGGAGCCTGGAAGGAAGGCTGGGGGCAGCTCTACCCAGCGCCTCCAGGGCCCCCACCCTACTCCCCTGTCTGCTCCCACCTTCTCCTGAACAGCCTCTAGCCCCTTCCAATTGCCCCTCTGCCTGCATAGGGAGGGGACAGCCCAGGGAGGGACTGGGGCCAGCCCCCTGATCTCTACTCTCAGGCATCCTGGGTGCCTCATCTTTCTTGGGCTTGGCAACTACAACAGGACACCCTGCCCCCACTCTCAAAGGCTCTGGGATGGGGCACTGGGATAGGGATCCTGAGCTGAGATCAGGCATTTGGATCTACAGGAGGTGGGTTTCCAGGACCTCCTCTGAACCCACAGGGCCAGGAGAGCATCCCCCGAACTCAGAACCATCCTGTGGGGCCTCAGCATAGCTTCTCAGAACCTAGAGGTGCCCATGAGCTCCCTAACAAGTCCCCCACCAAAAAGCCCAGAGGTCCAGTGGGGTCCCTGCTGGGGTACCCGTAAGACCTATGTGGGCTCTAGGGGGGAGTGTGGATGCTGCGGTGGCAGCCTAGACACCCCCAAGGCCCCAAGAGAATAAAGGCTGCCTAGGTTCAAGCTGTGACCTGGCCACCCCAGCCTTGGGACCCTCACTGACACAGGAAGCACCCAGCATGGTGCTTAGCACACAGCAGGTTCCTGGATGATGGTTGCTAGGACAACTCCTGCCCACGGTCCATGAGGCCGGGATGAGGAAAGTTGGATGTGCAGAGCAGGCCTCAGATGGGCATAGTGCTGGGGCCCTCTGCACAGGTGCTTTCTCTCCAGGTCCCAGGCCAGGCTCCAGAGGCAGCTGGGCCAGGCTGACCAGGAAGCTCCAGCAGTACCCTCTGATGAGCACGGAAGAGTCCAAGACCTACCAAGACCTAGGCCTTGGTAGGACAGCACAGTGGTCTGCCCAGCAGGCAGAGGCAGATGGAGCAGGAGGAGATGCCAGCCTCGAGGACTTGGAGGCACATGTGTTTCTAAGGGAGACACCCTTGCTTGAGGTGCTTTAGCTATTCATCCAAGCCTGCTTACTCCCTTTCCCTCCCTCCCTTCCCTCGACCTTTCCTTCTTTCCTTTTTTCCTTCCATTCATCTACCCATCCTATCCATCATCTCTCCATCTGCCCACCCACACAGCCATCTCTTTATCCAGCCTTCCCTTCCCTCCATCTCCCCATCCATCCATTCATTCACCACTCATCTGTCCATCCACCCACCCATCTCTTCATTTCCCCATCCATCCATTCACTCACCCACCATCCTTTTATTCAGATCTCCTTCCCTCCATTCATCTATCCACCTCTTTATCCATTCATCCATCTCTCCACCCACCCACCCATCCATCCATCCATCCATCCATCCATCCATCCATCCATCCATCCATCTTTTATTCAGCCCTCCTTCCCTCTATCTCTGCATTTATCCATCTACCTCTATCCATTCATACATCTACCCACCCATTCAATCATCCATTCATCCATCCATTATCCACCCATCCCTTTATTCATCCCTCCTTCCTTCCATCTCTCCATTCATCCATCCACCTCTTTATCCATTCATCCATCTCTCCATCCACATACCCACACACCCATCCATCCATCATCCATCCATCCATCCATCCATCCATCCATCCATCCATCCATCTCTTCATTCAGCCCTCCTTCCCCCCATCTCTCTATTCATCCTTTCACCTTTTTATCTATTTGTCTATCTCTTCATCTATCCAACCATCCATCCATCAACCATCCTTCCATGCATCCCTTTCTGCAACCCTCCCTCCCTCCAGCTCCCCATCCATCTACCTATTCATCCACCACTCACTCGCACTCATTCATGCTTCCCACACCCCAGGCCTATGTGCCCGCCCTCATTCTTTCCACAAGCAGTGAGCAGCTGCCTCCTGTGTATCTTGCAGCAACGAGAAGATCAAAAGGCACTGATGACGCAGTCACTGGCCTCTGGAGTGACAGCCCACCACCAACTAAAAATAGACCAGGATCAGCCAAGATGTTGGTCCTCCCTCTGTTCCTTCTCTCATCCTTTGAGTCCCTGCCCCCTCGACAGAGGACATACTCCATGTGGCTGAATGGCTCCAGATCAAAGAGGGGATCATAGAGACAGGGACTGGAGGTGTTGTCAGGGCTTGGTGACCAGGCGTAGGGTTGAGGAAGGGGGTGAGTCATGAAAATATGGTGGGGGAGGGGCATTTGCTGCAAGCACTGATGGCAGGCGGGTTTGGGGGTAAAAAAGAGGTGCAGGTCTCCAACCCTGTGAGAGTGGGGAGCCCAGGTTCCCTGAATGGAGGTACATGAGGACACAGGGCAGATGCTCTTGAATGAGCCCTGGGCATCAGAGGGCCTGCTGGCATCCTGAGGCCATCAGTGACCTCCACAAGCGGCTCCAGGCACCTTGGGGCTGGACTGGAACTCCCTCCAGCTCTGCCAGCCCCTCAGTTTGACAGGTGGCTCAGGGTGCCAAGAGGAAGACAGGGCTCACAGTCTGTCGAGTTCTCCCTCTGTGCCAGGTTCCATTCTAGGCACAGGGTTCTCACAGGTGAGATGGTGCCGGCCAGCCCTGTCTTCTCAGAGCTTCTGTTCCAGCTGGAGAGCCAGGCCACAGCCTCCAGGCACAGGCACAGGCGGGGCAGTAATGAGGGGTTGGAGGCTGGGGCAGAGACATGAGGCCGTGAGGGGGCAGCTTTGTAGCCAGGAGAGGGCAGGTGCCAACAGCAGACCTTGGGTGGCTTGAGGGCTGGCCATGGCACAACCCCAGGGTGCCACTCACACAGGCACAGAGGCCTTGAGGCGGAAGCCCCCAGAAGGCTGGGTGGAGTCAGGAAGGGGATGTTGCAAGGGCAGGCATGGGGCCCCGGGGGTGTGGGGCCTCGGGGGCGTGGGGCCTTGGGGGTGTGGGGCCCACAGCCATGGAAGGGTGCCTGGATTGCTTCCTAGGGAAGAGGGAGGCCATGGGGGGCTTGAGCAGGCAGTGCTGTGGTCTGGTTTATGTTTTAAAGTCCCTCTGGCTGCTGCATGGAGACAGGAATGTAGGGGGAGAGAGAAAGCCGGGAGCCCCTGGGGACGGGGCTGGCCCTCCTCTCCGGGAAGGAGCTCTGCCTTCATACATGCTGCTCCCGCCTCCCGGAAATGCCCTTCCGGCCCCGGCAGAGGCTGCAGTAGGAAGATCAGGGGCCACAGAGCCAGCCGGGCAGGCTGTGATGCAAATATGTCCCCCATCATTTTCAACTGGAGCCCCCGAGCACTGCCAGGGTGGGGGAGGGAATGGAACCCTCCTCTGCGTCCCGGGTCTCAGGGAGGAAGGAGAGAAGGAAGCCAAGAGGGAGGGAAGGAGGGAAGGGGGGGGAGAAGGAAGGAGAGAGGAGGAGGGAGGGGAGGACTTTGAGGAGGGACTCAGGCTTTTCATGTCTGTGAGTTGACACATTTCCTTCTTAGACAAGTTTCAGGGGTGTTTTGGTTCCTTGAAACAGAAAGTTTGTGTGGGGATCAGCCACCTGGGAGTGCCTGGCCAAAGCTGGGGGCTGGGGGTCAGTGCAGGGAGCATGGATGCCTGGGAGGCTTCCTGAGGAGGAGGTGGCTTAGAGAACCATGAGGGCTGGGCTGCGGGGTGGCCGGCGGTGCCAGGAGGACAGGAGCGAGAGGCGGCACAGCCGGTTGGGCTACGTGCCAGGGCGTGGGGTCTGCCTGGGGTGGGGCCTGAGCATGCCTCTGTGAGGACTGTCCCACTGTCACGCCGCGGCGGGCACTCAGGAGCTCAGGAAACTGTAGAATGGGAACGTGTTGCTCACTGAGTGCCATTTTCCAGGCCTGAGCCTGCAGGAAGCAGGAGTTTTGCCGGCCCCTCCTCCTTGGTGGTCTCCACCCATCCCAGCCACCATTGTTCAGCTCCCAGGCCCACTGCCGCACCGCCTCCCACACAGCCCCCAACACTGACCTCCTCCAGCCAGGGGTCTGCTGACCCTCGTGCAGCACGCCCACTGGGACATCCCCATCCTGAATGTGCAGCCCTAGACCACAGCCCAGAAGGAGGACGATCACTCAGTAACTGCCAGCCACCCCGACACTCAGCAGGGGCCCCGCCTGGGCTTGTCAGACCAAGCAGGGCCCTGTGTTCATCTTCTGTCCCCCCATGAGGGCTTTAGGGCAGTGAACCTCAAGAAGGTCTCCAGCAGCACAGACACAGGCACAGCCGTATGCATGCAGGCCCGTGGACTTGGCAGCCACTGCTCAACTGACCCAGACACTGGCTCAGGAGAACGTTCTGCTGCCTTCACAAAGCACTGATAAGGGCGGAGGAGCTGTGTTTGCAGAGATGATTCCCCACCCCAGGAGGTCACAGGCTAGGACCAGTTGCGATAGGGGAAATCTGGGTTGTAACAGGGACAATGAGCCAGGGAAGCTGGACAAGGGCCGCAGGGACTGATTCCCACCAGGGGCTTCCTGGGGGAGGCTCCATTTGGATTGGGGGTATCTGTACAGGGGTGTGACAGGCTCAAGACAGGATACAGCACTGCTGAGCTACACAGCCTGAGGAGACACTAGGGTCCACACCTACCCTGGTCTCACCGGGGCTGTAAGGGTGTCAGGACTGGACGGGGGTGAGGCCAAGCCGTCTGCTGCTCTGAATGCCATGCTGGGAAGGCGGGAGTCCTCGTGGAGGCACACAGCAGGCCCGCAGCACCAAGAGGATGGGAGGAGGCTGAGCGTGAGGTCCTTGGCTTGTCCCTCTGCCACACCAGAGCATCCTACCAGGTGGGACTCCCGGCTGCCAGCCCTGTACCTTGAGTCCAAGCCCTCAGATGCAGCGGCCTCAGAGCTCTGACATATAGGGTTCCTCAGTGCAATGACAGGCACCTCCCCCAGTCATTGTCAACACATCCTCAATGCCAGCAGGCCCATCCGTGCACAGATCTCGAGCAAACATTGAAAAACATTCAGAACATGAGAGAGAGGGGCCTGGCTGGCCAAACATAAACAGAAGATCAAGGAATTAAGCAGAACTTAAGATATAAGATGTATCTGGAGTCTCCAGAAAGATCCTAGGAACTGTTGTGCACATCAAATAAGGGCGGAATGCCATGACCATGGTGAGAGAGCAAGCACATGCTCTGGGATATTAAAAACAGGACTGCTAAAAACATTTCCTAGAACTCTGAAGAGATAAAGTTAAGAATATAATGCCATAAAAAAGAAAAGAAAGTTGAGACATCAAAGTTTCATTAAAAATGTCTTCGATCTGACTTAAAAGGAATTTCAGAAAGAGAGAACAGAGATGGTGGCCTAAATGATGAGAAATCATGCAGAGACCTTTCCAGAGCTCAAGGACTAAAGTTTCCAAAGGGTCCACCAAGTGCCCAGAATAGTCAATGAACAAAGCCATCCAACAGGGAACTTCACTGGGAAATTCAGACCCCTGAGTCCAGATGCTAGATACTAAACATTTCCAGGAAGAAAAGAAAGGCCACTTACATAAGTATGAGACTAAAGCAAGTGTAAGACTTCTGAATCGTAAGCCTGGATGCTAGAAAATCATAGGACAAGGTCTTCAAAATTCTGAAGGAAAATTACATTCAGCTTCAAATTCTATACCCAGTTAAACTATCAATAAGGCACCATGGTTGAATGAAGATATTTTCACCATGTAAGAACTTTGAATGCTTACCTTCCACACAGTCCTTATCAGGAAGGGCCCTGAGGCTTCCCCAGAAAACTGAAGAAATGAGCATTAAGCAGGTCTGAGTACCAGGGAACAGTAAACCCAACCTAGGATGGCCATAAAAAAGGTCAATTGCAGAATGATGCAAGGCAGGAGGGTTTCTGAGGAAAATGCATCAATTAGAGTGAGAGAGGAAGGGCTCAGGGAAACATGGCTAGAACCAAAGGGGATTTGAGAGAAGGGCACTGGCCTGGAGTGACGAGTACATGGTGGAGATGATAGAGACCAAGAGTGCACAGGAGGATAGCAGGGAAGCAGGCACGAGCCGTGGGGCCCTCTGGAGTCAGCAACCGAGGCAGAAACCCAACCAGTCAGGAGATGAGTCCAACTGGAAAGGAAGAACTGAGAAGAGGCGTCTGTGGAGAGAGGACTATGGGGAGTCTGTTGCCACCTTCGTACACAGCACCAAGACGAACAAACGGAGGGAAGCAGAGCCCCTGAGCTGCGCACAAGCATTGAAAACCTGGACCAAAGCCATGGTAACAACAATCCATAATGAACGCGTGCTGCACCAGGAGGTCGCGGGGCGTGGTTGCAGCATTGCTGGCTACCACACAAAGCTGAGAGAAGACCGCAGAAACTCACAATGAGTCCAGCTTCCCACATTTTCTTTTCCTTAACCTGAAAGTGACATTTAGAAATGAATTTCTCTTTTGGTGAAGAAACATTTATCTGAATTCAGCAATTACTTCTGTTTTACTTAGGTTTCTTTTCTCAAAAAAAAAATCAACAATTCAAAAGCTGTAGGCATCCCTTGATTCCATATTTATATTTGTTTCTGATGGTGTGTCTGTCTGTCTGCCCACTCATTCATCTACTCACTCACATATCCATTGTCTGGCCACCCACCCACTCACCCGCCCATCCATCCATCCATTCCTCCATTCCTCCATTTGTCCATCCATCCATCGATCCATCCATCCATCCATCCATCCAACCATGCCCACATCTACTTCTCTGTCTTTCCATGCATCCATATACCCATCCATCCTTCCATCTGTCTACCCATCTATTCATTCATCTACCCACACATTGTCTATCTGTTCATCCATCCATCCATCTATCCCTCCCCTAATCTTCCATACAACCATCTGTCAATCCATTAATCTGCCCGTCTATCTAACCATCCTTTTTCTATGCAACATGCAGAGAACTGTCTGGAGTGCTGCTCCCCTCACACTGAGGATGGGCATTTCTAGGATAACAAGGGTATCCTAGGGAAAGGGAGCGTGGTCATGAAGGTATTTACCTTTCATTTCAGACCTTTCTGTACTGTTGGAATTTTCTAGAAATTCAAATAGAACCAAGATTATCAATCACTCAATCAACCAACCTACTTAAGGACTCCCATTTAAAAAATTAATGATAGTTCTCTATGGCGATATTATGGTCCTCTTTTGTTTTCTTCTCTGCTCAGTTCTGCATCAAAGCCTATTAATAGCAACTCTGAATGCTATTTTCAGATGCTCCTCCTTCGGAGGTCTTCCCTGACCACCCCTGTTCCTCTCCGGCACAGTGCCCTGCTCTGTTCCTGCACAGTAATTTTCCTGGTCTGTAATTACATGGTATATTTTTGACTGGGGCAGCTCTGTGATGCCAGGACCGAGTTCTAGCCCATCCCTGTAACACCTCCAGTATCTTCCACTGGGATATCGCAGGAGCTCGAGTGGGTGCTGGGCGAGGGATGGAAGGCGGGCCAGCCTGGATGGGTTCACCCTCGATGCCCTGGGCAGATGGCATCAGATCTTGGTCTGGTGCTTGGCAGCGGGCAGGGAAAATAAGCCCACAGGGTGCCCAAGTGGTGCCCACAGCAGTGCCCACGAGAGGGGCGGGAAGCAGGCGCCTCCACTTGCCACGTGCCAGGCACTGGGCCAGGTACTCAGCGGCGAGGGCTCCAGGTACCACTGGCCCTGCGCCCAGAGAGAGCGTTCCTGTCTCATCCTTACAGATGTGGAAACCGAGGCTCCAGGGGGTTGTACAGGGCGCCCAAACTTGGCCTTCTCTACCGCTGCCTCCCTCATGTCGCAGCCAGGGCTGGTCGGGGGAGCCTCAAGTTGGTGACCAGATTGCAGGCCAGGAGGCATGGTGGGCAGGGAAGGTGGTCACTGGGGCATTGTGATGGGGGAAAGGGGCAGAGAGAGGTCGGAAGAGGCCGGTAGGTGGCAGGAAGCCAGGGAGGAGAGTGTGGGAAAGGCAGGCAGCTTGGGTGGGTGGGGAGGAGGCTGAGGGAAGGGGGGCCTGGGAAGGGGTGGAGGGTGCCCCTCGCTCGCCTGTGCCCACCACCGGCCATCCTGGCGCGGGTTGCGGAGGCGCTGGGCGGGAAGGCCCAGTAGGCTGGGCCTGAGGAGAGCCCGGCCCGGGAGTGTTCCGAGGAGGGATTTATTAGTGAAACAAAAGCATATTTTTCAGCAGGACTGTTTGTTCAGTTACCTCATGACATCGTGCTGGCCCTGGGCCCGGAGTGGGGGGGCGAGGAGGCCCAGTGCAGCGACCGCGGGCGGTACAGGCCCACTCTCCATGGAGGGTCCCTTCCCGGCCTTATCTGGTCCTGGACATCAAAGGGGGGGCTTTTCATAAGCGAATTAAAATAGCACACAAACAGCACAGGGCTGGGAAGACCCCGGGCCAATTAGCTTCCAGCAGAATAAGAGGCCTTTCAGGGCCGGCCACGTTCGAGGCGTCGCTGCGGCATGTCAGGCTCGATGACATATTTTGCCCAAAGCTCATTATAATAATGAACCTGCATTTCTTTCCTCAAGAGAATAATTAGCAGACTTCCAAACAGGCTAAAGCAGCCATTTAAACACTGCCTCTTCATCGTCCCATTTACTTCATTCTGTGACAAGGAAATGCTGGCGCCTTCTGAAAGAGCCGAGACTCCCCGCACCCTCCCTGCATGGTCATAGACTCTAGGGCCTGCAGAGAGGGGCTGCACCCCAGCCCCAGGGACCCCACCCAACATGTCACCCCTCCCCATGCCACTGCCGGTGCCATCCCTCGTCCCTCTCGGGCTGGCCTGAGAGTGGAGGAACGGAAGGCTTTCGTGTGTCACTGGGGCCAGCACGCAAGCCAGGCTTTCACTGTTTGTGGCAGCACGCTGTTCTCCCAGGGCATAGGAGAGGGGCGGGGAGGGGTCAGGTGGGGGCCACCCTCAAGGGAAACCTGAGCCCGAATGTACTCCCAGGCAGTGGCCTGGTATAGCTGGGCCTCTGATGATGTCCACGGAGAGAATGAATGGGGACCCCCCCAGGGCAGGTGGAAGATGGGAGCTGGGGGCTGAGCACGTTAGGGAAGGGTGAGCTGTACCCTCCTCAGAAAGCAGATGTGGTCCAGCTGCTCGGTGAGGAGCACAGACAGGTTACCTGGTGCCCAGCTATTGGGCATGACCGGGGTAAGGAAGAGGCAAGCCTGCGTCACACAGCCCAAGGCAGGTCGCCTACCCTTCCACACGGCTGGCACCACAGACAAGGAAGCCAGGCTTCACGGAGCGCAGTGGCCCATGTGGCCCGAGGCAGGCTGGGAAGGACAGACAAATTACGGAGGGGCTGGCGTCCTAAGCAGGGAAGTCCCCTTGCTGCCTCTCTCCGTACCTCCCTCCCTTCCTCTCTCCTCGCCCTCTCTTCTTCCTCACTCCACATTGATTGTTTACTTTTTTTCTATTACAGAGGTAAGAATCACTTATGGGAGAAATTTTGAAAAATACAAAAAAATCTGTTTCAAAAACACATCTCTAAGTCCACCCTGCAGAGACACATTTTGGGGCATTTTCTGCAAGGTGATGTTTTGTGTGCCACCCCCCACCCCACAAACTGGGACCATGTTTGTCTCCAGTAACCTTGTACACGGGGCATTTTCCTGGGTCACTGAGGGATGACTGAAAGCTGCATAATTGTCCCTAATGTGCATAACGAGAACCAACATCCCGCAAATGCTGCACATGCGGTCTGTTTCCAATTTCTCACTATTATAAATAAGGCTGTGATTAGCTTGTTTGTGCATAACTCTGATTTGTTCTTTAGGGAGAGAATCCTGGAAGGAGGATTATGAGGTCAAGGGGGGAGGAATGTTTTTTAATCCCCGTGATACGTGTCATCAGAGCGATTTCTGGAGCAGGGAACCGGCTCATACTTCCAATTCTCCTCAGCTTCCCCAGCACAGAAGACCACACAATTAGGTTCATTTCTGCATCTTGCATCTCTTCACTGAAACTCTTAGGGCAAGGGCTAGCACACTTTTCTCTAAAGGGCCAGAGAGTACATTGTTCTGGCTTCGTCGGTCACGTCGGTCACACGATCTCTGTTACAACGACTCAACTCTGCCAAGGTGGTGTAAAGTTCGCCAGGGATGATGTGTCCACTGGTGGGTATGGCTATGTGTTATTAAAACTTTATTTACAAAAACAGGCAGTGGGGCCACCTGAGGCCCTCCAGCCATGGCTCACCAAGCCCATCTTACAGGATGAGTGAAGGGAGGACCTTCAGATCCTTTTGTAAATTGTCTTTCTAGTTCTTTGATGCTTTCCTACTGCGGGGTGAGTGCTTTTCTCATTGATTTGAGTTTTTACACGCAAAGCGTAGTCCCTCTCTGTTGTCGGCTGCAGTTCTCTCCCCAGCTTGCTATCTGGTAGCAGCTTTGGGCAGGCAGGGAGGGGCCCTGTGCAGCTGCAGCCTTTGCTTTCCCCGGCCAGGCTGGAACTGGGGGAAAGGCTTTGTGACCTGGGTCCCCAGGGGCCTGTGAACCACCCCTGTGTCTTCTAGAGACAAAGCCCTTGCTTCCGGCTCTCAGCCTCATCTCCGCGTCTGGCTCAGCTTGACCTGCTGACACCAGAGGGCTTGTCCGGCCGCTGCCCATGGGCAGAAACTCAGGCCGGGGATGGCCAGGCACTCTTCCTGGTTTTGTTTTCAAACTGCTTCATTTTTACCCCGGGGGCCTCATTGCCTGCGGAACTCTGCCGTCCCTGTCAGCATTGTATCTTTCTATGGTGCTGCTTCTCCCTGACCAAATGTGTCGTCACATGTTCCAGTGGCCTGAGCTAGGTGGCCTAGGACAAATCCCAGCTATGTAACTGTGGGCTCGTGCCTCAGTCTCCTTATACACAAAATGGGATGAACAACAGCATTGATTTCATGGTGGGGACACACATTTCCAGCAGCTTCAGACCCTGGGTGCGGGCACAGGGGAAGGCCTTGGTGTCGTCTCCGTCTGCGAGACTCGTCCTGTGCCAAGGGCCAGGCTGCAACTTCATGCTGGGTGGTGCAACCCTACTCATTAGCTTTTGCCTTTAGAAATATCAGCCATTTTCACCTCTTTATGCTTCTATATGAGCCCTGGAACCACCCCGTCAAGTTGGAAATTTCAGCGATGCTCTCCACAAATCGACAGACAAAGCTGGGGTGACACCCAGCCCTCCGAGGGGAGTGGCCAGCTCTGTTCTGGCCTCCATCCCTCCCCTCCCCTCATCTCTCCCAGCACCATCTACACGGCCTTGTTTCTGTCCAGGGCGGCGGGGTTCTGGTTCACAGATGGGTTTGACCAGGCGTCCTGCATTCAGATCTCAGCTCTACCACTGAGTTGGGTGACTTGGTGGCGGTGGAGTACTTTGTGCCTCAGTTTCCCTTCTGTGAAATGACGTTGCAGGAGGCCTGTGCTTGCTGACGTGCCGAGGCATTTGCAGGGCTGGGTGGAGAGCAGGCATGCGGCATGGGTAGGGGTGGGAGCTGGCGCACGGCGCGAGTGAACTGCAGTTGTTCTTGGCCCTGCGACCATTGCTGCCTCCGTCTCTTCTAATGGGCTCTTGCGCACTGTAGAAAATCCAGTGGATCCCTGCAGCACTTCCGAAGAAAATGCAGAAGGAGCTCCAGGCTCCTCCCCATGTGGTGCAGCCGCCATCCCGTCTCCGAAGAAAATGCAGAAGGAGCTCCAGGCTCCTCCCCATGTGGTGCAGCCGCCATCCCGTCCTTTCCCCTCTGCCTTCGACTCCCCGAGACCTTCTGCTGCAGTTGGGGCTGTGGCCACATGCTGGGCAAGGCTCTGTGTGAGCCGAGTGGGACCTGCCAGGTGGCTGGAGCAGGTGACAGAGGCAGCCCTATCCAATGGCTGGTGTGGGGTGTCCTGAGTACCTGAGTGTGCATAAAAGCTGACCCTGGGGTCCCTGGGCATAGCAAGGTGGGAGCTGGTGGGCCCGAAGTGGGGATGAGAGGGGAGGAGGGAGGTAGGGAAAGCATCAGGGAGTGCTTCTGAGAGGCCAGGAGAAAGAAGGGCCCAGGAGCTCCCTGGCAAGTCTGGGCAGGCCACAGCCCTGGGCATTTGGGGGACAGGCTGGGGGTGGGCAGGCTAGGGCAGGCCGGGACCTGGAGATGGGGCTACAGACGGCACAGGCCTAGGCTTGTGTCCCCAGTCCTGGCGGGCTCTGCTGAAGCCCCATCACCCCCAGCTCTGCCAGTGCCTGCAGGGGCAAGGGGCGAGGTTTGGGAACAACTGGCTCCTGCTACCCACCACACCACCTGGGTACCCCCAAAGCTCCTGGGAACACAAGTGCATTCTCCAGAGCCCAGGGGGCACCATGGTCTGGAGGGAACATTATTTTACACACACCATGAGAACTCTGCCACATCCTCCAAGCCCCATCCTCACCTCGCCAAGTCCTGTCACCATCCGGGCTGACCTGGGCCCCCAGGAAGCCCTTGCTGACTCTGGGGCCCTATTTTTTCCTGACTAGGGGCGAGTCCTTGGGAGGATGCTCTGGACAGTCCCAGGGGCTTCCAGCAAAGCCATGGCAGGTCCTCCGGCAAAGCCAGGGTGGTTCCTGAGTGCCCGTGGGGGCACCCGGCTGGGTTTTCAGGGCTACCCTGAGCCCCTTGCTCACTCTGCCCCTCACCATTGGCTCCCATGGCCTTCCGGCTGATGGGCACTCCCACCCTGCCACCTTCCCCTTCATGTCACCTCCTGCTCTGAGAGAGTGGCCAGGGTCAGCTCCTCCGGGTGGCGAGGTGGAGCCGAGGGGTTGCCCTGTGGTGGCCAGGGCACTGTCTAGCCCACCTCCCTGGCTGGCCGGTCTGGCCTTTGCAGGTAGCACTGTAGGGTCTGCTGGGGCTGGGGCCTTCTGGACTAAGTAGGGAAATGCTCAGGGAACATCTGAGGATGGATGGCCACTCAGTTTCCCCTTTCTGGGACTGCGAGATGAAGGGCTGGGAGCATGCAGAGGCTTCTCCCCTCTAGCTTGCAGTCCTCAGGAGACAACCCCACCCTGCAAATGCCACCTTTCTGGACCCGGCCCATCTATTCCCCAGCGAGTGTCATCTAGGGGGTGACCGGGAGAATGAGCATCTGCTGGGCCTGTCGCCACTAAGCCTTGGGGTCTGGCCCTATGCCCCGGGGACCCAGGAGGCACTGGGCTGGCGCCTGAGAGGTAGGGTGGCTGCCAGAGCCACGGTCCCCAGAGAGCAGGACTTTATGAGAGGGCACCGAGCCAAGGCCCCCAGCTCCTGGAGTCTCCAGGGGGTTTAATTAATAGACATTGCGCAGGCCCATGAAGGGCTGCCTGTGCCCAAGGATGGCACATTCCAGGAAAGGCTCCCTGCTGCCTCAATGGCCCCCTTTGGATGACAGTTAATGCTGATGAGGGCTGGGAGGCTGTGCTGGTGTCCCCAGTGCTGCCGGCTGGGGACAGGGCCGGAGCCAGGGCTAAACCCCTGTCCTGCTGCCCCCAAAGCCAGCACTGTCACTGTGAGGACAGAGGCAACAGCTCACAGAGCAGGTGGGCTTAGCATTGTCAGAAGGCGGGTGTGGCTGAAGCTGGGCACCCCCCGGCCTCCCCCTGCCTGAACCCCGGAAAAGCGGAGTGGAGGGTGGACGGGCCCCGACGCCCTCAGCACATCCTGGGCCGGTGTGAGTCTGGGTGAACGTGCCCTGCTCTGCAGCTGGTGAAATTGCCCCCAGCCACAGAGAATAGGGAGCTCCCCCAACACCCCACTGGAGGTAAAGACCCCAGACCTTGTTCTGGCTTTTTCTGTGCTTGGGCCTGCCCAAGGCTCCAGCCTTCTGAGGTCTGTGTGCTGCCAAGAAGGGCAAGGGAGGAGGCAGTGCTGCCCCAGGGGCTGCGGGGACACCATCCCTGTCACTGCTGGTCTTCCCTGGTGCAGGCAGTGGGCATGGCCCTGAGAGGCAGGGACACCTCCCGCCCCACAGCTCTCCCCTCCCTCACCTCCTGCCTCTCAGCATGGAGTGGAGGCATCTCCCCACGCCCCAGTGGCCCGATGGAGGACTTGTGTTATGAACTGAACTGTGCCCTCCTAAATTCACATGTTGAAGCCCTAATCCCCAATGTGACTGTGTTTGGAGATGAGGCCTTCAGGAGGTGATTAATATTAAAGGAGACTGTGAAGGCGGGGCCTTGGTCCCATAGGACTCACGTCCTTACAAGAGAAGGCGGCAACACCAGGGATGTGTAAGCACAGAGGAAAGGCCCAGCCTGTCAGCCAGGAAGAGGGCCCTCACCAGGAACCAACCCTACCACAACCTTGCTCTCGGACTTCCAGCCTCCAGAACGGTTAGGAATAAATTTCTCTCGCCTAAGTCCCCTGGTCTGCAGTCTTTGCTGCTGGGCCAGCTGATACAACTGGCCAGCAGGAAACTGGGGAGCTAGAGGGGACTGCGAGGGCAGGTGAGTGCCCGCCCCCACAGGCACAGGGCAGGGTCCAGCACTCTGAGTCGGTCAGAAGCCAGGCCACCTGCAGACAGTTCCACGTGACAGCCATGGAGCCCAGTATCCTGTTGGAATTGGGGAGCCTCCAAGGGGCTGGTCTATGCAAAGAGTGGACCCACTCCAAACCTGACTGCACTCTACCCTTCACCACCTCCAGTCTGTCTGGGCCACCAGCACCCCAGGAGCCACTGCCTGGCCCTGCCCCAGCCCTGCACCCACCTCCATTGCCTCTGTCACCGGCTCTGGCACCTCCCATTACCAGTGTTCCCACCCTGGGCACACCTGGTTTCCTGCCTCCCCATGACTTCTGGAACATTCTCTAGAGTGGGCTCTGAGACTCTGTCCTCATGAGTGCCTGCCAGCCACACCTTCTCCTCCTGCTCCAGCGCCATCCTGTTCTCTGCTCTCACCACAGCTGAATTCTCCCACAACTCAGGGAATGGTGATGGCAGATGGTCACTGAGTGGACAGCATGTGCTCTTCTCCGTGCTCAACGGGGTCTCCTGAACCCCCACAAGTGTGTCCCCATTTTAGGGTTGAAGAAACTGAGTCACAGAGAGGCTATGTGGTGCCCAGATTTACACAATGATAAGTTGGGCTTTGGACCTTGGCATCAAAACCTTTTCCACTTCAAGCTTGGAACCTTCATAGCCACAGCTGCTCTGGGCCCTGGTTCTGTAAAGGCCACCTCAACCCTGTGTGGGACCCAGGCCCCTTCCCCCACTCCCTGGGCCCTACACAGCCTCAGAGCAGGCAAAGTGGGGAGGGCTGCAGCTGGGAGTACCCAGGTTTGGGCTGAGGTGGGGCACGTGTGGTGGGGAAGAAAGAGGCTACAAAGTTGGTGGGGGCTGGGAGTGGTGCCAAGGACAGCCCAGGGGTCTGGGCTCAGCTGCCTGCACTGAGGCTCTGGAAACCTCTATAGCCTCTGCCCAGTAAGAAGCAGGAACTGCTGTTGGCCCCCTCTTTGCAGGATTACCCTGCTGGGGAGGCCTCTGTCCCTCCCACACTCTCAGGCCACTGGGATGGAGCAGGAAGTGGCTTTATTCCCTTCTTGAAGGTGGTGGGAAAGGATCCCAGATCTTCGACCTCCGGGCCTTTTGGGTGGGGCTGTGGGCTCTGGAGATAGCGCAGGGTCAGAGCCCTGGGAACTGTGGACGTCTGCATCTGCTCACAGCCCCCAGGTCCCAGCAGCCTTATCAGAGACCTTGGCTGGGAGCCTGGAGACCTAAGGGTGGCTGAGCTGGCGCCATGCTTCTACCCCATCCTTAGGCAGCTACCCAGACCTCTCCGGACCTCAGTTCTGCATCTTCGTCATGGGGTCATCCAGATAGATATGAGGACTGATGGCAGGTGTGGGAACTTTGGAGCTTGGGAGGGCAGGCACAGAAACACACACCCCTCTGTGCTGTGACCGGAACCCCCCTATGTAAACTGCCAACTCATTTCCACTCTGTACAACTCTACTGAGAAGCTCCTCTAAATGTTCCCGATTCTGACCCAGAAATTCTACTCCTGGCAAATAAAACACAAGGGAAAAATGCAGAGGAAGGTATTTGCTGTAACAGGATGGAGAATGGTGACCACCTGCAGACAGCACAGATGCTGCTCCCTGGACACTCAGTGCATGAGCCCCTTGGAACTTCCCTTTGGCTGTCTTGGATACAACATACACACACCACACTCACACACACAAACACGACACAAACATGATACACGCAGACACAACACACACCACACTCACACGTAGAAAACACACCACATACAACAAAACACACACACTGCCCTCACATACAAACACACCACACCACACATGCAAACACATACTGTGTCCAGGCATGCAAGCATGCTACACACCACACCACAAACACACACACACACACTCTCACTCTTACACACACACTTGAACGTACAGCTACAGAAGTTAAACATCACATTCCACTTCAGTCCATTTCAAAGAGTGCTGGTTGTCACCACAACAGTGACCTCCTGGCCCACCATGGATGGACAGTCACGTGGAATCTGAGCACCACTGCCCCTGTGGTCCGGCCCCTGCCTGCCTCTGAGAGTTCTCTCCTGCGCTGCTGTCTCACTCACTTCAATGCAGACACACTGGCTCCCTTTCTGTTCCAGGGACGTGCCTGCCCCAGGCCCTTTGCTCTGCCCCCCACCAGCTGGTGTCCTCTACCTAGTTACCCAAGGGGGCTGCTTTGTCCTCCTTTGCAGGTGCCTGTTTAGATTTCACCTGCCGGGTAAGTGCCACGTGATCACCTGCATTCTTGTCTAATGTCCCCTTCCTCGTGGGCTCCTTCACTTGGGTACCCTCTTCTCTCCTTCCTCTTCTTCCTCTCCTTCCCCCTTTCCTGTTCCTGCTCCTCCAGCCCCTTCCCCTGTCCCAAATTAGGCAAATGTACATGCATAGATCAGCCCAGCCCTGAGCCACAGAGGCGAGAGTTCAAACAACGCAACCAATTTATAAACAATTTTCTCTGCTACGATTAAGTTACATTTTCCCCAATAGCTGCTTCATTTTCTTGTCAAAAATACACAGTTTTCACATTTGTCTCGCTGCAAGGGTAATTAATTTCCAGACCATAAGTAAGAACTTAATTTGATACCTGCAAGGATTATAAACTATTTCAAGCTGTTGTTTACACGAAATCAAGAAAATTCGTTCTGTTTGCAATTATGTTAATGAGGAAATAGAGTGGGTATTTTTTTTTCAGGGAACTCGGCATAATTTTGCCATTACCAATGAATTAGTTTAAAAACGTCTGCTGCTGCTGCCGCAAACCCCTCTACAGCTATTTTTAAGGTGACCCCAGTGAGGAGGCCCCACAGACGGCTGAGGATCCCAAGGAAGGCTTTTGTGGGAACAGCTCAGATGACCATGGGCGAGTGAGTTCTGGGGACTGGGCACAACCCCAGGTGGTTGGCAACTAGCTGGGTCTGTAGGTGGGGCTGAGGAGTCTTCTTCAAGCCCTCCTGATGCCAAGCCGAAAGGAGGTGACTAGGAAGGTAAGGGTGTTAGGGAACCCAGGGTGTGGATGGTCCAGCCCCTTCCTCTTAGACAGCCATTCCCAGGCTCCGGGCTGCCATGTGGGTTTGCACCATGCAGAATTGCATTGGCCTGGGCCACAGGTGGGGGCACTGAGGGTAGGAAAAGAGGCTGCTGTCAGGGTTGAGGAGAGATATCCCTAACTCAAGACTCAGTATTGTCCCATGGCCGCTGTGGATGGCTGTGTAATTAGGTCCCCTGTGGGGGTGAGAGGACTGAACTTGGCCTGGAAAGGGGCTGCATCTGCCCACCACAGTGTCCTGGGTTGGCCATAACCCTGAGCAGCCTCGGCTTCCGGGGCCAACCTGGAGGCTGGCACAGTACATAGGGCAGGTGCCCAAAGGGAAGAGGTGTCCCCTGTGCCTGAGGGCCTCACAGGATGGGACACTCGAACTGGGTGCCGAAGGCCATGTGGTCAGGGTGAGGCAGGCTCCTGGGGGAGGGAGTACAGGCACAGGCTGGGGGCTGTAAAAAGGCCCCGCACGAGAAGGGGCAGAATGGAGGAAGTACAGGGCCCGGGGGAGGAAGAGGGGCCAGGCCACACTGAGAAGGGCCCTGCTGCACAGAGAAGGCAAAGAACCTTCAAGACATATAAGAAGGCGGTCAGATGCTCGTGGGGAAAGGGCCCTGGAGCTCCCGAGTGAGGGTGGTGGGTAGGCAGGGGCAGGTGGCCAGGAGGTGCAGGGCTGGTACAGCCACGGGAGCCTGGGGGGCTTCGGAAGGTTTGCGAGGAAGAGGCCAGCCAAGCCCGACCTTGATGACACAGCAGCCGGAGCTGGCATCACCGAAAGCCCAAGGGAAGGTTGTCTTCAGCCTCCTGGCCCTGCTGGGCACAGCTCTGGCTGCCCAGTGGGGGACACAGAGCATGAGGGCTCATTTGCGATGTGACCCGCTTGGTCTGCAGGCATGTTGGGGCCTGTTCCTGGCTGGCTGTCGCTGGGGAGTTGGGGGCTGGGGCCAGTGCTGCCTGGCCTCTCTGTGGCCCAGCCCCCAGCACTGTCCTCCTCTTCACAGGGCCTCCCCCGCGCCCCCCCCGCCCCGAGTCTGCCTGGAGCAGCCGGCATCGAGGCTCTGGGCTGAGTCCTCGTAAATCCTGGGGTGCTGGAGACAGCCCAGGTGAGGCCGTGAACAATGCCCCATTGTGGCCCCGTGGGGACGGTTTGCCACCACTTGCCACCAGCCCATACGTTGTAAAATCTCTCCCCACGGATCTAATTTCGCCTCTTTGGCCCTTGGGGGGTTAGGCCTGGGACAGGCACAGTCTCACTCCACACAGAAACCATTTACGGTCGGGATAAAGGCCGCCTTTATTGGCACCGAATGGCGAACATTTCCCTGCCCCATCGTTTTGTCACCGTCACATCTGTCAGGTGGTGCGGGAGGGACGGCGCAGCAGTGGGGGCTTGTGTGGGGACGAGGACAGGCCGAGAGCCGCCGTAGCTGGGAAGAATGGCTCCCAGTCTCTGTCTTCCTGGGAAACCCACGAGGTCTTCCTGGGCCTGTCCACCGCCTGCACCTCAGTGGGCTCATTATCTTCGGGCCCAGCTCTGCGGCAGGGAGACACAGCCATGAGGGGCTGCGCGGGCAGGAACCTGGACACAGGCCCCTTCGGGGCACATTTTCCTTCCCCATGGAGAGGGTGTTTGTGAGAGTGAGGAAATGAGGACTACTTAGGCCCCATGAGAGGCCTGGGTTGGCAGTGGGAGGCCTCGCCTGGCCTCGGGGTATAAAGGCTAAAGGCGGAACGGTGCTGAGAAGATCCGGGAGAGGAAAGCGATGGGTGCTTCCTGCCACCCCGCCATCAATGCCTGGGGTCCTCCATGCTCCTCAGTTTGGGAGGGGCCATGAGAACTGACGTGGCCGCCTTGGCCTTAGCCAGGCGGTGATCTCAAACAGCTTCATCAGCACTGTGGCTGCCATGGGGCAGCGTCACCTGGCAGGGGGCCAGGGGCTGTGCTGGCTTCTGGCGGGACATGGAATGATTTCAGGTGGTGTCCGAATAGTCCCTGTGTATTTTGATATTTACGTTTATGTTTTCATGCACGCCGGGAGGAAGTGCATTGTGCCCTAAGCCAATGGTTTCACAGGTGTCGGTTCTAGGGTGCTGCAGTGTAAGTACTTAGGTGCACCAGGCACAGTGCGCTCAAGAAAACGTCATCTAAGAAATGTCAGTGGCTCTCAGATGTGGAAAAACACAAAGGGTGTCCCTGTGTGAGTGGGGCAGGGGCCGAAGGCCGGTCTCCCCTGGCGAGGGGCCTCCATTTCCAAGCCCTTTGCATGGGGTTGGCCACACTTACCCCCTGCTCCCCCAGCCCCCACCCTGTGGGAGTCCTGCTTGTGGAGGCGCTCAGGGGATGAGAGCTAGAGAGACTCCAAGGCAAGGAACCCGTGGGGTTCCTCATGGACCCGGGGAAAGGCAGGGTCCCGCCAAGTTTGTGGAGCAGAAAAATATTGTTTCTTGCAAAACGGCAGGGAAGATTTGGCGGGATCTGTGGCTGGGGGCTGGGTGTCACCATGGCAACGGAAAGCCAGAAGCCGGCAGAATTAGGGGCAGGCTTCTGATTTCTAGGGATGCTGGCCAAACCCCAGGTGAGCCCCAGTGGGTGTGGGGTAGGGTGGGTTAGATCAGGGGCCTGCTCAAGCCAGGTTGGGTTGGGGGAAGCTCAGTGGGGCCCACCCTGGTCCCAAGCATGACTATTTCTTTAGCAATTGCTCTGTGACTGGGTGGAGGAGGAGGACCCCCTAGGCTCACAACTCAGGCTGGTTTTGCTCCAGAGCTTCAACTTTAGGGAAAGAGAGAAACAAAGTGGGATACACGAGACAGGTCACCTGAGACCCTGGGGCCCGGTCTGTGGCCTCCCCAGACATTGGCATAGCGCCCCAACTGCAGGTCTGGCAGCAGCGGGTACTACTCTGAGCTCCAGCCTGAGGTGAAGGCCTCCAGTTCATAGCCGCCACTCCTACCTCATCCTTACAGCACCTGAGAGGTCAGGGGTAGGGGTGGCGAGATGCAGAGACTGAGGCAGCGGAAGGTCAAGTGATGCCTTGGTTTCTTGGCTGCTGTGGGGTGGAGTTGAGTGGGACATGGGAGGAGGTGGCGAGTCAGATGGGAAGACCCCTTGGACCCCCGCCAACCACAGGCAGAGGACTGAGTCGTCAAACAACTAGGGTCTTGATTGTGCTGCCTGCCTGCCTTCCTCCCTGCGCAGCTTTTGGGGGTGTGATGAGCTACACCCGCTGCAGGCTGGGCCTGGTCTCTGTACATTGGTCCCCACTGGTGGCATCTTGCTTTCAAGAGACAAGGTAATCCGTGGACCTCCCGTCTTTCCCTCCACCAGGGAGAGCAAACTTGGGAAGAACAGGTATGTGGTTCTGGGTGGTGGCTTCAGAGCTGAAGCTGAAAGTGGGAGATGGGGGCCAGGGGACCCTCCAGGCTCAGGCTCTCTTGCTGGGTCCGGTCTAGCCCAGCAGACCTTGTGCCTCCTCCAGGACACCCTCACCTGGGAAGGTGATGTACTCCCTGACGCCCCTCCATGCGGCATCTGCTTCCCACTAATCTGTGAACACACATGCGTCATGTCTTTGTGTCTTTAAGGTCCAGTGTCTTTGGGGGCCTGGCTGGGCTCAGGGCTGAGTCCCATGAGCCTGCTCCTCTCCTGGGCAGCCCCTGACCACGGCCTCCCTGAGGTTTCCTCGCTGCCTCCCATCTCTCTCACACCCCCGTCTTCTTCCTCTTTTCTTTTCCACCTGACCTCTAAGCACTGGGGTTCTGGTTGCCTACCAAGCTCCGGACTCTCCTGAGCCTCCTACCTCCGCACCCCTCCAAACAAAGCATCCCCACCTGGGGGCTCACAGCAGAAGCCTGGGTCCTTCTCTAAATCTCTCCCCTCAGTCTGCTTGTTCTCATCAGCGGGGCTGGCAGATTGGGGACTGGCTCCCCAAGGTCTCCACCCTAGTCCAAGGTGCTGATGCCATCCCTCATCCCACAGCAGCCCTTCATCACTCCTGGAACTGCACCCTCACCTCCATGTAACACTCCTCCCATGAAGCCAGAGCCATCCCTGGATCCTTGGCCTGGTTGGGCCATCCCTCGCTCACCAGCTCTGCCTCACCTGCTCTCATGGCCTCAGGAGGATGTGCCCTCGTGCCCCAGGGCCTTTGCAAGGCTGCACATACTGGACACCCTTCCACCCTGTGTCACCCTCCTCCTCACTCACTCCTGGTTGGCTCTGGCCTCCTGACTCCACTGACTGGGAAAACCCAGTACTTTCTCCTTCACACAGACAGATATGTAATTATGGGTCATTATGTGCATCCCCCTGCCCAGCCGTGGGGCTGTGCATTATAAGGAGCAGGGGGCCAGCCCATCCTACTCACGCAGCCCCGGGCAGTGGCACAAGGTGAATGAATAAATGCACACGGTGCTTCCGAAGGATTCCTTTGCTTTTTTCCTTTCTGCTCCTATGACTTCTGGTCCCTCCATCCCTCCAGAAGGGCCTCATTAAAAAAATACTTTTTACTTTTACTTTTAGAGACAGGATCTCACTCTGTTGCCCAGGCTGGAGTGCAGTGGTGCGATCATGGCTCACTGTAGCCTCGAACCCCTGGGCTCAAGCGATCATCCTAACTCAACCTGCTGAGTAGCCAGGACTATAGGCACACACCATCATGCTTGGATCATTTTTTATTTTAATTTTCATAGACACGGGGTCTCGCTATGTTGCCCAGGGTGGTCGTGAACTCTTGGCCTCCTAAAGAGCTGGGATTATAGGTTTGAGCCACCGTGCCCAGCCTCAGTTTTGAGGATATTCCTGGGTTCTGGAGAAAGCTCAGAGCCCTCACATGACCCAGCTAGTGCAATTTCCACCCGTTATTGGATATGGTCCCTCTCAGTAAGAGGGGATATCACAGAGCCTTAGAACAAGACCTCGTGCATTTGTTGGGTACACCCAGGCGGGCCCTGCCTGATGCCCATGAGGCTGAATCCATTTGCAGCCCAGTGAGGATGGGTGGCCAAGTAGCATGGGTCACCCAGGCATCAGCATCTCCTCAGCAGCTCCTGCCCTGGGGGCGGGTGCTAGTGCCCTGACGTGGTGTTCACCCTGCTGGACAAGCGTCCCTGTGCGGGCAGCAGATAGGCAGCCACCTTGCCGCCCACACAGATGGCTCTTATGTGCCTGACCTGTGACTCCCGGGGGCGGGGAAGAGAGGGGGCCCTGTGCACTACAACACCTATGTGGGGGACGGGGGGCAGGGAGGGGGCGAGGGCCTGCGTGCTGGCCCCGCAGTCAGGCTTGCCTTCCTCAGCTAATCCTGAACGTGCAAGAATAACGCTGCTAAAGCCATGAGCTGGATCTCAGCCCTCCGGGGGCCCCAAGCCCCCATCTCCTCTAATTGAGGCCTCACAGGGTGGTCTGCGCCCCCAGGCTCCCCCTTGTCCGTGGCTCTGGCCAGTGCCTCCTGCTGTTGCCAAGGTGTTCCAGGCACCGCCTCAGCCCGCACCCCACAACTGCTGTGCCCTCCGCCCAGAACGCTCTTCCTCCAGATATCCATAGGATGCGCTCCCTCACCCTCACAGACCTTTCTTGGGAGCCCGTACACCCTGCAACCTCTTAAGAGAGTTTCTCCTGTGCAGAGGGAGGTCTGCACAGGGAGGTCACGGCCCCGCCGCGCGTATCCACCTGGCGCTTTCTACCTTCCTGAGAGCAGAGGCCACTGTGAAAGGGACCCTGTGCTGGGGGTTTTCTCGGTGCTGGACTTGTGGGCACACCCCATCCACTACTGTCTGGTCCACACACTGGCTGCTGTTTCACAGACAAAGATCTGGTGGTCAGAGGGGCTCCAGCTTTGAGAAGGGCCCTCAGAGGAGCAACCCCTTCCTGTTCCTGCAGCGTCTTCCAAACTTGGAGAGGGGTTCAGGCCTACGCTGCTCTGGGCCTGCAGGGCCACCCCTGGAGGCCGCGGGAGTGCGGGAGGGGACGCCGGGCCTGCAGGGGTGGAGGAGGGACCCGGGAAGGCATGAATGGAAGCGCCGGACCAGGGCGGGAAGCAGCGGACGCGGAACGGGGTGGGGAGGACTCAGGTTGCCAACCCAAACAGCCCAGCGCGCCTCGGCCCCGTGTTTAATCCACAAAAATTTCCATCTGCCTCTGGAGCACTCGGAACCCGGGCAACGAAAGGCTGCTCGCGCGGCAAAGTAAACACCGGCTCCGTGCAGGGACTGCCGTGCGCCGCGTCCCAGTTTTAAACGGCAGCGTCAGCCATTTTGTGGACGCCGCCGTCCAAAGTGAGGCGGAAGCCCCCACCTGCGGGCTCGGAGCCGGGGCAGGAAGCCGGTCCCCCTGCCGGGGCGGCGCGGCGAGGACCTGGGCATCCACCTGCCGCCAGCGCCACCGAGCCCGGGAGGCCCAGACCCCCCAACCCTCACTCGCAGCTGCCGCCAAGGCCCTGCACAGCCTCGGGGTCCACACCTGACAGGGAGGGCCCAGGACATGCTGGGCCTGTGCCGCCCGTTCGCCCCGTCCTGCCTTCACTGCCCGCGGTTTCCCAGCCCAGCCGGCACAGCCAGGTCCCCTCCCCGGGAGGGAGGGGAGGCTCGGGTCGGGACATCTATTTTTGGTGGTGACCAAGCCACTACTTAATATGCAGAACCAGCCGGGGGCAGGCTGTGCCCTGACCCACGGGGTGACAAGTTTAAAAAGGGGCCCATTTTGACCAAAATACATGTTTTTCTGAGGTTGGCCAGGGCAGCCGGGCAGGGTTTGCCGCACAGACGAGGCTCTGCACCACCCTCACGCCCTGGCCCCTGCAGGCGGCCAGTCCAGCCGGACTCCCGCAATTGATGCTGTTGTTTATAGATCCGCACACAGTGCCCAGTGAGGGCTCGGCCACCGCGGGCTCCGGCCACCGTCCGCCTCGGGCACCTGACACGCCCCTGCCGCCTGCTGTCCTATCCCAGCCTCTCCGAAGCAGTTGCACCCACAGAAGTTGACACACACTTGAGCTTAATTTTTAAAAAGACTTAAATTTCCTCTCTGGCCAATATTGGAGGCCTACAAATAGAGTCACTCAGGAGAGGCTTGAGGGTGGCAGTTGTCCCCCAGACAGGCTAAGAGAGAAACACCCCAAGAAAGAGAGGTGCTAGTGCAGGGACAAGAACAGTTCTTGGGGGATTGCTGAGGGTAAGAGAAGCAGGAAGCCGCTGGATAGCTGGGGAAACCAGGCCTGGATTCAGGAGGCCTGGCCAGGGCCACGTGGGAGGGTTGAGGCGGAACTTTAACTTGCAGAGGGGCCCCTGATGCCATCCTCATGCTCATACCCTCTGAGCTCTGCCATCAGCCAAGCAGGCCTCCTGGGCCGGGAGCTTGTGACACTGCCCACGTCATAGGGTCTTTGTACGTGAGCGATCAGCAGAGTGGTGCTGGCATTGTCCCCTCCACTAGGGGCCTGGAGACTGAGGCGCTGAGAGCCCATGTGACTCGCCGAGTCTCACAGCCATTGCGTATAGGGGGCAGAGCTTGCACCCCAGCCACTGGCTCCAAAGGCGCAAGAGGAGGTCAGGCTTTTGCCCTGTGTGGGATGGGAAGTGGGGATGGGAAGGGGGTCTGTGTGTGGGCCTGTGTGCACAGCTGGATGCTGGATGTGGATGAGGACCCTGAGTGATGAACCCCTCCTATGGGGCTCAGGGTCCCATGGGTAACCGAGGGTGACAAAGTGAGACTGCACCTGCAGGATGGGGCTTGGCCCGGCTGTCTCAGTAGGTGCTGGGCCGGGCTAGGGCATCACTGCCAGGGCTGTCCTGAGCCCTGCAGTAGAACCACGGGCAGTGCCAACTCCTGGTGTCACCGAGTGGGGACACTGCAGACAAGCCCAGCAGAGGAGGACGGGAGCCATATCAGACAGGCTTCTCCTCTGAGCTAGCTCTCTCCACAGTCCCATCACCCAGCAACAGTTAGTGGGGGCTGTCTCTGTGGCGGGTTGAGGGTCATTTGGGCTCATGGTATGGCAGAGGAACCTGGGGGTCAAAGGGATGTGATCCCCTCCAAGTCCCAGGGCGGGGCTGGAATCTGCAGCTGACAAGTGCCCTTTGCCAGCCCCTGGCAACCTCATGGCAACCTATCCAAGAGTGGGCGGCACAGAGAGGAGCCTCTGAGTGGGGAGGACCTCACGGGATGTTAGGATTGGGGGTGGTCCTCCCAGGGGAGACCAGAGGACCAAGGTGGGGTCTTGTTTCTGAGGCTCCTTTTCCCATCACACTCATCTCCATGTGAAGTCACTTTACTGGGGAAAAAGAAACACCTCGGAATGAGCACACCACTACCTGACACATCCCAATCTCGGACAAGGCGAGAACTCACGGTGGATCTCAGAACGGATCTCAGAACCAAGCCTACGGCGGTCCCAGTGCCCAGGAGCTGGGCCTGGGAAGGGAGAGGCCAACAGCCCCAGTATCCCAGAGTACAGCTGTTCCCTGGCCTCCCTTCCCAGCTGCATCCTGGGTGGTGTGGTTCCACAGAGATGCGATCACGTTCCTTGGCAACTTTGGTTTCTTACTTAGCGACGCATCAACAATATCCCTCCCGAGCAATGACTGCCAGCAAGCTTGCCCGTGGTTGGCATTGGGGCTGTGGTATCGAGGTGTCTCAGTATATATGATGCTCCTCTATGGACAAACAGATGGCTTTGAGCTTGTTGCATGACAAAGCGTGCATGCAAAGCCTGACCTTGGTGCTTTTCTTTCCTAGGAGTGACAACAGGTTTCCAGTTGTCACAGGCAGTGCTAGAGTCGCTTCCAGGAGTTGTTACTATAGTAATTGCCACCCTCTAGTAAGACAGAAGAGTGTCTGCTCTTCCGCACCCATGCCAGCACAGGGTATCATCATTTCCTTACATTTTGACTTCAGGGGTGTGCAATCCCCTGGCCACTGGTGGGGCCACTGTTTTTCCACAGAAGGTTGTAGGCAGAGCTGGGCTGCGGTTCAGAGGTGCCTGATGAGCCTGGTTCTAGATGTGGCCTTTGGGGGTGGCCTGAAGTTGGGGGAGGGTACGGAGCCTCGGTTTCTGGCCAGCCAAGCCATGATGGCTGTAAGAATGCCAGGCCCGAAGGGCTCCCACCTCAGGCTCCCTGGGCCAGACTCAACCAGGCCCAGGGGCCTCCCGCAAGCCTCCCCGGTGCTTGCTGGGCACAGGGACTCCCTGGCAGACACACCTACCCCTGCGCAGGAACGGGGTGGTGGTGCTCAGCGTCAAATGCCGCTTTCATTATAGGTTTATCTTTGGAACCCCAGACAAAACAGGGCTTGTGTGGTTTGACTGAAGGGCAGCCCCTCAGGACTCCGCCATCCACTAAGACGGCTCCTCAGGAAAGAAAAAATACACTAACCTTAAAATAACCAGTTCCCAGAATAGCAAACTAATGACGGCTTCTAAAGGGAGCCCTTTGATCAGCCAGAGCCCCCGCCTTTGCCTATTTACGGCCCTGTCACTCAAGAGCAGCCCAGCAGCAGAGAGAGGAGTGTTGGGGTGGGGGTGAAGGGGGAGCAGAGGGGAGGGGGAGCTGCCGAGGAGAGGCAGGACTGGGGCTGCCAGGGCAGTCCGGGCTGCCCAACTTTCTGATGCAACCAGCCCCTCAGTGGCAAGGCGCTCCCTGGCCTCTGTGACAGCCTGGAAGTGTGTCCGGCATGCACTCACGGACACTTCTCACAGTTTCCTGAGCAGCACCTTCCAGTTGCGAAGCTACGCCAGGGAACAGACCTGGCTGCAGAGAACCAGAAAAGAACCAGAATCCCAAGCGGACATGCCTTAGGGACCTTGGGGAGGCGTGGGTCATGAGCTCTGGGGACTCAAGGCAGGGGAACTTGGGGAAGATGCTGTGGAGAAGGAGCCCAGGAGGGGTCTGCAGGGATGCATCTCTGTTGGGGGCATGGGGTGGAGAGGGGCACTGGGGCCATGAGATGGAAACTACTAGAGTGTGCTCTCCCGTATGGTCCCTGCCATCCACATTCACCACATTCTATGGGCACTCACTGAGCATTTCCCTGGGGCTGGCTTGAGTAAATGTTGGGGGAGCCACACTCACCTCCCCACACGTGTGCACGGCCATGCCCATTCAAAGCAGCGCTGTCCCATAGCTGATTCTGTGTGCCACAGCACTTCAAAAGTGGCGACTGAGACCCAGGAATGGAATTTTCATTTCATTTTAATAAATTGAAATTAAAAATTAAAGACAGATCCTTCATTCAGTTATTAGAAAACCTTTCAGTATGTTTGAAATGACTTAGGCATGGGAATCTCCTTTTTCAGTGGTAAATTTTATGAAATCTAAATATAGACCAAGTCGCTCTCATGAAAACTCAATGTCTAAATTGAAATGTATAAAATACGCAGTGGCTTTCGAAGACCCCGTATGAAAAAAAAGAATGTCAACAATTTCAAGAGTTTTAAAAATATTAATTATATATTGAAATGATATTTCGGATCTATTAGGTTAAATAAAATATATTATTGCAATTAATTTTACCTATTTATTTTAAATTTTAAAAAGTGGCTATTAAAAAATTTAAAATTCTATCTGTGGCTAAGGGAGGTTAAAGGCTGAAGACTCAGTGAATGTGGAATCCCCAGAGGTAATAGGGGTCCTGAAGGCATTTGATGAGTGTGATGAACTTGAGCTTTGGTTTCACCAGGAATAGATGGCTAGGTGTCAAAGCCCAGGCCTGCCCCAGGAAGTCTCATAGCAGAGACTTACATAAAACTGTGACTCTCAAAGGGCTCTACTTTCATTGTGAGGGCCAATGAAAAATCTTCTCTTCCCTGAGAAGATTGTAAAGAAAACTGCCTTACTGCTAAAGAGGAGAACAAGTTCTGTCCTGGAAAGTCATATTCACAAGCTAGTCCATGCTCAGCTTGGAGGCTTGAATTCACACTACCTAGGTGGCCTAGAAAACTTTGAGCCTACAATTGAAAGTCCAGACTGGCAGTACACCCACATATGTGGCAATGGAAGGGGTAAACATGATTCCTCTCTGAGGACCCCAACTTCACACCAGACTTCAAAAATTCCCACAGATAAATTTTAAGATATATAAGTTTACAATGAAAAACAAACAAACAAAAAAAACAGAAAGGAAATGAAACACCGTGAATGAGAGTCAGCAGAAGAAAAAATCAAACAGGGATGTGAACTCAGAAATACTTTAGATACTTATTTAATACACTTATTTAGATACACATTTAATACACTTCAAGAAAATTTTAAAGTTTGAACATGCAAGTAAAGAGGAAGATACAATTAAAATGCCCTATCAGATATGAATAAGAACCCAAAAGAACTTTTATAAATAAAATAATAATAATTGAAGTTTAAAATTCACTGAACAGTTTTAACAGCAGATTAAACACAGTTGAAGAAACAACTAATGAACTGGAAGATGGATTCCAGAATGTAGTACAGAGAGACAAAGTGATTTAAAAAAAAAAAAGGTAAGAGACATGACGGGGAGTGAGATGGCCAATAAAAATTTCAGAAGGAGATAATGAGACTGAAGTGAAATCTTAAGAAGTACTAACTGAGAATAATCTAGAACTGATGCAAGACACCAAACCACAGAGTAAGGTAGCCTAGGCAGAACAAAAGAAACCTATTAACACACCTAGTGAAAATGCAGAACACTAGAGTCAAAAGAAAGATCTTAAAGGCAGCCAGAGAAAAAGGAGAGATTGTCTTCCAAGGAGCAACAATTAATCATCTTCATTCTCAACGGTAACAGTGGAAGCCAAAGGATAGTTCAATAACATTTTTAATGTGCTAAGAAAAAAAGAATTTTGATAACCTAAGGCCTATAATTTTATAATTGGTGGAAATATTTTTTAAGATGACAGTAAAATGGTCATTTGCAGACAAAATCTGAGAGTTTTTCACTGAAGAAAATTTAAATGAATCCCTCAGTCACATAAAAAGGTAATCCCAGATGTAAGATCTGAGATAAAAAAGAAATGACAAATAACAAAGAGGCAAATAGGTGGGTAAATTTAAACAAACATTGGTTGTAAAATTTAGCACTACCAATTAGTGAGTTAAAAATTAAACATGGTTCAACTAAAATATACAACAGCAAAGTACTAAGTCAGGAGGAGAATAATTGAAGTTAGTGTTCTAGGATCCCTATTTTATTACAGATATGGGTAGATATAGCAATTACTTCTGATATGTATTCATTTAAAATGTTCTAGGTTAACCTTTACAAGAATGGTAGTAGAATACATAACTTCAAAACCAGTAGAGAGAAAAGTAGAATGAGAAGTAATAATCTAATGAGAGGCAAGAAAGAGGAGAAAAATAAAGATTTAGTACAAATGGAAAGCACAAAATACACTGCTAGAATTCAATCCAAATCTATTAGAAATTATATTAAATGTAAATGTATTAAATGATTTTTTAAAAACTAAGTAATATAGTGTTTACAAAAGACAAACGCGAAATCCTATGGTTGTAGGATTAAAAAGAAAAGGATTTAAAAATCTGACATCAAAGTCAGAAAAGAAAACCACACCAGTATCCTTTATGAATATAAAGTACATTCTTTTTTTTTCTTTCAATCAGCTTTTGTAGGTTGAAGATACAAATATTCTTAACAAAATATTAGCAAACCAAATCCAGCATCATATAAAAAGGATTATATATCATGCCCAGGTAGGATTTATTCCAGAAATGTGAGATTGGTTTAACACCTGAAAATTGGTTAATGTATTATACCAAATCAGTAGGATAAGGAATAAAGACCACAGGATCATCTCACTACACACAGAAAGAGCACTTGATAAAATCCAATATCCATTCATATTAAGAGCTCTCAACACACTAAAAATAGAAGGAAATGATGAAAGGTATCTATGGAAAACTCAGAGCTAAGGAAATTGATTGAATGATTTTCCCCAGGAGATCTGCTCTAGCACTTCTTCTATTCAATAATTTTTCTGGAAGTTCAAGCCAGTGCAATTAGGCAAAACAAAGAAATTAAAGGCATCTGATTGGAAAGAAATAAAAATTGTCTGTATTGACACAAGACATGATCTTATATGTAGAAAATCTTAAGAAATCAATAGTGACAACAAAAATGACTAAAACCAAGAACAGAAAAGTCATAGTTTACAAGAGTGATATAAAAATTTAATGTCATTTCTATATACTAGTAATGAACAATTAACTCAAAATGAAATTAAGAAAACAATTTCATTAACACTAGCATAACAAATAAAATATTTAGGAGTAAATGCAACAAAATAAGTATAAAATTTATATGCCCCAAACTGCAAAATATCACTGAAAGAAATTAAAGTAGATCAAATAAATGGAGGGATATACCATGTTCATTGATTATAATACTCAATTTTGTTAAGATGTCAATTTTCCCCAAATGGATCTATAGATTCAACACGATGCCTATCAAAATCCCAGCAGGGCTTTCTTTTTTAATTGACAGGTTGAACCTAAAATTTGTATGAAAATTCATAGGACTTAGAATGGACAGAAACAATTTGTAAAAAGATGAACAAAAATAGAAAACGTACATAATTTAATTTTAAAACTTACTGTAAACCTACAATAATCAAGATGGTATAGTATGGGTTTACAGAAAGGCATATAGATTTACAGACAGGCATATAGACCAACAGAATAGAATTGAAAATGCAGATATAAACCTATAAATTTATGGTCAATTGATTTTTGACAAAGAAGCCATGATAATTCAAACGAGGAAATGGAGTATTTTCAACAAATGTTCTGGGGCAATTCAATATCCATAAGTAAGAACGAAACAAAAAAAATCTAGCCTTTACCTCATATCATACCCCAAAATTACTTCAAAGTAAATATAGACTGAAATGTAAGAGCTACTTCTATACAACTTCTAGAAGGAAAAAAACCCAAAACAAAACAGGAGAAAATGTTTATAGCTTTGGATTAGGCAGAGTTCTTAGATAAAACATCAAAAGCCTGAGCCATATAAGAAAAGACAAATTGGACTTCATTAAAATTAAAAACTTTTGTGATTTAAAAGATGTGATTAAGGAAATGAAAAGACAGCCACAGAATGGGAGAAAATATTTGCAAGTCATAGATCTGATAAAGGACTTGTATCCAGAACATATAAAAAACCCTTGCAACTCAATAATAGAACAGACTACTTAATTAGAAAATGGGCAAGAGAGTTGAATAAACATTTCACCAAAGAAGACTATGAATGGCTAATAAGCACATGAAAAGTGGCTCAACATCATTAGTCATTAGGGAAATGCAAATCAAAACCACAATGAGATACCATTACATACTCACTAAAAGGGCTAAAATAGAAAAGACCATGTATTTGCAAGGCTGTGGAGAAAGTGGAACCTTTATACATTACTGGTGAGAAAGCAAAATGGTACAAATCCTTTGGAAACAGTTTAGAAGTTTCTTAGGAAGTTAAACAGAAATTTGCCCTATGCCTTCTCAGTAATAATAGATTAAGCAGATAAAAACATTCCAATGAGAATATAGAAGATTTGAACAGACCAATTAACAAGCTTGTTCCAGTGGATATGAACATAACACTGCACCCAACAATGTCAGAATATACCTTGTTTTCAAGTACAGAAGGCACATTTACAAAAATTGATGACATTTTTGCTGTAAACCATATTTCAAAACATTCTAAAGTATTAATATCATATGGATTGCTTTCTCTGACAAGAGGGCAACATTATGAGAAAGCTGTGCTACAATTATAACAATGACAAAAACCACATTGCTACAGAACTCCTAGGATAAACAAGAGATCATAATGGAGATTAGAAAAATACTAAAATGAATGAAGATTAAAATTAAATGCCATATATCAAAATGTGGGAGATGTAGTTTGAATGATAGTTAAAGGAAAAATTTATAACCTTAAATGCATACCTTAAAAATTTAGAAAGCCACGAGATCGACAGTGGTTAGAAAAATTAAAAAAAAAAAAAGAAATTTAGAAAGCCTGAAAATTAAGAATTATCCTATTCTTAATTTAGAGAGGTTAGAGAAAGAACAGTATATTAAGGCCAAGTAAATAGAAGGAATAAAATAATGAGAAGTGAATGAAACAAAACAAAATCACAATAGAGAGGATCAACAAAGCCAGAAGTCCACTAAACATTTAATAAGACAGGTGAATAGTGTCAGGTTTGACCACTAAGGGGGAAAACAGTGAAGGCATAAATAAATAATATTGAGAATAAAAAATGGGACTAAATGCTAATGGATGGACATTAAAATAATAATAAATGCCAATGAACATGGAAACTAAAATGAAATGTATAAATTCCTAGAATATATAACTTATCAAAACTGATACAAGAAGAAATGGAAAACCTGAACAGTCCATAATTATTACAGCCATTGAATCAGGAATGATTAATCTTCCCACAAAGAAAACACCAGGCCTAGATGTCTTTACCTTTAAATTCCACCAAACATTTGAGGAAAATAAAATTCTAATCTTATACAAAATATCCCAGTATAGGAAAAGAGAGGACATTTCTTAACTTAGTCGGTGGGGCTCACATACATTTGATACCAAAACCTCATGAAGACCATACAAGAAAGGAAAATTATGTTATGTATGTATCTCACACATAAATACTGGCACAAAAATTCTGATATATTAAATACTAGTAAGTGAGATTTCAGCAGTGTTTAAGAAATAATATACAATGTGAAGGATTGGTGGGTGTGAGGAGAGGCCCGGAGATTGCATACATGGCTGGAAAAATAATCCAAGTAAGAGATGATAAAGGCCTGAACTCAGCAGGGGTTGGGCTGAAGGGCAGGGATAAACAGCAGCAAGGCGACTCTGGGGGCGCAGCTCAGAGAACCGCCCAAGGCAAAAATGACTTGGGGTCCAGCTTGTGGGCCTGGTGGATGGAGGAGTCACACTGGAATGAGGGAAAGGGTAGCAGTGTCTGGGGGCAAATACCCAATTCTGGAAGGCTGGGTCTGCCTGCATCCTGGAGGTTGGGGTCATGCACAAAGCTTGGTAAAGGCATGGGCAGGGTGTGGTTGTGGGAGTCCTGGGTTGGGGGGCATTCTCATCCTGGAGGCCTGGCTTCTGGGACCGGAGGCAGTGAAAGGAGTGTCAGGTGGTGGGGGCCTCTTCCCGCTCAACGCTTTCTGAACTGGGACATGGAAACCCAGGACTCCCCTGTGTCCGGCTCTCAGCCATGAACATTTCCGGCAAAAACAGAGAAGAAAGAAACTCTCCCAGCCCACTGTGCTCCTCATATCAGCAAAAGCAGTATGAGCTTAGCTTGCAAAATAAACAGGGCCCAACGTAAACAGTGTGGCAGGTCCTGGAGACCAAGCTAAGAATACTTGCTGGGGGAGGAGGGCTGGAGCGGCCTCTGCCATCTATTCCTCAGAGTGTCTGGGGTATGCAGCCCCCACACAGACTGCCAGCCCTGTGTGGGACTCCAGGAAGCCCAGTGGGGCCAGAGGGGGAGCGGGCAGGGCCAGCCCTCTCCGAACCTCTCCCAACCGCCTGCATTGGTCCCTGGCCCACACTGAAGGCCCTGGGTCCTGCTGCTGGTGCCCCCAGCCTGCCCCTGGCCTCAACCCTCCTCAGCCTCTCCATACAGACTGTGGGTGATTATGAAACCCCTCCTTGCTGTCTCCACCTTATCTCCCACCCCTGTGTGTGTCCTCCTTGGGACCAGCTCTTCAACCTAACTAGCTGTGTGACCTCAGGCGACCACTCAGCCTCTCTGAACCTCCGTTTCGCCATCTATAAAAGATGGTTTATTTGGGCATTTGAGTAAATAAGAGTCCTCTCCAGAATAAAGAAGACAGTAATCTAAGATGAAAACAGAAAGGGCATGAGGCAGCTTTTGTGACTTTTGACCCTAAGGACACAAGCAGGAATCAAACCCTCTCATTTGACAAGGGAAGGAGGCCCGCAGGAAGCAGACTTGCTGTGAGGAGGCCCCTGGGTCTGTGGGTGTGGGGGGTTTCTGCTCTCCACACCGTGGAGTGAGGCAGAGCCTGAGCCACCCGGCCAGGCACAGGGGTAGCAGGGATCCCAGGAATGGGGACATCCTGCAAGATAGTTGGGGGGGTCTGTGTTGGAGCAGACAGCTCTGCCAAGCAAGAGTTTTGACGAGGCCGCAGGAATGTGGCGAGAAGGAAGATCCCCAGACCCCTCTCCCCAGTGTGGGTCGTGGACACAAAGGAAGAAGAGGGCTCCCTGCCAGGGAAACTGAGGCAGCCCTGAACAAGCTCAGCTGACCTGCACTTGTGAACTCCCTGCAAGGAGACACTCCAGGCCTCCCTGATTCTTAGCATGACCCCTGCCAAGACGGGTGCCAGCTGGCTGTGCATCCCAGAGACCTCTCATCCCATGGCTAGGCAAGCCGGCCTGGGATGGGAGTCACTGCACAACCCAGGGGTGAGGGACTGAGCTGAGCTGAGAAAGCAGTTGGGGGCTGGGGCCTTGACTCGCTTCCGGCAGGCAGCCAGACTGGCGGGATGGGGTGGGGGAGGGTGCCGGTGGGGAAGGCCAGGGGCTCTGGCTGGGGTTGGCGGGGCCGGCGGGCATTGGCACCGCTGCACGCCTGCTGGGCCTCCGAGGGCTGGGGTGGCTGCTGGATTTCCTGCCCCTACTTCCCGAAGTCAGCAGGATTGCGCTTGGGGTGTTTACGGTCCCGATGGCTGTACTGATAATGAAGATAACTCGAGCCAGGCTGTGCCACCAAGCCCGCCAGGCCCAGCCAGGCCCTTTCCCAGGGTCTGTCCCTGAGGGGGGTACCAGTCAGTGGCAGGGCAAGGACCGGGCAGGATACCACCTGCCCACCCAGGTCAGCACAGCTCTGTCAACTCCTTGATGGGCAGCCAGGTTCCAGGTAGATCCCCTCAGAGGGGCTGAGATTTAGTGTCAACTGTGGGTGCCACTCACCACCTCAGAGACCCCAGGCAGGGGACTCGAATGTGACAGCAGGGAGCCAGGGCCCACCAGGGCTGTGCATGCAGAATCTACTAGAATCCTCGTGACCCCGGCTCAGAGCTTGACAGGGCACCAGGATGTGGCCCCAGCCTTGTTCTTAACCCTTGCCCTAGGGATCAGGGACTCCGGAAAACGCTTCCCTCTGTTGCTCAGATGTGAAGAAACTGGGTGCATAATTCTGTACCTTCAAGGCCAGCGCTGGCCCCACTGCAGGCCCCCACACCGATCTTGGCTGACGGAGGACTGCGTCCTTGTTCCCAGGCCCCAGCAGGCTGCTGGACGGCTGCTGTGCACATCAGGAAGGGGCCGCAGCACTTCAGGAGACCCTGTCTGCCACCCACCATCACCCCCGCAGGATGCCAGGCTCCAGGTCTGGGCTTACAGGGTGGTCCGTCCCATGGAGCAGGGGCAGAGCCATAAGAAAGGCCTGGGACAGTAGCATAGGGAATGGAACCAGAGCTGGGCAGGGCGTGGTGGGAAAAGGTAGGGGCTGTCCCCAGCCCGTGCCGTCCAGAAAGGGCCACCGGGACTCCTGCACGTCAGGGATGTTCATGCCCCGCCTGCCTGGCTGCAGCCGAGACGGAAACAGGAGTGGAGGTGGGGGAACTGGGTGCCACTCCCTGTCTCTACCATGGCTTTCCTTGATGTCTAGAAACTCCTGGCCATGCCAACAACACAGGGTACCCGGTCCTGCTGTACTGGGTGTGCCAGCCAGGAGTCATCCAGCCCTTGCGCAGAGAGAAAGCCAAGGAAACACCGTGTTCCCCAGGCACGGAGAGGCCAAGGCTTCTGGGCCTCCGAGCTTTGCCAGTCTTCTGAACGGACCTCTCCCCGGTCTTGCTTCCTGTCCTGCCAGATGGGCGCCATCTCCCACTGGGCCATCTGCCTGGCAAAGGCCAGCACTAGCCCTGCTCAGGCCTGTGCTGACAGAGGGTGGCCAGGCCCGTGGGACCCGGGATACTGTGGTCACACAGCCCCACGGGGCCAGGCACCTGAACACCAGCCCTTGCTCTTTCTGCCTGACCCAGTTTGTTGGTCGCAGGGCCCCACAGCCGCCCCAGGCCATGGGCAGATGGTGCCAGGTGGGGAGAGGGTGACGCTGCAGGTCCTGGGGGCCAGGACGGGTGGAGCAGGAGCAGGAGCCTGGGCTGAGCTGTGCCTGCCCCGCCTGCCCGGCTGCAGCCGAGATGGAAGCAGGCCAGAGCCAGGCGTTGCCGGGGAAACCGGGCAGCAGACGCACTCCCTGCCCAACTGAAATTCCTCTATTTTTAGCCTCTCAGCTACTTTCAGATAAAGTCCATGTAGACGGACTTGCTGTTCGGCAAGATAACAGCCCGCTTCAAACCACAGAAACTTCAAAGGGCAGTGGTGGGCTCAGCCATGGGCCCAGGAAAGGCCCTCCCACCGCTCAGATCCTCCGGCAGCTCCCAGGGTGCCTGGGGTAGAGGCTCCAGCCTGAGGGACCGAGTGACGGGCATAGAGCCTGGTGGGAAGTGGGGGCCTGGTGGGTCGGGGTAAACAGAAGATGCTTCTCTTCCCATGAACCCATCCCAGCTGGGCCCTGCATCTCCCTGAGCCCTCGGCCGGCCCCAAGTGGAGGCCCCAGACAGCTGGGCCCAGGAGAAGGCTGGGATGTGAGGCCAGCTCCTGCCACCCTCCACTCAGGATGCAGCCAGGAGGCTCACAGAGCACAAAGCAGACTATGAGAGGCAGCGGGAAAGAGCTGGGGGGAGGGTCACTAGGTGCCACCTGCCAGTAAAGACGCCAATTGTCAGAGGATGAGAAACCAGCCTGGCCTGGCTCCTTCCATGGGGGAGCAATGCCCAGCCAGGTGGGCAGTGGGCCTGGGCCCCTCTTGGGAGTTGCTGGGCGGGCTGCAATAGGCACCGGCGGGAAGGTGGGGAGGCCTGCAGGCCCTGGCATTACTGGAGCTTCACATTCACACGCAGATCACAGGGAGGTGCCTGCTGGCCCCAGAACACTGACCAGAGCCGCTGCGGGCCAGCGCGTGAGCCTACCTTGTCTTCTACTCGGTTCAGGCGGGCGCCGATCGTGTTGCTGCCACGATCCTTGCTCTTTTCTATGGGGGATAAAACACCCAAATCAGGGCTGAGTGCTGGGGTGGACCGGGGACCCCAGCTGGGCATGGGGAGCAGGATGATGGGGCTGGGGGTGGTAGCTGAGAGTCAAAATGTCTAAACCTACTAGGACATTTTTAAAAAAGTGTCCTGTGACAAAAATACCAGAGGTGGTACAGTGGGCGGGCATGGCTGCAGCTGGGGACCTGGACTCCATCCTGCTCCACCCTCTCCACCTCTGACCTCGGAGAGCCCTAGGGGGCTGCCTAAACTGGCCACACTGCCAGCTGTGCAAGCCCGTGCCATTCCACTCCCAGGGCGGCATAGGCCTGACTCCAGGCTGGGGGACATAGCCGCTCAGCTGCCCCCGTCACACCAGCCCACATTGTGAGCCATGGCTGCTGTTTGCATTTGGGCTAGGAAACCCCAGGGAACGTGCCTTTTCCATCATTCCCCAGAATGACTCACAGCCCCGTGTCCAGGGGACCCAAGGAATTTGGTCGAGGAGCCAGAAAACCAGCCCCCAGGCTGCGGCCAGGTACTTCTGTCCCTCTCAGCTTGAGCCCTGCAAGGCCCCCACCCATAGTCTCTTGAATTCTGGGCTGGCAACTCACCCTGCTCAAGCCCCACCCCAGGCCCATCCCCAGGATCACCCCCTTCTGCAAAGTTGCCCTGGGTTCATGTTTCCACACCCAGAGCCTAACCTCAACGCCCTGGAATTTAAAGGGACCCAGGTAGGTTCTTATGAAACTTGAAGATTCCTTTGTAAAATGTACTTTGGAGCCACTTTGCTAAGGGTGGGGTCTACCTCCCCTTACTCCCTGGCTTTCATTTCATGTCATGCACTTTGGAGGCCCAGTGGCCCATTCTGACATCGCGGGGAGAGCCAGGAGGTCAGAGGTGTGGGAGAGTCCATTGCAGGCTGCCGCGCCCAGAGCAACTGACACAGAAACCCACCTGAGACGGAGATGAACAGCGAGGGCTTCCCAATGGACTGGTCCAGCCTGGGAGGGAAGGAGACGGACACCAGTTCACACCTGGCCCTGGCACTGCACAGATGCACTGCCGTCCATGGGACAGACAGGTTGATGTGCCCAGCAAGACAGTGCACTACCCACCCACTCTGGGGACACCCCCGACCCTAAGACCTGCCAGGTCACTCCCAACCCCCCAGAGGGCCATGCTTCTGAGGGGGCTGAGCAGGGAGCTCAGAGAGGAGGAGTCAGTGGGCTGCCTCTCAGACTTCCTCCCTGGGGTTAGGAGTAGGAGGCAATGGATCAGCCATGGGCAAGGCAGCCTGTGGGCAGAATGGACACGGATTCCCAGCCATACCCTGTAACACACAGAGCTAGTTCCCAGGCGAGCCCTCTCGGAGGCACAGCTGCTCTGAGCCTGTGCAGGCCCAGGAGGATGGCGCTGATGCCATGGGAACACGTTGGCTCCCCACAGTCAGGGTCTCCAGCTCCAGGGCCAGCCGGGAGAGACCCGTGGTCTTCCCAGGGCTGGGCCTGGCCCCTTGCTCAGGGGTGACATGGGAGGTGGGTGGGCTGTTTGCCAAGTGTCGTGAAGTTGTGGGGAGTGTGAAGCTGGTGTCGCTGCCTGAGCAGGGATGGAGGCGGGTGTTTTCCTCCCCGACACACCTCCCCACCCCAATTCCTCCATCGTCTCAGACCCGGGCGGGGAACAAGGCCGAGCTGCCTGGTGGGCTGGCTGTGAACCGTGGCTGTGGCCAGCTGCCCTCCCTCTGCAGGGGTAGGGGTGGTTGAGAGGCGAGAACTCAGGGTCTCAGCCCCTCCCTCCTCCTGGTACCGCTTCTCGTGCAGCTGGGGCTGGGCTGGGCAGGACCCGTGCACCCTCCCCACTGCCCTTGGCCGTGCCCACCTCCTCTGCAGCTCTTTGATGCGCACCATGAGGTTGAGGTGGCCCTGTGAGTACTGCTCAATGACGTCCCGCACGTCGTAAGGCTTCCGCGCTTGCTGCAGGACAGAAAAACACACATTACTTCTCCTCCCTGTGCCCCGGCCACGTGGCTCAAAGTGCAGGCAGTGGCAGTGTCTGCCCTTGGGAGGCTTGTGAAAACCTGGGAGCTCGCCTATATGGTGATGGCGTAGGCCTGGTCCCACGCATGCACAGTAGTGAAGCTTGCCCCCATCGGCTTGGCCACGGGGCTCTGGGTGGTCCCGGGCCATCGGCTCAGCCTCTCTGGGTTCCACCTTCCTATCCACTCACCAGCAGGGGCCTGCCCACTCCTCCCCCTCACCTCGCTCCCCTGCCCCAGGCTACCAGTCCTGGTTCTCAATGACTTCAGGAAGAGCTGGCCCAGCCAAAGGGCCAAGGAGCAGCACAGTGCCAGGCACTGACCAGGAGGCACAGCTCTGCATGGCCACTACCTACCTGGGCCCCAGACTGACTCTTGACATGCTCACTGGCTGTAGCCCCCACTGTCCTCAGGGTAGGGAGCGGGTCCACCCTGCATCCTCCCTGGCAGTTTGTGCCAGGCAGCAGGGGTGGCCCCAGATGACAGCCACAGTCTGCGGCACTTGCTGTGGGTGACGAGCATCTGCTTGGGCTCCCACAGTGGGGCTGAGGCCATGTGAGGCAGGGCAGGTGACCCCAGGGCTTCCAGGCTTGTCGCCAGCTCTGAGCCCATAAATGGGACTCAGGTGACATCTTGAAACCACAACAGAGAAAACAAAGCGTCTCATGATATCAGGAAACCCCAAGCCACATTTGTGGCCTTGCTCCCAAAGGCCTCACTCAGGTGGAGCAGCCAGGCGGAGCGGGGGTTTGATGGCCTAGGAAGGCCTTGGCCCTGCAGACAAGCCAGCACATGGGACAACAGACTGCCTCTATCCCGAGGGGCCACTGGGTGACCAGGTGAGGCCCAGGGTAGTCATCTTTAGTGCCCAAATAGCCTCGTTAGCACCGAGCTAGTAGCTTTCCTGCCTTTTGCTGGGGAATTTGCAAGATCCAAGAGACAAGCCAAGTAGCTTGGTGGGGAGGGGCAGAGCAGGGCCAGCCCCAGTCAGAGGGAGGCAGTTGAGGCCGAGGATGAGAAAGGAGGAAGCTCAGGTACCAGTGAGGGCCCGGGCTGGGTCTGGGAACATGCCCTCCCTGCCCACCTCCTACCTCTCTTTGGGGTCCCTACTCCTGAGACCAGGGTGACTTTAATCTGAGGATGCAGTCATTTCCACCTTGGGAAGCTGCAAGTTCCCAGATGGTGAGTCCCTGAGGTCAGGGATCCAAGTACCCACTTTCAGCTCTAGACACACTTCTGACATGCCCAAGGGTTCTTCCACCAATGCCAGAGGCTTGGTGGAGTTCTTACAGCCCACCCAACATTGTTTTGGACCCCAGGAATCCCAAGGCAGGGCAGAGACCTCCTCCCTACCAAAGGCTGGGCCTCAGAAGTTCAGGGGTTTCCTTTTTCACCTGACACCAGCAGGTAGGGCCCTCACTGGCAACACTAGCCACTCTCTGGGCCCTGAACGGGAGATCCTGAGATCAGGAGGGCTGGGATGGGGCCTGTGTCCTCACAACACAGCTGTGCCTCATGGAAGGAAGGGCCTGCGGCTCCTGGGGCCACACTGGGCACCAGGATCTCCGGCATTGCCCAGAAATGACACACTAAGGCCTGTGATAGGGTCAGGCATGGGGTTGGACTCTAGGCAGACCTTCTGGCCCGCCATGTACTCAGTTTGATAATAGTCATAAAAAACGTACTTATGTACAGGCTAGTAATAACATCCTCAGGTCTCAGTTTCTCCTGTTATAATGGGAATGCTAAGTCCTTCTTCTCTCTTCTGTAAGATAAAATGCTGAGCCCTGTCTCTCTCTTCTGTAAAAGGGGATGCTGAGTCCTGTTTCTCCTTCCTATAAGAAGGAGATGCTGAGTTCTCTTCTATAAAACGGGATGCTGAGTCTTGATTCTCTTTTCTGTAAGATGGGATGCTGAGCCCTGTCTCTGTCTTCTATAAGATGGGATGCTGAGCCCTGTCTCTGTCTTCTATAAGATGGGATGCTGAGTCTTGATTCTCTTTTCTGTAAGATGGGATGCTGAGCCCTGTCTCTGTCTTCTATAAGATGGGATGCTGAGTCTTGATTCTCTTTTCTGTAAGATGGGATGCTGAGCCCTGTCTCTGTCTTCTATAAGATGGGATGCTGAGCCCTGTCTCTGTCTTCTATAAGATGGGATGCTGAGTCTTGATTCTCTTTTCTGTAAGATGGGATGCTGAGCCCTGTCTCTGTCTTCTATAAGATGGGATGCTGAGTCTTGATTCTCTTTTCTGTAAGATGGGATGCTGAGCCCTGTCTCTGTCTTCTATAAGATGGGATGCTGAGCCTTGATTCCCCCTTCTGTAATATGAGATGCTGAACCTTGTCTCTCTCTTCTTTAAGATGAGATGCTGAGCCTCAATACTCCCCTTCTATAAGGTGGGTTGCTGAGCCCTGGTAGCATTTGGTAGCATCTTTTGTACCTGGCAGCATCTCCTGTAAGATGGAGATGCTAAGCTCCCTTCAGTAAGATGGAATGCTGAGCCTTGATTCTCCTTTCTGTAAATGGGATGCTGAACCCTGATCCTCCCTTTGGAAGATGGGATGTTGAGCCCTGTTTCTCCCTCCTGTAAGATGGAGATGCTGAGCTCCTTTCTGTAAGATGGAATTGTGTAAGACTTGATCTTCCTTTCTGTAAGATGGGATGCTGAGCCCTGATCCCCCCTTTTGGAAGATGGGATGTTTCTCCTTCCTGTAAGATGAAAATGCTAAGCTCCCTTCTGTAAGGGATGCTTACAGAATGGGATGCTGAGCCCTGATCCTCCTTTCTGTAAGATTGGATGCTGAGCCCTGCCTCTCTCTTCTATAAGATGGGATGCTGAGCCTTGATCCTCCTTTCTGTAAGATGGGTTGCTGAGCTCTGTTTCTCCCTTCTGTATAATGGAGATTCTAAGTTCCTTTCTGCAAGACGAGATGCTGAGCCCTGCCTTTCTCTGCCTTAAGGGAGAGAGTGAAGATGACAGAGGATGGGAGTTGAGAAAGGTCAGGGAATCCTAAGCCAGCACCATGCAAGAGCCAGAGTCAGAGCTGGCTGTGGCCGAGCCTCTCTTCAGCACACATTGAACATGGCGTGAGTCATGGTGGTGAGCCTCCTGCAGACCACAGAGCTCTGTGAAGCTGAAGCGTGAGGCACCTCCAGGCATGCTGGGTGAGGTGTGGGCAGGTGAAGGGAGGCAGGGCAGGGGAAAACCAAGGCCTGGGAGTCCCTGGGCCACTGTGACCAGGTGGGTGTAGGTATGTGTGTTAGCAGCCTCTGCAGACGCAAGTTCTTTCAAACAGGCCTGTTGTGGGCAAGGAACTATTATGTGCCTGAGTGTGTGCACGTCTGCAGGAGCAGGGCTGGGTGGGGCCTATGAGCAGAGAGCTCTCCACACCTTCAGCCACAGCCTTACCTGGTATAAGGCATAGCCTGATGAGGCTCAGTGATGCCCGCGGACCATGAGGACCCACGGCCCAGGGGCATCCTAGCCCACAGAGACTTATCCTGGAGCCACTGAGATCCCTGCTAGGATATGGTTAGGGCTCATGGGGGCCTTTGTCCAGTGGTCATCCAGGGTTGGGCTGGAAAGATCATCCTGACGTCAGGAGCCTGAGATGAGCCGAGATAATGCAGACCTGTCCAGACTGACTGACGGTGGACAGGGAGTTCAAGGGCGCAGAGGCTCTGGCTCCTTGGGTCAGACACAGGGGTGGCTGGCCAGGGACTTATCGGCCATCAAGGCAGGCGGGGCGGGGGTCACCTGCCATGTCAGCAGCCCCTGAGGCCAGCGGGGGTGGGGTGAGGTGCAAGCAAGCAGACAGGCTGGCATGGAGGAAGGGAAGCATCCTGAGAGGTAGGCGGGGGGAGCCCCTGGAGCCACACACAGCTCCTCACTGCCATGGGCTACTGCTCCTCTCACCCTAGCCCCACCCCTCCATGCTGCCCCCAGCAATAAGGGCCAGCTGGTAAGGTCCGAGGGAGCCCCTGCGGCTTCGTGCAGGAGCCTCTGTGCCCTGTGAGGATCCTGCTGCTGCCAGGTTTCTGCAAGGCTCCCAGGGCCGGGGAGCAGGGGAGAAGCAGACAGTGGGGTGGGGGTTTCCCAGTCTGCTTCAGGAAGCCTTCTGGGCCATTCTCAGGGTTCTGGCCTGTGTCCTAAGACAGGAAAGGGGACCCACTCCCCCTCGCCTGGAAAGGAGTGCAGGGCTCACTGTGCTCCTCCCCAGGGACCAGCTTTTTCGCCTGTGGCTCAGCAACAGGGCCTGCTGGGGCTGGCGCAGATGATCTCTCTCTCTCTGGCCCTCTCCCTCTCTCTCTTTTTGTATTTGTTAATTGTTTATTTACCAAGAGAAACGATTTCTTGGCCCACATATTCATGTTTCACAGTTCAGGACCACAGGTCACTGACAAGCTTCTCGGTAATTCAACCCAAAGAAATTCTTTATATTCCAAAATCACTTTGCACTCTGAAAGATACCAGCCTTCCTCATCACCTCAAAATCTTTTATGGCATCATCATATCTGTAGAAATCATTAGAAATCATGTGCCTTTTTTCTTGGTTCAGCCACATCAAACTTATAGAGAGCTGCAACTCCCAGGTATTCAACGAATGCTCCAACAACATGAAATTGCAGACGCTTGGCCAGGAGGCTACGCATCTGAGGTTTCATCACAAGACTGGAAGCCATGGTACTTATTATCACGATAGGATATCCTTGATATCAACCTCAATGCCAGTGTCTTTCCTGGCTGATGGAGAAATGGACGGCTGGACGATCTCTTGGACCTGAGCTGGAAGCTGCCCACTCCACCCCTGGAGCTAGGCCTGCCCAGGAGCCATGAGGGTCTGCGTGTTCTGCTGGGTTCCCCCAGAGCTTGGAAGCAGCCCCCAGGGTGCCCACGTGGCACAGTTCTGCAAGCCTTGGTGGGCTCTGGTTCTGCCCTGCTGGGACCTGCTCTGCACCCTCAGGCCAGAAACCGGCCCCACCCTGGGAGGCTCCCTGCGACCCTCTGCTGTACTGCTGGGGTGACGTCAGCCGCTTCGGCTGTCACGACCATGCTGTTCTCCAGTGAACTGACACACCCTAGCCCTTCCCATGGTCTCCTCTGCCCTCGGGGGACTGCCCTGCCCAGACCTGAGTCCCAAGGGGGTTCCTGCAGCCCCTTCCCTGCCTGGGAGAGCGCTGGTGCTGCCAGGAGGCCGGCCCCTCTCTTCCATTGCCCCCGCGTGAGCTACCCGCTCCGGCAAGGCCCTCCCTGCCAGCACCAGAGAGAGGAGACGGTCCCAGAATGGAGACACCCTGTCCACAGGGGCTGTCAGATCTCCCCTAGAACATGCCAGGCAGATCTCCGGGCACTGGCCAGCAGTGGCATTTACCATGACTTTTATTTTGACTGCAAGAGGTCCCAGGCCCTGCTAGGAGCTTTGACACAACTTGGTTCAGTTGAGTCATGAACCACCCCCTTCCCTGGGGGGATGCAGGCAGGAGGGCCAGCTGAGAAACAACACTGTGGGAGGGCTGTGCATGCAAAACCCCCCTGGAGATGGTGGCCCGGTGGCCAGAACGAGGGCCCGCACACTACTCTCGGTAAGGGCCTGGCCGAGGGCTGCTCTTGGGGCTCGGGGTGACGACGGGCCTGGCGGGTGCTGGCCCAGGGTTGCCGTGGGTGAGGCCTGGGTGAGGCACGTGCATATGATCTTATGCCAAACCCTTAGGCTCTCGTTCCCCTCACAGCTGGGGAAGAACTTGCCCAGGGCTGCCTGGGCTGGGGTCTGCACCCAGACCGCTATGTGAAGTCTGGAGGCTGCAGTGGCTCCAGCGCCCAGATGGGTGGGGGCTCCACCAAGGAGACTGTGGGAGGGCCTGTGTCAATCCTGGGTCCTGGCATGGAAGGTGTGGCCTGGTGTGAAAGGCATGGCTGCAGGGGGACCAGATTTGAGTGCCACTGTCAGTCCATCTGAATGGGCCCTGCATTTTTTTGGCTCATCTCAGGCTCCTGAAGTCAAGATGATCTTTCCAGTCTGACCCAATGACCACTTGACAAAGGCCCCCATGAGCCCTGACCAGACCCTAACAGGGAGCTCGGTGGCTCCAGGATAAGCCTTGGTGGGCTGGGATGCCACCGGCTGTGGGTCCTGGTGGTCGGCAGACATTGCTGAGCCTTCCTGGGCTGTGCCTTATACCTGGTGAGGCTGTGGCTGAGATGTCAGGAGCCCCCTGCTCAGGAGCCCCACCCCACCCTCCTTCTGCTGACACACACTCATTCAAGCACGTCACACGCCTTCTGCTCCAAGGGACTTGGGCAAGTCACCCCCCAGCCTTCCCTGCTTTGTGATCTATGCCTTCTGGATCACCCACCACAGAGGATACGGGGTTCCCACACCTACACATGTATTTCCAAGTCAGGACTCAGTTCCCTCCACCACCGTCTCCATCTGAGGAATGTCCCCAAGGCAGGAGGAGGGGAGACATACCTGCCATCAATGGCACTCTCTGCAGGGCATGGACTCTGGGGGCTCTAAGGGGCTTCTGTAGGAGGCCTGGCCCTGGAGAAGTTAGGGCAGCTTATGGAAGCCGTGGAGCTCCAGCCTCACCTGGCCAAAGGGACCGCACCTCTCACAGAGCAGGGCTCAGCCTCCCTCCATCCTCCCAACTCACAGAGGGTGGAGGAGCAGGGAAAGAGAGCACTGAGCCAGTAGAGGACAGGGCTGGGGGGTCTGGGGAACCTGCCTTCCCAGTTTGGTGACTCAGGCCAGGCTCCACACCATCTCTGAGTCATTCTGATGTCACCCTCACATCTCTCACTAATGCTTCCTTGCACGACCCACCCCACGGGAGGACTGAGTGAGCCACACGGCTGCTGCCTTCTATTTGGTGAAGAAGACACTGCATGTGACTCTGGTTCCAGGCCGGGCCTCCAAGGATACGCCCTCTGAGGGGCCTGCTGTCTGGGGTTCGGTGGGGTAGGCACTGTCAGGTCTCAGATAGGCCTGCCTGTGTGGCTTGGGGGCGGAGGCCTTGACAGCCTCCACTATGGGCAGGAGAGAACCCAGTAGAGGTGTGGGCAGCAGCAGCAAGCTGCGAGGGGTAGGCTGAGGGCAGGAAGGCTCAGCACAGGGCTTACCTGGAATTTCTTCTTGGCCACAAAGTACTGCATGCGTCGAATGACTTTAATGGTGGCCCGATGGTGTTCCCGCAGCCTGCAGTGGAGAGAGGAGAGGAGATTGTGAGTGGCCACCCTGTGCTGGTCATCCCCTCACTGCCCCTGCACTGCCTGAGGAGCACACAGACTGGATCCTTCCAGAAATAAGGAGAGTGTTCAACTCCATGGGATGGAGATACTTAGGCCATGTCCTAGTGTGGGCTTGAGGGGAGGCTGGGGGCAAGAGGCTTTTCAAGGTGAAATGTTTCACCTTACCTGTGAGTGGGAAGGGGACCCTTGCCTTGAGTGTCATTCAGAAGGGGATCAAGTAGGAGTCAGGGCCCTGGGTTGGCAATGGCTGTGCTGCTAACACATGGCAGCCATGCTAATTTCTTTCTATGTTTGGGCCTTCAGGCTCGTTGTCAGTAAAATGAGGTAAGAGGGTACATGCTGGCGATGTCCATAGCCCCTTTCAACTGCTGTGTCCTGTAGCCCCACAAACAGCAAGTGCTTGGGAAAGTAGGAACTACAGGACAAATTTACAAGGGAAAGTTGCCACCAGAGCCGCTTTGTTAAGGGGGCTGCATTGTTTTGCCTCCTAAAGTTTCTTCTAGAAATAAAGATCCTTTTAGAAACAGCATCACAAAAGGAAACAAAAGGGATGATGTGTGTGTGCATAGAAAAAAGACCGGAAGAAAACACAGTGCCATAGAGGCTGCAGGAAATTCCCTCCTGGTAGTGAAGCTCACGTCTGCCTGACCCTCCTGATGTAAACACCAGGGACTGTGAGACTAAGTGATGCCAACAGCAAGGAACAGCTGTGCGAGGCTTTGGAGACCAAAAAAGATGTGGAGGGTGAGGATCCCACATAAAATGGAAATGAAATGAGCTGAGCCTGCACCCAAGCGTTTCCTCCGCAGGGCACCTGTCCATTTGTGGAGGGGAGCATTGACACCCAACAGAGCAGGGGCTCAGTGGGCTGGTGATAAAAATGTGGAGTCCAGGGCCACAGGACACCCAGGACATGAAGGAACAAGATTCTGGTCAACAGAGGACCAGGGTGCAGGGAGCCACCTTTCACACAACTTCCTCTGGAAACACTTGTGAATTCCTAAGCCACACGGGTGGGTGAGAGTCACAGAAACTGAGAAAAGAGCAGTTGGTGAAGGGGTAAAAGCTAAGCAGAGTACTCAGTAGACTCATGGCACTGTGGAGAGAAGCTTTGGGGTTTAGAAGCTATCTAAGGCAGCCCTAGAAACTAAGTAATGCCAACTTAGCATCACATTGACCCCACTTCTCCCAATCCCTTACTGGAGTAAGGTGCTTTGTGCATGGTAGAAGAAAATAAAATTATCTGTAGGGAGATAATATCCTTGAGCTTCTACAATTTTATACACAAAAGACTAACAGGCAAGGGAAAAGACAGACCATACAGATCTAAAGGTGTGGTACTTTCTTTTTTTTTTTTTTTTTGAGATGGAGTCTCGCTGTGTCTCCCAGGCTGGAGTGCAGTGGCGTGATCTCGGCTCACTGCAAGCTCCGCCTCCTGGGTTCACGCCATTCTCCCGCCTCAGCCTCCCAAGTAGCTGGGACTACAGGCGCCCGCCACCACGCCCAGCTAGTTTTTTTTTTTTTTTTTTTGTATTTTTAGTAGAGACGGGGTTTCACCATGTTAGCCAGGATAGTCTCGATCTCCTGACCTCGTGATCCACCCGCCTCGGCCTCCCAAAGTGCTGGGATTACAGGCTTGAGCCACCGCGCCCGGCCTGGTGTGGTACTTTCAACAGCCTTAAATACTTGTAGCTCCTTCCATTAAGAGATGGAGTGTTTTCCTATTACTTGAATTTGGGGTGACCTTGTGACTTCATTGATGAAAGAGTGCTGGGGAACTTACACAGTATATAATTCATGTGCTTTTGGAATGTGGCCCTACAAACAAGCTTGCTGGTTAGAGAGGCCACATGGAGAACAGAGATGCCCCAGCTAACAGCCAGCACCAACAGAACAATCTCCTAGCTGAGCCAAGTCCAACCTCCTAGCTGAGCAAAGAAAAACAAAAAATACATACACACATACACACACACACACACACACACACACACACACACACACAGACGGAGTCTCGCTCTATTGCCAGGCTGGAGTACAGTGGCACAACCTTGGCTCACTGCAGCCTCCGCCTCCCAGGTTCAAGCGATTTTCCTGCCTCAGCCTCCTGAGTAGCAGGTGCGCACCACCATGCCCAGCTAATTTTTGTATTTTTAGTAGAGACAGGGTTTCACCATGTTGGCCAGGATGGTCTTGATCTCTTGACCTCATGATCTGTCCGCCTTGGCCTCCCAAAATGCTGGGATTACAGGCATGAGTCACCGTGCCTAGCCCAAAGAAAATATTTTAAGCCACTAAATTTAGGTCTAGTTTGCTATGCACAACAATAGGTAACTGATACAGAAATAAGGACTAAGAAATAGGTAATGTCATATCAGTATCCTAAAACATATGGCATTAATTTTGGGACAGGGAATTGGACAGAGGCTGGAAGAAGGGGCAGATCACAAGATGTCAGACTTCGAGCATGATGCCATTTGTAATTGGGTGAGAATTTTAGGTATCGTGGGGAGGGGGGTGAGGGAATTTTGCATTGGGGAGAATGTGAAAAGTTATGGCCAGAGGGCAGACTGTGATGAATTAAAGATGGCCACAATCCATTGTAGTTCCTCCCATTGCAGGCTAGAGTCTATCTCCACCATGGTGGAAATGATCATGTCTTCTGAAACTCAACCTCAAGGACCTTGTGGTATCTACTCTTACCCTCTTAGAATTCTGTTGGCTCATGGACAAGTCTGAGCTAGCCTGCTGGAAGAGCCACGTGAAGGAGAGCTGAGAGACCCTGGCTGACAGCCCAGTGACTCCAGACACGTGAGGACAACGGAGACCACTCAGTCACCACCACATCACTATGCAAGTGCTGCCATGTTGTCAAGTCCAAGTGAGACTACCCAACTGGGATGCCCAGATTGCTGACCCATAGATTTGTGAGCTAACAGATGATTGTGCTTTGCCTCAGAATATTTAGATGAAGACTTTAAAATAACCATGATAAATAGGTTCAAGAAAACAGATGAAAAGATAGAAAACTTTACCAGAGAAATACAATTTATAGATATATAAAAAGGAAGTTCCAGAAAAGTAAGGACCATACTGGAAATGAAGAATGCAATAGGTGAGTTTGGATAGCAGGGATGACAGAGTAGAAAAGAATAGCTGTGAACCCAAAGAAAATAGCCAACTTGGAGCATGAAACGAAAATAGACTTAAAGGAAGAGATGAAACAAATGAAAAAGAAACATAAGATGGTAGATTGCATGCACTATAAGTGGATTAATAGTCCAATTAAAAGATCAAGATTGTCATGATTAAAAGCAACTATATAAATCCACTTTAAAATATAAAGATACAAAAACATGTTGGGAAAGGACAGAAAAAGATAGGTCATGGTGTAGCCAAATGAAAACTGGTAAAGGAAAACCAATAGTAGACTTTAAGTATTACTAAAGAAGAATATGTCATAATTATAAAAGTGTCAATTCAGCAGGATGAGATCAATTCTAAATTTGTGTGCACCTAAAACCGTAACCCTAAAATATATAAAGCTAACTGGCAGAACTAAAATGTAAAAGAGAAAATGGTGGGAGATTTGAACACACCTCGTCAGTAACCAATAGAAAAGCAGTCAAAACTTTGTCAAATCAGAGACAAATTTGAACAGCCTAATTAGCAACTTGACATATACAGAACACTGCCCCTACAACTGGAGACTACATAAGCTTCCGTAGTGCACACAGAACATGTACCAAAAGAGACCATATGCAAGACTTCAGAAGCAAGTTCCAACAAATTTCAAAGAAAGCAAATCATGTTTATTATGCTCTCTGACTACAGTACAATTAAATTAGAATTCCATAAAAAGAGATAACTAGGAAATCTCCATATATTTTGGAAATTAAACAATCTAAATAACCCAGGGGTCAAAGAAAAACATATAATGAGAATCAAACAACAGTTTAAATTAAATAGTAATAAAAATGTAACGTATTAAAATTCATAGCTAAATAGGTACTGAAAGTACAGTGAAATAAGCACAGAGAGTGAACCTTGTGGCTTTAAATGCACATCTCAGAGCAGAGGAAAGGCTGGAATCCATCGCAAGCAGTTAAAAAAATGGCAAATTACACCCAAAGATAGTAGGAGGAAAGAGATAAAGTTAAGAGCACAGTCAAAGAGATAAAAAATGAACATTATTTAAGGAAAATCAACAAAGCCAAAATTTGGTTCTCAGAAGAGGCTAATAAAACAGACACACTTTTGGGAAGATGGATCAGGTGGGGGAGGGGACACAAATGACGACCGTCAGGAGTTAAAGATGGAACATCACTATAGGCCTAGAGGTGCTGAAACATTTATTCAGAGGACGTTACAAACAAAAATACTTTTGATGATTTAGATAAAATATGCAAATTCTTTAAAAACACAATATGTAAAAGTAGACACAAAAACAAAAATAACACAAATTGCCCAATAATTATTAAATAAGTTAAATTTGGAATTTTAATGATCTTCTGGCAAAGAAAACTCTATATCTAGATGACATCACCAGTAAATTCTTCCAAAATTAAGGAAGAAATAATGTCAATTTTATACAAGTATTTTCATAAAGCAGCATAACCTTGATATCAAAATCTGACAAGAATATTTCAAGAAAGAAAAAAAAATCACAGGTTAATCTCTCTCGTGCACATAAGTGCAAATACCCCAACCACCACCAGCGAGCTGCATGTAGTGCTGTGCCCACACACATGCTCAAATGCGGTTTAATCCACTTGTGCATGCTCAGTTTACCCTCTAAGGACCAAGCAATGCAACTCTTCACATCAACAGAATAAGTAAGAAAAAACAGAATCAACACAGCAGATTGTAGAAAAGCATTTGATAAAACCCAAGACCTGTTCATAATTAAAAACACAACTCTTAGCAAACTAGGAATAGAAACTCCATTACCTAAAAAAAAAAAAAAAAAAACCAAAAACTAAAACAAAAACAACCCAAACCCTAAGCAGACATCATACTTAATAGTGAAACACGATACACTTTCCTCCTGAGACAGGAAGCAGGGCAAGGATGTTATCGTTTCTAGTTCACATTGTCCAGAAAGTCCCAGCTGGTATGTTAAAAAGGTAGGAAAAGGGAGATAAAAGGTAAAAGAATTGGACAGGAAAAAATAAAATACTCATTATTTGCAAATGACATAACCATACACGTAAAAAAAATCTCTAAGAATCCGCAGATAAGCTGCTGGAATCAATACACGAATTTAGCAAGAACACTGGTTTTAAGGATGATATATAATAATTATATTTCTAGGCCTGGCAGAGTGGCTCACATCTATAATCCCAGTGCTTTGGGAGGGTGGGGTGGGAGGATCACCTAAGCCCAGGAGTTTGAGATCAGCCTGGGCAACATAGTGAGACCGCATCTGTAGAAAAAATAAATTTAAAAAATTTAGCCAGGCTTGGTGGTGTGTACCTGTGGTTCTAGCTACTCAGGGGGCTGAGATGGGCAGACTGCTTGAGCCCAGGAGTTCAAGGCTGCTGTAAGTTATGGGCCTGGAATGCAGAGACCCTGTCTCTGAAATATGTTTATTTCTATATGCTAGTAACAATTAGAAAATAAAAAGATATCAATTACAATAGCATCAATAACCATAAACTTGACCGTAAGCTTAAGAACAAATCTTTAAAAAAATGGTTTCTTCTTTACTGTTTTCCTTTCACAATCTTTCTTTCTTTTTTTCTTTTCTAAGATGGGGTCTTGTTATTTTGCCCAGGCTGGTTTCAAACTCCTGGGCTCAAATGATCCTCTCGCCTCAGCCTCCCAAGTAGTTGGTATTACAGGTGTGAGCCATCGTACCCAGCTCTAAAATAAATCTGTTTAAAGATGTGTGAGACTACTACACCGAAAAGCACTGAGCATTAGAGACAGAGATAAAGAAGACCTAACTTGACTTGGGGATACAGTGTGTTCACGTATAAGACTCAATATTTATAAGATGTTAATTTTCTGCAAATTGAGGTGTGGATTAAATACGATTCCAATCAATATCACAGTGCTTTCTGTTATTTATTTATTTATTTCTTGGAAATCGACGAGGTGATTCTAACATATTCCTAACAATGTGAAGGGCCAAGAATAGCCAAGATGATCTTGAAGAACAACAAAGTCAGAGGTCTGACACTCCCAGGGTTTCATAAGGCCACAGGGCTTGATTAAGAGCATTGGGCAGACAGATGAACAGTGGGGGTCTGACAGAATAGGGTAGTGGTTCCCCAACTTTTTTGGCACCAGGGACCAGTTTCATGAAAGACAATTTTTCCATGGACAGGGATGGGGTGGGGAGAGATGGTTTCAGGACGAAACTGTTCCAGTTCAGACCAGCAGTTATTAGATTCTCATAAGGAGCACACAGCCTAGATCCTCACATGTGCAGTTCACAGTAGGGTTCGTGCTCTTGTGAGAATCTAATGCCACCACTGATCTGACAGGAGGCGGAGCTCAGGTGATCATGCTCACTTGCCAACCGCTCACCTCCTGCTGCATGGCCTTGTTCCTAACAGTCTATGGATGGGTACTGGCCTGTGGCCTGGGGACCCCTGGAATAGGACATCAGACACACAAACACTCCTGTGACCACTGGTTCACAGAAAAGACGCCTTTGCCATTGAGCTGGCGGAAGGATATTCTTCTCAATAAATGGTGTTGGAACAATTTGGATACACATGTGAAAATATATAAACCATGATCCTTACCACACACCAGTCACAAAGTTAACCCAGGTAGTCACAGGTCTAACTGTGAGGCAATCGGGCCTGTCGAAGAACGTGGGAGAATATTTTCACCACCTGGGATGGGCAAAGCTGTCTTTAATGGAACACAAACAGTATGAACTGTCACAGAAAACTATTTGACAAATTGGAGGCCCCAGGATCTCTGAGATGGTCTCATGAAGGCCCCCTTCCCAGGCCTGACACGCGAGAGGAGCTGTTACACAGGCCTCACGTCCTGGCCTCTTTCCATCACCCCAAACAGCCTGGGAGCAGACAGGGAACGGGGAGCCATAGGTACCTGACTGTGAAGAGTCCCCCACTGGCTGTGACTTGGGGACTTGGGAGCCTGTGGCCATGACTGCCAAGGTCTGGATGCGGCCCCACATCCAGTGAGAACACTCGGGGCTTCTCAGATCCTGTTCTTCACAGAGGGCCATGCCCAGTGGCGGCTTCACAGGCCGCTAGAAGCTGCTGCGGGCCTCCCCTCCTGCCAACTTCCTAGAACACAGTCGGAGCCTTCACAGGCAAACAATCCGGCCAGGACTGCAAGCAGGCCTAGGGCTGACGGTGCCAGGCCAGGCCCCTAGCTCTGCCCAGGCCACGGTGTGGGTCAGCCACTGCTCTGGTGACAGCGCTGGCTACCTGGCTTTCCTGCTGAACACAGTCGACCCTGTGGTCTCAGAGAGAAGGGCCTGGCTGGCTCCTTTGCAGGGGGTGGTCTCTCTCTCTGTACTGGGTGAGGCCTGGGATGGGGTCAAGTGGCCTTTCCTGGTAGTGATACGGAAGAGGGGCAGGGAAGTGCTGGGAGGAGAAGGGCGGGTCCCTGGCTAGGGCTCCGCCGTTGGGCCTGCATGCACGGACCCAGGTAAGAACAGACATTTCTGCTTTTCTGCCCAAATGTTGCATTTCCCAAGAACACCCTGGCCTGCCATGCCCCGATTCTGTGTCTATAAAAATCCTGAATCCCTAGTGGGCAGACACACAAGTGGCTGGACATCAAGAGGAACACATCGGCAGAAGAAGACACAAGTGGCCGGACATTGAGGGTAGGTAGAGAGGAACACACCAACGTAAGAGGGCACCGACAGGCACCGACAGACCGGCAGGCCATTGACCGGAGGAACAATGCAGGGTTGGGCTGGGGTGGATGCAGGAGAGCCCAGGCTGCTGAGTGCCTGACGCCAGGGGAAACCACCCTCCCACTCCATCTCCCTTCTGGCTTCCCCATCTGCTGAGAGCTACTTCTACTCAATAAAACCTCGCACTCATTCTCCAAGCTCACGTGTGATCTGATTCTTCCAGTACACCAAGACAGGAACCCCGGGATACAGAAAGACCTCTGTCCTTGCGGGAAGGCAGGGGGTCTAACTGAGCTGACTAACGCAAGCTGTCTATGGACGGCTAAACCAAAGAGCACCCTGTAACACACGCCCATGGGGCTTCAGCTGTAAACATTCGCCCCTAGATGCTGCCGTGGGGTTGGAGCCCCACAACCTGCCCGACTGTATGCTCCCCTGCAGTTTTGAGTAGCAGGGCACTGAGGAAGTGAGCCACACCCCTGTTACACGTCCTGCGAGGGGGACAAGGAAACCGTTCCCATCTCAGTAGCTCTGACGCAGGAGCGAGCTGGTAAGAGACAAGGGGCAGGACGGAGGCTTTGGGCTCACTGGGCCCTGAAGGAAGTGACCCCTGGACCCTGGTTGCAGGAAGGGACCAAGGGCCCGGGGCTGGCGCCCTCCTGCCTGGGCTGGGCCACCCTCCAGGCCCGTGGCTTCCTCACCTACTGAAGGGAGGATGGACCCTCTCCCTGCCCGCACCACCTGGCCTGGGAGAGGAGGAAGGGACGTGCTGCCCAGCGGGGTCTTGGCCATGGGTCAGCTGCTGAGAAAAGACCCACTTCATTCATCTCCTCACTTGTTCATGCACCCACTGACCTGTATCTCACCTGTTCATTCATTAATGAACAAGTTATTGTTAATAATTTGTGGATTAATGACAGGAGCTCCCCACCCCCCATCCGCTGGTTCATTTGTTAATGTGCTGCCTAAATTACCCATTAGCTCCTCCACGCCTGCCTGCCTGCCTGCCCCGTCCACGTACATGAAGTGCCGCTGGGCACACAGCCCAGGCTGAGTGGTCTCGGGGGCTGAGCCCACTGAAGGACCCGTTGTTTCTGGATAGGTCAAATTCAAAGCCGGCAGCCCCCAGTACTGCCCAGGCTGGGCTGGCTGGGGTGGGGGCTGCTGGGCTGCCCAAGGGGCCGGCACCACATTCAACACACGTCACTGGGGGCCATCGAGGGACACTGTGGGAAAGCAGAGACAGGAAGTTTCCCGGACTGAGCTGCCCAAGGCAGGCCGACCTTCCCACCTGTAGAACAGATTCCCAGCAGCTCAGGGACCTGGCCTCCATCCAGGCAGATCCTGAGGCCTAGGGTAGGGGCTGGCATGTGGGAGAGCTGGAGGTGACTCCAGGGGGTCCTGGGACTTGGATCCGGTACAGTTCAGGGTGGGGCTGGGCCTGGGGGATGTCCAACGTGGGGGAGGGGCTGGCCTCACCTGTGTCCCTGAGCCTTTAGCCCCTCCCAGGACCTCTGTCCCCCTCTCCCCCAGCCAGAGAGTTAAGTCAGATGCAAGCCCCTTTTACCCACCCTGCCTGAACAAGTTCTTGGCCCCGTCTAGAGCATCCTGTAACTCTGGAATAAGGAAGAATTTATCAGCATTGCCTGGGAGTAGAGATGGAAAGAAAATAAGGAAATAAGAGCCCTCTCCCTTCCTTCCCACATGCTGGGGTGCTGCTCTTTGCAACTCCCTCCTGTGTGGTGAGTTCCCACACCTGTGTGTCCTAGGAGACATAGGGCTGTCTTCAAGGGCCCGAGCTTGGGGGGTCCTCTAAGTTGCCACAGTGCCTTGGGGAAGGAACATTCCCCTGGCGACCCCTGCTCTCTGCACACACACAGGCTTGTGAGATGAAGAGAGGCAGATGGGTGGGGGTCTTGGCAGAGGAAACCCAGGGTGCTGGAGGACCCGGGAGACATGAAGAGGGAAAGGGAAATCACTCTATGTCACATGCCCCTAGCAGCCACCTCGCAGACATGGGGGCCTTGCAGGCCTTCCAGACTCTTCCTTGAGCACTTATGTCAGCAGACACAAGTACATTATGTGTGCAGTTTCCTGCACCTCCCAGTGTGTTGTTTTGCTTCTTTTTATTTTGCAACAATTATAGATTCCTAGGAAGTTGCAAAAAAAAAAAAAAAGTAACAAGAGGTCCTGTATGCCCTCTACCTGAGTTCCCGACGGTCACACCTTGCATGGCCGGAGCACCAGATCAACGCCGGGAGGTCGACATTGGTATAGTATGCGTGGTTCTGCCTTGTGTTCACACATGCAGATTCATGTGATCGCCACAGCAACGAGGAATGGAAGTCCTCCCCACCAGAAAGATCCCCTCGGCTGCTCCTGTGCAGTCACTCCCACCCTCACCGTTCCTCACCCTCACCGTTCCTAACCCCAGGAGCCACCCTCTGATCTCCATCCCTACAGCCTGGACTTTGAGAATGTTATCTACATGAAATCACACAGCAAGCGACCTTTTGGGGGAGCCTTTTTCTCTTCAGCACAGTTCCCGTAAGAACCGCTCAGGTTGTACCAATAGTGGGTTCCTTTCTACTGCTGGGTAGTGTTTCAAGGTATGGATGCACCACCGTTTGCCTGTTCCCCTGTTGAATGATACTTAGATGGTTCTCAGCTTTCAGCTAATTAGGAACAAAGCTTCTATAAACTTTCATTTTCAGGTTTGTGTATGAATATGAGTCTTCATTTCTTTGGGATAAATGCCCAGGAGGAGTTCAGTTGCCAGGATGTGTGGTAGTTGCATGCTGACTTTCATAAGAAACGACCATGTTATTTTCCCTGAGTGGCTGCACCATTTTACATTCCCAGAAGCAACAGATGGGCGATCCCGTTTCTCCACATCCTTGCCAACATTTGGTGTCATCATTACTTTTCATTTTAGCCATTCTGATAGGTGTGTAGTGACCGCTTACTGTGGTTTTAATCTTCATTTCCCTCTTGGCTAACGAAGTTGATCATCTTTTGGTGTGCTTCTTCCCTATCTATCTGTTTTCTTTGGTGGAATATCTCTTCATGTCTTTTGCCCATTTTCTAGTTGGACTGGCTGAGTATTTTACTGTTGAGGTTTTTTTTTTTTTTGAGATGGAGTCTCGCTCTGTCGCCCAGGCCGGAGTGCAGTGGTGCGATCTTGGCTCACTGCAAGCTCCGCCTCCCGGGTTCACGCCATTCTCCTGCCTCAGCCTCCCAAGTAGCTGGGACTACAGGCGCCCGCCGCCATGCCCGGATAATTTTTTTGTATTTTTAGTAGAGACGGGGTTTCACCGTGTTAGCCAGGATGATCTCAATCTCCTGACCTCGTGATCCGCCCGCCTCAGCCTCCCAAAGTGCTGGGATTACAGGCGTGAGCCACCGCACCCAGCTACTGTTGAGTTTTGAGAGTTATTTATATTCTAGATGCCAGTTGTCAGATATGTGGCTTGCACATATTTTCTCCAAGTCTATAGTTAGCATTTTTATCCCCTTCACTGGGGCTTTTACAAAACAAATGTTTTAAATTTTAATGGGGTCCATTTCCTCAATTTTCCTTAAACAGATCATGCTTTTAGCATCCAGTGTGAGAACTCTTTGCCTGTCCTAAATCCTAAAGACTTTCTCCTCCATGTTTTTCTAAAGGTTTCAGAGTTGTACAATTCATATTTAAGCCCAAGGTGAGTACTGAGTTAATTTTTATATACAGTGTGAGACTTAGGTCAGGGTTTTCATCTATTTATTTGGCCTATGAATGACCAACTGCTCCTGTACTGTGTGTTAAAGGAGGAGACTTCCTCCACTGAATTTTGCATCTTTGTCTTAAAATCAGTCAGGCATATTTGTGTGTGTCTATTTCTGGATTCCTTGTTCTGGTCTATTGAGCTACATGTGTATTCCTCCACCAACATCAAACCATGTTGATTCCTTACTCTATAGTAGGCCTTACAATTGGCAGAATGATTTCTCCCAATTAATTCTTTTTCAAAATTGTTTTAATCTACAGCATGTGCCTTTCCATGTAGATTTTAGAACACGTTTGTCCATGTCCATAAGAAACCTTGCTAGGATTCTTGTTAGGAATTATGCTATATTTATAGGTAATTCTAAGGGGAATTGAAATGTTTACTATTTTGACTTTTCCAATTCATGAACATGGAATGTCTCTCCATTTATTTAGGTCTTGATTTCTTTCATCGGCATATTGTAATTTTTAGTATATATGTCTTTACATGTTTTGTTAAATTTATACCTAAGTATTTTAATTTCTTTAGCACAATTGTAAATGGTATTATGTTTCTAATTTTGGTTTTCACAGGTTCATTGTTAGGATATAGAAATGCAAGTGATTTTTGTGTGCTGAACTCCTAAGTTCCAGATGTTTTCATTGTAGATTCCTTGGGATTTTCTACATAGACAATTCTATCACCGCAAGTAGGAACAGTTTTAGATCCTCCTTTCTAATCTACATGTCCCATTTCTTTTTCTTGTAGCTTGAACTTCCAGTACTATGTTGAATAGAAGTGGTGAGAACAGACAACCTTGCCTTCTTTTTGATTTTAGGGGGACAGTATTCTGTTTTTTGCCATTAAGTGTGATGTTGTGATGTTAGCTGTGGGCTTTTTTTTTTTAAGATGCTCTTTATCAAGTTGGGAAAGTTCTATAACAGATCACATTAATTAAGTTTTGAATGTTGAACTAGCCTTGCATTACCTAGAATAAATCTCTCCCGGTTGTGGTATATAATATTGTTATACAATGTCACATAATTAGTTTTTAAAAACAATGTAGAAAGCTCCCAAGAACTCACTATTCAAAATAAATGCTAGACGGCCAGGTGTGGTGGCTCACACCTGTAATTCCAGCACTTTGGAAGGCCAAGGTGGGCAGATTGCTTTGAGCTCAGGAGTTTGAGACAGCCTGGGCAACCTGGCAAAACCATGTCTCTACAAAAACAAACAAACAAACAAAACACAAAATAAATGCTGGACCCTGATAGCCCCACCCCAACTGTATCCTTGTCTCCCCATTCTGGGTAACCATCAACCTGAATCCTGTGTTCCTCTCTCCTTTGCTTTCTTTTTCATATAATGTTATTGTATCTATATGTGTCCCAAAAGTCATTTTTTTAAATTTTAGTAATTTAAACTTGATAAGAATACAGTGGGCTTTTCCTTGGTATTATATTGCCAAGCCTTCCTACATGGTTGTCTGTCACTCTGGCTTGTTTGTTTTAATTGGTGTAAAATTCTGTTTTGTATGGGCATTCCATGTTTACTCACTCTCCCTCCTGCTGGGGGGCAAGTGGCTGGTTGCACGCGGAGCTTGTGAATAGCGTTGCAACACACACTCCTGTTCGCTGTCACTCGTCCACACACCAGAGTTCCCTTTTGGTGTATGCCGAGACATGGGACTGCTGGGTCAACATATGTGAATTCACCACTTTGGAGGTGATGCCACCCTTTTAAAGTGGTAGTCCCACTGTACACTACCATCAGCAGTGTAGGAGAGACCCAGGGCCCTACGTCCCTGTCACCACTCCCAGTGGCCAGACTTTGTGGTTTATGCCAATGGAGTGATGTAAATGCTTTCTGTAAATGGTGCCTTCACATACTCACTGGCCACATGTGTTCCTCAACCGTGAAAGGCAGAGGAAGTCTTTGTCTTTGGCCCATTTTTCTGTCCGATAATTTGTATTTTTATTGATTCGTTATTTTAGTTTCTATTATTGATTGTATTGGTTACACACACACATATATAAATACATTACACATGCTATGTATTAGTTATATGTACACCAATTCTTTGTCAATTCATTGTATTGTGACTATCCATTTCTTTGGCAGGCAGAATAAGGGCTCCCCCAAAGATGTCCTAGAACCTATGAATATGTTATCTTCTATGGCAAAAGGGACTTTGTATATGTAATTAAGGTCATGAACACTGCGATGGGGAAATTATATCAAATTTTCTAGGTGGGTACAATTAACCACAAGTCTTTAAAAGCAGAGACCCTGGCCAGGCACAGTGGCGCATGCCTATAATCCCAGTGCTTTCGGAGGCCAAGGGTGAGGCGGGAGGCTCACTTAAGGCCAGGAGTCCAACACCAGTTTAGGCAACAGAGAGAGACTCCACCTCTACAAAAAATTAAACAAAATTAGCCAGGCACAGTGGCATGTGTGTGTAGTCCCAGCTACTCAGGAAGTTGAGGTGGAAGAATCGTTTGAGCCAGGGAGTTCAAGGTTGCAGTGAACTATGATTGCGCCACTGCACTCCAACCTGGGTCACAGAGCAAAACCCTATAACAACAATAGCAACAACAACAATAACAACAACAACAACAATGGAGACCCTTTCCTGGCTGTGGTCAGAAAGAGCTGTGATTACGAAAAAAATGTCAGAGAGGAGCAACATGATGGCTCTGAAGATAGAGGAAGGGGCTAAAGGCCAAGGAATGCAGACAACCCCTAGAAGTTGAAAAAGGCAAGGGCACAGATCCTCCCCTAGAACCTCCAGCCCTAATGATGCCTTCCAGCCCCATCAGAACTGGGGTTGGACCTCTGACTGATAGAAGTGGAAGATAATAAATGTGTGTTATTCTGATGTGTGTTGGTGGTCACCTGTTAAAGCAGTCCCAGGAAACTAATGCAATCCCCAGTCTGCAACTTGTCACTTTCTTTAAGGTATCTTTGGATGATGAGGGATTCTTATTTTGTAGAATCAAAGTGAGCAATATTTTTCTTTCATAGTCAATGCTTTTGTGTCTTATAAAATAAATATTTCCCTATGCCAAGTTATAAAAGATACTAATAAACTTATATTATCCAGTAAGAGTTTTAAGGTTTGCTTTTGACATTTAATTCCTAGATCCACCTGGAGTTAGTTTTTATAGATTGCATGAAGTGGGGGCCCAACTCTATCTTTTTCCTTCTGGATGATGATTGGTTCCAGCAACTTGCAACACCTGCTTGGTCACATGCCAATGTCCCACACTTGTATGGATCTCTTCAGGGCTCTCTATCTTGTCCACTGGGCTAATTGTCTACCCTTGTGCCTACACTGCAACATCTTAGTTATTATAGCCTCTTCCACATCCTGGTATCTGGAAGGCATGGCCCTTCCTTGATCTTCTTGGCAAGGTCTTGGTTATTTTTATTCAGTTATTTATTCAGTCATAGAAATTTTAGACTCATGATGTTAAGTTCCCTGAAAAACCCACTGGAGGATGCCTGGGCTGCAGATGAGAGGCTAGGGTGGTGAGAAAGCCCAGCAGAGGCTCTTTCTGGCACCACTGCCTGTGCCCACTGCATGTAAACACACAGACATGGAATGGGCACACCCCTCCAGGGCCCTCCTCCAGATACATGGCATGGCCAGCCTGGCTCTGGCAGTCCACATCCTTGCCAACACTTGTTATTGTCTTTTTTGTTTTAGCCTAGTGAGTGTAAACCTCGCTGTGGTTTTGATCTGCATCTCCTTAATGACTGCTGAGGCTGAGCGTGTGTTCATGGGCATGGGTTCATGTGCTCATTTGCCATTTTTGTCTGTTCTTTGGAGAAATGTCTGTTCAAGTCCTTTGCCCGTTTTTTAATTGGGTCAATGCATTATTGAGTTATAAGACCTCTTTGTATATTCTGGATACACATCCCTTATCAGATATACAATTTGAAAAAAAAAAAAAAAAAAAAGCCAGCCATAGATGTCTCAGTTCCTTGTGTTGTAATGGAGTGAGCCTCAGAGAGAGGGAAGCTGGGGAAGTTTCTCAAATGTGTGTGTGCCCAGCCAAAGGAATACACCAGTGGATGAAAGAAGAACTAGAGTAAGGCCCAGGGGCAGGATTTGCAGCAGTCACAAGCCATCCCCAGGGGGCCTGGTATGGCTTTGTACCTGGGATGCAAGGTACATTTTGAGGGTGATGAAAATGCTCTAAAGTTAGAGAGTAGTGATGTTGCATGACTCTGAATATACCAAAAGCCACTGAGGCGTATACTTCAAAAGGTGCAGCTGACTGTCCCAGATCATTCCCCAGGTGGCAGGTACTTTGCTGGGGAGAGAGGCAGGCTTCAGAGGGAGGGGACACAGAGCAGGTAGGGAGGCTTTGAGACATCCCCAGCTTTCCTGGCTCTGCCCAGGGCACATGCCTTTTCTGAGAGGGAGCCCTTTCTCAGGGGGCTCAGGGACCCAGGCAGGAACCCTCAGGAGACCAGCTGAGGCCGGCCTCTGTCCCTCCCTGGGCAGACATGGAGGCCTCTGAGCTCCCTATTCTGGCTCCAGCCTCACCCCTTCCAACCCATCCCCCTGAGTGGCAGCGGGAGGGGCTTTCCGAGGGACAGACTGAAGATCTCGTGACTCCCCTGCCTCAGATACTATATGGTTTCCTACTGCTCATATAATGACATCCACACTGGCAGGGTGGCCTGCCTGGCTCCCTGCAACCTGGTCCAAATGCAACAGAAACAGAGCTTGTGGCTGAGAGAGCTCTGCGTAAATGCACGTTCTCTCTTCCCCCTGGGCTGATGCGTCACACGTGACACTAAGCATGTGTGGCTCTTACGCCTTTGCGAGATTGTTTTCATATCAGCAACCTACAAAGGAGAACAACCCTGTGCTGGTCCTCAAGTCCAGACCAGCCAGAGCAGATCTTCCTGGTTGGCAGTGAAATTCTGCAAGGATCGTAGGGAGAGGTGGCTGAAACAGATTCAGCAAAGCAGCTCATTTTGACACAACCCAGAACCGAAAGAAAGGAACCAGTTTCCTCTGTTTCCCCGGGAGCAAGGTGCTGTAGTTTGAATGTGTGTGTCTTCCCAAAGTCCCTATGTCGAAACCTAACCCGCAGCCCCTGATGGCGTTAGGAGATGGGGCATTTGAGAGCTGATTGAGCCGCGAGGGCAGAGCCTTCAGGACGAGGATTCATGCCCTTGGAAAAGAGGCCTGAGGGAGCTTGTTTGCACCTTTTTTGCCTCTTCTGCCATATGAGGACACAGTTGGTGACATCCAAGAACCAGACAGACCCCTCACCAGACACCAGATCTGCTGGTGCCCTGACCCTGTGCTTCCCAGCCTCCAGAACAAGGAATTCTTAAGTGTGAATCACCAGGTCTAAGGTATTTGGTTATAGCAGCCTGAACAAATTAAGACATGAGGTATCCTGTCGGACCCCCCGAGATACCACCTGGCATAGACCAGCTGAACAAGCTGCTCAATGCAACTCAGTTTAGCTTAGTGAAGATCAGCTCCATGGAAGCCACTCAACTGGGTTCAGATCACCTGTGAAGCTAAAATCAACCCAGTCACTCCAACTCGGTAACACTCAGCACGGTTCAGCTCAAACACATGATGCAACTCAAGTCAACACTACATAACACAACTCCCAAGCTCTGGCTACAAACAGTCTTGTGGTAGAAACAGGGATGACCAGGGTGAGTGCTGCCTAGGACGGCCCTCAGGGCGTGGGGAGGACAGGGCAATACAAGGTACCCCAGAGAGGTGCCAAAGTGGCAGTGGTGACCGAGAAAGTGCAGCTTTGCAGAAGAGCATCTTTGAGGAAACATCTTGCTGTGTGTGGGCATCCACGAGGGGCCCAGAGTAAGGTCAGCCAGGCTGTGGGGGGAATAGGGCAAAGCTGGCTGGACCTCACATTCTGCAAGTTCCATTTTGCTTTCACCCTGAGCCGGTGGGAGAGGCCCTCTGTGCAGGGCACAGGGTGGCTGAACACCTTGGCTATGGGGACCTGTCCCTGGGGTCCCCATCTGCCTGCCCTTGCAGGGGCACAGCACATCAGCAGCTGCTTTTATTTAAAAACCATGGTAACGCTCACTGAGGGCTTCCCTGGGACAGCCACTGCTCTCAGAACAGCCGCCTGTCAGATGAGGGTTGCCGCCCCATTTGAAAGAGGGAGAACACACCAGTGGCCTGTTTGCCAGGAAGATGCCCGCCAGAGTGAACTTGGATGCTCAGTTCGGAGCTGCGCTGTCCCTCCACTGCCCTCTGCACTGAGACGCAAGTCGCCGCATCAGGAGAAAGGGTTTCCTGGGGGTGGAACACGGGACGGACACTCACTTTGGTCAGCTGCTCAGTCTTGCCTCCCCTTGCCTGTAGAGCCCCCATCCAGGACCCCACCTGCTCCTAAGCGCTGGCGTCCGTTTCCTGCTGAGAGCATGGGGCTTTCTCCGCAACTGGGGGGTGGGAGATGAGGGTTTGGATGAGGGTGTGAGAGGACCCTAAACTGATTCCCATGCTAGGCCTCAGAGGGTTCCAGAAAGAAAGGTGTGGATGAGGATAAAGTTTTCATGGTGACCAGGGTGACCCTCTGCTCACACAGCCCAGAAAAACCAGTCACTACCTTGCAGCTCTAAGCTTTGGGGATGAGCAGCTCCCAAGAAATTGCTGTGGGGTGTGGGGGCTGTGGGTGACCCTAATTGGGCAGAGGGCCTGAAGGTCTGAGGCTGCCTGCACAGAGCCGCCAGGAAGGAGCTAGCGAAGAAATGCATCTTTGTCCTGGCTTTTTCCCGGGAGGGGCTGGGTGGGTGCACAGACAGAGGTAAAGAGCCTCGAGGTTGGGGTGTAGGCAGGCGGCTGGGGAGGACCCCGTTTAAATCCTGGGGAGATTATGAGGACGTTTGTCGCAGGCTGTCAGCCCTCATTAAGTTAATGGAACTGGCGAGCTGGCTGGCTTCCAGCATGCCGGAGAAAGAAAACAAGAAAAGTGTTTTCAGTGAAAGAGCCAGGGGATCCCATTTCGCCCAGCAGCCCAGGAGATTATGAGCCATTGGTAATGGCCTGACTGAAATGACTTATTGGGAACTGGTTGATTAAAACAAGGGAGAGAAAACCCTAATGTCTCAGAAGAATGACACGGGCTTCTTATTGGTCTTCGTCTAGAAAAGTGATTTGTGAGCATTGCCTTCCAAAGCCTTGTGAATTGCAAAGCAACTAGTCCAGCCAGGGTCTCTGCAAATAGGGTTACCAGGCAGGAGAGGAAAAGAAGTGCGGTGAAACCAGTGGATTCCACACAGACACTGGGAGCCAGAGAACTTGGAGCTTGGGCCGGCAGGAGCCTGGACATTGTGCTGGGAAGGCTCCCCAGGGCTCCTTAGGAAGGCCCAGCAGTTCACCAAGCAGGGCAAAAGGCTCCCATGGATTTCCCCAGCTGGTTAGGCCAGGCCAGCCACAAGCCCAACAGCTATACCCCCATCTCCCATGTCCTCTGCCCTGGGCTGAGGCTCTGTCATCCTGTTTCAGCCTCTGGCCCCATTCTTCCCTGGAATACATGTCATTCTTCAACTTCCCCAGAGATCTAGCCCCAGCTGCCCCTGGCGCTGACCTGGACTCTGGGCCCTCAGTGCCTCACTCAGGTGGGGTTGCACAGGTCTCTTCCCAGCTTCACCAGCAAGATGCCCCTGGGCCCAGGCTCTGCTTCCTGGCCTCTTGGCTGTTCCCACTCCATCCCTCTCACCCCATTTTCATTCATTTACACACATTTCTCAGGACACTGTGTAGAGCCCCTGTGCTTTTTTTTTTTTTTTTTTTTTGAGACGGAATCTTACTCTGTTGCCCAGGCTGGAGTGCAGTGGTGCGATCTCAGCTCATGGGTTCAAGTGATTCTCCTGCCTCAGCCTCCTGAATAGCTGGGATTACAGGTGTCCACCACCATATCCAGTTGATTTTTGTATTTTTAGTAGAGATGGGGTTTCACCATGTTGGCCAGGCTGGTCTCCAACTCCTGACCTCAGGTGATCTACCAACTTCGGCCTCCCAAAGTGCTGAGATTACAGGAGTGAGCCACCATGCCCAGCCGAGCCTCTGTGCTTTTAAACATGTGTTAACTCCTCTATTATTCCTGTTGTACAAATAAGGGAACTGGGACCCAGAGAGGCTCAGCAGCGTGTCCAGGGTCACACAGTTGGCACCAGGCAGAGCCCTGGCCTTCGGATCCCCCATTCCCAATGCAGACTCAGTGACACTGAGCTGTTTCCATTCTCGTCTGTGCTTGCCCCCCAGCTGAGGCCTCCGACACCCCTCAATTTCTAGGTCTCCCAGTCTCAACCCCAAACCCCTCCCTGCAGAGCCCTGGCAGGCAGACAGGTTCTGGCACCACCCTGGAAAGCATGGCATCCTCCCATCCTCCCTGCTGGGGTGCTGGTGGAACAGCCCTCCATTTGGTAAAGGAGACAGACCCGAGGTCTCTGACATTTGGCCTGGCCTGAGCCTCCTTCCTCCTGTGGCCCCATGTGTGTCAACTGTAGGGCCACCAGGTTGCAGAGTTACTTTTTATGCCATCAGTGGCAACAGGGACTTGCTGGGCATGACCACCGCCCTCTTTCCTTGCTCCAGAGGCCTTGTCCCTACCGCCATTTTGAATAGCTCATGTCTAAGGCAGCACAGCCCCAGTTAGATTCAAGGACAGGGTGACAACTGCAAAGAGGGGAAGAGGACACTCAGGAGGTCTGGGGCTGCCCCTGCACACCCAGCTGCCAGACCAGAGGTGGGGATCTTGGCCCCCAGGGGCACCATTCACCTGGCCAGAGCACAGTCTCAGCTCACAGTGAGTTCAAGAAAGGACTAGCCTGCCCCTGTCACGTGACAGATGGTCTCGAGGCCCAAAGGGAGGGGCAGCAGCAGCTAGCTGGACCCTAAGCTCTGTGACCCAGCCAGGCCTGGTGTGGGGAGTGCCTGCTGTGGGCTCTGGGTGGCCTCTGAGCCCCCACATCGCAGGCTGGCTGGGGCTTCTGCACCTGCAGTTTCATGCTGGGCCCTGGTTGCCAGGCTTGTCCCATCCGGGCCCCACACCTCCACGTGGACACCCAGCTGGGGCTTCGGGCTCTCCTGGAGGAAGAGTGGAGGCTGGTTTGGCATCAGATGCTGAGGGCCCTGCCTGGGGAGGTACCCAGGGGCATCTGATGGGGCCTCTCCGTGCCAGCACACCTTACCACATCTGCCCAATACACACAACCACCCTTACTGGGACAGGCGGGGCAGGCATGCCTCTAGGATTCACGTGGGAGCAGGCCCTGCATGGAACCAGGGTGGGCTGGGGGTGGGGGCACGCCAGCTTGACCAGTATTCCTGAGGGGAACTTGCTTCTCCCTCACTGAGGTCTGGGGACACGAGGAGACAGGGCTGACTGGAGAGCTGGGGGTCTGTGCAGGGGTCTTTCCCGGCCAGTTCTGGGTGTGCCAGGCCACTGAGGACAGTGCTGCACTGGCCACAAGCCCAGCCCTGGGAACCTGCCCTTTCCTAGGGTAGAGTGTGGGTGAGCCATGGTTTTCGGAAAATCAGACATTGTTTGCAGAGCCCTAGGCCTGAGTGGTCTTCTTGAAGTATTCTGCTGGTGGTGGAAGCAGCCGGTTCTGGTCTGTTTTCAAGACGCCTTGCTTCACGCCAGAGGGATTGTTTTGAAACAGAGACCTTATCACTCCTCATCTGCTAAAGCCCGGGGAAGCAGGCTCCTGGCTCCTGAGGCTGGGCTGCCTCACCTGCCTCTAGCCAGCCTCACCCTGCGTGCCTCTTCCCACCACCTCCTTCTGATCTCTGGAACCTGCCCCATGACCCCCACTCCCTGTGGGCATCCAGCCCTCCCTTTCCCGGCATTCTCCTGCCTTCCCGCCATCTTAGCCTGTGGCCTTTCTGCAGGAAGCCTGCCCTGACGTGTCCACCCCGAAGCCATCTTCCTTTCCTCTGGGCACCTGTGACAACAGTGAACTTATGGCCTTCAAGGAACAGCTTGTTTCTTGAGGGTCCTGCCTTTCTCATGGCCATATTCCAGTGTCTGGCACATGGTGGATGCCTAGTGAACAAGAATAGATCAGTGGGCACTGGGGCAGCTCCAGCCCAGGCCAGCAGGGACTGCGCACTGGCTACCCCAGGGCGCAAGGCTGCACCGCTGGGCAGAGGAGAAGGCTGGACAAGCCCCTCCTGGGGCCACCCCCAGGCCCCTGTCTTTCTCTCCCTCCCTAAAGGGAAGGAGAGGTTAATAAACCAATTACTTTGGGCAACGAAGCAAAATAAGTCCCATTAAAGTAATTAATGTCCTTTGCACAGTCCCCATTGGAGAAGACTAATAAATTGGGGCTTTGTCACCATCCGGTAATTTCTTTCTAAGGCGTTTCTTCATCCCCGTCCAACAGCACAGTTTAAGGCTCTGTTAATACTTTTAAGACGGGCTCAATGCCAGACTAATTAGATTTGCATTTCCACCATGGGCCAGGCTGGGCTCGGATGTGCCCAATGAGAGAGGCTCCAGGACCCCGCTGGGGCCCCAGGGACAGCACCCGTCTTTGAGAAGGGCCATGTGTGGATTCCCACGCCTGCCTGGGGCGGTGGCCCATTACCCAGGCTGCCTGCACAGCTTCCCTATCCCCGGGGAATGGGGGCCATGGCTTTGATCCAGGCAGAGGCCAGACCTCATTCCCAGGAGGTCCCTTCCTGGATCTGTCCCCACTGGGGCTCACAGGGGTCACCAGTGTGATCCACATCCCAGGGTCTCTCTAGGGCCCCAGAGCCAAACGCTGGCGGGTCCAAGGACAGTCTGCAAAGGGGAAAAAGAGCAAATCACAGTTGAGGAGATTGACAGCCATGGCCTCAGAGCCAGGAGACAGGGACAGCATCGCCCACAACGAGCCATGCCAATAGGATGGGCCCTCGGAACGGGGCGATGAGAAGGGCATTTCCCTCTGTCCCTCTGTGCTCTTCCTCCTCACACTCACAGTTCAGTCTAATCATGAGGAGAGCAGCAGACTGATCCCAATAAGGGGCACCCTGCAAACACCTGACCAGTCGTCCTCTGAACCATCCAGGTCACCACCAACAAGGAGAGCCTGGGAAATGGTCACCGCCCAGAGGAGCCCAGGGAGACGGACGAGGGAATGTCGCATGGGACCCTGGGTGGGGCGCTGGGACAGAAAAAAGACAGTAGGGAAATGGAGGAAATCTGCATCAAGCATGGACTCAGTTAATAGTCATGTAGCATTGTTGTTTCCTTGTGACAAGTGCATACTAATGTGAGATGCTGATAATAGGGCTGCTGGGGGAAGGGCACCTGGGGACTCTCAGTGCCACCTGTGTAAGAATTCTGTAATTCCAAAACTATTCTAAAATCAAAGTTTATTTAAAATTTAAAAAATGGTGGCAAGAGGCCGGGCACGGTGTCTCACACCTATAATCCCAGCACTTTGGGAAGCCGAGGTGGATGGATCACTTGAGCCCAGGAGTTGGAGACCAGCTTGGCCAACATGATGAAACCCCACCTCTACTAAAAACACAAAAATTAGCTGAGTGTGGTGGTGCATACCTGTAGTCCCAGCTACTCAGGAGGCTGAGGTGAGAGAATCGCTTGAACCCAGGAGGTGGAGTTTGCAGTGAGCCAAGATCGCACCACTGCACTCCAGCCTGGGCGACAGAATGAGACTCCATCTCAAAAAACAAAACAAAACAAAAAACACAAACCAAATAGTAGTAAGGGAGAAGAGGCAGCCAAGGATGAGCTGCCTTGCTGCTGCCCCCTGCTCCTGGTCCTGGCCCCGGGCTCAGGCAGGCCTGAAGGCGGCCCTTGCTGAGCAGCCTTCTCCAAGGCACCCTTAGTGAGCAGACAAGGAGCCGCCAGCAAATCCCTGTATTGTGTCAGAGGAAGCCCCTGCCTCCGCCAGTGCTGAGGCCCAGCAGTAGGATGGCAAATGTCAGGTAACCTCAGCTGCCAGCCCCACACCTGAAGACATGAGGCAAGAACTTTAGGGGCTGGGGGACGGGGGTCTGTGGTCACACTGACCCCTCCTGATAGGACCAATCCACTTAGACAATCAGCAGGATCAAAAGATCAATCAATAGAGCTGATAGAAAGTACGACACGGCTGTCAGGTATGAGATCAACCCACCCAAATCAATGGCATTTCTTTGTACGAGCAATAAACTCCTGGAAGAAATAAATTCCAAAATAGCAGGGGAAAGAAGGTCTCATCCAGGAATAATGGAAGCAAGACCCCACCAGCCCTTTCAGGAAAATGCTTCCAGATGGCAACAGAGGTCCAAGAGGACCTGACTCAGTGCAGAGAAACTCCTTGCTCTTGGAGGAGAAGATGCAAGATGAGAGAGACTCCAGTTTTTCCCAAATTTAATCTGCAGATTCGAGGCAATCCCAAGCAAATTTCCAGTTGAAATTTTTAAGAAATGCGATAAACTTAACTTTAAAGTTGGCATGGAGGAATAAAGGTCCCAAATAGATAAGTCAAACTTCAAAAGAGATTATTATAAATAGGGGTTTAGGAGCTCTTCTGAGCATTAGAACTGTTTCTAAACCAGAGCAGCAGGTCTTGGGGTGCCGCCATTGTCCTTCCGACCAGCAGACTATCAGGGCAAAGAGGGAGCCCCAATCACACACCCTTGTATACTTGGGAACACACTAGACCACAAAGATGACACCATCAACCACCATGGACAGGATGGAGTGGCTACAGGGCAGGTGGGAAAGGGGAGTCACTCCAGGGAGGAAAAGGGAGCTGGATTCTTCCAAATACAAAGGTGCACCTGGACATGATGAAAGACCTGAATGACAAAGGCTGAATTATAAATTTCACAGAAGAAAATGTAGGAAAATACTGCCCAACAGCACATGTGATGAGGCCAAGGGTGGATGCATTCCGTATGCCGTAATTTAGAATTTCTGTTTAAAGGAGGACACAGTTCACATCCTAAGATCTAGGCGGAAGGTCTCATCTCTTTTGTCCTCTTTTTTATCCCCAGGGCCTGGTAAGGTGCCTGGCATGGCATGGGGCCCAGGAAACACTGGTGAATGAATGAATGAATGAATGAGTGAGTGAGGGAATGCCACCTCACCTGCAGGCTCTGCGTCAAGAGCAACCGCAAACAAGTCTCGGCTATGCCTGCTCTCAGGTGACTGTCTCTAAAATGGGCACCTCTTGCACCCCTGCAGGTATCACATGCTCTGCAGTACTGAAGCAAGTAAGACATCCTTCCCTCCCAGGCACCCAGAAGGCTCTGCAGGAGCTCAGCTGCTACGAGAGCTGGTGTAGCCGGTGAGCCCAACCGGGGGCCAGCTAGCTAAGAGCCTTCGCTGAGTGCCGCATTGGTGTTCCCGATGCCACATCGTCTCCTGTTTGAGCAGAGACACCGGAGTGGACACACAGTGGCCTTTTATCCCAAACAGGCAGTGTGCAAGCCTGAGTCCCCAGGTCCCTGGGGGAGCAGAAGTATGTTCAAGGAGGGACTAAACATTGATTTTCAGAATGCGGCCAAGAGGGTGGTGAAGGTGCCGTGGGTACTGGCAATGGGCTGATGATGTCCCAAGCTACGTGGGCAAGGGCAGGTACCTGGGGCTGAGAGCCCAGGAGAGGCCTGTAGTCAAGAGGTCCTGGATCAGGCCAGAACAGGCAGGAGCAGGTCCGCAGGCCAGCACCCTCAAGGCCCACCAGGGGAGGACCCAATCTGCCGTCCTGTGACAACACCTGTTTACCTCCCGCTGAAATATCCCACCCTACCAGAAGAACCCGCTGCCTGCGAGATGCCTGTGAGATTCTGAGGCAGTCCGCTGACTAAACAGGCATCTGATGTCATTGCTGGGGGCAACTCCTTTCAGGGTCAAAGGCCTGTCACGAAGCACACTTGGGCCTTAGATGGCGGCTAATCAAGAAGTCTGGTTAAAGCTGGGAGGTCATGAATCTGACCCTGTGTAGCTTAGACGTGCAGCCTCACCCCGGACATCCTTGCAGGCACTAAGGGGTGACCCTACTGCTCAGGCCCAGGTCTGTCTGCACGCCATGACCTTCAGGTATCCCCTGAGAACAAAATTCTTCTAGAATCTCTTGCAGTCTCTAGTCTTCCTTGTCTTTTCAGCTGTTTGATTCCAACTCACCTGTAGACCGTGTCTCCCCTCAGCTGACAAAGTTTCACAGAAATCTGAAATCCATTTCTGGGCACACTCACCTGGGTACAAAAAATTTAATGAACCCACCTACTTACAACCAGGCAGTCACCTGGCTGAGCCTAGCTGGGTCCTGGGGCACAAGTGCAGTGATTGGGGCGAGGGAGGATAGTCTGCGGAAGGGCAAACCACGTGCAGGCCATGAAAATTTTTAAATGTGGTTAAAACAATAACTATTCTATCAAATTATTACTAGGTTATGTACTTTATTATATTTATTAAAGTAATAAAAATTACCTTAAAAACAGGCTAAGTTGGAATGGGAAGTGTATGTGTGGATGCATATATATTCTGGTGTACTTCTGGACCACAGGGAAGATGAATCCCACAGTGGGGTTGTGGTCACAGTGTGCCGGCCACTTCCTGGAGGATACTGAGTGGACTGTGGGCTCCAGAGAGAGGGCTTTAGGGAGGACATGGGGGGCTATAGGATGTGGTGCAGGAGAGCATTAGCTCTACTCATGCGAGCACTGTTGGCAGATGAAGAGCCCTGTGGCCCAGCTGTGCAGACTCCAGGAATCGGTGAGAGCGGGCTGTGCAGGGCTGCTCTCCTCCGGGGAGACGCGAGTCCCCATGGGGCCATGCAGGGGCTGGCACAGGGATTTGAGCTCCTTCCCTTCCCTGCTCAAACTCTTCCTCCGGGAGCTGCATGCTGGGGAGCTGGGAGGGAGACCACAGGCAGAGCAACAGCCGGCGGGTGACCTGACATCTTGGGCCCTGAGCTCTGGATAAAAGCTGGGATAATTTCTTCCCCTACGTCAACCAGTGAGCTGGATGGTGGGCCTGCTCTGAGGCCTGTGCCAGGGCCTGAAGGGGTGGGGGCTTGACTCACAAATGTTTCTGGAGAGGTGAAGAGAGACGCCCAGCGGCACCTCAGACCCCATCTTCTGGAGGAGCACAGGGCCCTGAAGACCCTCAGAGACAATGAGGGGCCCCCGCATGGTACGGGAGTCTAGGGAGAGGTGGGCTCACACCAGTCATCCCTGGGATTTCCGGGAATGCCCCTTCCCTCTCAAACACAACAACCGGATCTCCAGGCCCAGATCTGCCCAGCTGTGGTCCTCTGCTCTAATGCTCATCAAAGCCTGCTCAGGCCGGCTGTCCTCACAAGCAGCTCTCCAAAAATATGAAAATTTCACGAGTGGGTTCAGGCAAAAAAGCTTCTATCCTGGATCTGAGGCAGGAACAAACCACCTGCGCTCCCTGTGCCCACCTGGCAAGTGTGGCTGCCCACGTGGCCTCTCAGTTCAGTCTTGCTGGGTGGCTGCTACACCCCAGGTGTGGGGGCTTGGAGCACTGGGTTTCCTGTGGGTCTGCCTGCTTACTTGGGGGTCCCTAAGCTGCTGGCCTGCTTTGTTTGACCTGCATTCCCTCAGCAGCAGTGCAGAGGAGGCCACAGCGGGCCCCTGCACATGGCTGTCAGGACCGCCCCGAATTCAGCACATGGGGAGGGGAAGGCCTCCTTCTCTCTGAGGCTCTTGTTTGCAAAGCTTTAGAGGAGCCAGCGGGACAGAGCCTGGACAAACACTGAGCATCCTCAGCCCCAGAAAACCAAATCGGTAAACATTCCCCTGCCAGGCATTTCTGCCCCTGATTGATTCAGCTGCAAAGTGTAAACTGCCCCGAGAAAGGGCTGGGGGGATCCCAGGGCCCCCAGGACCAGCATTCGGATGAATCTACCACATGAGTGGACACAGCTGGGCAGGCAGTCACCCCGCAGGCATGAAGGCCCCACTGCTGTATCAGGGTGCAGTGGCCAGGTGGCCCTGAGTATGAGTATGAGACAGGCTGCAAATGGGCACATGGGGACGAACCTGAGGCCGCCTGATGCCTCTCATTGTAGCTGATGCATCTGAGCTTGGGGCACAGGGCTTCCCCTGCCCTGGACTGCCCTGCCCGTCTCATAGAGGCTGATTCTGGCCAGCACCACCCAGGGTCTCAAATAATGGTGGTACCTCCAAGCCACCCGCTGCAGGGTTGGTCGTTCTATGCGAAACCTCTGTCCACCTCAAGGGCAGGGCGCAGGCAGGGCAAATCTGTTTCTTTCAGAACTTATTTTTCTTCCTTCTACCTTCTAATGTGGAGAAAACCTAACCATGTCACAGCACCCAGCAGAGTGTCTTACAACAGGTTAAACAGTCAACGCTGACTCACACACATGAGAGCCAAGAGTTCTGGGGGTTACAAGGCAGCAGCTCGCCCTGGGGTAGGGGGATAGGAGGGGCTCTGCTGGGGGCCCCTGAGGGCTTCTGCAGATGGTGACCCACCCTGGCCCTGCCTGGGGTGGCAGAGAGTGGGGCCTTGGTCAGGAGAAGGATCTGGACCCTCCTAAGAAGGTCAGAGAGGAAAACCACAGGCAGAGGATCCTTGGAAGAGGCCCCCAGCCCCAGCTGTCTGCACGCCCGCAGCTGCCCCTGCAAGGAGGCCGGCTGTTCTCTGGCCGAGCACAGCTTCCTCAGCCTGCCCCCACTCACAGCGATGGGGTGATAATTGCAGGCCAGTGGTGGTGGAATGCTCTGGAATGTTCTATCAGTAAGAGAGGAGGCTAAAGGGCAGGAGGATAGAGACCCAAAGAGAGCTCAGGCCTGGGTTGGAAGAGGGTGAGCTGGGAGGGCTGGGCCTGGGTAGGGGATAGGCTGTAGGTGGAAGGGATAACCAGGAGCACAGGGGACAGGCACCAGGTGTGGACAGGGGTCACGCTGGGCATGCGTTTGCGCACACACTTATGCAGCCCTGTGGGGGCACACAGGGCCTTGCAAGTCTGGACAGTAAAACAAAAAGGAAGAGCAAGTATCTCCAGGGCCCCAATGCCTGCTGCACATAGCCACCCCAGCAAGGGTCAGTCAGGCCTCTCTGGGGTGACTGCCTAGGCCACGCCGTCACTCAGTGACAGAGTAAAACTCAAACCTGCCCTCTCATAGGAGGCCCTGTCCTCACACTTCCTCCAGCTCATAGGGGCCTCCCCTGTCTCTGAGGCCACCCTCCCACATTTCAGTCTGAGACTCACCAGGGACTCTCGACTTTCCCCCGAGGCGGCACTGCCTGAGCTGGTTATGTGTCCAAGTGGAGGCTGCAGAGGACCACAGGAATGTCCCCCACCCCAGGGCGTCCCCGAAGGAGTCCATGCCCTAATCCTTGGAACTCACACATGCGTCACTCAATTCCCCTTTGCCACCTGATTTCCTTCGAAGGGGAATCAAGGCTATATGGAATTAAGGCAGCCAAGCAGCTGATCATGCAATGGGGAGAAGATCCTGGGTTCTCTGGGCAGCCCAATGTAATGACAAGGGTCCTGATGCGGGAAAGAGGCAGAGGATCAGAGTCAGAGGAGGAGATGTGGCCGCAGGGGATGCACAGAGCCTGTGATGTGAGGATGCCACAGGCTGCAGCTGCCTTTGAGGGTGAAGGAGGGACCAAGATCCAAGGGATGTAGGCGCCCCTAGAAGCAGGAAACTGCAGGACGTGGACTCTCCCTCGAGCCTCCAGAAGGGACCAGCCCTGCGGACACCTGGATTTTAGGCCACCAAAATTTTGGTGACTTGTTACAGCAGCCACAGGAAACTAATCCAGGCACCCCCCCTACCCAGGGACCCTGGCTCCAGCTGAGCTGAGGCCCCCGGGAGGCCCGGGTCCACCCAGTCATATTCGTGGCCTGCTGGGAAGAACTTCAAAGTCCACGTGCACTGTCCCCTGGGTGGGGCTGCATCGGGGTCCCTCGCCCCATCTGTCACTCATTCCATATCTTTGAACACCTGTACTATTGTTTGCTTAACATTGTTCCTTAAATAGACTCTGTTTCCTTATCTAAGTATATTTGGAGAGCCAGAAAAAAGTGACTTTAAGTGAAGGTAGTTGTTGAACATACACAATAAAAAGAAGAATTTGCTGAATTTGTTAGAGTTGCCCAGCAGCACCCACTCCCCATCCCCCATCCTCCCTCCTGCCATTCTTGGAGGCTCCCCAGGCCCTCTTCCCAGAGGCCATGCCCAGCCCATCTCACAAAGGGGTAAAGAAGTCCTAAAGTTTCTCCTGGTTTTAGAGCAACCAGAGTCACTGGCACCCTGGGCGCCATGCAGGGCTTGCCTCTGTTCAGGGCCGAGGCGGCAGCGTGCCCAGGTTGAAGCCAGGGGGACCAGGCCAGCCAGCTCCGCACAGCTCCACAAGGACTCTGCTCCAGTTACCACTGCCACACGGCTCACCACCCCACCTGCACACCCAGGCCTCAGCTCCAGTGACTGGATCCCACTGGCGAGGCCTCTGTCCCGACCCATAGGGGCTGGCCTCCCTTAGGACACTGCTCCAAGCCACATCTGCAGAAAGGCTTCCAACAACCTACCCCTCGCCTCTCTCTGTCCCCTGGACATAGTCAACTTGGCCAATACCAACCAGGCAAGGACACCATACCGACAGGGCCGGCAGTCCTCGGAGCAGCTGACCCCCCTTAAGACGGAGCACGTCAGCTCCTGGAGCTCCGCTGGCCCACTGCCGTGGATGGGAGCCATGGCTGGGCTGACAGAGTCTGGGGCAGAGTAAGAATAAGTTCTTAAAAAACCAGGACACCATCAGCCCCTGGTCTGAGATGGAGTCCTCAGCCTTTCTAGAATGAAATGGTGGCATTTCATTAGAGTAATGTTGTTCTATGAAATGTCCTTTTTTGCATAATAAAAATGTTGGCCACCTATGTCCATTCACCTTTGGGGGTGGGGGAATATGTAGTGGGCCTTTGATGGGGCTGTGACATCCAAATGGTTGGGAACCACAGATAGGGCAGAAACAGCTCACTGCCGGGCGCCAGAACTCCTGGGCGCAAATGTGTTACCATGTGACCTTGGGCAATCTCGGGCCTGCCACCTATCATCTGTGGCCTTGGTTGGTCCATCTGTGTGATGGGCTCTCAGTACCTCACACAGGAGTTGGGTCGGTGCCACCCGTGGCCAGTGGCCAAGTCTGACCAGCCTGGGTGGGTGGGGACCCTGCTGTGACCCTGGCCCTCCCAGACATGCTGGGTAACCATGTGGGGTACCTGCCTGTGCCAGACGCACTGCACACCCTTAAGGCCACCCCAGGATGGGGGATGTCAGTCCCACTTCACAGGGAGGCAGAGGCAGCAGGGAAGTCAGTCCTCTTTCAAAGCAGCATGGTGGTAGCAGAGCTCGAGCCATCCTCTGCAGACTCCTGGACTCCACCTGTACCAGGGTCCCCCAGGTCCCAACCCTGCTGGTGAGTGACAGCCTGCACCTCGCCCACCCACCTAGCCGCAGGCACCCCACTGCACCCGCAACAACAGGGCAGGCCTGGGGCCAGCGTCTGATGATAGCCCTCTCTTTGGCCTGCTGAGTGTCTACGGAAGGCTGGTGTGCCGAGGCCCGGGCGGCAGGAGGACGATCCCCTCAGGGTCTGTCTGCGCGGCCAGTGCTGCAGCCCACGTTCTGCTGGGAGGACAGCCTGGTCAGGCGGTGGGGCTCCCAGGAAAAGCAGACATCTCCCCACCGCTGAACACCCAGGGGCCACACAGGCCCCTCTCCAGGCTAACCCCTGCATCTCCTGGCGACTCTGGGGCCCAGGAGGGATGGGACAGGCTAACTTGGCCTCCTCCAGCCTCTAAGGGCACTCTGCTCTAGGCTTGGCTGGGAGTAGGGGGAGGTTGGCCATGGCTCTGGCCAGGGTCTCTGCCCTCAGCAGAGGTGAGCAGAAGCCTGAGATTCCCTTGTCACGCACGCTGCTGCCAGTGGCCCTGACCCGCTGCATTCTCACATGGCACTCAGCCTGGAAGAAGGATCTTCTGCCTCTTTCCTTGCTTGGCACAAATGTCACCTCCTTCCTTGATCTCCCGGCCTCATGACAACACGTCTGCCCACCCCCATGGCCAAGGAACCTGCTGTGCCCCCACACTTCAGACCCAGCCTCCCCTGGGCCAAGGAACCCACTGTGCCCACACTCCAGACCCTGCCTCCCCCTGGGCTAAGGAACCCACTGTGCCCCCACACTTTAGACCCCACTCCCCGGGCCAGGGGCTCACTTCTGCCCTAGTCTCTCCTCCCTCCCCACCATTTGGAGCAGTTTCTCCTTTCCTCGTTCATCTTCTCCATTTCCTGCCCTGACCACAGGCCCAGGCTCCTGGGGCCAGCAGTCTAGGCCAGGCTAGGCCCCTCCCAGCAGTGGAGGAGGGTGTGGTTCTCCCTCGAATCCCTGCAGCCCTGGCCCAGGGCCCTGCCTGGGGCAGGAACTGGATGAAGCTGAGAGGACCTAGTGTCATTCTGTGCCCCCACGTGTGCCTCCCTTGGGCAGGGGGCACCAACCCCTTTCCCTGTCTCCAACCCACTCCTGTGTTATGACTGCTTCACGTTCTCATGTCCACGATAACAACAGCAGGCATCACAGGGTTAGGGCTGTGACGGTTGCGCCCTGCCGCAGCCCCACTCTCCCTGGCGGCGAGGTGGACGTGGCGTTAATAGGGACTTTGCTGTGACCCCATATCCCTGCCGGGCTCGGACCCACCAGCTGTGTTTTATGGTCTGTGAGGGCCGAGTCAGCACAAGGGCTTCCCGGCATTTTACACAAAGCTTCTTCGCCGTGAACGGAGTCAAATTCACTCACGTTGGGATCATAAATATAATTAGGAGACTTTTATTTTCAAGTAGCACTTCTGAAATCTATAAAATTAAGCTAATATACTGATTTTTAAAACACAAGAATTTTATTGCTCTGCGAGTCAGAGTTTGCCAGCCCACAAGGCCAGGAATTAACTCCTTGCAGCTCACGGGTGTCCACAGGCCTCCAGGGGCCCCCGTGGGTCTGGGCCTGCTGCACCCCTTGAGGTGCACATGCCCCAGGAGAGCAGGTTCCTAGGACAGAGAGGTGGCTGGGCAGCGGCTGGACGTCCACCCACACAGCAGCAGCTGCCCGGGGCTCTCCCTCTCCACTGGCACCCCTTCACTTCCATGCTGGGTGCCCTGGGAACAAGTCCAGATGCTCTTGGGATCCAGCCTCTGCTCACCCTGTGGAATACACTCCCTCCAGAATTTCCCTGCCTGCCTCCTTCTCTCCTGGGGGAGTCCTCCCTAATCTGCTGCCCTACCCTGAAGGCTACCCCTTAATGCTGGGATCCCTTCTGGACCCACTAATGGAATGTGGTACGCCTGGCTCCTCCTCCTGGAATAATGGGGTCCCGAGTGTGGAGTCCTGGCTGGGGCACTCAGGATGTCCTGGGAAGGCAGGCAGTGGGGGATCGGGACTGGGCTTCCTCAGCTACCCTCAGCTGGCACTTTAGGGTAGTCTGAGGCAGGCCCAGGCTCCGCACCACTCTCCGCCTGTGACTGTGGGGTCCCTGAGCCATGGGCATCTTATCTTGACCGAGTTTTCACCCTAAGGCCCCACCAGGCCCAGCAAAGACGCATGGCGCATGACAGCCAGCCAGGAACCAACCAGGGCGGCCGCATACCGGCGGCAGATGCGCAGGCAAAATGGGAAGCCGCCCTTTGCTCCGGGCCATGCCTGTATCAGTGGCGGGAGATCACAAGGGACACCTGGAAGGGGCTGGGGTGGGGTTTGCAGGCTGTGTAACTCGGGGGTGGGAGGGATGGCCCTAACCAAGCCGCCATGGTGATGACCTGGCATTGACTCCCTCAAGGGTCCAGCTCCAGGGCCCCCTCCTCAGGCCATTGGCACCTAGCACCTCCCATCCCCAGAGTGTACCTGCTCTCCGGGCATGGAGGCCACCATGTAACCCCAGAGACCCCTCAGACTCTCCCAAGCCCACTGGTCACAAGTCCCAGAAAGACTCCAAAAAATCCAGACTCCACAGATGCCTGCTGTTCCCCAAAGGCCTGGGACCTGGGCCCTCGGCACTCCAGGGATCCAACTATTCACAGCCACTGGTGGTCCCCACATCCCAGATACGGCCCGAGCTCAGTCGCCTTCAATCCCATTAGGTCCCTAAGCCTTAGAATGGAGTTTCGACTGGTCCCAGTCCTCTACTCCACTGGACTGCTGGTCAGGAAAGGCTTCCTTCAGATTTGGGAGCACAGGGTAAACTGAAGGGCAGGCAGGAAGCCTGGGCCCCTTCCCAGGTAGGCTCTGCCCAGTGAGCCCCTCTGGCATCTAAGGTATCTGTAAGGACCACCCCCCAACCCCAGGCAGCTCATGGGCCTTCTGCACCCACATCCCAGAGGGCCAAGGAACCCCCTCTCTTCTCTGTCCCTTTGTACACAGGGAAGGGGCTGCAGACACACTGGAGGAAGGGGGTGGGGTCATCCCACCCGCCTCCTCCTGCCTCTGACTGTGACTGTGTCTGGAGATGGGGTCTTATAAGAGGTAATTAAAGAAGAATGGGGGTATAAGGGTGAGCCCTAATCCCACCTAACTGGGGTCCTTATGAGAGGAGAAGGTGACTCGGACACACACAGAGGGATGGCCCCATGAAAACATGGGGAAAGGCGATGTCTACAAGCCATGGAGAGAGGCTGCAGGAGGACCCAGCCCTGCAGCACCTTGGCCTTGGACTCCAGCCTCCAGGGCTATGACAGGATGAATGCCTGCTGTTTGAACTGCCCTGCCGTGGTCTTGGTGGTGACAGCGGAGCGGACTCACGTCGTCCCCCAGCTCCTCCAAGTGCTCTTCGAGTGCACTCACCAGAAAATCGTGAGGAGGGAAAGGGTGGTGGGCCAGACCCTGGGATACCTGTGGGGTGTGGACGGGTGGGTGAGGGCCACTTCAGGACGGGGCTGAATGCAGTGGAGTGTGGCTTCGGGCATCCCTGGCCTAGGAGGGGTGGGAAGGAGCAAGCAGTGGTCGGACTCTGAAGGAAGGGGAGAAGCTTGTGGCCTTGGGAGGCAAGGTGGGGGCAGCCATAGCCCACCCTCAACCGGGCAGGGCCTCGATTGCTGTTAGCCTGTCCCCACCTCCCACCCCATGGGTCCCAGGCATCTCTAGCCATCCAGGGGCCAGACTCTCCTGGGGCCTCAGGGCAAGTGGCTTCTCACGGGGGGTCACCATCAAGCAGAGCCCCCTGAGTGGCCCTTCCCCGGCTCTCATGCACAGTCCCTCCCTGTTCTGCTGTGGCGCTGCTGTCAGGTTTAACACGTTTTACGGGGGAGTTCAATGTAAGCCAGATGCGTGCTGACAGCCACGGCACAGGTGATGACAAGGCAGGGCTTCCCTGGCACATGTGCCTCTTGTTAGTGTGCCCTCTGAGGCGCTTGCCCCACCAGCCCGGGGCAGCGTGCAGAGCCAGCTGGGCACAAGGCCACTCTGGGGTACGTGTGTTGCACTGGACCATGCTGCTGCCCCAGAGGCCTCCTGGAGACATCACCTCTGCGATGGTCCCAGCCGGGTCCTGGGAAGCCACAGCCAGGCCCAAGCACAGGAGGTCATCCCTATTTCACAGTGGAGGAAACTGAGGCTGGAGAAGGCAGGAGGCCCATCCAACACAGTTTATGGCGGAGGAGCAGTGGTCTTGTCCTTGCTTCTGTCTACACAGCAGCTTCCAGGATTACCTGTCACCTCCCTGGCTGGCACTGAATGTGCCTGAGACCTGACTCACCTCTTCAGGAAGCTACCTTTGAGGACTGCTCCTTCTTTTCAGGCCTTCAGGGCCATGGGAGACTCCTGTTATCCCCCACCCAGCAGCCACAGCAAGCATCCTGAGATCAGCCTGGACAGCTCCGCTCCCCACATCCGGCTCTCAACCAAGGGCCCCATCCTACCCTGCTACCCACATTCTGCCCATCACCAAGGGGCCCATCCTGCCTTGCCCAGCACAGCTGGCTGCGGGGCCCTGGGAACAGTGCTCCCCTGACCTGCAGTGGCCGGGGGGCTGTGAAGCTTCCTCATCCAACCCATCCATTGCTCCCCTGCCTCTGCCCTCGGTGCTCCCCATCACCTCTGGGAAGGTCCAGCCTTCCAGGCCCCTTTCAGCCGCCCCTGCCCTGCTCTGCAGCTGGGCTCCAGTCTGAGGCCTCTTAGGACCTGACCCTCCCAATCTGCCTCTGGCCTGTGCTTTGGATGGTTCATTCGTTTGTTCTTCGGACGTCCACCATGCACCTCTCACACACACCTGCAGGCCCTGGGGCCAGAGCAGGATCACCCCTGCCAGCACTAGACAGGCCTGAAACTGCACCGTGATCAGAGGCCAGAACCACTAGAAAGGCAAGGCTGGGGCTGGGAGAACCACGAGGTGGTCCTGATTTAGAGCACGCAACTGCTCTGACTGAGGAGGATGTTCAGGGGAAGCGTGGGTTGAAGCCTGAAGACTCAAGAGGCTTAAGCAGGGAAGAGGAGTGTGTGCGCATGTCTCAGGGTGCTGTGCCAGGCAGGGCAGGGGAACAGTAGGTGCGAAGGCCCTGAGGTGGCGGGGAGGGAGAGAGAGAGAGAGAGAGGAAGGCCTGAAGTCCCCCTCCCGCCCGCTAGACCCCTCTCCACTGCCTCTGTCCTCCAGGAGGCTCTACAGCTTCAGATCTGAGGCCAAGAGGGCAGCATACCTGTCCCCAGCTGCTCCTCCAGGGCTGCCCAGGCCCGGCCGTTCTTCCTCTCAAGGGGCACTCCGTGCCCGACTGTCACCCTAGGAGCTGCCGGCAGCAACCCCGGGGGTCCCCTACTACTCTTTGGGGTCCCTATGCTCTACCCATATCTTTGCAACTAGAATGAGTCCCCCTCACCAGGGGTACCACCGACGGCTGCTGTCCCTGCCTGACAGCGCCCAGGGGAGCCAAGCTGTGGGGAGGACCCAGGCCAGCCTGTCTGGAAGGAAGCTGAGCAAAAGAGACTGAGGGTTTGTGGGAAAGTGAGGGTCGGGGCCGCAGTGAAGGAGGGCGAGTGTGGGGAGCCCCTGCGTTGAGTGCAGCTGAGAGGCCTGAGTGGGGCCAGGGCTGAGGGAGGACACCCCTTCCCTCTAGACCCACAGAGGAACACTAGGGAAGGCAGAGGCCTGGTTATGGGGGTGGGAGTAGATCTCATAGCTCAGGGCCCTGCTCTTGAGACCCCAGATGCTGGGCCAGGGCTGTGCTGAGGGACTCTGGAAACGTGTGAGGCTGGGTGATGCCTCCTATTTTACAGAGGGGGAAACTGAGGCTCCAGGAGGTCAGGGGCTGGCTCCAGGTGGAGGATGGGCTCAGGTGTGGCTGTGTCCCAGACCCCCTCTTCCCAGGATCCTGGCTGGCTTGCTGCCTGTGGGTGGTCACAAGCTCCCAGCAGGAGCCTGAGTTTCTGGGCCCCCAGCGGGTGGGTGGGACCAGAGCCACCCCTGCCTCTGGCAAGAAGGGGCTGAGGCCCATGGGGCAGGGGAGACCGCCAGGGCAGGGGTCCCCTCCCTGGGCCCCAGTGGGTGGGACACAGGCCCCCAGGCTCCGGCTGCAAGGCGAGGCCTCGGTGGCGGCCACAATAAATATGTTTGTTCAAGGGAAGCCAGGCTGGGAGCTGTGTGCGCCGGCCCGGTGAGGAAGAAAAGGCCGCTTGTGCCTTGCACACTGGGGCGATTGTTCCTGCTCACGCAACTGCTGCCCCGTGGCCGGAAAGGTCAGACGGCCCTCGGGCCCCGTCGGAAGCACCGGTGCCTCGGGCCCCTTCGCTCGCGCCTGCTGTAACGTTCGCCCGCGCTCCTCACTGCCCAGCTGCATCCACATCACCTCCAGGCCTTGGCACAGGGAGAGAAGGTACCAGACAAGGTCTGAAAGATGGCCCAGCAAAGGCGAGGGAAGAAATGAAGCCAGGAGTCCCCTGCCCTGCCCAGGCGTCAGGAATAGTGTGGAAAGAGAAGGCCCCAGTCGGTGGCCTCAGCACCCTCAGGGAGTGACTCTGGCCCCGAGGGTCTTCGCTGTACCCGTGGGGCAACTTGCTTTGTGGACTATGGTTTGGATATTGGGAGATGCCAAGGTGAGGGTTGGGGAGAGGCCCAGGAGCACACAAAAGCCACCAGCAACTCTCCTGAGGCAAGACCAAGCATCGTCCTCACCCACCAAAGAGAAAGCTGAGAGGCACTGCCTGGTCACAGCCCCGCTTCAGAGCAAATGGAGTTAACAGAGGCCACCACGCAGGCACTCCTGGCTCTCCCACAATTTAAAAACTCTAAAGGGAAAAAATCAGGAACTCAAGCCTGGTTTCCTCCCATTCCTCTGAAGGGGGAGGAAGGAACACAGGAGCCCATGGCTTGCAGGCCACACCCCGCTGATCCCGTGCCGGCAAGGCGGCCTCCCTCTCCTCTCCTCTCTGTTCCCGCAGAATCCAGCTCTAAGAGATGGATTCATCCAAAGGGCCCTCAGAATTGTGGTCCTGATGGTGAAGGCTGTGAGCAGCCGCTGCAGCGGTGTGATCAGACACTCTAGCTGAGTGAGTTTCCCACCACTGTCTTCCACCCGGAATCACTGGGAGACGGGGCCATAGGAGCCTCCTGGGTAGCTGGCGGAGGGGATTGGGGCTCTGGACCAGCCATCCCCTCCCTTGCTCCAGGCGCCTTTCTTTGGGCCTCAGGCCCTCCTGTGTACACTGCTGGAGGTGATTGTAGGAACCTGATCCCCACGACCACAGGGTCCTCCAAAAGATGGGTCTGTTCCAGAGGGCTTGCCTCAAGCAATGAAGGGGACACTGACATGGGAGGAAATCCTTCTCCTGGGTGAGAACCTGGAGCCGCACCTCCTGCCCTGAGAGATGGCCTCCCTGGGTGTCTGCCTTCCCTGTGTCTGGTGCCCGAGTGGGTGTGTGGTGGGCGGCCTGCAGTGCTGGCTCCCTTTCCCAGGCCTTTCCTGCTGACACACAGCCGGAATGTGCCGGACTCACCAAGGCCTGAATTCCCGAGGGGTCTGGCATGCCGACTGTGGGACGAGGGCATTTGGGCATTGTTCTCTCCACGCAACAGTGGGGTGCATGGGTGGTGGGGCACTTGGATTCCGCCTGCCGCTCTTGGCTTTATGAAGCTGCACCAGGTCTGACTCAGGCCTTGGGGAATTCAGCACCCACTCGAGTGGGCACAGGGGACTGCACCTAGGGGCCACCTCCCTCTGCCAGGCTGGGTAATGCAGCCCCTGCCGTGAACAGAGGTGCCTGGCTGCCCTCTCTTCCCCCAGGGCCCTGAGGACCTTTGGGTCCGAGGTTTAGCTGTGAGGCCAAAAGAGGTGTTTGCTCCCAATGCAGGGCAACAAGGGCCTTCCTTTTCTATGAGCAAAGCTGGGCTCCCAGAGAGCGGCGGCTGGGAGGAGGCTGGGCCGGGGCTCTCATTCCTGTAGTTGGTTCAGCTGGGGGCAGCCTCTGGTCCATCTGGCCTGGTGCCCAGCCCTGCTTCTGGCCACAGTCACAGAGGCCTACCACCAAAATGGCTTCAGGGTCTGTCCCCCATCTCTCCATTCTTTCCTCCTCTGCCCTTTGAAACCACCATCACTGAAGAACGCTGCGTCTCCCAGGGGCAGCCCTTCTCGGGCCCCTGCAGCAGTTCATACCCTAATTCACCTCCCCCAGGGTAATGGGGCCTGGATCGGGAGACTATGTGACCATACAAGTCTCACCTCTGCACTGGATGCCTAGGGACAAAGTCCACCCACCTCCTGGGGACTCCCAGGCCCCCTGCAGTCTGTCTTTGCCAGACTTTCCCACCACGCTGCTACTGACTGGCTCCTCCAGTTCACCCCTGTACTTCCCATAAGAGAAAGAGGGAGGCAGGGAGGTGGTAAAGAGCGCAGGATAGAAGCAGAGACAAGGGGGCTGTAGGAAAAGGCTGCAAGCTAAGGGAGGTGGGGCCTCCCTTTGAGCTTCTAGTGGGAACCAGCTCTGCTGGCACCTTGAATGTAGCCCACGTTGGACATCTGACCTCCAGAGCTGTTAGATAATAAATATGTCACTTAAAGCCACTAAGTTTGTGGGAATTCATTATAGCAACCGTAAGAAGCTACAATGGTCCCTCTCAAAACAGTCCTGAATTGACGACTTCCTCCTCGCTCTCCTGGTTCAGCTGCCATCCTCTGCCTGGACTAGCGCAGTAGCCTCCATCCTGGTCTGCCAGGTCTGTGCCAGTCCCTCAATGGTCCATTCTTGGCTCTGCAGCCAGAGTGACCCTGTTGCCATCTGCACCAACCACACCGCACGCAGGGCCAGCCAGGGGTTCGCGTGCCCTAGCTCTCGGGGTCTCAGCACACAGGCTTCCTTGCTGTCCTGCCAGCCTGTGGGCCCGTCCCCACTTCAGGGCCTTTGCTGTGGCTGTACCCTCTCTCCACAATGCTTTTAGCCCTGACCATGAGATTCACCTTGCTTTGGGGACACTGTAAGGTCCTCCACAACCTCATCCACAACAGGCCCCTTCCCCGAACCAGCCCTGCCTGCCTTTGTTTTCCCTTCCAAGCACTCTGTAGATAAATAACGAAGTGCAGCCGTCCCTCGGCACCCATGAGGACCTCCCACAGATACCCAAATCCACAGGTGCTCAAGTCCCCGATACAAAATGGTGTGATACTGACATGGAGCCCACATACATCCTCCCATCGCCAGACCACTTATGATAACTAATACAACACAAATGCCGCGTACACCACTGTTACGTTCTATTGTTCAGGAAATAATGACAAGACAAAAGTCCGTACAAGTTCAGATGTTCAGCACAGAAGCAATTTTCTTTCCAAATATTTTCCGGGAATCCATGGATGCAGAACCCTTATGCATCTCCAGTCGGTAGACATCCCTTTGGAATTTCGTATCAGTTTTGTATTGTCACTGCTCTCCCTGGCACCTGGGGAAGGCATTCGGTATTTGTGGAGTAAACGCTAACACATCTCACTTTAAGGACTTTACTATCTTCTTTCATTTAATCCACCTGGCAGTGCTACAATGTGGGGACTTTATTATCCCATTTTATAGGTGTGAGCACCGAGGCACAGAGATTTGTCACCTCCAGGGCAGTCGCTCGAGCTCACAGCGTGGCCCTAGTCCTGTGGCGGGGGGCTCAAGGGAGAAAGAGCTAGGCTAGACCAGCCCTCGCCCCCAGGCCTTGCTGAGCAGCTTCTGTGCAACAGGTCTGGACCCTCGGCCCTGGGAGAGCCCAGCTCATGGGTTCCTGGCCCAAGCGCCCTTTGTGCCCGCCTGGGGCAGGCGGGGGGTGGGGGTATGCTACATAAATGGGCTATTGTTCTGTGACTACAGTTGCCAGCCCTGCGTGCACAACAGCCCCTGTGTCTGCAGTGGCTCCCAGAACCAATCAACACCTTATCACGAGCATTAATCACCCCGCTATCTGCCCCAAATCAGGCAAACACTTCTGGGGACTTCAAACCCCTGACTGCACAGAAGTTTCTGTGTAATAATAGATTAAGTTTCTGGTGGTTCAGCAGCATCCACTGCGGCTGGCCCTCTGGGGTGCTGAGGGGCCGAGGGGCTGCCAGGATGAGGAGGACGCTCTGCTCCAGCCTGGGCTCCTCCTGGGTGCTCCTCCTGCAGCTAGAGCCCTCAGGGACTTCCTGGCCCCCTCACACTCTGGGCCTGCAGAACCCCATGCCCAGCTGGCCACCCTTAGCCTCCGTCCTGTAGGCCAGCTTCTGGGAGGATGCAGTGGGCTCAGGCTCTGTGCCCTCGCGCTCCCAAGGCCCGGTTCTGCTGGTGGGCTGTGCCAGAGTGTTTTAGAACCTCCTAGAGGAAGTGACCTGGACCCTAGTGGGCAGGAGGCTAGCAAGCCAGAGGCTGCAGAATTAGCAGGAAGCCAGCCCAACTCTTGTCACCAAGAACCAACCTCCGGTTCTAGAGTCAAACGCTGGGTAGGAGCAATATAGAAAAAGCAGCTAACCAGTTGGCATTCAGCTGGCTGTGGTCCCCTGAGGGCTGGCGCCGGGTCAGGGATGGCACTGTGAACAAGATTCCTGGCCCTGGCCTCAGAGCACATCCATCTGGGGTGGGACTTACCCTATGAGGTGCCAGGAAGAGCCTTAGGGAGCCACAGAGAAGTCAGGGCAGAAGGGTGGGCGAGCAGCCGCTCCAGAGGTGTAGGGGACAGAAGAGGTGAGGCCTGTGTGAGGGGAGGACAGAGCCATCAGAAGTCCTGGAAGGGATGTGTGCAAAGACCCTGGGCAAGAACATGCTGGAAGGAGCTGAAGGACAGGGAGAAGGCCAGAGTGGCTGGGAAGGGAGAAGGGGAACAGGGAGGCAATGAGGCTGGGAGGTGACCAGGAGCGGCCACATGAGCCTCACGCAGGGTAAGAGGTTTAGATTTTGCACCACATATGATGGAAATGAAGCGCTTTGACTAGCGCGGTCCCAGGGGCTATCAGTTGCTCCCTTTGCCTCCATAGCACGCCCCACAGTGCCCACAGAGGAAGGAATGCCTGGCCATGCCCCCGCCCCTTCATAGTGCAAGACGAACCCACACCAGGCCAGGTGCTCGGCATCATACATTGACACTGTCGTGGAATCCTGGGCGCTGTCTGCTCGCCCCTCTGCATACAGCCCTTCTCCACTTGGCTCACTCTGCCCTAGGAGGCTGATCTCTGCAGGTTATGTCCACAAGCTCCTGGCCCAGGGCTTCAGATTGGGTCCAGCCAACTGGACCCCTGACAGGAGGCAAGGAGGGAGGAGAGCGAGTCCAGGGTGTCAGCTCCTGCTCCCTGCCGTGGAACTGCTGGGACCAGTTTTGAGCCTCATGTAATATAGCCATTATTCTGTTAAGCTCAGGCAACCTCCTCCTCCTCTTTATTCCTCAAGTCTGGGGTCGGATTCCCTCTAGGGTCACTACTCCATGTTCCTGCACAAGGCCTGGTGGTTCCTGACACCTAACTCAGAGGAACGATCCTTGGGTGCCATCCCATGCCCCACACATAGCTACCATGATTGTCCCTATTTTACAGATGAAGAAACAGAACCTCAGAGAAGACTTACGCTGCCCTGGGTCCCTGAGCTGGGATTCAGACCCTGATGTGTCTGCCTCCAGGGCCCAGGCACATTCCCCAAGCTGCCTCCTTGTCCCTGATATCTGTAGACGCTGAGCTTTTGAGGCCTCTGTTGCTCCAAAGCCCCACTGCCCTGTGGCTGCTCCTTCCTGAAATCTGGCTTATGTCTATCCCACTCCTACAGGGGCAGATATATCACAGGACCTCAGAGGTTGAAGCAAACCTAACAGGGCACGGGAAAGGGCATAGCACAAGCTCCCAACCAAGTGGCTTACATGTCCCCTCCCCACTGCTGACCTCCATGCCCAGGGCCAACCCTTCACACGGGGGCAGGGACAGGGCTTGGAGAGTCAGGATCAGGGGCAAATGTGTTCCCTTTCTCACTAAGCAACACAGGTGCTTTTGGGCTTCAAGTGTTCTGCTGGGAGCTACTTGGGAGGGGCCTCTGGAAGGGCAGACCTGGCACCCATGCCAGTGGGGCACAGGAGATACCTCTCTGCCAAGCAGTGAGATGGGCACAGCCACAGGAAAGGCACATTCCATGGGAAGGCAGGCACGCTGGCGCTTTAAAATCGCCATTTCCCCCTATTAAAGTCAGCTCCTATTCAGGCCAATGCAGAAATAAAATGTTGGGGGAAAATATCAACTACTATTCCTCCCTGCCATGAATGGGCCATCCCCTTTTCTCTGGCCTCAGTCCACCAGATCTTCACCGGGGTCCCACCCAGCATCCCTCTGGACTTCTAGCCACCTCCCTCACATCAGCCATGGTGGGGGCAGGAGCAGGGTGGGGGACGACTGGAACCTGCAGTGGGTGTATCTCCGCCTGGGGCCTCAGTTTCCCCACTCTGACAGGGCAGCATCCATCTGCTGCACTGCATCTGGGCCCCTTTGGAAACCTACTTCTGGCCCAGGAAGAGCACCAACCTCGCTCAACACGCCGCCTGTGATCTGAGGATGCCGTAGTTCCCCCAAACCCATCCAGGGGCCCCAGGATCTTCAGGTCAGGGGGCCAGGCAGCCACTCCTTCATGAAGACTCCCGCCTATCTTGCCATGTCAGCACACATCTCGTGAGCGGAGCGAGCTCAGCTTCTCTGGGCCACTGCCTCGGACCCACCCTTGGCCTGCTCCTCTGTCCTGGCCAGCTGGAAGCAATCTGCCTGGAGCAGGCAGGTGGTCCTCCTTAGTGGGCTCCCAAGAGGCCGTCCCCAGCCCTTCACCCACGCAGAGGTGGCTCTGTATGCAAGGCTGCCTGGGGCCCCTTCTCTGCCGGAGTGAACCAAGTGCTCTGGAATTCATGAAGAAATCAGGGGTCTTTAGCCTGCTGTTTTTCTTGGCGAGGCCTTATCACAAATTAGTGGGGAAGCCCGAAGGTTAGGGTTTCAGTTAGTTCAGCAGAATCGGAGGCGCGGGGAGTTGGCCTCCTGCCTCTCCAAGTCAGAAAACGCTCGGTCTGTGGGGCCCCAGGGAGCTCTCAGAGCCCAGGATGATTAACCAGGCAGGTGACCTGTGCTTTGGGTGGGGGCGGGGGTGGGGCCTGCGGGAGATAGCTTTCACACAAGCTGACAGGTTTCACAAAGCCCAGTGATCCCTCATACCTTCCCCAGGCTGCCCTTGGCTGGAGCACGCAGCCTGTGGGCCTGGGGCCTTGGCACTGAAGGCAGGACAGGGCGCCCAGCCTCATGGAAAGGGCACGTCCGAGAAGGTGGCAAGGGCAAGTCTGACTGAGGTTCCAGGGGCAGCCCTTTGAACTTGGCGACTTCACGTGAACGCATTTCCTAAACCACAGCTAAACGCAGGGGTTCTACATCAGTAGCTCGAAGAAAACTGGGGACCCCCAACCAGACAAAGGGCAGGTCACCTCCATGTAAAAAGTGGGCTCTTCTGCGGAAAAGGCAGGCCAAGTTGCCTCTCCTGTTTTGGAAGGCAGGAACCCGAAAGTCAAACCACTAAGTATCCACCAGCCACTCATGAACTCAAAAAAGCTGGGAACATTTCTGGCAAGCGCTGGCCCCGCGGCCGAGCCCCCGGCCCTGGGGTGTTTCACAAGTCCAGCCGTCTGTCCCAGATGGATCCTGGGAGCTTGTCCTAGGCTCACCACTGGGTCTGAGCACAGATGGCCCTCAGCTTCCTCCTGTCTCCACGTCAGGAATCCGTGCCTGCCCCACCCTGCCCTGGCTCACCCCTGGAACTGAAACGGGTCCAGTGCTGCTTCAAGACGTGAGCTTGTTTAGGAGTTGTGTCTGACGCTTCTCAGGCCCTGTGCTTGTCTACTGGGCTCACAGGCTTTTCTTAAACAGACAGGGAGCCTCGGTGGCACACCAGGTTCCAATCTAATGGCTCCTGATGGCCACATCAGGTTCTGCCCTCAGCACCCTGTCCAGGTTATTGGATCAGTCGTCTCTACCCTGTGACAGAGACCACTGTGTTCCCATTTCACAGCTGAGAACGCTGAGGCCCGGCACCTTCCAGTGCCTTGTTCTAGCTCCAAATGATGGCCAGAAGCTTGAGCCCAGCGACTCCTTCCTCTGTGGGTGAACTGGCCCCTTCCCCCAACTCTAAGCCCTGACTCTGTTGCCTGTGTCTCCTTGTATAGGTCCCCACGTCCTCCTCTGTGATCCCAGGACAATCACAGTATTACCTCCTGGGGGGCAAAGTGAGAGGGAAGGGCACGGCTTGGGTGCACCTGCAATGGCACCCAAGTGGAGAAGCTGTATTTGCGTGGGAAAGGGTTCCTGGTGGGGCCCCTCGTAGGTGACAAGGCCCTTTCTGCCCTGGGTGCAGCCACAGCCCTGTAGGATAGCCTGCCCACTGCCCCCCACCACTTCTCTCTCTTTGCCTTCCCACCGTCCTTCCTCCAAGGGCAGTGTTAGCTTGCCAGGGAGAGTTCCAGGCCTAGGGCTGGCGGGACAGGGACCCTGGCTGCCAGCTCCATTCCACTGTGCAGAAACCCAATCCAGGCAGGAGAATGCTGTCGCTCCTGAGGATTTAGGGCCGTCACCTGGTGGAGCGGGAGGGCTCTCCTCCCTGACAGAATAAGTGGTTACATGCCGAAAGGTGACACCGCAAAGGGGTCCTGAGCCGGGAGGAGGACTGTATATCATCTGAGCCTGGATCTGTGCATGTTTTTCTTTCTGTCTTTCCTTCCTGGTCTCCTTGCCGCGGCCCCCTGGCAATCTTACCAGAACGTCCCGGTCCAGATGCGATTCTCTATCAAAAGCCTGGGCCCCCAGGCACCACGCGAGGAGCTGTGTGCAGAGGTGGTGGGGGCTGCATAGATGGAGTACAGGGCTCTGTGTCAGACACGGAGAGCCATGTTCTGATTTCTGCTCCCCCAGTGAAAAGAGTAAAAGCCTCCACGCCTATGGCAGGCTTTTACTGAGCCTTACTATGGCAGGCTTTTACTACGGCTGAGGGACACGCCCCCAGCCCTGCGGCACATCCCCCCACGTGTGACTTCCTCGTCCCGAGGTCTCCCTGGAATCTGTGACTTGCTTTGACCACCATGTCATGAGCAAATGGAACAGAGAGAGACTGAAGTGCACGTCCACCGAGTGGCTGGGAACCCTGCGGCCACCAGCGGTTAGTGAGGCCCCGCTAGCTGGCAGAGGAGAGGCTGTCTGCCAAGGGTCTTCCCCGGGAGCAAGACCATCCTAGACCACTCAGCCCAGACCAGTCCACCTGCCCAGCAAACCCACGAGGTGTGAGGGATCCGAGGCTGTTGCTACTTCGAGCTGCTGAGTTTGGGGCTGGCATCCCCTCTTTGGACTTCGGGGTCCTCTCTAAATGCCACTGTCTCCAGGCCCACTGCTGCAGTAAGGACAGAACTGTGGACCAGGTGTGGGGCTGCCTGTATGGGGTCTCTACGTGCCACAGCTGCCAAGTACCACCTAGTCTCACCTAACAGCTCCTCTCTCCCTGCCCATTCAGCAAGAAGGGTATTGTCACATCCCACTTGACAGATGAGGACACCAAGGCTCTGAGAGGGAGGGGCTTGCTGGGAGTCCTGAGGGCTGCAGTGTCCCGGTGGAGGCTGCAGAGCCTCCATGTCCCTCACTTGCCCCAACAGTAAATGGAACAGGGCTGTGGGCACCTTGTCCAGGGTGGCAGGGAGTGGGGTGAGCAGCTGCGGCAGGCGCGTGGAACACCACGGACAAGCAGGACCACACCCCACTCGGGCCACCACGGAGGAAGCCGGAGCCACAGAGGAAGGCGGAGCCTATTTTCAGGATCCTTCTGGAATCTCCCCTGTCCTCTCCACGCAAACCACCCTGGCACAGGAATGGAGGCAAGGAGGCCTTTGGGCCGCAGCTGGCCCACAAGGGTGTGAGCTGAGCCTGCCCTGAGGCACCCCAGGTGGCAGCTGTAGTGCCAAAAGGCCTTCATCTGCCAGTTGGTCTGGGAGTGACACATGCCCCCACCCCTACTCCGCTAAGGCAGCAGTTGCCGTAGCTCCCACTCAGAAGGGTGGCTCAGATGCTGCCTCACAGGGCCCTGGTGTCAGTTGGCTGAACCCGGTGGGGTAGAGGGAGGGAGGGAGGAAGGGTCTTGGTCACAGGGCACAGCTATCCAGGGGCAGCTTAGCCACCTCACTGTTTCAAGAGGCTGCCGTAGCCTATTTACTAAACAAGTCACGAACCTCAACCATATGAGAAGGGAAGCACTCTGCTGACCCTGGCCGCAGCATTGCTCTCATTAGCTCCCCTGGGACCTCCACGTGGCCAAACCCCACTGCCAGTTCTGTTCTCAGCTTCAGTGGGACCCACCAGCCGTGGCTGACATGCTGGCCTCTCCTTCCTTAGAAAAAGCTCTTCCTGGGGGTGACCAGGCCTCCACTTTCCCGATCTCCTTTGCGAGGTCCTCCTCGATCCCTGACCTCTGAATGCTGCAGTCTCTGGGCTCAGTTCCAGGCTGCAGGCCCCAGTGGTCCAGCACTCAGCTCCCAGGATGGGCTGGCCTTGCCTAGTTCTGTACAAATGTCACTGCCACAGAGAGGCGTCCACCCGAGGCCTGCCCCGGCCTCCCATAGTCCTTTCCTATCCTCACTCAGCCCACCTCTCTCCACCTGTCAACACCTGGTACGATGACACATCACCTGGGAGCCCCAAGAGGCAGGAACATGCTGGCTTTGTGGCTCCCTAGCCCTGACTCACCAAGGTCAGGACCTCAGGATCCAAGCTTGATCCCAGGGGCACAGGGCTTCCCATATCCTGTGCCTGCCAGGACCCTAGTAGGCTGTCTGTGTGGACCCCGTGACCCCATGGAGGTGAGGTGGCCACCAAATGGAGGACAGGAAAGCTCAGCATGTGCCTCCCGGGGGCAGGGGGTGTGCATAGTGACAGGCTCCTTGGGCTTGGGGTGAGGGTATCCCCCGGCAGTGGAGTTGGGTCTCATGGGTCACCCCAAGAGAAGTCCACGGTGGGGTCTCCCTGCACTGGCAAAGGGGACAAGGCCTGTTAAAGGGGCCAAGGGACAGATGGATGGATGGACGGACAGCTCCAGGTGAACCTCCTCGGAGGCTCGGTCAGCCTCCAGCCAGGGCTGCCGCAGGCCAGGTAGGCCGAGGCGACCATCACCACAGCTGCTGTCAGAAGAGACAAACGGCTGGAGGGCTGCCTGGTTATGTGCAGCATCAGAAGTGGCCCAGAGTGAGTGGGTCCTACTGAAACACCCAGGTTCCGCTGCCCCCGCCAGCTCTACGCGAGGCCCCCCACCCCTGCAGGCGGAGTACAGCCTCCCGAAGGCCGCTGACCGACGGAATGTAAATCCCTAGAAATATTTCTTGATACAATTTGCTGATTCCACTCACACCTTGGGGGTGAAACACCTCCCCGGACCTGCCCCTCTTGCGGGCTGGAGACAGTAATTTGCTGATCTGCCAGCCCTCTGAGGCAGGGAGGCTGAGCTGGGACTGGGAACAGCGGCCTCGCTGCAAAGCGCCCAGCGGGAGTCGGCTTATTAGCTGCCTCGGAACAAAGGCTGCGGAGGCTCGGGGGTCCCTCATGAGCAGACCCCTGCGGGTAGCTTTTCAACCCCCGAAGTGCTGCCTTTTAACTCGACCTCCACGGTAGGACAAACAGGGGGAAGAAATTAGTCGTGGATGCTGCTGGATGTTTCGTAACTTGTCGAGTCGTCTCCCTGGAGTTGGTCTGGCCCCAGTAACATGTCCCCCCGGCGTCCAGAATGGAAAACATGAGACAGGCCTTCACCAATCCCCTCCCCACCTTTTAGAAACTCTTTACAAGCTTTAAGAAACAAATACCCTTTCTTGCATCTGGGGCCTGCTGCTGCAAGTGTCCAGGGACCGTCCATGGCTCTGGCCTGGAAAGCCGTGCCTGCCTAAGTCCCTGGAAAGCTGAGGGCCCCTGGGATGAGGAAACCCTGGGAACAACCTCATCTCCCTCAGGTAGCCAAGTCCCCAGTGGCCTCGAGGTCCAGGCCAGGCCCCAACTCCCAGCAAGGCCATTCCCCAACCCAACACCACGTAATGAAGAAAACGAGGAACATTTGCATCAAGTGATCCAAGGGCATGACTTCCCATGGGCTGAAAGGAACACACTATGAACCCCACAGACAGCATGGAGTCCCAGGGTCTGGGAGCCACCTTGCAAAATGGGAAAGGGGCTGGTGGTGGCTTATGCTTTGTTCTTGTTTCAGAGGCCAAGGAGGCTCCCCTCTTCAGCCTTGACACCCAGGCTGACACCCCCAACATAGGACACTCAGAGAAGGACCACAGGAGCTCAGAGTTCTGGACAGGTAGGGGTTAATGGCACTCTGCTGGCTCTGGCCAGCCCTGGGTCCCTCTCACCTTACAGAGAGAAAGGGGAGCAGGGGAATGCCTCTGCTTTGAGAGGCCTTCTCGAGGCCAGCAGCTTCCTCCTGGCCTTCAGCTGTCCCCAGGCAGGGCCAGCACATGTTCAGCACAAAGGAGGCCTGACTGTAGCCGGACCCCAGAAGATGGCTGAGCCAGGGAGTACACGCAAATACTCACAGGCTGGTGCCTATAGTCCCAGCACTTTGGGAGGCCAGGCATTAGAGACCAGCCTGGGCAGTATAATAGGTGCAAACAGGCCAGATGAGGAGAGCTGCCAGCACACTCAAGCCCCCACGAGCCCACCAATACTTTTAAAAGATAATAAATGACAAGGGCACTTGGCTTCTCGATTCTTTACACGTCATGCCCACAGTCCATTGGGAAGACTGTGCTGTCTAACATACTAGAAGTGTCTCCTTGCAACCCTCCAGTGGGTTTGGGAACCGAACCCCACCTCTTTCAGCAAGAGCCCCTCCAGCGAGCTGGCATGGAGGGACAAGCATAGTAAGGGACTTGTTTTGGGACATTTTGCAGTTTGCCACATTTGCACACATGGTGAAGGGGCTCCACCTCCGCCCAGGCGTGCAAGGGGTCAGACCTTGGGGTCTTTTGAGTGGTTCGCCGACCTAGCTATACGTCTGTGATGCGAGTTTGATCTGTGTCCATTTCCGTCTTTCTATCACTGAAGATGATGGAACATTAGGATGCCTCCAGGGGCCACAGCTACATCAGGACTGTTTGTTTCTCTGAAACCAGCACAGTGTTTGGCTCTGAAGCTCTGCACCCAGGCCCATTCCCCAACCCAGCACTGTATGATGAGAAGCACAGGTGCCAATTTCCCCAAATGATCTGAGGGCACGACTTCCTACACTATCCTACCCTGGTTTCATTTGCTACTGCTGGGCCTTCCACCAGCCAGGCTCACCAGCCAGCAGGCAGCATTTAGGTGATAACAAAATGAGGGTTTTCAGCTCGAGAGGATTCTCTGACTTCTTATTTTGATCTGTGTTCTCTGAACCCTGGGATTTGTGTGCAGGGTGTGATAATGGCTTTTTTGTGAGTGCCTGGTCAACACGTCAATCACAGTGATCATGGCTCACTGCAGCCTTGACCTCCCAGGCTCAGGTGATCCTCCCATCTCAGCCCCTAAACAGCTGGGACCACAGGCATGTACCACCTTGTATGGCTCTTTATTTATTTATTTATTTTTTGGGTAGAGACAGAGTCTCATTATACTGCCCAGGCTGGTCTCTAACACCTGGCCTCCCCAAGTGCTGGGACTAGAGGCACCAGCCTCTGATAATGGCTTTAAACAGCATCACCTCCTATGAGTGCTCCTAATCTTATGTACATAGCCATTGTCACCCCCAACTTGAGAGATGAGAAGCCTGAGACTTGGGAGGTCAGCTCTGCACCCCAGAGCATGTGGCTAGAGATGGTCCTCTGTGGCTGGAGCTCCACTGGCCACAGGGCCTCTTGCCCCAGTGCACACTCGAGGGGCAGGAGGTGGGTCACAAGGGTAGATGGAAATATCTATCATCTATGGTCCCTGGCAGACGCCAAGGCTTCACCCCAGGGTGGGGATTCAGTAACTCTTGGAATAGCCCAGGAATCTGCATTTGAATGGACTTCCTGACCTTAAGGTGCATGGCGGGGAGGGTGCAGACATGAAGGCTCCTACAGGCCCAGTAATGACCAGGATGCCTGCCTAGCCAGCTCTCAGATCCCTGTAGTAAAATGGGCACCTGGATGCTGATGGGAGTGCCTGGCACAGCAGGGTCCAGGGCTTGGTCAACACCAGGGTGAATATTAACCTTTTAGTGTGGTCCTAACTGCAACTGCCCTTCCCCTGACAGATGTAAGTGGCCCTAGCCCAGGTCATCTAGTACAGAGTCAGCTGGGGAGTCATCCATCTACACGAAGCACACAGAGGACTTCTGGGTAGTCCAGGCCATGCATGTGCTCCAAGGAACCTCAGCTAGCTCAGACACCCGAACTATCCTCCATGACATGTACGAGGCAGCCTTGCATCCACTGGAAGATAATTCCCGAGGTCCCTCATCCCTGTCCTCCCCTCTGCTCATCCACATCCTGGGAGCTGTGCCCCATGAGGCTGCAGGGAGGGGCTGGTGCTGCGGGGATCGAGTTCCAGCTTCCAGAGGGGCCCTGAGGTGGAAACAGGCAGGTGAGGAGGGGGTCAGCCAAGTGCAGGGAAGCCAGTCTGGGGCTAGGGATCGAGTTTGGAGAGGCACCCTAAGTGTGGGGGTCTACCGGGGGCTTAGGCCCCTGAAGCCCAGAGGAAGCACAAGGTGTGTGAGGGGGATGTGGGGAAGGAAGGGGCAGAGGAAGGCAGCTGTCAGGGGAGGGCCTCTGGGCTGCAGTGGGACTCTCAGCTCCCCCAAGAGCAGGGAGGGCCTCAAAGTGTTTAAGCCAGGACGGGGCACGCGGGCTGTCAACCCGGCTCTTCTAGAAGAGGCAACTCCACAGACATTGAACAGGCCCTGAGACTACACCCATCAACAAAACAAAACAAGGTTCACTTCTGCGACAGATGCAGCTTTCCCAGCCTTCAGAAACCAAGGAAACCATGCCAGGTGTAGTCCTTACTCCATGACCACGGCAGCCCCTAAAATGCTGGGCTAATACCCTGGGGGGCTCAAACCTGGAGGCCCTGGGACGAGTGGGTCATCGGGGGAAGAGGGGGTTCCTCTGGCCCAAGATCTCAGACAGGCATGTGCTCCCTGCTCTCCAGCCGCTGTGAGCCGCTTTCCTATCTACCTGATTTCCATCTCGGGCTCTCCAGTGCTGCCCTGCGGCACCTCCTGCCATCTGTCTTTCCGTTTCTGCTCTTCTGAAAGCTTGTGTTTAAAACAAAATTAAGAAGCCAGTTCATATGGGCCTGAGGAACTTTCCTGAATATGGGGGTGAGGGGATTGGGACAGGAATGTTCCCGGGAGGGGCCGTGACCTCCCGGAGCTCCTCACCCATCCTAAGCCAGGCCCTGGTGGGGCAGGGGTACTTTCATTAAAAGGTTCTGGAAGAAAGCCAGGGAAAATGGTGGAACACTGGGAAGCAGAGAGGGAAGAATTTCACCTTGGCTACCCAGAAGTCTCCTTGTGGCTTTGCTGTCTACCTTCTCAGTACAGACATTCTGGAGAACACTGGCATACTGCGAGCAAAGGTGTGGGCTGCAGTCACAGCAGCCTGGGGGGCCTGGCTGTCAAGGCTCTCACTCTGGGGTAACCCTCAAACTGACTTCCAGCTTGCGCTTCCCGCTCCCCAACAGCCTTTGAAATGGCCAAGGTGACTCAACCAAGCCGTGGAGCCTGAGAGACACTGTGCCAGGCCCAGTCTGTGTCGCACTGTAGCCATCAGTGTAATTGCCTGCCCTGCCAGGAGTAGGAAGGAAGACTTGGGCTGTCTGCAAGAGCACCTGGGTCCCTGAGCAGAACCCCGGCCACTTCATGGTGGACAAGCAGCACCAGAGGGCAAAACATCTGAGGGGCTGTTTGTCACTCAGCAGGACCATGGCTGTCCTGGTGAATACAGGACCCACTAAACAGCTCCACACGCACCACTGAGATTCCTGTACTCACGGAGGGGATATTCACTGAGCTCCTACTGCAGGCCTGGGCTTGGGCCAGGGTGATGTCTGCCAGTCACCCAGTATTCAGGATGCACTGGGTCCTGGCTCCTGCCTGCTCTCAGCTCCCTCCAAATGTGGGAAGAGACGGTTGCTTTGGATCCAGAACACCAGTGCTCCTGGCCTGTTCAATGTGGGCCACCCAGTTCCACCTCCTGAAGGAGAAGCACTGCGCTGCCCGTGCCTTTCACGGCTCCCTTCCGTAATGGGGAATCTGGAGTCTCTGGGGCTTGGGGCCTACTGTGGCTGAGAGGCCCTCAAGATAAGATGTTCTGGGAGGCAGGGAATGGAATTCCACCAGGCCCTGCAGAACTGAAGCTGCGTGTCCTAACACCACTTGGCAAGTCAACCCACGAGAGCCTGGGTGGGAACCACATGCCTGGGAAGCTGGAGCCTGGCCCTGGAGGTTAGGGACAAGGCTTCTGCTGAGAAGGGACACCCAGCCATTCCTCGAGAGCCTAGCCGAGGAAGCTTGGGGACTGTGTTCTGGCCAACGGGCCACCTTTTCCCACTGTGGCTTGGCCAGCTGACCATGCAGCTCCACTCCCCAAAGCTGTGCCCCTAGAGGGTTCCTTGAGAGCCATGGCACATCTGAGGCAGCGGATACATGTGGGCGCTTCAGCTTGGAGCTTTTTTCTGACTTCTTTCCCTAGTGAAAGGACCACTTGAGCCTGGCCCGAGACGGTCCATGTTGCTTTGGGGTTATTTATGACCCCTCCAAAAGTGAAAAATTGTTAAGTGATATAAACAGCAATTAATGAGGGTCCAAAAACCAAAATGCTCAAGGGAGGCTAGGAATAGGGGCTCTGACCCCGGCGGTGGGGTCAGTGCTCTGCGGACAGTGCTTGCCCATCACTGTCAGTGCATGAGAGGTCAAAGGCAGGGCAGCCTCTCCCAGGGCCATTCCTCACCAAGAGGCCAGCCCAAAGGGTTTGGAGGTGACGTGGGGGACAGTTTTATGGTTTGCATCACCATGGTTCCCACTCTGGCCACCCCCTCTACCCACTCAATCACCCAAGCTCTGGCTGTTGTGGCCACCCTCAACTCCAGGAGGCTGGGAGGCATTTAGACCAGTGCAAGGCTCTGGGGATGTGGGATGCGGGGCTGCTCCAGCTGGTCAACCCTCACAGGCAGGGCCAGCTGGAATGTGGCCAGAGGGACAGGGTGTGATAGGAAGGTGCCCCAGAGGGCTCCCCATGCCCCCTGAGCTGGTTCTTCTTCCCGCAAGAGGTCCTTCTGTGTTTGACCACCTGAGGAGTCACAGGCTCCAAGTCTGGCAGGGGCTTGGAAGGATAGGTCCCAGGGGACTCCAGCAGGGCTGGTAGAAGAGGAATGCTCGGGCGCAGGCATCCCCAGGCACACTTCGGCTGGAAACCAAGTCTACCTGGTTACTCTCCTCCCCTTGGGCCCTCACACATGCCTCTGCCTGAGCCAGGCTACAGGGTGTCCTCCCTGGCCTCCCCCCCATTCCCACACTGGCCAACAAAGGATCTGGGTAATCTGCAAAGCCCCTCCTGCCCCGCTCCTGCCTCCTCTGTGCACCTCCCTGGCTCCTCTGGGGTGAGGGTCCTCCATGACACAGCCCGCAGGTCATTACAGGTTCCCTTGAGCTCTCCAGAGAGCAGAGAGTCAGAGAGAGGCTCAGCACCAAACCCCAGCTGGCCACTTTCCAGCTGTGTCTCTACTGAGGCTCCTTGGCTGTAAATGGAGCTGGTGGCATGGGGTGCCATGCTGAGGCTCATGGGAGGATGGGTGAGGGGTGTCTCATGTTTGGGTCGAGACACTTGCAGTCATCCTCGCCAACTATCGTCAGTGGCATTACCGCCGGACCCCACCCTGCTACTCCTCACCTGCACCAACCACCAGCAATCTGCCCGACTGTGCCCTGGGGCTCTGCTTGTGTGATGCCAGGCCCTGGTTAGGCCCCTCCTGCAGCACCCCACCCCCCCACCACTGTGTGCCTCCATTAGAGTGTCCAGGTAACACTGACAAGCTGGAGAGCATGTTTCCTGAGAGACCCAGAAGTCAGGTCCCCAGGACCACCATTCTTTCTAAAGGCACCTCTGTCCGCATTATTCTCTTGCTTGGGGAAGGGATGCCACCATTTGGAAGATGATGTTGCTGCTGCAGCCACCCTCAAGATGCTCTCCTACCCCTACCACCCCAGCCCCACCCAAGGGCCTCGTGTCCCTTCCTGGGATGCTGGCTACACCTGGTGCCTTCACCTCCCAGGCCTTTGCAGGTGCTATGTCTGCCACCTGGCATGCCACTTCCTCCTTTGAGATTCCACCTCTGTGAAGCCTGGCCTGGCCCTCCACACCCCATATGTCCACCCAACACTCCCTGCAGCTGTGAGCTCCTCCATCCATCTAGAGCACCTATGGCGTCATAGCCCTGTGCCCAGCCCTGGGGATTCAGAAGTGCACAGGGGAAGCAGAGAGAAGACAGTTCTCACTGATGGCAGAAGGGCTGTCCAGCTGCCTTGACTCCACTGCAACCACACTTAGCCCTACCCCAGGAGCCCTACCCCAGGAGGAGTACCAGAGTCCATGGCCCAGCAGGCCGCTTGCCCATAGTGCCTGCTGCCTCTCACGGGCCTGGGAGGGGGCTGACCTTGCGGTTCAGGCCATGTGAGGAGAGTGAGTTGCCAGGGAGGTGAGGCCTAACCCCCCCATGAGATGTGGAATGCTGGAATGCTCCCACTTGACTTATCCTGTGGATGAGATGGAGAAGCGGGACCTCTCCAGCCTGGGTACTGCGCCTGCCCAGGACCATGCCTTTCAGGGAACAGGCCCCGGCAACAGAAGAGGCTCAGAAAGAGTCTTGGCCCACACCCTTGGCACTCTATCTCTGTGGAGACTGCCTGTGTGTGGAGGGGGGCTGCAGGTCTGGGTGCCCCAAGGCACCCCCACACACCCCTGAGTGGCAGCCACCTGGAGCTCCCCGAGTTAGCAGGAACCGAGCAGGAAGCAGAGAACAAAGGCACGGCAGCAAGCGGCGTGCTGGGCCATCGTGTCTGCAAGGCCAGGCTCCGAGCGCGCGTTTGCCCATCTGGAAGCAATATTGCAGTAATGTAAGACGGCCAGAATACGGTATATCCTCTGAATCCATGAACTCTACAGTGAGGAATATGGATTTAATGGATAATCTTACCAGCAGCCAAGAGAACCCAGATTCCTCCCCAGGCCTTCAACCGGCACTTGGCTTCTCCTGCAACCCAGCTCGGCCGGAGGCCCGCAGAGCCTGTGGCTGTGGCCTCCAGAATAGGGGCTGGCCCACGATGTGAGCTCACTTTTTTCTCTTGTTGGGTGGGTTGAGGGGGAATGAAAACCTATCCACGGTCAACAAGGGTGCCTGTCCTCCAGACTCCCTTCCCACAGTGGGAAAAATTAAGCTGGAGAAAGTAAGAAATAAGGGGGATGGCAATTAATCAAAATCTACAACGGCCATGACTTGTTCTGGAATCTGGGGGAGAAGAAATCATTTCTGTAGCTCTTCCCAATGTAATATAGCTGGAATAATAAAATAAAACAATAAAAACCACAGCGGAAAAGATGACTGGAGAGTTTTTATGGCGAGCAGCAGAGGAAGAGTCCAGAAGGCCTGAGAAGCGCGGTGAACAATGTGATTCAGGGAACGTTTCCAGGGCGCGGAGGAGGAGTGGGACACAGGTCTGGCTGGCCCAGGACGCCAAGCAAGTAGGGGCTCCAGGCTGCTCAGTCCACAGAAGCCACATCCCCAGCATGGTCCTGGCCCCTCTCCGGGATCTCATTTCAGAGGCTCATTAACCCTAATGTGAAATCCCCCAAATACCAAATGCTTCACAAAGTTGTTAATTTCATGGGGAGTCGTTAGCCTGCTACCTTCTGGGTGCCCCATGCCAAGGGGTGGGTGGCTCAGGCCTCTGGTTCCTCATACTTACCAGGACCCCTGCCCCACCCTGTTTACAACCCAGGTGTCTTCCAGGGAGCTGATCTTGCTCTGACAATTGCCTCGGAGGGAGGCGGGGGCTGCAGTCTTCTATTTTCCATGCTGCCTCCTCCCTGTGTCCAGCCCCAAACTCTCTAGGAGATGTTATATGTGCTCCTACCCAGAGGCTGTGAGGGAGTCCTGTGCAGAAAAAGCGGAGGAGCCAGGGAATTCTGGCTTCCCAGCCACTGGTGTGGTTGTGGATAGCAAGGAAGGCTGAGGCTGGAGTGTCCACAGGGCTCTCCTGCAGGCCTGAGCAGGGATGGGGGTCTTAGTCAGCCCCTTCTTCATGTTCCAAGGGGAATGGAAGCCCATAAGTCTCCTCAACCCACCTAAGAGAGAAGAGTGTCTAACATTTGGGCCGCCAGCAGGCATTCAGCTGGGGCGGTATGGGGTCTGGTGGCCTGGGGAATAGGTGGGAGGGATCTCCACTCTATGCCTAAACACCTCACTGTGATTACTGGGGCCCTGCTCTGAGTCTCCCCACAGCTTTCCAGGGGATGGCTGGTGAGTCTAACATCCCCCAGGCTGGACTCCTGCTCCTGCCCCATTTGTGCCCCAGCCCCAGCGAGGGCTGTGATGATCTCCTGATGCCAGGCTGCCCAACCAGAGTCTGCTTCCCCCAGGGAGGGGTCACCTGTGTCAGTCCATACCACACCATAACTCCCACATCTAGTAGAGGGCCAGGCACCCAGAGGGCACACAATAAATGCAGGGTGTGTGGATGAATAGTCAGCAAGGGTTCATGGATTAAATGAGATGCAAGCACAAAGCCCCACTCAGGTTTCCAAAGGGCTAGAAAGCCGTTGCCTCCTTGGATCCTGGCCCCTCCCTGGCTCTCTGGGAGGTAGGGACACAGAAATGATTTCTCCTTTTTACAGATGGGTAGAGATTCAGCAAGGCCGGGCATACTACTTGGCAGTGATTCAATTTGGTCCAAAAGGACTTGACTGTGTGCTGCCCAAGGGGATGGACACAGGCGAGCAGGTGAGCAGCTCCAGCCACCTGCCACCTGCCATGCCTCAGGGCGAGCCTTTGCCGTGAGCCAACTCTGCCTCCCCTCAAAGACACCCTCCTCAGAAGCAGTGCCAGGACCCTCCCTCCTAAGTCTGCTGAGTGGATTTGAGACCCCCGAGTTGAAAGGAAATTTGAAAAATAAAATTCCTTTGTAAGCTGCCAAAGTTCTATCTCCCCGGTGATGAAGCCTCAAGTTACCTCACTTAATTTAAGCACAGTTTATTGATTGTAGGGTCTGACTGGGAAATGGCTCCATTGTATCCACAGACCCTCTCTGGGACTCTGTGCCTTGTGCATGGCCGTGGAGTACAGCGGTTGGTGGGATAGTGGAGTCATCCTGGCCTCTGAGAGCCCCATTCTGGGCAGGCAGTGCCCAAGGATGAGAAGATTCCACAAGCTGCCACAGAGCACTTGGACATGATGGTGGCTCAGTAAGCCAACAGGAGGTGTTTTGTGAGGGCTCACAGAAAAGGGAGGAGAGAGAGCACTCCAGGCAGGATGCAGGATGTGCAAAGACTTGGGTAACAATTCGTGCAACAAGACAGGAGACCACAAAGAAGCATTACCAGAAGCCAGGGGCCTGAAAGGGGCCATGAGCCCTGGAGTTGGGGGGAGACTCCAAGGGAGATGGGCTGGAGGACGGGCAGAACCCAGTACATGGGGAGGAAGGATGACTGCCAGTCACTGTCACACAAAACCCTGTAGGATTTACAAAAGCAGTGCAAAAATTATACTCTGAAAACAGTGAGATATTCTTGAACCAAATTTTTAAAAATCCAAATACAATGAAATACATGCTCTTGGATTGGAAGATTTAACACATTGTTAAGATAGCAATACTCCCCAGGTTGACCTACAGATTCAATGCAATCCCTATTGGTATCCCAGATGGTTTCTTTGCAGAAATTGACAAGCTGATCATAAAATTCATATGGAAATTCAAGGGACTCAGAACAGCCAAAACAATCTTGAAAAAGAAAAACAAAGTTGGAAAACTCACTTTCTGATTTTAAAACTCATTACAAAGCTATAATAATCAAGATAATGTAGTACTAGCATAAGGATAGACAAACAAATCAATAGAATAAAATTGAGAATTCAGAAATAAACCTTCATATTTACTGTCAATTGATTTTTGACAAGGGTGTCAAGATCCTTCACTGGGGAAAGAAGAGTCTTTTCAACAAATGGTGTTGGGATAACTGGCTATCTACATGACAAAGAATAAAGTTAGACCCCTACCTCATATCATACATTAAACTAACTTAAAGTGGATGAAAGACCTAAATGTAAAAGCCAAAACTATACAATTCTTGGAATAAAATATAGGAGTAAATCTTTTTGACCTTGGATTATATGTTGTTATTTAGTTATGACACCAAAAACATAAAGCATCGAAAGAAACAGATAAATTTAACTTCATCAAAATTAAAAACCTTTGTGAGTCAAAGGACATGATCAAGAAAATGAAAAGACAACCCACAAAAAGGAAGAAAATATATCTGATAAGGGACTTATCAGATAAAAACTTATATCTAGAATATAAAAAACATATCTAGAATATAAAGAACTCTACTAAATAATACAAACACAACCCAATTAAAATTTAGGTAAAGAATTGGAATACATACTTCTCCAAAGAAGAGATACAAATGGCTAATAAGCACATGAAAAGATGCTCAGCTTCATTAGTCATCAGGGAAATGCAAATCAAAACCATTAGGAGATATCACTTCACACCCACTAAGATGGCTAAAATGAAAACGGCAGACAGTAACAAGTGTTGGTGAGAATGTGGAGAGGAACCCACATACACTACTGGTGAGAATGCAAAATGGTGCTGCCACATTGGAAAACAGTCTGGCAGATCCTCAAAAGGTTAAATATGGAGGCACCATATGACCCAGCATTTCTACTCCTTTGTGAATACTCAAAAAAAAAAAAAAAAAAAAAAGAAAAGAAAATCTATGTCCACAAGAAAAGCTTGTACTCAAATGTTCCTGGCAGTATTATTCATAATAGCTAAAAAGTAAAAATGGCCCAAGTGTTCAATGAATGAACGGATAAATAAAATGTGATAGTATCCATAAAATGGCATACTATTTGGCCCTAAAATGGAATGAAGCACTGATATATGCTACAGCATGAATGAACCTTGAAAACCTTAGGCTAAGTGAAAGAAGTCAGCCACAAAAGTTCGCTTAGTGTGTGATTTCAGCTATGTGAAATGTTCAGAACAGGCAAACCCGTGGAGATAGAAAGCAGAGCCGTGGCTGACTGGGGCTGGGGAATGAGAGGAGGGAAGTGGGGAGTGACGGCTAAAGAATGCAGGGTTGCTTTTAGGGGCACTGAAAATGTTCTGGAACTAGATAGTGTGATGGTTGCGCAACTCTGAACGTACTAAAAACCGTTGAATCGTACACTTTAAATGGGTGAATTGTATGGTATGTGAATTTTATCTTAATAAAGCTGTTACAAAAACAAAAATGAACACCAAAAAATACAAAATAAAAAAACAGCCCTGCAGGACCACAGCACCACAGCAGACACCGAGAGCGGCTCCCAATTCCGGGAAGCCCCCACAGGTCCTGCTGTCTGAGTCTCTGCCCACTTCTTGCTCCACGGTTCCCAGGTTTGATATTTCTCATGGTAAAAGCCCAGCAACAGGGAGCCAGAAGTCCTCTGCAGCTGGGGCTGGGGGGTGGGGGGGAGCCTGGAAGCTGTGCAGGAGAGATGGAGGCTCCCACGCTCCAGGGCCAAGCTGACGTGACTAAAGCTAAACAGACCCCGTGCCACAACGGGGTTACAGCAAATTCTGTGCAGCACACTCAGCCGCTCGCCAGTGATGGCAGCCTCAGGGAGGGGCGGTGGAGCAGGCAGCCCCAAAGGTAATTTGCACACGGAGTTTATAAGGCCCCTCAGCTCTTTTAAACATATGCTTCTCTGATTATAAACAGCTGATGGCTCACAAGATTCAGATTTTCCAGCAGGGCTTCCAAAAAAAGATTGCACTCCAAGCAGAGAAAGGTGACCGGGTGCTTTGCCGCAGACGTAAATCCAGCCATGTTCTCGCGCAGCTGGAGCTGCCCCTGTTGCCAGGCTTCGAACATGTCACATCTTTAAAATGTTTGCTGCTATTGACATGTCCCAAGGAGGGCTTTGGCTCTGGCCATTGGCCTGGGGAGGGAATAGGGAGATGGAAATGGAACCGCCCCCATATGAACTGTATCTTCTGCCTCCTAGGAGCTGAGGCTGCTTGAAACCCTCACCTCCCGCTCAGAGGCGCTTAGACCCAGATCAAGGGTCAAAATTAGAGGCCCTGGGGCGAGTCTTCTGGTCACTGCCCACCCTGTGCACTCCAGGGGTCTCCACACCGACCCTCTTGGGATTGGTTTCTTTGCTGCCTGCCTGGCCACCAGGGTGATAAGCCTGGGCTCCATCTCCAGCCTCCTCAGCCCCACCCTCCTCGGGGGCTGTGGGTGCCCTGAAGAGAAGTTACAAACAAAAGAAAGGAGCAGGGAGCAAAACAGAAATGCCAGCAAGGAGCCTCAGGACCACGTGCCTAAGTGAGCTCCCAATTCACTGCTTTGCCAAGTTCCGCTCAGCCATGCCAGCGGCCCGGGCCGCAGACACCAGTGAGGAAAGGGATCCTGTTGAGAAGAGTGTCAAAGTCAAGTCTCCAAAGCAGCTGCTGCAGCAGGGTGCACGGTGGGTTCAGGAACTCTCTCCCTACAGAGGAAAGAGTCACAGAGGCCTCCCAGCCCAATTCCATAAAAAATAATGTTGTGTTCAAGTGGAACAATTCATGAGCGTGGTCTCCTGGGGGTCCCCGATCTTGGCCATCTGTTGGGGAAATCTTGGGAAACAGGGGAACAGCCCTGAGGGGCCTGGTGCTTTGGGACGTTAGCTGCCCACATCACCTCCTCAACCTGTGCCCATTCACCTGGCCACACACAGGAACTCTGGGGGGTGGCACATGCAGGTTCAGTGCTCAGGAAGCCAAATGTGGGCCAAGGCACACCTGCCCTGCCTGCCTTGCTCCATGAAAGGAGCTGCCTCTGCAAACGGGCTGTGTCCCTCACACCAAGGCTGTGTGGCAGAGAGGGAGGGATAGACCCTGGCTCCAGGATACCCAGGTGCAGCCCAGCTCTAGTACCTTCTACATCCTAAGGCCTGGCCAATCCCTTGACCTTGCTATGCCTCAGTTTTCCCATCTCTACAGTGGGTGGTAGTGTGGATGAAGCCCTCAGAACCATGCCTGAGACAGTAAGTGCTACAGGACTATTTGTGAGATAAACAAAGCCTCCCTGCTTGGAACGAGCCAGTGCACATCCATTTATCGCTCTCCTGGGTCCAGGCTGCTCTGAGAGCCTGGCAGGTCTCGGAGATGAACCTATGAACTGATAACCCAGAACACCAGCTAGGAGTAAGGGTGGAGGCAGGGGCTGCCTGGCGGGGGGTGGGGACACGGTCCCCAAAAGGGAGGGGTCTTGGGAGAGTGGTGGTAGCTCTGTGCCCAGGCAGGGCCTGACTAGGGCAGTTCTGTCTTGTTCTGTAACTTGCCTCCTGAGGGCTAAAGGAATTTCTCAACACTGCAATGCCTGCTTTTTATTCCAGTAGATGTTAGAGCAGAAGCAATCCCTGCTTCTGGCACAGGCCTGTCCCCAAGACCCAGGGATAAGAGAAAAACAGGAGCGAGCTTTGGTGCTACTTCCCTTCCACCTGCGGAATCCCACTACCACCCCATCACGCCTGCTCCCCCTTCTCCGTGGCTGACCCCAAGAGGGCCCTTTGACATTCCTGGGCATACAAAACAAATTTGGGACAGAACTGGCTTTTGAGAACCCCCTCCTGGTCCCTGTGGGTGTTGCCGTTAGCCTTATCCATGTCCCAACGAAATGGATTTGGTGTTCTCTTGGGGAGAAAAGGTCACCCGTTCCATTTCCTAAATCACATTCCAGCTGTCAGTTTCTCCCACCCATGAGCACCCGTCACGCACCCTCTCCACCCACTCCACCCAAAATGCCACAGCTCTCTGCTGCCTTAGCGATGGCCTGAGTCAAAACCGCTCTCCTCTCTGGGAGTAGGACCTGCACCGGGGAGTGGTTCTAACGAGCAGCCTAGGTTAAGAGCCACTGGTCTAGAGGGCAGAGTTCAAACTCTGCAAGAGCAAAGACATGGTCTGTATGCCCGCGGCAGGCATACTACCTGGGCACAGTACTCTTTCTCCTGGGAGCCACCACCCATCAGTAAAAGCTAACAGGTAGGCTGAGCCCACTTTGCTGCCCCTGACAAGGGTCAGACTAAGCCTGGTGAGAGTGGGTAGTGGTGTCAGCTGGCCTTTGCTGTGTAACAAGTCACCCTACAGCTTCATCCCTAAAGCAGCCCACATTTATCATTCCACATGGTTTCTGTGGGCCAGGGATCTGGGGGTGGCTTGACTGGGTGGTTCTGGCTCCGGGTCTCCTGTGAGGCTGCAGTCAAGGTGTGGACCAGGGCTGCTGTCTCATCAGAGGCTTGACTGGGGCTGGAGGATCCACTCCAAAGCTCATACAGGAGGACATTGATAGGAGGCCTCAATTCCTCACCACGAGACCTCTCCAGAGGGCTGCTAGCATCCTCACACTGTGGTGGCTGGCTTCCTCCAGAATCAGTGATTCCAGTGAGAGGGCAAGGAGGCTGCAAGGCCTAGTCTTGGAAGTCATGCTCTGTCACTTCTTCCATATTTTATTTGACAGAAGCAAATCACAGTCCAGCCCAAACTTAATTAGAGGGGAATTAAGTGCCATTTCCTGAAGAACAGATTGTCAAAGGCCTTGCAGACACATACGAAAACCACCACAGCCACATGGTACCCCAGGTAGTTTTCCCTTTTCTTTCCCATTCTTGTCTTTTTCCTCCAAATTATATCCATCTTCTGAGCCTGACTAGCTTGATTATAATATTCTCATCAGGTTCTCTGAGGACCTTTACTGCCAATGACTGTGCACCCACTGCTCACCAGAGGCCTGGTGGGCTTCATTTCAGCAGCCTTACCCTCTACAAGTACAGAGCTGGGAATGGAGTTGGCTCTTTGGGCTCTCTGCAAATATCTGTTCTCACTACAAATACCTATCCAGGGCCCTTTGATGCGTACAACAAACTATAACCACCAGAGTGACAAGGATGGGGCTTAAAATAAACTATAACCACCAGAGCAACGAGGATGGGGCTTTTTGTTAACACCTCTCCCAGGACTCAAGAGATAATCAGAAACAACTTCCCAGGTTGGCCCTGGTTGTGGCAATGTCCTCAAAGGCCTGGGCCCACTTTTCCCTGGCAGGCTGAGGTGATTGTTCTTGGCTGGGGGGCAGCTGTGGAAGTGGCAGGCCTGCACAGGAAGGGGGGCACACACCCTGAGCTTGGGATGCTTTGTGGGAGGAAGCTGCCTCTGGAAGGTGGTGGTAGAAGAGGCCCTGCAGGCAATGGGTCTGGCAGGCCCAGTTCACTTCATTTTCCCACCCCCCGTGCCTGGCACCCAACCAGGCCCCAAGCAGGTGCTCAGGAGACAGCTGCTGAGTTAACCCGCGTCGAAGTGGGGGCTCTGTGAGAGTTGGGTTCGGCTAATCAAGGCTTGGCTGAGCAATGCCCAAACATATACACACACAGCACAGCTGCCCTCCCAATGGGAACTGGCCCACACCCCGTGCTGCCACTCATGGAGACCGCCTGAACTCCAGACCCCCCACCCGTCTGGCCTCACGTGATCACCGACCCCAAATGCAGGAACGCAAATCTGCCCGTGAGGACAGGCTGGGAGCAACCCTAACACAGCACTGTTGTCTGAGCGCATTCCCCGAGTAGCGCATGCTGAGGTTGCTCTTACAGGGGGGCTGAGATTGTTCTGGAACAGGGGCTTCCCTGAGGGAGCAGGATCTGCATCTGTCACACTCTGTCAGCCTGAGCCATATGCCTCTTCCTGGGCCCTGGGTAGCTAAGACAGCGATGGACACCACAAACAGGCCATGCCACAGGGTGACAGTGCGCCAGAGCTACAGAGTTGGCTGCAGCTGGGCGGAGGGATGGGTGCTGACCCCACTATATAGGTTTCTGAAGATCTGGCTTGTCCATCCAAGCCAGGTCTGAAGAAACCCTCCAAACCCATCCTTCCCTTGGGCTCGCTAGTGGTCATACATGCCCTAGGCTGCTACCCCTGTTGGATGCTGAGGGCTACCTTAAGCTCCTCCCTGTCCTCAGCCAGAAGTCTAGACAAAGTTGCCACCTGAGGGAGCCCAGCCTGGCACTTCTCACACCTCCACAGATGCTCGCTTTCTCCAAGCCTCTCATCTCTCTCACTGGGTGCTGGCAAGTCCCCTGTAGTCTTCCCTCTCGCCCTGCTGCCTCTCTTCAGTTCTCTCTCCATTCAGCAGCCAGAGTGACCTTTCTAGAAGGGAGATCTGATCCTTGGCACTGCCCTGCCCAAAACCTCCTAGAGACTCCACACTGTGCCTCACCTCTGACGACAGCCTACAGAGCCTGCCCATCCTGGTGGGTATGTGATTTGGGTGGGGACATGAGTGCATGCTACCTGTGGGTACAGCAGAGACCTGGGGCAGGAAGTCAAGTAAACACGCCTCACAGGAACACCCGTCTCATGGGCTCAGTGGGAACAGAGTTGTCAACTGGTCCATGTACCTGAAGCCATCAAGTTGGAGGGGAAGCCCCGATGGAATGCAGGTGCAGGCACACACAGGACACAGGAGGAGGCAGATTCTGGAACAAGGACATGGGCTGCAGGGTCAGCAGAAACCTATGACCAGTGAAGGAAGAAGCCGCTGGATGGTGGGGGTTGCAGGATCATAGAGCCCTTACCCAGGACAGCTGCAGTGGCGGGTATATGCACCAATGCATGCAAAAAGCCTCACTGAAGGGGACCAAGGAGGGGCCACAGAGTGCCAACTGCAAGGGCTGACCTTAAGAGCAGGCTTATTGGCAATGCATCAGCCACTCAGGGATAACCCTGAGTCCTAATCACCCCCACTCCCCCACGTTCCTGTCCACTCCTGAGAGCAGCGTGGGGTGGGGCCTTTCTTCAGAGGGACTGAGGAGGCAGCCACGTGGCCCTGGACCTCTCAGCTTCCAAGGGAAGCAGCAACTTGGGAACCTGGCTGGGTCTGAAGATGGTTCCACCCTTAGACTCTGAGGGTGGGGGCAGGGTAGGGAGAGAATTGAGGCCCACAAAATCGCTCGGCCAGGGCCTGCCACATCCTGCTGCTTGGGTGAGGGGCTCCCACAGCAGTTCTTTCTCCTGCCTTGCACTGCAGAAGAGGACTGGTGTTTCCCCTGGGACACCGCCGGGGCTCTGGGCCCCATCTGCACTTCTGTGCTGGCAAATGCAAAAGAATTAGCTCAGCAACTTCCTCTCCTAATCCCCCACCCCCACTCTAAATACCTTGGAATCAAGAGAAAAGCCGAGTGGACGTTTTGAGCCTAATTCTCTTCAGCTGTGAGTGCGTGTGTGCGTGCGTGCTCTCGGTGCACAGGCTTGCAAGGGAACCTTTTGAACCCCAAAGAGTAAAGCTGGAGGGAGTGCAAGGAACGCTAACTCAGCCCCTACCATGTACAGATGAGGCAAACCAGACGCAGGAGGAGAATGGGACCTGCCCTCTGTCACTTGGGGAGCTCAGGGAGTGGCCACCAGGTACCCAGGCTTTCTCACACCCACCCCTGCAGCCTTGAGTCCCAAGAAGGTGACAAGGTACAGGCGCCAAATCTCAAAGCCTTCCACAACCCACAGAACAATTCAGAAAGGGAGCTGGCTGTGACTGCAGCCCCCTCCCAGAATTCTGCCATGGTGCCCAAGGCCAGCCCCGGGCTCACCTCCCAGCCTGCCTGGCAGCCCCCATCTGCCTCTGGGGCTGGCCTGGAGTCCGCCCAGCCTCGCATGCTTCTCTAGCCAATTCCCACGTGTCTCTTGTCGCCCGACGAGACAACAAACCCTTCTCAGTCTCGGCCTGTTTTCCTCTCCACTCTTCCCCCAAAGGAATAGAGGAGGCGGGAGTGGGGGCACACAACAGGTGCGCTGGGCTGGCAGGCGGCGCTGGCTGATTGACGGCACCCCGTGTGTGGCGAGGGGGTGAGGAGTGGAGGACACAGGACTCAGAACTGTCCTTCCTGACCATGTCTGGTGAGCTGGTCACAAACAATAGTGACAGGCTCCTTGGCCTGGCAACCCCACTGCTAAGAGTAAACTCAGGGAGACTTCACGCAAGCACACAAGGTGAAGTGCCCATGGAATATCACAGTGGGGGAAGTTTGTCAGGGAAAAATCCAAGCGCCCAGGAACTTGGGGTCTGACGTTCCAGGGTTAGGTAGAGGGTGGAGGCAAGCCCGGAACATGAAAATCTGTATGAACAAATCAACTACTTGTAAGATGTATCCCCATCCAGGCCCACAGTTAGAACCCACAGTTTTGTTAAGTGTAAGACCAAATAAGCTCAATTTTCATGATTTTACAAATCAGTTTTCAAGATAAAAATCCTAACCAACACCCTTTGTCACTCTTTAGTAGGAGGGTGGACGTCGTTTTAAGTGAAATTGATTTAGGGAGCTTTTCAGCCTATGCTTAACATCCTTGGATAAAACAAAAACAAAGGTTGGAAGACAGCTCTGTGTCCAAGAGTGAGGACTGAAGGAGTCTACCAGGGTACCTCCATCTGATGCAGCTAACAAAGGCCCAAAGAAAAATGGCCACATTTTGAAAATCTGTCTTTCCTACCAGAATGTAAACCCCACATGAGTAGGACTTTTATTCTGGTGAAATCTGTGAAATGACTCTGAAGACCTGGGCTTCTGCTCCCCTGACCTCCTGGGGAAGTAGAAATGGACATGCAGGGAGGGTGACCAGGGGAGGATTCTGCCCTCCTGAGGAAGGCTGAGGAAGGCCAGAGGAGGCCTGGGGGCCACAGTGAGGCTGGAATGGAGCTGTACCCCAAGCAGCAAGAAGGAGCAGGACAGGGGCCTGAGGCCACGCTCGACTCAACATTCCTGGCCCTGTCTTCCCACGTAATCTCTCTCCTTTCCCATCTCAACAGCTCCAAGGGGCGGTCAGCATCACCTCCATCCTACAGGCGGGGAAATGAGACTTGTAGGTATCTCTGCATTGCAGAGTCCAGGCCAGGGTCAGGACTCCAGCCACTCCCTGCCCTTTTTGGTCAGGGGCAGAGAATAATAGTGGTCACTGAGTGGGAGTCGTGATCTTCTGGATGTCAAGAGGGAGGCTGGGTACAGAGGAAGCAGGCAGACAGGCAGCTGAGAATCTGTCCTGAGGAGGCAGGAAGGTGGGAAAGCCACTTGGGAGCTGAAGTTCCAAGCTCCATTTCCCCCTCAGACGTCACTTCTAAAACACAAGTTCAAAGATAACTATCAAGAATTTCAAGACAGTGACAGTATAGCATGAAACTCTGAGTCTGGGGCGCACCTGAGCACTGGTTCTGAGTGATGGCGCTGGTTGCATAGCTGCCTCTGGGACAGGCAGACCACAAAAACCTCCCAGCTAGGTGGTGAGGCTGGGATGCGCCCTCTGATCAAACACACGAACTCCCTGGGCCAGTGCGAAGTGACAGGCGCCCAGGGAACATGTCACCTGTGCCCAGCCTGCCTGTGGGCTGAGCAGGAGGCAGGGAGTGGACTCATCTGGGCGTCCTTGCTGAAGGCCAGAAAGGAATCTCTTGCTGCCTGAAAAAATGACACCATTTTCTCTTTCTCTTCTTCTGGGCTGAAGAACAACAAAACCCCCAACCCAGTCACCCTTGGAGAGAGATTCCTGGCTCTCCCGTAGACATATATTTTCGGCAGAGGCGGTGAAGATGAATGGCCTCCTTGCGTGCCTGGGTGGGGGGACGGCTGGCTCGCTTGGCTGGCTCCAGCCTCCCCCTTCCTCCTGTGTTTGAGGTCAACCCTGGGTTGGGGTTGTAACAACTTTCGAGAACATACCCAGAGTCCTGCATTCCAACAGTGTTTTTGCAGTCCACATGGAAGGGCCAAACTGCCCCCAGCCTTGCCAGGGAAGCCTCAGGGTGTGAGCCTCCAGAAGGGGCTTTTGTGACCCAGGCTTTTGTCCCCAGGGTTTATGGCAATGCTTGGCATTCAGAAGGCGCGCGCCAGAGGCGCAGAGGGAACGGACAAGGGGAGGGGATGGCAGACACGGTCAAGTGTCAGGCCCGGGTGGGGGATGGGAGGTGGGCAGGGCGGGCCCGGCGGGGCGCTGGCAGGCGCGGGGCGCTAGGCGCTGCCCTTTGCTAGGTGGGTGGCCCAGCATGTTCTGGCCACCTCTGCCACTCACCCCCCAAGGTCCCAGGTCCTCAGGGGTGAGCAGCAGACACGGGTGTTCCAGGCACAGTAGTGGGAGCCTCAGAACATCCTGATCCCCTGCACGGACCGGCTGCCGGGGGGAAAACGCCTCCCGCACCCGGTGCCACGGCGGTGGTGACCTTGCCCCGATTCGAGGGTCGCTGCAGCGGCGCCGGCGGAGGGGCTGGCCTCGGGCGTGGCCTAGACGCCCACGGGCCTCCACACCGAGGGCCCACAGCAGTGTCGGAGTGCGGCCACTGTCCTCACGCGGTCACCCCACGGTGGTGAACACATCAGGCAGAGAACTAGCCTGTGTCTCCGGCTCACCCCGGCAATGCCAACGCTGAGGCTGGTGCTGGCCCCTGCCCCAGCCCCCAGCGGTGCGCAGGACGGCGGGTGGGGGCAGGGAGGGCGGTGGCTCGCGCCACCTCACACCCAGCCAGTGCCTCACGTGGCACCCGACCTGCTGGGCCAATCTGAGCCCGGGTGGCATCAAAACCATACCCTTTCGGCCAATGACAGGACACGGCACATCACTTTCCGCGCCCAGCCAATCCGTGCAGCAGCCCGCCGCAAGCCTTCCCCTGCTGCTGCCCAATCAGCAGGTGGGGGGCGGTCGCCACGTCAGCTGTGGTGGGGGTAGTCGGAGCGCCGCTGCAGTCTCCAGGCAGAACAGTCGCCGCGTCGCCTCAGTACGGACTTCCAAGGAGCTCCTCAGCAAGATCCTGCCAGGGCGTCCCTCGGCGTGGCTCTCCCCGGGGCTCCTCAGCGCAATTCTCCTGGTGCGCCCCTCAGCGCGGTCCTCCCTGGTGCGTCCGTCATCGTGGTTCTCCCCAGGGCTCTTCAGCGCGGTTCTCCCCGGGGCTCCTCAGTGAGGTGCTCTTCCAGGGGCTCCTCAGCGTGGTTCTCCCCCGGGGTTCCTCGGCGCGGTTCTCCCCTGGGCACCGGGGGCTTTTCGGCGCGTTTCTACCCGGGGCACCCGGGGCTTTTCGGTGCGGTTCTCCCTTGGGCAGCCGGGGCTTTTCGGCGCGGTTCTCCCCTGGGCACCCGGGGCTTTTCGCCACGGTTCTTCCCTGGGCACCCGGGGCTTTTCGGCGCGGTTCTCTCTCGGGGACTCCTCCACGCGGTTCTCCCTGGGGTTCCTCAGCGCGACTGTCTCCTGACGGCTCCTCAGAGCGATTCTCCCTGGCGGCTCCTCAGCGCGACTCTCTCCCGGGGGCTCCTCACCGTGGTTCTCCCCGGCGGCTCCTCAGCACAGTTCTCTCTTGGAAGCTCCTCAGCGCAACTCTCTCCCGGGGGCTCCTCACCTCGGTTCTCCCTGTCGGCTCCTCACCGCGGTTCTCTCTCGGGGGCTGCTCAGCGGGATTCTCCCCGGCAGCTCCTCAGCGCAGTTCTCTCTCGGGGGCTCCTCACCGTGGTTCTCCCCGGCGGCTCCTCAGCGCAGTTCTCTCTTGGGAGCTCCTCAGCGCGACTCTCTCCCGGGGGCTCCTCACCTCGGTTCTCCCTGTCGGCTCCTCACCGCGGTTCTCTCTCGGGGGCTGCTCAGCGGGATTCTCCCCAGCAGCTCCTCAGCGCAGTTCTCTCTCGGGGGCTCCTCACCGCGGTTCTCTCTCGGGCGCTTCTCATCGGGGTTCTCCCTGGCGGCTCCTCAGCACGGTTCCCTCTTGGGGGCTCCTCGGCGCGATTCTCCGCTGCGGCTCCTCACTGCGGTTCTCTCTAGGGGTCTCCTCAGCGGGGTTCTCCCTGGTGGCTCCTCAGCGCAGTTCTCTCTCGGGGGCTCCTCAGCGCGACTCTCTCCTGGGCGCTCCTCATCCGGGGTTCTCCCTGGCGGCTCCTCGGCGCGGTTCTCTCTCCGGCGCTCCTCAGCGCGGTTCCCTCTCGGGGGGCTCCTCAGCGCAGTTCTCTCTCGGGGGCTCCTCGGAGTGGTTCTCTCTCAGGGGCTCTTCGGCGCCATTCTCCGCGGCAGCTCCTCACCGCGGTTCTCTCTAGGGGTCTCCTCAGTGCGGTTCTCCCTGGCGGCTCCTCGGCGCGGTTTTCCCTCGGGCGCTCCTCAGTGGGGTTCTCCCTGGCGGCGCCTCAGCGCGGTTCCCTCTCGGGGGCTCCTGAGCGCAGTTCTCTCTCGGGGGCTCCTCGGCGCCATTTTCCGCGGCGGCTCCTCCCCGCGGTAGGGATCTCCTCAGCGGGGTTCTCCCTGGCGGCTCCTCAGCACGGTTCTCTCTCGGGGGCTCCTCGGCGCCATTCTCCGCGGCGGCTCCTCCCCGCGGTTCTCTCTAGGGATCTCCTCAGCGGGGTTCTCCCCGGCGGCTCCTCAGCGCGGTTCTCTCTCGGGGTCTCCTCAGCGCGGTTCTCCCCGGCGGCTCCTCAGCGCTGTTCTCTCTCGGGGTCTCCTCAGCACGGTTCTCCGCGACGGCTCCTCAGCGCGGTGCTCTTCCGGGGGCTCCTCAGCGTGGCCCTCCCCATCTCCCTGGGAGGGTCCGAACACGGTCACCACGGAACTGGGCGGACGGCGCGGGACGGGTGATCACTGGCGTTGCTGAGGTGAGCTGTGTGCCCCGCGGCCGTCCCAGATCACAGGCGTCAGCAGTGCAGCCTGGCCTGGGCAGTGCGCTCCCCTCCGCACCTTATGGACAGCGTGGCCAGGGTCGGCGTCCGAGTTCCCGGCCGCATCCCAGGGATCGGATTCCGGGTCTATAGTTCGCGTGGTGGTTCAGAGTTGGCTGAATTGGGATTGGAGTCTGGAATCCGCATGGTGGTTCTGAGTCTGCGCTACTGGGACGGAAGTTGGGAATCCATGTTGTGGTTTTGAGTCAAAGCCCGAATTGGGACTGGAGTCGGAAATCCACTTAGTGGTTCTGAGTCAGGGCCGGAATTAGGATCGGAGTTGGGAATCCCCGTTGTGGTTCTGAGTTAGGTATCCTAGTTGGGATCAGAATTCGGGTCTAGGATCCACATCCTGACTGGGAGTTTGCCTGACTTGGGATCTGAGTAGTTGGGGTCCGAGTCAGTCCAGGTCTGGAGTCCGCATAGTGGTTTTAGGTTGGGCCTCATTAGGAACAGAGGATCAGGAGTCTGAGTTGGGGACCTGAATCCCGTTCTGGAGTCTGCATCATGTCTCTGAGTGTAGATCCAAGGGAGGTCCGAGTTGGCGACTGGAGTCAGGGTCTGGAGTCTGCCTTTGGGTAGAGGTTCTGAATGGGGGGGTCAGAGTTAAGAGATTGGGGCTAGAGATCTGAGTTGGGTATTGGAGTCAGGACTTGAAGTCGAAGTTCTGCGTCTAGGTGGGGATTCTGAGTCAGGAATTAGGGGGCGAAGTAAAGATTGCAGTCTGAGTTGGGGGTGGTGATCACCTGCCAGGTGAGAGGCAGTGGTAGAAGTCTTGGTCATATTGGGGATGAGAGTCGATTGGATGGAGGTCTCAGTCTGGGTAGTAGGCTTGAAGGGCCATCACTGTGTTCAGATCCCAGTGCCCCATTGTGGTCCCTGAGCAGGTCAAATAGCCTTTTCTATAAAATTGGGGGTAAGAGTGCCTTCCCACAGAACTGTTCTGGGTATGAAAGTTCTGTCTTAGATTATCACAACGTATAAAAACTTTCCTGATAATATCCACATTTGATGTGCATTTACCAGTTCTTTCTTTATTGTGGTGCCCCTCTTGCTAGACCAAAAGCTCCCAGGGAGGAACTCTGTTTTGTTTTCTGCTGCCTGCCCTGTACCCAGCCAAGAGCCTGATACACAGCCTTGCTCAGTCAGTACTTGAAGGAAAGCAGGCAGGCAGGATTAACCAGATTTCTATGGTGTCTCAAATGATCCATTTCTGCACCTGTTTTCCAGATACTCACTAGGAGAAAAATTTAAGGATTGAGTTGCTTGATTATGGTTGTATTTTAATGTGTTCCCTAACATGCTGAGGAGAAAAGTGGGTCTGTTTCAGGATTTATGCTCCAGCTAGAGGGATCTTTTTAAATTGCGAATCAGAGCATGTCCAAATTCAGATAGAGAGCACAAGAAAACTATAAAGAATTTCCCTTATGAATGTAGATGCAGAAGTTCCGTGTACAACGTTAGCTAACCAAATCCAGTAATATATATTAAACAATTCTTAAACAAGTGGGATTTCTCTTAGGAATGCAAAGATGATCCAATATCAGAAACTTTATCCATATAATTCACATTAAGAGGCTACAGGAGAAAAACCATATGGTTCTCTCAATAGAGGCTGAAAAAATGATGTGATAAAGTTTAACGCCTGTGTGTGATTTGGGGATAGTGGAGGATACCACTTAGCAAGCCCGGACTAGAGAGGAACTTCTTCAACTTGATACAAGTTATAAACCAAAACTTAACTTTTCAGTAAACTTGATAGAGAAATTAAAAGTGTGTCATTCTCTTTAAGATAAGGAGTAGGCCAAGGATGTCATCTTGGCCATACCCTAATACAAGAAAAAGAAATGGAGATGTGAGGATCAGATAGGAAGTCATAAAACTTAGTGTAGCTCATAGGATTGATGGTCTCTATAAGGGTTCTCAAACATTTTGGTGTTACGACCCGTTGTGTTCTTAAAAATTATTGAAACCCCTAAAGGGCTTTTCTTGATAGAGATTCTATCTATTGATGGTTACCATCTTAGAAGTTTAAACTAAGAAATGTTTAAAGCAGAACTATACAAGCACATATTCCAGTGGGGTCATGGTGTGCTGCCTCTGGAAAACCCTTTATCTTTGTGAGAATGAAAGAAAAGGCAAATAATGTCTAAGTATTATTATGAAAATGTTTTTGACCTTTCCTGAAAGGGTCTGGGGGGCTCTCTGGAATCCCCAGACTACACTTTGAAAATTACTGGGCTACATGGAAAAAAAAATTAAAAAACTTACAACTAAAGAGAGATTTCAAATTTCAGAGAGGTTTTAGATATAAGATCAGTGTACTCAAAACAAAAAACAAAAACAAACCACATTTCTTTATGCCAATAGCAACTGACTAAAAAAAAGCATAATAGAGATTAAGACAGCAATCAGAATAGCAACAAAATTTATACCAGTCTAGGAATTAACAAAGATGATGACTTTTATGGAAAAAATTTTAAAACTCTATTGGAGGGATATAGAGGGAGATCTTTCCATATGCAGAGACATTTTATTTTCTTGAATGGGGCAACTTAGCATTAGAATGATGTCAGGATTTTCCAAATCTGTAAGTTCAATAGGACTCCACTCCAACTTCCAGTTGGAGGGCTTGAGTAATTTAACAAACATATTCTAAAATGTATATGGAAGAAAAATATTTGTAAATGCCAACTGAACTTTTAAAAAGGAGAGCAGAGGACTTCTGCTGGCAGATACCAGGGCACACGCCAAGCTTCAGCAATCAGAGCAGTGTAGTGACAGAGGCCCAGAAGAGAGCTCAGAGGTAACTCCAAGTCTAGAGGAAGGGGACATGTGATAAAGGTGGCACCACATATCAATGGGGACTGTTCAGAAGATGATGTTGGAAGGCCAGCCCTAAAATGGAGGAATAGGAATATGGATTCCTAACTGAGCCCCTAGGAAAAGTAGGCTCCAAATGGACTAAAGATTTGAAAGCAAAAGGTAGTTGCCATTTGTTTAATAGGAGAAAAAAATGAATAATCTCCAGGGCCAGGGTGGCCATGGGGTTCTTAAACAGGATCCAGAAAGCACAAACCTCAAGACTAAAACGTATGCATTTGAATACATTAATGATTATGGATTAAGGATTTCTGTTAAATAAGTCCATCATGGCAATGGTCAGGACTGTTTTCATAATAATACTAAGGAAGTGATTTGCCTTTTTCACTTTTACACTCATGAATGTAACTTTGCCATGACTAGTTACAAGGTATTTGAAACAATTAAAGCTGAGAAGGGAACAACAGCTAAAATATACCAGAAAGCACCACACATCATTAAGATAAAGGTAGGAAGATTGGCAGTTTGCAGGAGGGTTAACAAATAGATTAAAATTTGCCCAAGCTAATCAGTTATCAGAGAAATGTAAATGAAAGCAACAGCTATTCTTCATAGGAGAAGCATTAGAAAGTAGGATAAGGCCAAGTGTTGGCAGAAGGCAGGGAACAAGCCTCCCTGTGTGCTGCAGGTGGGGACGGAGACAGGCACAGACATTCTGGAGAGCCAGCCAGTACTTCTTCCTCAAATAAAATATTTTATACCTGTGGCCCAGCAGTTTCCCTCCTGAGTAAACATGCTGGAGCAGTTCTCACCCAGAACAACGAGAGGCTGTGTGTGTGCATGCTCAGGGCAGCGTGGACGATGGGGGTGGGCAGTTGGAGCTGGTCACTGTGGTTAGGAGCAGGGGACTAGATGTACACTTCACGAGATAGAGACGTGTGGAAACACAGTGCTGAGTGACACAAATGCCAAACAGAATGAGGGCCTCAGTACATGACTGTGTATTTAAATTAAAATTACACACCACCCAGACATGCAGTACTAGGGAGTGCTCGTGAGTGCACACACACACACAATGATATAAATAAATTACCCTGGAGCAGCTGTTTGTGCAAGGAGGGGAGCAAGGATAGAGGATAGAGATGAAGTGGGAAAGCATGGAGAGGAAGAGAGAGGTGCCTTTATGCAGACCCTTACAGGGTGATGGTGTTTCATAGGCTGAGGGCTGTGATTAACTCTGTGCAGAGTCCCAAAAGCCAAGAATGAACGAATGAATGTGCGTCCATGAGTCTCCTGCCAGATACCCTCTAATGACTTCTATTTCTAGGAAATAAAATTCAAATTCCATCAGGTTTTTACAAGATCTGCCCTGCTTACCTCTCTGACCACTGTCCTCCCTCACTGAGCTTTGGCTCTGCCAGCCTTCTTCTTCTTTGTTAAATCTGCCAAGTATCCCTCCTACCCCAGGGCCTTCACCACCTCTGCCTGGCTTGTCCTTTCCGGTGATCTTCCCTTGACAATTCCTTCTTATTATTTAAATCTCACAGGAAATTTTGGTCTGACCTGCCATATCTGTCATCCCCTTTAGTCACTCACTAGCTGAGGACTACATTTCAAGTCTCTGCAAAGCACAGGCTATGCTTTTCTAGTTTCTTAGGCATCTACTTATTTGTTGGCTGCCTATCTCTTCCACCGGAAGGGAGGCCCCAAGAGAGCATATCTGTGTTCTGTATAGGGTCCGCACGTGGTGGGTGTGTCACAGATTTCTGTTGAATAGTTTCATTCATTTATTGAATGAATGAAGAGGTCAGGCCAGGAAAGTGTGCATCCATTTTGACAACTCAGTGAGAAAGCAAGTAGCATGTCAAAATCTGACCCCTTACAACCAGGGTTTCTTAGCCAACCACACTGGTAATGCTTGGGACAGGATGTATCTTTGTTGTAAGGGGCTGTCATTTATATTGTAAGATATTTAGCATCCTGCCTGGTCTTTACCTAGTAGATATTAGTAATCCTCCCATAGTTGTGATAGCCAAAAATGTCTCCAGACATTGCCATATGTCCCCTGGGGGGCACCCTAGATGACAACCACGTCCTTAGACCAGCTCTTGGGACTGGGATGGTATCTCTGCTCTGGCTCTTTAAAGGCAGCAGGCCCTGGCTTGCATCCTGCCACATCTAACACCCATAGCCTCACCACCTCTGTGAGAAAGACCCCGTCCCAGGCCTGGCCAATCAGAGTACCCTCTTCCCTGGTCAGCAGTATAATTTGAGTTTGGCAAGTACTTCCAGTCCCACAACCTATGGGCTGCCACCCAGGGGTTTAGTTGGAACTACGTTTCAGCTGCAGTCCCTCAGCCGTCTATGGCATGGGCACCTGTGGCTTGACCAAGTTGGAGGTGGCCTAGAGAGGCCAGGCTGGGCCTGCTCACCTTCTCCAGTTAGTGCAGACTGATGAATGAGTGGTTCTCGGCGGATACTGGATCCAGGTTTGCAGTACACTCCAGGAGGAGGACGAGAAAGGTTTCCCTCAGAGCAGGCCTGGATGGGAGGGCAAGGAGTGGCCTCTAATACTGCCTTTCCTTCCGGTGCCTCTATCTGCCTGTGCCATGCTCCTCTGAACTGACTGGCCCCAGCATGTCCAGGTTACTGGCAAGAGCCTGGATAACCCAGGGTTCCAGTCAGACCATCCAGGAAGGCCCATGAGGCTGGAGCGCACCCAGTCTCTGGCAGCTCTGTCTGCGGAACTAAAAGCCTTTCTCCCAGAGCCTTTCCTACGGCTGGGCGAGGCTCTTGTTTGCAATTTAAATAGGGCCTCATTTATGGAAGAATCCCTGCTCCTCCGAAAAGCCTTGGGCTCAACCTCCCTAGCCGCCCGGGCCTCAGCCAGGAGAAGAAATGGATCTAAAAGGCCTTTCTCCTGCTAATTGTAGCAATTAGCATTAGAGAATGGGGACTCGATGGGGGGCCACTGCCTGGCAAAACAAGCTTATTCCCAGCTTAGGCCCAGGCCCAGCTCCACACACTGCTGCTTGGCCAGACTCGGCCCCCACCCAGGGTCTGGCTGGCTTCAGGGCAGGGAGAGAGGGCCCAGGCCTGCGGGTGCTAAGAGCAGTTGTGGAGGGCGTGCATCTGAGTTGTTAAGACAGGTGGCCATACAGGTAGCCCTGGGCTATGACTTGTGGTCCTCTCAGAAAAGGGCCTGACTGGAATGCAGAGCCAGACCAGATATTCATGAGCGGATCATAGAGTATAGACTGAGGGCTATCTGGTGATATGACAGAAAGTAGTCTTGCAGCAAATGACTCTTAAGAGAGTAAGGAGCCATTCCCCTCTATGGCTAACTGGAAGCCTTTCTCTCCCCCTACTCCAGAAAGGACTTCCTGTTCCTTCACTGAGTGTGCTTGCTTATGAGGCTTCTGGGAACCAGGAGAGTTCAGTGGGCCTCATTATTGAGCATATGGGCACCACAACCTGCTTGTGACATAGGCCATGCTACAGTTGATTTTAGCCAGCTTGCGGCATCTATACAGCACAGTGCCTTCCCAGGCAGTCAATTATGTCTGACAGGCAGGGGAATGATCATTGCCTCATTTTAGGGATGCAGTCATTCAAGAAATATTTGTCAAACACTCACCAGGTACTAGACCCTGGCCCAGCGGGAGGGATTTGATAGGAGCAGGGACCTGCCTGCCCTCTGAGGGTTTGTGGACAAAGGGGAGAAAGACTAACTAATGTTGAAGGACCATTTGCACCCTGAGGGGAGTGTTGAGGCCGGGGAGCACAGAAGGTGTATAGCAGGAACCCACTGGAACTAGCCTGGGGTCTGAGAAACTCCCCTGGGGAGAGTGGCAGGGGCAGGCCAAGGGCCCTCTGGTGGTAGGGAGCCCATGAGCACCTGGGATGGAAAGAAGCCAAGAATCTGAACTACCAGAAAGGCAGCTGCAGGATTAAGCAAGACCCACAGGTCTCTAAACTTTGAAAGGATTTCTGTCCACTGAGTAGATAATTGATTGGAATGGGGCAGGGAATGTGAGAACGCCAATTAGGAGGTGCCTGCAGTACAGAGAAACGGTGGCCTACCAGGGCAGTGGCAATACGGATGGAGGGAAGCAGGGAACCTCTAGAACTATGGATGGGTGAAGTAAGCCTGGCTTGGTGATGGGCTCGATGCGGGTGGTGAGGAAGGGGGTGTATCGGAAATGACCCCAGAGCTTCTGGCTTGTGCCACTGAAAGGGTGGGTGACAGACAGGGACCTTCAGTAGACTGGGCTATAAAATGATGGAGGCTGTGGAGAGGAGGTGGGGGCAGGCGACTGAAATGTGGGTCTGGCTGGGTTATAGAGACATTTTGGGGGAGTCAGGGCCTCACAGGTGGTCCGGAAGCCCTTGGTGCTGAGGGAACAGCTTAGGGAAATGGTTTGCATAGAGAAAGGCACTGGCATTTAGTGGCTATGCCAGGAGGGAGAACCTGCCAAGGAGACTGAGCATAGAGCCAGAGAGATGGCAAGAAAGCCAGGAGAACTGGGAAAGAGGGATGGAAAAGAGGACCTAGGGGTAATGGTCCTGGCAGAGGTCACATTGGATCCAGTGCTTGTGATTCTCTGATTGCTGGCAATGGATGGCCACTGGCCTGCAAATTGCCCTAGTGGAATGTTCCCTGCCTGTGTGCCTCCCTATGGGCTGCCTTTCCCCTGGACAGATGGGGAGAGACCCTCTTCCCCACCTGGTTCTTTGTTTCACCCTTGGAACTGTGGCAGTAAAGAGGACCTCCCCACAGTACATGCAGGGAACAAGCTGGGTTGACTCCCTCAGGGAGGCCTCATCCTTCCTGAGGTATTTTATAACCTCGGAAGGATAGAGAAATCCCCCCAACTTTAATACAAAGCCAAGCAAGCTGAAAAATGGCCTTGAATAGGCTAAGATGAAAAAACAAAGAGGCTGTCAACATCAGGACTCAGTGGGGGCAGGGAGCTTCAGTGGACTGCCCACAGAGGCCTGAGCCAAAGATGTCAGGATGGGTGGTCACTGTAAGGGCAGTGGATCGCAGCTCTTTTTCTTGTCATCTCTCCTTCCTGATTAGCAGTTCAAACACCCTTCCGAGACTCAAGGGGTTAACTGCAGATCCTCTAACTCCTCCACTTGCTAATTTTTAAACACAGCTGAGCTCTGAGCACCCCTCCCAAGGCTGTGAGAGGCCAGAGGCCAGCACAGACTCTGTACCAGGTCTGCACAGCGTCCACCCCAAGTGTTGTCAGGAATCTGCAGGCATCTAGAACAAAGGTGCCTCCATTATTTCCCTCACCCAGCATATCCTGATACCTGAACTAAGACTTCATCCAGAGCTTTTGCCCACTTCATTGATGGTCTGGTCGGCTTTTGTTGACACATATCCGTGACTCCCAAATGAACCTTTAAGGTTGGCTTAAAGCAGCTGGGACCTACACATGACAAAACCCAGCTGGAAACAGTGGCTTACACTCCTGTGCCCCCAAAGATACCTGCTCCTAACAGTGGGAGTGCCAAAGCCTGGAAGCTGGAAGCCAAGGAGACAGGGAGCTCCCTCCTGCTGACCCCCTGCCAGGCCACATCCACCTAAGGGGTTTGGGATCATACTCCATCTTCAACTACTGGGATCAAATGGAAACCCCTCAGGAATTCTGAGAGACAGCCCTTATACCTATGTGCACTGACACACATGCACTGACAAATATGCATTCTGACACATATATGAACATGCACATACATTTGCCTCACTCCCTGCCAGGAGGTGGGTTCTGTCCCATCTTTGACATGTTACTTCTTGTCCTTCCCTAGGCCCACCTTCTTTGTGATGGGCGCTGAGACCCCCCCACTGGGTCCAGTGGCTGTTCCCAGGACCCAGCCTCTGTTCTTATCTTACCCAACTGTAGTTCCTAGGACCCCAGCTTTTCTCAGGGAGAGAGATAGAGCTCTTTTGGTCTGGCACATGTTCCATGCCAAGTAGTTGAGACAGCAGCCACAGGGCAGCCTCAGACTTGATATCATTTAATGCTTGTAACATTCCTACAGGGAGGAAGACACTACACACACGTGCAGATGCAGCAAAGAGCAGCTCAGCCACATGGAATGACTTGCTTGAGGTCACCGGACACTTGACACAACAGAGTTTAGCCCAGTCTCTGGAGAGACCAGCCCTCCACATCCTGTCATGCTGGAGAGGGCTGCCAGCTTTTGTCCCTGCTCCCCTAGTTCTAACCCTGGAAGAGTGATTGTCCCTGCTGTGCCTTCAACCCAGACAGAAGCAGGCTAGAAGAGGGGAGGAGAGGCAGGGCTGCCCCTTGGAAGGCTCACCTTCCTCACCAGTTCTCTGCTTGGACAAAGGTCTTCCAAGCAGCCAGGTTCTGAGGCTAGTCACTGTCATCATTGGGTGAGGCAGCCTGGGAGTACCAGAGGTTGGAGCAGTTGGGAACCTTCCCCAGGGAAGGGGCTGGATAGGCAGGGGTGGGTGCTCAGTGGCAGGCCACAACTAGGCACCTGGGAGGGCCAAGCACCACACTGAGAATGCAGTGCTTCCCCTCCCCTCCTGGGCTGCTCAGGAACCAAATACCACCCATCAGCCTTCTGTAAACAAATGAGACTAAGTCTCTGGCACTCTTGGCCCAAGTGCAAAGGGCAGCTGCCCCTGCAGCTACTCACTCTGTCCTGGCCCTCTCAGGAGGCTATGTGACCTCTGCACCTGCTGGCTTGTTTTGTTCCTAAAATACGTGTATGCTTGAGAACCTAGAAGATACCACTGCTAACAGATTTCCACATCATTCATTCTGTTTTTCCTGTGCGAGTCTAGTGCTGGGACAAGGACCATAAAACAAGGTGACCCAAAACTTTCAGCAGAATGCAGGTAGGCAGGACAGAGGTCTCTGGGAGTGTCATTCCAAGGCAGTGTCTTCCTCCTCCCCTATGCTCCCCATTTCCCAAGAGTGGGCTTCCTCCACCCCACTCAGGCACCTCTTCCCAAGGCTGACCTAAAGGCCTCAAGCTCTGCGGATAGGGGCAGTCCTGAGGTGGCACTGAGTCTTAGGGTTGGAGTGGGAGATATCTGTGCAAAGGCTGCTAGGAACGTCCCCCAAGGGCTGACTTCAAAGCTTGGCCTAAACCACTGCATCAAAGTCAGCAAGCTGAGCTGTTTGCACAGAAAAGGAGGAGGGGCAGGCCCTTGAGCCACCTGTAGCTCTCCTTAGGGTCTCAGGCCTTCACACCAGAGCAGGCCTCAGGCCAGACCACCCAACTTCTAGGCCGGATGTGCCACTGGGGAGGAGGAGGACCGCCCCTCAAAACACTGCAGCCCAGGACTCCAGGATTCCAACCCAGGGACCTGAAGGCTCCCCTGCTCTCCAGATCACACCCCTACTCTCAGAGCCATAGGCCCAGTGGGGGACAGCCTGTGAGAGAGACCTGTGTGGGGTGGCCCTAGCTCCACCTCTGCTTCCAACCTGGCCTTGCTGCATGACCTCTGGCCCAGCCCTCTCCACCTGGAGTGCCATCTCTCTTTGTGGGGTGGGCCAGGTGGGCTGTGTGTGGGGGAGGGCAAGTATATAGGTGTGATATAGGTGGACACTGCCACAGTACCCAATAGCAGCTCAGAGCCAGGCCACCCAATTTGTATGCCAGCCCCAGCTGGGCTTAGGCACGTGGTGTGTGAAAATAAACAAAATAGGCAGCCATAGGGTCAGGAGGCAGGTCCAGAGCTCACCCAGGTGCAGCCCAAGATGAGTGCCTGGCCTCAGTGAGCGAGCACTGACTGCTATTGCTGCTGTGGTGTGGAACCCTGACACCAGGGCCACTGGCCTGGCTGTGTGACCTCTACCTCAATACCCAGAGCGGGGCAACCAGAGGCAGAGTCTCAGTGTGGTGTTCTCCTGTGAAATAGTGATGGCACAGGCAGGGGCTAGGGCCCAGTGCCTGCATGGAGGATCAACAAAGGATGGCAATTATTGAAACCTCTATGGGGAAGTTCCCCAGACACGAGAGGAAGACCCCCGTGGAGGCCATGTGTGTGACGTGCTTAGATTTTCCAGAGTCTTCATTTTCCTTGTCTAAACAGAGGTCATGGCGCCTCCTTCTCAGATCAAACAGCCCTGTATGAGTGGCTACAACCTTTGGTGGGCTCAGGGCAGCCCCTCCTGCCCCCTTGCTTAGGAGCCGTCTGCAGAGGCCTAGGGAGCTGCGTGGGGTCTTTCCACCTCAGCCTCTCTCCCCACCCCCACCAGGTCCCCTGCCTGACTCCCCTGCCTTCTAGCATACCCAGGCCCTAGAAGCACCAACTCCACGGCTGCAGCTGAGTGGAGTGTATGCCTGTCCAAGCCTAGAGGGGTACTGACCCCTCCCTTGCACGAGGAGACATCAAAGGGAAGCAGGAAGCAGCGGCCTGGCTGACCCACAGCAGGTGGGAGAAGTGCAGCCTCACAACTGCTGGGGATTTTCCATCCCACCAGGATTTCCGCGGGACACCCCAAGTCCAGCCTTTGAGGCTCCTCAGGAACCAGGGTTTGGCCTGGAGCCAGCTGGGGCAGAGGAGGGGGCCAGGCTGGGTGGTTTAGGGGTGTGGTTAGGCCTGCTAGGGGGCTCCTCTTCTCAGTCTCCCCATGATTTGCTGGTTACTGGCTTGAAATCTGGGCCCAGACCCATTCCAACACTGAACCCTGAGGTCCCTGAGACCTGGCTGGCAAGGACAGGTCCCAATTTTTACAGGGGCCTGAGACGAATGAAGAAGGGATCTCCGCCCCTTCCCTTCTCAGTCACACCTCCTTGACAGGGGGTCATCAGAGTGGGCTGTGGTAGGTGCACCAGGGAAGGGACCATACAGAGGAGGCTAGTCTCAAATCCTAGGGTGCCTGGGATGGCCCTATTGAAATGCAGCAGCTCCTGTGCAGGCAGGGATCTGTATGGACAGCTGGGTGGACACAGGTGCCTACTGACCTCCCAGATCCTTCAGCAGAGCTCAGCCCTGAGTGACAGCCCAAGGCAGGCCTGGCTACCTCAGCCTCTGGCTCACAGCCCTCAGCCAGAGCCCTGAGAGGCCTGGGATCTCAAAGCTGCAAGGTGAGAGGCCAGGGGAGAGAAGCCCGGAGCTGGTAGTGATGCTGGCTGAGTGAAAATTGCACCTGTCCCAGCACTGTGATGCTCCCTATCCAGCCTGGGCTTTTGGCAGCCTTCTGTGCTTTGTGGAGGAAGCTGGCTCAGATTCCCCACCTCCTTGTGCAGTTTGTGTGTCAAGGTGTACTTGTCACACCCAACTCAGGGTGTCTTGCATCACTTCCTGGGTCCCTGTCCCCCAGAGCTGGGACTGCTGAGTTTTGGCCCTAAGCTCTTGCTTCCATCTTAGCAAGTCAGGGCCCAGTGTTGTCCTTGCCTTTGTGCATCAGGATGGTAAGCTGGGCATGCTCTGCATCACAGAGACCTGCATGGACCTGGATTGGGTTGCCACTATCTTCAGGCTGGTCACTGGGCAGACACAAACCAGGGCCTCTGGTCAGAAGGGACAATGGCTTTGATACTTTTGCTGCTCTTTAGGGGTGAGCAGGGGCTGCTTGTGCATCGTAGTGCATTATAGGGGATGCACATTTACAGTTGAAAGCTACTGGTCCTGAGTAGAAGTGGGGCTGAGTAGGACTTCCCAGCCTTGAACATGGGGTTGTCATCCAACTGGGACCCACATTTGATCCAGCAGCCATGCTCTGTGCAACCTGGGCCTGAGAGTAGCCATGCTCATGTGAAAAGTGCTAGTAGCAAAGCTGTCATTCTGGTCACCACAGCTGTCCTTGCAGGAGCACATTGCCCAGGGCTGGGAGCTGTCATTTCCGTGACAGGAGTGAGACTCAACACTGGGTGAGGGTGGGGGTATCTGTTGGGAATTATTTCAAAACAATTGTGGAAACTTGGCAGTGGAGGGGCTCTGGGCATAGGTATCCATAATATCCTAGTCAGGGGTTGGGGTACCCTGGCTCTGCTGATAAGCCCAAGTGAACATGCTCCTCCCCCAGCTTGGAACAGGTGGAATAGGCCAGGTGACACTCAGTGTAGTCTGTGGTCTGGCCTCCCAGGCCAGTGGCAGTACTGGGGTGGCAGACATTTGCTGTGTACTATCCCAAGGCCTGAAGGTCACACAGCTAGGTTGGAGCAGGGTTTTGGGCAGGATGAATAGGCATTGCTGTGCTCTCAGAAAGGCAAAGCAAACCCCAGAAGCAAGGGGGTGAGACAGGGAAAAGGCCTACGCTTTGCCGTCAACTCAGGCCTACTCAAGGCTGGCCCTGTCCCTCCCCTGCCCTTGCCCTGCCAGATGGTGTGAGGTGGAGGGGCTTAGAGTGAGCCCCGCTGACTCTCCTTGGTGTGGAGACTTGTGTGGTGTGTACAGGCCTCACCCGTGTGACCCAGCAGGAGAATGGGAGAGTGGGCCTAGAACTTGGTCAGGCTTATCCGTGGAGAACAAGTTCTTCCCTAGTCCAGTTGTGGTGTGAGTCCTGGGTGAAGTAGGAGGCATCCTGGGAAACAGGCTTGTTCTAGTAGGAATCCCATTCTCAGGAAGGCTGTGCGGGGCCCTTTCTCACTGCCATCTGGGAGGATGCCTGCCTGCTGGCCATTTGGGCAGACTGTCAGAGCACCCTCCCTGGGGTCCCAGACCAAAGGCCTGAAGTCCACATGGGGCCCCTGAACTTCTGGTGCCTGTGTGGGCTTGTCCCCTCGACCCCGAGTGGAATGGCAACAGCCAGCTGCAACCCTCCTAGCTTCCTGTCATTTGCTATATGGAAGGGCCAAGAGCTGTAGTCATCTGCAGATCCTCCCACTGCACCTGTGGGACTAGCATCTCCTGTCTGGATGTGAGCAACTTGCTGGTGGCCTTGCACTGGGCTTCCGGATAAGGGCTTCTTGTTCAGGTGACAACTCTATGTGAAGGAGACCCATGGACACGCATCTATCCCCTGCCCATGTACTAGGCAGAGATGTGGGTGAACTCTTCCATGACATGGCAGGGTCCCCGAAACATCAGACAGATCGATACTCTGTGTGCATGTTTGTGGGCAAGACACAGTGGTGGCATGTGTGCCATGGAGTTTGGTAATGGGAGGACTGAAGTAGTGCCTCTGTGTGTGAGCTGTGCCAGCCATCCCCACGAAGGGGGCATTCCATGTAGATGGGGATCCTCTCTAGGCAACCTCTTCCACACCTGATTAGCTCTGGCCATCAGACTCCTCGTGCCAAAAGGGACCCTTCCCTGGAATCTGTAATTCTCACAGGCTGTCCCATACATTTTAAATCCAGGAAATGTGCTCACCCATGAGACAGGGATGGTGGGAAGGTATGAATGAAAAGCAGCCAGTCCTTAAAATTGGAAGCCATTTCACTCCTTACCAGGTACAAAGATAACATGCTGCGTGGATCAGGAACACAAACTAACCTACCTTATGATGTAGTGAAAGAATCTGTAAAATTTTGTCTCAGCATACTCCCTGGAGGAAGTCAAGCACAGGAGGCCTTGACTAGGAGACCTCAAGCCTTGGCATGTGCCTAGACCAGCGGGGAGGGAAGGCTGGGAGGCAGTCCTCCCTTACCCCTTTTCTCCCAGACAGACCTGCCCTGGGTTCTCCCCAGGCCTCTCAGCCCGAGCAAGTGCTTAGTTGGCCACTAGCTCCTTGCAAGTCCAGCAAGTCTTTCTTTCCTGTTCCTTCTTCAAGGAAGGCTTAGCCTCAACTCCAGGGCCACAGACAAAGGACAGTCACTCTCCTCTGCCAGAAAGTCATTTATGGGACATGGAGAAAGCATCAAATATATTGCTTTTCCAACACCTAAGAGTGGAATAGGAGGAATGAAAGAGGAACTCAGCTAGAAAGTTCTGGAGCATAGTCTTTTTGCCAAAATAACATGTTTTCAAATGAAAGAGGATGGTCCTAGGGCACTGAGGAATCAGGGGGATAGACCCCACTGGAGCTTATCTCATGCTGGCAGCAAGTCCCAGGCCTCAAACACATACCTGGGCCACCTCAGGAGAGAGACTGCAGGGAAGAAATGAGTTGCAATGCTCCAGCCTAACCAACTCCCCTTTTGTTACTTAATCCAATCCCAGAAGGTACTGGGTAGGGTCAATTAACAGATAGCTGCCTGTCTCCTGGCAGAGTCTGACCAAGGCCCAATGGGCGCTTCTCTTCCTAAATCCTCTGGTGTACCCCATTCTTCAAGGGAAACAGTCCCCTTAAGATTCTGTGTGAAAGGGTTCTGAAATCACTGTACCAGTTAATGAATTATTTACTCTAAACAATGACTTGATAAAGGGGGAGGATGAAGTTAGCTGGTGTTGACTAAGGAGAGACAGAGTTGCCAAGGAAATTCTTCTAAATGAAAAAATAAGAAAAAGCAGTCATCCAGTTTTGTCTGACAGTGAAACGTGTCACAGAGCATGCACCTTTGGCCATCTTTTGCATTTGTGATTTGGAAGAGAGAGGCAGCAGTGAGTGTGGGGCCAGGGAGAGGAATCCAACAAAGCTGTTCTGTGAGGCAGTGGCTGGGATTTTGGGGTGTAGAATAAGGGCAGCCAGTCTTAGAGGCCCATGTTATCTGGGCTGCCTCAGAGCTAAAGCTAGGTAACCAGAGGGAGTAAGGAAAGGCCTGAGTCCCAGGCTAGGCTTTTCACAGTTGTATTGAGATGGGAAAGTAAGGGATGTTCCTTGCAGCAGATGCAGGGCCCAGTTGGCTAGAGTAGTATTTGAAATGAGTTGGCATTTCAGGGCAGTGTTTGTGATGCCAGTCAGTAGGTAGAGGCTTCTACCTCTTTTTAAAGTCTTGCTCTATGTTATAATCTCTACTTCTTCTCAGAAGTTTGAAATGTTTACTCTGAACTAAGCTCTATGCTTTAACAAGTTATGTTTTAATAGGAAAACCGTCATTGATGGAATCATATGTAATTCCTACATTTTTCCAGTTACCCATTCCTAGGGAAAGCTTAGCCATTGGACAAACCAGCCAGAGCCCCAGGAACCTACATTTGCAGACAGCAGTGGCAGGCATAGTGGCCTAGTGTTGGATGGGGGAAACCTGGCCTCTATGTGTCTGGTTTTGCAAACTAAAATGCCATTGCCCATACTCAGGCTGACAGGTTCTGGAGGGCCGTTGACTCCTGCTCTGTATCTCACCTCTAGTTCCATCACAGTGCATGAGCTGTCAGTAGGAGCCTTTTAATGCAGATGCTAATACCTATTCCTAATGCTAGCCCATCCCCACACCTCTTGAGTTGGTGAGATATATCCTGGAAACAAAAGAATCTGAAAGCTCCTGGTCCTCAGGCTAGCAAGAGCCTTGCCTGTAAGAAGTGGGAGATCACCTCTCTCAGGAGGCAGAACTAAGGCTGCACAGCACAAGAGAGATGTCTGACTGCACAGTCTGGGTGGCAGAAGGACTCCTGTCCTTTTTTCCACAAAGACCTGAATACCTCTCCAGGTGCCACCATTTTCTGTCTGGGAACATCTGCTATCACCAAGCCTCAGTTTCCTGGTCTACAAAACTGAGATGGTCTTTTCTATACAAGGCCCCAGGAGGATCACTGCAAGTCACTGCATTTCATGGTGCCCGGATTTCCCTGCATTTCTAGAATGTCAACAGAGATAAGTGGGCTCCAGGGGAAGAGATTCTTTATGACTAGAGACATTCTGGTCGACTTTGGACCCCAGCTTCTATGGACAATAGCATGTGGACATGAGCCCTGGGGAAGTAGGGATGACTGAGCCCGAAGAAGAGCTCTCAAGCCTTACACTCTCCAGACCAGCCTTGGGTTGCCTGAATCCCAGCATAGCCTCATGGAACCCCTGCCTGGGTCCTAGCACCTAGTTTGACCTGGGCACAAGTACTCACTCACTCACTCACTCATCAAACATTCACGGAGGGTCCGTGACAGGCTCCCTATGGATTAAGCACTGAAGATAAAACACTGAACAAAAACAGCCAGCCTATACCCTCATGGGTCTTGAATGTGATCGAAGGAGCCAGCCAGTAAACCCTTTACCACAAGTAAACACACAGTTACACATTAAGAATGGGAGGGGAGGTATGTGACTTTTTACAGCCCAGTCTTAAGCTTTAGAAATCGGCTCCTCTGAGGAAGGGACATTTCAGCTAAGACCCACAGGATAAGACAGTCCTAGCCTGGGGAAAGGGAGAGAAGGTCAGGAGAGAGCTTGGTATGTTTAATACTGAAAGAATATTTGATGAGCTGGGACATCTCCTGCAGATCCACGGCTCCCTAGCTTTGTGACCCTGGGCCCTAGACTTAATCCCTCAACCCTGAGGAGATTATCTATAAAACAGGAATGATAATATTCTTGTGTTAAAAGCTGCTGTGAGGATTAGTGAAATGATGTCTATATTTGCCTGGCAAACAGGAAGTGTAAGTAGTAGTATCATTTGAAGATTATTCTTCAGCCTAAAGGTGTGTTCATTATGGCTGGTGGGTTTTCTCCCCACCTAGATGGTAGTGCTGGGCCTCCTTTAGAGTATCTTGATGCTTGTGGAGCATGAATGATATGACCATAACCTGAGAAAGTAGGGACTGTATCCACTTTGGTCCTCCCAGGTCCCAGGGCCCCCACAGTGCCCTGGTGTGTGGTCAGTGCCCACAAATACTGAATAAAGGAACAGACACATGAGAAGCAACAGCAATTGCCTGGTCTTTAAGGGTGAGGGAGCACCCTCTCCTGAGAGAGGGAGAGATAGGTGGGGGGAGGTTGGGTGGGGGTAGGGAGAGATAGCGAGTGAGCGAGCAGGCTAGAAACTTCCTGAAAAGGGAAGTTACTCTAGAAAAGGGTAAGTTCCTTCCAGGTATCATGGGCTGGCTTAACCTGGACCAGTTTGACTTTACTAAGTCCCACTTCTCATCTAGGGAGCCTGAGGCCATTAAGGTTATTTGGTCCCAAAATCCCTTGGAGCTGTCACAGGGATCCCCATTCTTTGCCTTTAGTCACCCCAGCCCCAAGAGCCATCTTCCACATGGAGTGAGCAGGGAGCTACAAGGAAAAGACGGGTCACAGTTGGAGAGAGACACAGAGAGAACCAGGTGGGCTGGTAGGACAGGAAGATATAGGGAGAAAGTGAAGCTCTCTCGGGGAGGCAGGAATACTTCTACCCGGCTTCCTTCTACCCACTCTTCATAGAACACAAACACTGTAAGAATGACTTTTTCCAAACCCTCTTAGCATTCAGAAGTAGAATTGCTGTATAAGAATTTTTTCGTAGGTGCTTTTTTGGCGTCGGGAGGGGGGAGCATTTATTTAAAAAATAACCGCATCATTAGTGAAATCTTCCAAAGTCTCTTTTTAGAGCCCAAATTGCACTAATGTCCACATCTGAGGAGGCTATCATAATAAATGAACACATACCTGTTTCACCTATGATGGTTAGTGCAATCTTGAAAGCACTAGTAAATAGGGTCCATCAGCTTTAAAAATACAAACCCAAATTGAGTCATACCAAAATGCAAGGCTACACACAATAACCTAGGTGAATCTTCAGGGAATTGTGCTGAGTGAAAAGAGCCTATCCCAAATAGGTAATTTGCTGTGTGGTTCCATGTATGTAATATTCTTGGAATGATAAAGAAATGAAGAATAGGTTAGTAGTTGCCAGTGGCTACGGACAGGGTGGGGTGGGAGGGAATTGGGGGTGGCTATAAAAGGGGGACATGAGGGGATTCTTGAAGAGTTAGAAATGTCCTGTAGCGAGACTTATCAATGCAATATCCTGGTCAGAATTTTGTACTACAGTTTTGCAAGATGTTACCATCGGGGGAAACTAGGTAAAGGAGTACGTAGGATTTCTCTATGTTGTTTCTTAGACTTTCATGTGAAATCTACAATTATCTCAAAAGTTTATTTTAAAAAAACCCAAATTAAAAAAAAAATCAATAGTCCTCCTAAAAATACCCAGAAATGAATTTTAGAATGTCCAAAATCCATACAAAAATCTAAAAAATATGGAAGGATGTTGCCATGGATTTGAACATGTGGGTAAACTGCTTCTATTTGTGGCTGGAAATACTTTTTTTTGAAGTGGGGGGAAGGCAGTTCTTCCTAAGTTAATCTAAATTGAACAGAGTTTCAATAACAAATGCCACTGGGATATGGATATACACACAGATAGACAACTTTTTTTTTTAATTAGGCAAGCTGAGGCTGCGGGTGGTGGCTCACGCCTGCAGTCCCAGCTCTTTGAGAGGCCGAGGCCGGCAGATCACTTGAGGTCAGGAGTTTGAGACCAGCCTGGCCTACATAGTGAAACCCTGTCTCTAATTAAAAAAAAAAAAAAAAAAAATTAGCCAGGCATGGTGGCAGATGTCTGTAGTTCCAGCTACTAGGAAGGCTAAGGCAGGAGAATTGCTTGAACCTGGGAGGCAGAGGTTGCAGTGAGCCGAGATTGCGCCACTGCACTCCAGCCTAGGTGACAGAGTGAGACTCTGCCTCAAAAAAAAAAAAAAAAAAAAAAAAAAAAAAAAATTAAGGGAGCTGGTTCTAAGTTTATATGAAAAAAAAAAAATGCATGTCCTGTAAAATTCAGAAGTAGCAGCAGTCTGGCCCCTTGTGCTCCTCTAGCCCCCATCTGGCCTAACAGGCCCTAGTGTGCAGCAGGGACCATTTTCCTATCACTGTCTACAGCATCTGGATAAGAATGGAGAGAAAGGCAGATTTCAAAAAATCTAATCTGGGATCCTATGCATCCTAAATAATCTTATGAGGATGCACTTGTACTTTTTCTGATGCTGATACTATTCATTCCAACTCACCTCCCCATCAGCTTTGTCAGGCACTGTGAATTGCATGGTACACATGATCACAATGGATGGAATGGCCATCATGAGGTATAGCAATACATTTAAGTAACATTGTGTCACTACTATAGGACAGGCACCTTTCTGCATATTTTACATTATTAATTTGTGTAATTCTCATAACAACCCTGTGAGGAAGGAACTCTTACGATTCCCATTTTACAGGTAAAGAAACTGAGACTGAGGTTAAGTGACTCACTCAAGGTGTAGCAGGTAGAAAGTAGTGGACTTAGGATATGAGTTCAGACTCCTAGACCCTGCTCTTAGTTCCTGTCTTTGGCTATGGATTAGTAAAGGAGAGCACAGCCAAGGGTGGGACAGGCAGCTGTAGTCCTCTGGACCAGATTCACATGGTTGGGGCTGCATTGCTACAGGTGGCCTAACTCAGACATGGAAACTGAGTCGCTGCTGCCCAACTCATGCCATGAAACCATTTTGGCCTGCACAGCTTACAATAGCACTCTAGCTCTAGTTATGGTACTTATGGTGTTAGTGGGTTTTTTTGGTGGTTGGTATGGAGGAGGGGCTGTGCTACAAGTTTTAGATTATGTTTCTTATTGTAGGTTTTAAAAAAATTCTTGAATTAGGCCTATTTACTCTTTTATTCTCTATTGAGTTAGCAAATTCGGTTTTTCCAAGATGCCCTGAAAAGTATGATCATACATGTATATAAAATGGTCCCTGGGTCCAGCTGGCAACTCCTGTACACCCCCGACCTGGATTCTGCCTTCCGTGAAGTGAGCCTTGAAAGAAACAAGTGCTCATGCTCCCTGACATTATTAGTTGCCAAGATGAAGCCTCAGTCCCAAACACCCCAGCTTCCTGTCTAACTCAAGAGCTAATCCTGTGTTTAAATCTTAAGAGTGTTTAGATCTTAGGCCATGCCATGAATTCCCCTGGTTGACTGCATTGTGAAAATGAGCTTCCTATTATTGGCTCTTAAGCAATGGAGATGAGGGGGAGTCCTGCTACACAGATAAGTGCATCATAAAGTTACATAATTAAAATAACTGAGCTCTGGCCTATCAACAGACCCATCAGCAGTCCAGAATAGAGTCTAGAAATGGACACAAATTAAATGAGAGTTTGAAATATGATAAAGGTAGCAGTTGAAATTAGTAGAGAGATGATGATATACTCAAATAAATAGTGTTGGGACAACTGGACAAACATGGGAAACTAAATTGGATTTAATTACTATGCCAAAATCCAGATAAAGCAAGGACTTAAATGTAAAAAAATGAAATAAAAAATGATAGAAGAAAACATGGAAGAATTTATTAAAACAATTCTAGGATGAGGAGGTTATTTCAAAATTTAAGATAAGAACCTCAAATCATAAAAGACTGACACAGTTGACTATGTGAAATTAAAAAAATTCTGCCACCAAAAAAAAAAATTATAGAAAAAGCCAAAATACCTAAGGAAAATTAGGATAAAATATTTTCAATGAATATGACAAAGCAAGTTTTTTACAAATCAGTAAGACAGGATGCTTTACAAAGTCCAAAGGGTATGAAGAGATAGTTTACAAAAAAGAAAAAACAATGATTTTAATCATTTGAAAAGATAAAAACCTCATTTCCAACAAAATAAATGTAAAATAAAGCTCCAGTGTACCATTTCTCATCTATGAAATTAATGAAGATAAAAACCTGATTATACACTCGGTAAGGGTGGGGGAAGCAAGTGCATTTGCGCAGTCATAGTGATGTAAATGGTATAGCCCTTATTTGGCAGTATCTATCACAACATAAACAATATTTTAATCCTGCTGGAAATGGGGGGAAAGGGAGGATCTCTTAAAGTAAATCCACTGAAAATGGAGACCAAAATTTTACAATAGAGATATTTGATTGGGAAGTTATTTTGAAAAATAACAGTAGTTAAAATATTCTTTTATCTCATATGTAGTAACAGTTGTTAGAGTTACAATTATGTACCCACTTTAGAAAAACACAAATCCAGAGGGGATTTTGGTTTGTCTTTTGTAAAACATTATATGGTAACATCTGAGGGCATCTTTTATACTTGGCAGAGGATGTTGGCAGCACTTCCACAGAGAGGATCATTTTTTGTAGAAGTATGGCATGGTTTCACTGCTTGACCAAGAGGCCACCTGCATCAATTGTCATCTCCTCTGCTGTCCTCTGAAATGCTTATCTAGGCATCAATCTTGGTTTCCTCTTCAACTGATAACTAACTGGTCTACTCTGCCCAGTCTCTATTTGAGAAATTCTTTGATATCATTTTCTTTAACTTGATGAAATCTCCTATTTTGGCAAGATTTACAGTTCCTCTTTACAAGTTCCTCTTTACTTTGTGTGTGCTTTATATTGTCTTTGGTTGACAAGAGACAGCCAAAGAGATCAGTCAGCAGAGATACCAGTAGGGATAAGATGGATAGGGAGAAACAACAGTGTTCAATAGGGAGGGATGTTTCGGGGAAACTAATTTCATAAGTGGTCATTTCAGCAGTGAATATATTTGAATGGTTAATGGCTGTTTTTTAGCTGCCCTACATATCCATCAATAGAGGATCTGTTCCATAAATCATGGCACAATGAAACTCTCTGCAGCTGTTAATGAAAAGGAGATTTGCTAGATGTCTTAATACAGATCCATCTCCAGAACATACCAGCATCTTTTAAGTGGTGCACATTGGGGCTGAATGCTTACTAAGAAATGAAAGGCTCCCCAGTCAAAGCTGACAAGGGTCATTACAGCATGACCCTTGTGGTAGATCCCAGCACAATACACTGGCCATCACTCCATTCTCTTCAAATGTCCTGGGGTTGCTTCATACAGCAGACCATCATACCCTCAGCCACTATGCATACAACTTGGCTTTCTGCTTCTAGGCTGTAGTCCAGTTAGTGCTCCCTTGGAAATACTCAAGACCTTAAGGAACTATCCATCTGTGAATCTGTGAAGCTACCCATTTCTTAGAGGCCTCTTTGGAGAGCTGACTGTTGAATACCCAGTATGATGGTCCTTAGCCTTCTTAAATCTTTCCTGTACCACTACCTCTATGCCTTTTGCCAAGTCCAAGTGTTCACCAGAAATGGAATTGATACCAGAAAGACTACAGCTAACAATCTAAGCAGAACAGGGAGCACGTCCTATCTGGGAAAAGCCCAGCCCATTGGGCTAAATCTCTTAACAGAACACAGAGACTATGCTTCTTCCAATTATACTGGAAGCCCAACCATAAGAAAACAACACTTCAGCTACACTGTTCAGAGCTATCACCTGTTCACACGTGTGTCTGTATACATGTACACACACATTTTGAAATAAAAATGCTTCTCAAATGTAGTGCACCATAATAAATCAGCATCATATGTACAGCTCAAAAAGAAGTATGGCATACCTATGAAAGAAGTCAAAGGCAAAGTGTAGAAGAATACATATAGTATGTTACCATTTGTATAAAAAGGAGCCATATCTACTACGTACATGCACACACAGACACACATATATTTGTTTATATAAAATATGTCTGGAAAGATGCAATAGGAAAGTGTTGAGTGGTAACCTTTAGGGAAGGAAACTTGGGAATTAGGGGTTGGGTGGGGAGAGTGTTATTTTTCACCCCTTTTGTACTCTGAATTTGTTTTACCATGTGTGTAAAGACTGTTTTATAATTTTTGTAGCACAACACTTGAATACATAAAGCACGATTGGCTCCCCAGAAGGCAGGTGTTGGCCAGGCCGTGGATGCACGGTAGGGCAGGGTGCAGCCCTGCATGCGCGTGTATGCCCTGCAGGCAGCAGCTCCCCGCACACAGTGCTGTGAGTCTCTGGTTCATGTCACTCTGTGGAGCAGGGGCTGCTCCAGCACAAAGAGGTTTTTGACAGGGAAAGGCAGAGCCAGAGTCAGGGCAGGCCCTGGGCGGGCTCCCAGAGAGCCCAACCACCCTCTAATAAGGGGTGCTCTCCACCCTATCTGAGGAGCAATTGGGATCTCCTAGGAAGTGAAACTGTTACGTATGTCTTATTACAGAATTTCAAGTGGAGTGATTCTGAAAGAAACAAATGTGTATGGCATGTTGTGACTGCTGTGTCTCATGAAATATTTAAGTTTTTATGTAACTTTTTTCCATTTCAGATCATCTTTTATTTTAACACAAAATGACAATATATTTTTCAATTGATTTGCCTGATGTCTGTATTTAAATGTTTTCTAATGCACACACGTGTTTTAAACTCATTAAGAAAATATGACTTAGATCCCATCCCACTTTCATGTTTTATATTGCCAAAACTCTGCTTTTGGGAGGGGTGAGTTATCTTCACTTCTGAAACAGTACTGCTTGGGAGCTGGTTTGGCCCTGGCTATTCTGGGGAAATGACACAATATTGACCTAGGAGGGGCCCTAATCTTTCCCCACTAGAGCACTACCTCTAATAGGGGGAAGGATGGGAGAAAGAGGCTAGTGAACCCACCTTCAGGCCTGTCCACTCAGGATATGCCCATACTAGCCTCTCCAGGGGCTCTGCCCTTGGCATCCCTGTCCCCCACCTGGGCTCTGGCAGAGAAGTCGGGCGGGAAGAAGCCGGCTGAGTGCCCGCCACTGTAAGAGGAAACGAAGAGAAACAGCTCCAGTCAGCCCCAGAAGCGAGGCCTGGAAAAACTCTGCAGCTGGAGCTAACACAAAGGACTTTTCAGACCCTGCAGCCAAGGTGCCCAGTGAGCTTTTTTTTTTTTTTTTTTTTTTTTTTTTAAAACAGCTATTAGGGTGACAAGCCTTTCCAAAGGCCAGCAGTTGGCGAGAGTTTCCAGGAAGCTGGTCTGGCACTGGGCTGGGATTGGAGCAACTTTAACGAGTTAAATTCAGAAGGAAGGAGTCATCAGGAAAGGTTTAAGGTTCAACAAACTTTTCAAACTATTTTGCAAAAAGTTCTGGCTTTCCAATTCAAAGGCATGTTTCGCTGTGACTGTTTTAAGCCAGAGACTATTTAAAAGGCAACGCAACCAGCACGCTTCAGATTCACTCACTCGAGGTATTTGTCTAAATCCTTGGAATGGGCTTTGCAAGTGCCATCTAGTGCCTAGTAACACTGGGGCCATCTTACACATCTCGACAGGCAGCCCTCCTCCCCATGTGCCTCCCCCCAGCCTTCGTGGTCGCGCGCGCGCGCGCACACGCACGCGTGCACCTTCCCCAAGCAGGAAGCTGCTCTTTGCCAAGAGCGAATGGAATTCAGATTTCCAGAGGGTGTCCTTGGCCTCCAGCTCCACGGCTGCATGATGAAGAAAGGTCCTAGTGTGTGTGCTGGGGGCTGGGAGAGAGGGGCCTCCAGCTCTGCTCACATCTATCTGGGCCCCAAGAAAAACCCACAACTGGCTGTGCTCTCCCCAGCCACACCCAGCCTTGGTCACATTCCTTCCCTTCCTGAGCCCACACTGGGTGGCCCCGGCAAACCAGCTTCCACACCTCCCTCCCCACCAGCAGGGAGACCTAGACCAAGCTCCCATAGGACAGCCAGCAAGTACAAATGAGGGGCTGCACCCAGACCCAAAGAGCCAGAAAGCACAGAGGACCCCCTCATGCCTCCCCACAACACTGGGCATCCCTTGTGGCTGCTGTCAGTCATGAGGAAAGAGACACACTCCCTTGTCTAGCACCCTGTGGGCTAAGCTCCCATGCCTTCCTGTGCCTGCTTTCAGGAAGTCCCTCTTCATATCTAACGTTGACTCTCCTGGCTGTGGTGCTTGTGGGTCTGGGATTGAAGGGCCATCACTGCCCTTTGCACCAGAACTTCCCAACATACCAGCAAGAAAGGACTATACCCCTTCCCCTGTCCAGTCTGGGCCTTCCAAGCCCTAAGATTCAGCATCGTCAGGAATTAAACATTTTTAGGAAAACCAGGGACATGAGTCAGGGTGTTCATCAGCAGTAGCAAGGTGGGTAGGCTGGTCACGTTTAGCTTCTCATTAGCCCAAGTAATAGGGCCTTGCACCTGTGTGGCCAGGGAGGGGATAGGCTGAGAGCTACCTTTCTACAGGCTGTCAGCATCAACAAGTGGTTGTGACAAGCAGGAGTTTGTATGGTGTGCTTTTCAGGTGTGCTGGCTCAAGGAGGCCCCACACCAAGTTGGAACCTCCAGGCCTGGTGCCTAGGCAGAGGGTGGGCTAAACAAAGGCCAAGGGGAGTTCTGCACTGTCACTTCCCTTTGTTTGGTAATGAGACTGTTTCCAGAAGCTGGCCTGGTAGCCTGTGGGATTGTTTCTCTTGAGATTTCTTCTAGGGGAGAAGGTGGCCAAGGCTTTGCAGTCTGCATCACCCAGTCCCCAGAATATACAGGGGACTCAGCTTGCCTAGTCACAGTTCGGCTTTTGGCCTTGGCTCCAGGGCCCATTCTGATCCTTGTGCTTGGCTCAGGGATGGTCAGCACGCCTGCCCTGATGCTGCCTGCTGGGGTCTCCTGCTGAGTACCATGAAGGCCTACTGTGGCCTGAGAAGCCATCTTCACGGTCTCTTTTGGCCAGCCCCAGACCCTATATTTGTTCAAGGAATACATTGATTCATTGGCTTCTCCTTTAGGCAAGGCCTGCAGTGGACTCAGCTGGGATTCATTATTCCCTGCCACCTGGGGTGGGCCTGCATGGCCAGGCCCAAGGCCTCAAGTGCCACATACTGCTCCCCTGACAGGTGGCTAGGGTATGACACTCAAGAAAATGGCCAGGCAGAACCTGCGTTGAGGTCACTTGGTCCAGCCCTTCTGAAGGGGACTGGTTGGATCTGGTGCACGGAGGAGACACGCCATGCTGGACCCGCAAAAAAGCCTAGAACTCAGAGTCTGGAACCTGACATCTGGCCTTGGCTCTGCCATCAGCTGACTGTGTCCACTGCGCAAGGTCCTATCATATCTGATCTTAGGGCTTCCATTTACCCAGAGTCCTTCCATCACCTGACACCTGCAGGGATGCTTTCCCAATCAAAATTCAGGCCATGTGGTCTGATAAGGCCACCTTCCAGTGTGGAAGACAGGCTGGTAATGGAGGGGCCTGGGAGTATAGAGCTCCTAGGCACTGCCATGGAATGTGGGGACCTTAGGGGAAGGACATCTCAACTGAAGCTTTTCAGAGCCCCTGGGGTAGACAGTTCTGTACTCTCATCCCCTAACCCATACCAGCCTGAGCTCAATCATACCAGCCTGTGAAGGCTGCCCCACCACACTGCTTCTGCACCCAACACACCAGGCTCCCTTGAGCTCCCACCTGGAGCCCACACACCCAGCTGGTGGGGTTCATGGGGCAATTCAAAAAGAAAAGCAGAAAAAAGCATTCGAGTATTTCAGACTGGAAGGAATTCAATTTAACTTAACGAATCAAGACATGAACCTAAAGAAAACACTGAAAAACAAGCCCACCTTTGAAAGGCCCAAAGAGGGAGGATTAGGTGGGAGAAGAAAGGTCCCCTTGGGGCAGAAGACAGCTGTTCAGTGCAGACCAGGGACCGGGGGAGGATGCTGGACTTGAGTGCAGATCAGGCCAAGGTAGGGAGACAAGCCCAACACACACTCAAGGACTTGAAGTCAGGGGTGCTATCTAACTTTTTAGCCCACTCTTTCTACCACAGATACAGAGACTAGCTGCCTGAGGTAGCATAGCAGGGCCCACAGACTGGCTGCCTGGTGCTGCCCACCTCCTCTCCAGGGCTTGGCTCCCTGGGGCCAAAGGCTCAGACCTGTAACCACAGTGGGGTTGCAGGGATTTATTTGGGGGAAGAACCCTGACTGGGTCAGAATGAGTATGTGCATGCATGTATATGTGTGTAGCTCATTCTTGTTCTCTGAAAAGTCCTGCCTACCACCTACTTACCAAGTACCCTCTACTGCCCTTGCAAAGTCACTCCTTTCTGCCTCAGTTTTGCCAGCAGGGCACCACAGGACACTGCTGTGGCAAAGTTTATACTTAGGGTGCAGTGCAGTCTGATTTCGTATGAATGCTCAGTGCCAAGACTTGGGAGATAAGTCATCCAGAGTCAAAATTAACCTTTGAAAAATCCCTTGAATTGGCCCTAAAAATAATTCCTTTCTCAGATCTTTGTGTATATCCCCTGCTGGGTTGCTCTTCTGCCCGCTAAAGTGGGAGAATCTCTGGGTGGACATCCAGGATACCCTGGGAGAGGCATGCCAGGTGTTCCTTTACTTTTTTCAGGATATTCCCAGTGTCATCTTCAGAGGGAGCCTCTGAGGCTGTAGCCACACGTGGGAAAAGATTACTTATGGAGAAGATCAAAGGCTAAGGGGCTGGGGGATGGTGGAGATGTCTGATTCTGAGGTCAGACCTGGACTCCTGTCTACCTCTGTCTCTCCGCCTTTTATTTTTCTTCCTCCTCTCCCAACAAGGTCCTCTTTCTAAGATGGCACCTCAGGCCTCCCATGGGACCAACCAGGCCTTACAGACTAACTGCCAGACTTCCTCCTGCTGGCCAGTCACTACCAAGGACGTGTGCCTCAGATGCAGCCCCTGCCCATGACACCAGCATTGTCCCTACAGGGCCTACATATCTGAAGCATGAATGCCTAGTCAGGGGATCTGGGGCACCATGAGAAGGCATGAAGCTGGATCTGCCAATTTGCATCCTGGGAGGGCAGGTCAGCCTTGTCCAGGCAATCCAGAAGCCTTCCCAGTGGCCCACTGGCCAGTGAGGACCCTTGACCTCCTTGTGTAGTGGCACCAGGTTTATGATGCACATAGAGGCTGAACTTGAAGAATTCTTATTGCAGAGGGCAGCCACAAGAGCCACTGGTCAGTGCCCAGATAATCTCTGCAGACTGTTCCCCCCCTGCTCCATGGGCCACAGAATCCCTTTGTCTTGTTACTGCTACACTGCCTTCCTACCAGTCTTCAGGGTTCATCTCTGCCTCTGCCGTGCATATCCAGGCTCCCCCAGAGATTGTGTGTCTGGGAATGTGCCCTGGCTTCTGCTACTGTCTCCCAGTGATACTGGCAAGTCCCTATCCTTCTTGAGGCTTCAATTTCCCCTTCTGTGAGCCGGGAGGACTGGCCCACTAGATGCTCTCTGAGGGACATACCAATGATGTGGGCTGTGTGTCTCAGCCAACAGCAGTATCCCCTTCTAACCCCAACACAAGAAATACACATAGTAGGTGTCTGGTTAATGCTCCTGGAATTTCAGGCTATACTAAGCACCTGAAAGCCACTGAGTCTGAACTCTGCTACCATATTTGAATTATTTCTCCATTGGGCACCTACGGGTTACCTAGAGACAGGCTACCATGGTCTTCTTCCCTCGCCCGTCATGTGCAGGCTCAAAGGCAGGTGAGCTGCACAGCTCGCCCTGCTCTTCACTCTGCTTGAATGTGGGTGCTGGCCTTGGCAGATGGGCCCAACAGTGATGAGAACAAATGACAGATGCATACTGGGGCACCTGTGACTGCCATGAGGCACAGTCCACTGATTCTGCCTCCAGCCCCCTCCCCAGAGCAGAATAGTGAGTGCTGGGTTTCTGCCTGTACCTCCACGGGCGCCCCAGCAGCTCCTGAACCCCATTCCGAGACTTGAGGTTGTGACTTGGGGACCTCTAGACTTCCCTTCCCTCCACCTAACTCCAGACTGTCCTGAAGCTTGGAACTCACAGGCCTCTAGGCACATCTTATTCAGGACAGCAGCTGACAGCCATATGTTGTGGCCCCATTTGTATCCCACGGTAACTCATGACCTGGCAGTTTCAAAAGCTCTCAGGCCAAATAAGGAATGTCCCTACAGGATCTCCCATCATAAAGAGACATTTTATGCTGGCTAATATTTTCAAGCATTTCCCTGAGTCAGGTATGTGGCTGGATGCCTAACACCATCTCCTCAAAGCCTTACATTAATACTGTGAGATATACCCCCAGTGTATACAAGAGGAAACTGAGGCTTACAGAGATTAGGTGACTGCCCCAGTGTCCTGTGGGCAGGATGAAATGACCCAAGCTGGCCAGGGCTCCCTGACAGACCTGGTCCCTGGATTCAGTGAACATACACCAAACCATCAGCTGACAAAGAATGAATCTGACAAGCTGTTCATGACCACCACACTGAAAACTACAGGGCAGGGTAAAAGATATGAAAGTTAACCTAAATAAACAAGGGACACATGATGCCATGTTTCAGGAGCTCCAATACTATAAGGATATCCATTCTCCTATGCCCATCTAGAGTCTGCTACACCTAGAGGAGACTTTCCATGGCAACTGGCATATGTATGGTGAGGCAGAAACCCTACAAAGACAGCAAAGCCGGTGATGAGGAAGGAGAAGCAGTCAGAGCCAGCAGGACCAGCTGTCAAAACCTGTTAGCAAACTGCAGTGAGAATGAAACATGGCCCTGGCCACAAAGAACAACTTGAATCTGACCAGTGGCACCAAATAGGGTCCAGAAACAGAGCCACATGTAGCCAGTGAGCTGATTGTAAAGACACTGATACGGCAGGGTAGTGGGGAGAGGACAGGCCTTCCCATGCTGGGTGCTGAGCCAGACTGGATATCCAAGTAGGGGAAGAGTGGACCTTGACCTCGGCCTCACATTGGACACAAAAATCAATCCCAGATGGAGTGCAGATCTACATGGGAAAGGTGAGCTAATAAAGCTTTAGAATAAACCAGAATATCTTTATGACCTTGGAGTAGTCAAAGCTTCTTAAATAGGACACAAACAGCCCTATCCAGAGAGGAAATGTTTGATTAACTGGACCACATGAAAATTAAGACCTTCTGTTCATCAAAAGACACCATCAAGAGAGGAAGAAGGCAGCCTGCAGAGGGGGAGGCGATATTTGCAGTGTGTGTGTGTGTGTGTGTGTGTGTGTGTGTGTGTGTGAGAGAGTGTGTGAGTGTGTGTCTCTCTCTGTCTGACAAATGACTCCAGAATATATAGAACCATAAATCAACATAAAACAGGCAGAAGATGTGGGCAATTTATACAGAATGATGTATCTGACTAAATGATAACATGGAAAGGGACTCAACTTCATTAGTCCACAGGTTACTGCAAATTAAAATCACCATTTGATGCTGCTGGACATTCACCATCATGGCTAAAAAGGAAACGGAAAATGCCAAGTGTTAGGATGTGGAGCAGCCAGAATGCTGCCTGTGGGAATGAAAACTGGGATGACTCCTTCGGGAGACTGCTGGGTAGTATTCACTAAGAGTAAACATATGCCCACCCAGGACCCTGCAGCTCCACATATAGGCATATATTCCCCAGGAATGCAACCTGATGCTTACCAAAAGCATGTACAGAATATTCTTAAACAGCAACCTATGCCAGAAACTGCCTGCTGGCCACAGGTGGTAGAATGGATGAATGATGTAAGCCATGCACACAGTGTAGCACCAGACAGCAAGGAGCACAAGGGAGCGCTGCTCCCTTCAGCCCCACAGAGAGGCTGCCAGTCATCAAATTGAGTGAGGGACACTGGACACAAAGGTGTATGAGTTGCATCATTCCCACCGCATAAAGGTCAAATGTGGGCAAAGTTGGTCCTTGCTGCTAGAAGTTAGGCTTGTGGTTAATCTCAAGGTCAGTGACAGGAAATGGGAGTCTGAGAGGCTTTCTGGGGGTTCTGTTGCTTCCTCTGGGTGCTGCACACATGGGTCTCAGGGACTGAAGATGCCTCAAGCTGCACATTTGAGACCTGTGTACTAATCTGTGTGTGTGTCACACTTTAACTAAAAGTTTAACATTACCACCCTATAACAGGGTAGCCCAGGTGAGCCCAATTAGAGAGGTGGCTAGTCCTGGACTTCAGGGCTGCTAGGCCCAGTCCCATCCCACTCCCTCACTTAAGGGGACATGGCTCTCAGACTCCTGACTAGGTCACCTCTGTGCTTCAGCCTCTAGATGCTCTGCAGTTCAATCTCCCCTTTCAGGTCTAGGCAGAGCACATAAGAGATCTATATGGGATGTGCCCCCCCACCCTGCCCGGACCCGCTGCCCCTACTGCCAGAAGTGTCTCCATGACAGTATTAGTGCAGTTGTGAAGTCCTTTGCCCTCCAGCCACCTCTGTGGTGTGAATGTTCTCTCTGTCACATCCTCTGACACTACCCGCTTGGCTGAGGACCTGAGCAGCATCGTGGCTGGGAGTTCACAAGTGGAGAGGGCTGAGCCTGGCCAGAGTGCACTGGGGCAGGGTGATTTGGATGGCCCTTCCCTTGCAGAGGAAGTGAGAAGCCTCACTGCTTTCCTCTGGGCCATCCACCTAGACAGTGTGGCCCTCTCCCCATAGCAGCAGCCCTAGAAGGCTAGCCACTTCTTCCTCACATGCTCAGATGGAGGAAGTGAAGTTTGGAAAGGTTAGGGGGCCACGGGGGGCCACCACAGCTGGGCTGATGCAGGCTGGGAGCCAGATTGAGGGCATCTGATTCCCAATCCCATCTCTTTCCCACTGAGCCATTACGCCTCGGTTTTAATTTAATTAGAAGAACATTTAATCCCCCCATGCATTTCAGAGACGGGTTTGAGCCTGGCTGGGGCTATGTGGGGCTCTGACGGGGATCCTATGACTCATGCAGCCCTGCACAGCCCTCCCGGGCGGGCCCCCAGAGGGCTTCCTTGGCACCTCGTGCAGACAGAGGTGGTATGAAGCTTTGCAGAAGACAGGACACTGATCTAGAAAGACAAAATGGTCTCATCTGTTCTTGACAAGCCCCTCACTCATCCTTCTGGACACTGGTCCCAGAATGGCCTTTCTGTCCTTTCCCACCAAAGTTTACAGGGAGAGAAACATGGTGAGGAGCTTAGACACTCACAGAGCTGCAGTGCCTGGTACCCTGGGGTCTGTGGGAGTGGGTCACAGTGGGCCTGGATGTCTCCAAAATGTCCCAGGCCAAGCTGGTCCCATCAAAAGAGCTAGCCCCCTGGTCCATGGAGCCAAATTTGGGGCCACCCTTGTGACGTTTGCCCTTATTTCCAGACGGCACAGACTGGCCCTGTCCTTGCTGACAAATGCAGAATTCAGGAGACATTAGTAGTGATGTGGATGAAAGCCAGGCCACAGCGGCCTTGCTGGAAAAGAGCAACTTGAACGTCTTGGCGTGAGATTCTGCAGGGTCCAGGAGAAAGTTGAAGACATGGAAATTCTAATTAACGCACACGGGGCTGTTTTTGCTCAAGGATTTGCGAAGCTGTCATGTCGCAAGAGGCCAGGCAAGCACATGCTTGCCAGGGAGGCGCTCACAGTCACCTGGTGGGGGTCTCTGCAGCTTTCCCTCTGCCTTCTTTCCACCCCCTCTGCCCAGCCTCAGGGCTCCTGGTCTTCCCCCATGCCCATCTCAATGGGCAGGGTGCTCCCTGAGGGTCCCCCTGGAGAGTGGGACTGGGGGCAGTATCTGTTAACCTCAAGCTGGGGCTTGCCCGTCTTAGATGCCAAAACAGAAGAGACGGGAGCCCTTCAGAGAAACCACATGACTGGGCTGGGCAGAGCCACAGGCTGCAGGGCTTATGGGCCTGTCTTCTTGGTCTGTCTATCTCAGGTATCCATGTGCAACCAATGGGGCAGACGTGTGACTTCCAGGCCAGTCCTGGCTGGCTTGGCAGTTGGGGATGCAGTGTGAGGGAGGATTTCACAAAAATGGTTTAAGCCTCCCAAGGTTGCTGGGAGAAGCTCACCCAGGTCACACCTGCACACAGCCCCCAAGTTCAGAGACGTCGATCCTCAGGCCCCTAGCCCTGTGCCTCAGCACTGGCGCAATGTGCCTGCAGTCCTTGCCTCATCTCAGGCAGGGTTGAATGAGTGGCAATCCTAGTGCTTCTCCGTGCCTGCGGCCTTGGGGGTTCTGGAGAGGAAGAGACCAAGAGGGCTATACATGCCCTACTCCCTCCTGGCACCATTTGAAAGGCTTGGGGAACTGGTACTAAGGGCTTTGAGAGCCAAAGGAGGACACAGCCGTGCAGCCTGAGTGTGTCCTGGCGGGGGTTTGCTGAGCAGACGCTGGAAAGATGAATGGAAATCTGATAGCTGCGGATGAGTGACAAGGGCATTCTAGATGGCAGGTCACCACACGCAAGGCACAGGGATGCACACAGGCTTGGCACCGTCCCCACCTACTGTCGTGCCAGTGACCCTTGGTGAGCAGAGGACAATGAGTGGGTCAGAATCCCAGGAACTCATCCTGGCTCTTGGAGTACAGGGCTCCTCTTCTGTCATGGGGGTTCTCCCCAACTGCCCATGCAGGCTTACTGTCTCTACTTCATGCCTTTCCCTCAGAAGCCCTGTCGCATGGTTCTGGGTGGGAGACACAGGCTCAGGGAGTTTGAGGCTGGCAGGAACTCTCTTGTGCCCCATTGAACCTAGGAAGACAGCTTCTGCCTGAAAGGTGTGTTCGAGGCTGAGTCCTGGCCCCCCAGAGCTGGTTAAGGGTCCTAAGGCTGAGCAGTAAGGCCCACCTATAGGCTGGGGTGCAGCGAAGCCACTCTGTCTCCTGGGTACCCCGTGCCTCATCTTGTTGTGGCTCCCTAGCTTGCATCAGGCCTGCTCACCCCCACCCCACCTCTGGCTAACAGGCCCCGGAAAGAGGAGCTTCGCCCAACCCCAGGGACCTTCCCGTAATCAAGGCTACAGTGACCTCACCTCTCTGGGGCCCTGCGGGCGGGGAGAGCTCGAGATGGAAACAAAATGTGTCTTTATTTATGTTTTTAATTTGAATTCTGGAACTGGCCCAGCATGGTAATACATTTAACATCAGTAAAATGCTGAAGAAAAATGGAAATTTTTTTGGTAACTGCCTCCCACCCACTCTGCCCCCAGTGAGACCCCAGCACACATCCCTGTTCCTTGCACACACCAGGGCGTGTGCCTCTCTTCCCAGTTCAGGGTCCATGGGGCCGGGCTGCCCACAGGAGCTTTGCTGCATCCCTGAGCAGCTGGAGCCGAGTTTAATTATGGGCTTCAGTCACTGGGCAGGCTGTATGGGAGGTGGAGGAATGCAGCCCCAACGCGGGCAGAAGACCTGCACGGCCCCCACACCCCTGCCACCAGGCGGTTTGGGTCCTGAGGAAACAGGGTGCCCACTGCTGCCAGCCTTCCCCCCCAGGTGGAGTGGGGCCTCTACCCAGCCTGTATCCCTGGAGGAGCGTGGGTTCCTAGGCCCTGACACTATATGTGCCCACTCTCCCCTGCAGGCCTCTCTGGAGAGACCGTACCCTGACTCCAACCAGCTCCCCTGACGCCTCAGCCCTGAGTTTTCCCTGACCAGAACACAATGCCTCAAGGTGGCCCCTTTGCAGCAACCTCCTTGTTCTTCCCTCCCTCAGTCCCCTCTTCAGATCCCTCACCCCAAGCGCCATGCCTGGGCTCCTTCCTGCCTTCCCAGGCTGGCTCATATCCAGCAGTCACTTTTGGAACAGTCTACTCTGAGAGAGGCCTTGGTAAGTTCCAGGGTAGGGACCTGGTTGGGTGATGACTGCAGTCTGTGATCTGTCTGGGCCCACTTATCACTGGAGGCCATGGGAGTGCCAACCTGAAAAGGCTGCAGGATCTTGCAGAATGATAATGTGCCAGACCCAGAGTGGGCGGAGAGCTTGGGGATGGGTGTTCAGGTCTCTCAGGCCCTGTCATCCTGGAATGGAACAAGAAACAGCCCAGTGTCCTAGATGACACAGCCACACAGGCTTTGGGTCACCCCTGGGGCAGGTGGGTAACCTCTGGCTCCAGGGAGCTTGGCATGTGCTGATAACAGCACTAGCAGCCCTCACTCCCATAGTGGTGATTTACTGGGCAGCTGCAGGTTTGGCTGTGATCCACATAGTGCCTGGTCTCTCACCACCTTCACCTGCAGGGGCCTTGCAAGACCCAAGAGTTGGTAAGGCCTGGCTGCCCAGCTAGATGGACTGTGGGTGATGGCCCTCTCCTCCCAGTATGACTTTTTGCATGTCTGGAAGCCGGTCTGTGACCAAGAGAACCAAGGTGAGCGAGAGCTCCAACAGGAGGAACAAGCAGCCAGAAGGATGAGAAGGGACAGTCCGTGTCTGAGGGGACAGCCAAGAGGCAATACAGCCACTGCCACCTGTGTTGCACACAACATGAGCCACTAAACTCTAACACTGATCACTTTGGAGGTCTGTCACGTCCAGGACTTGGTACAAGCCTTGGCCACAGTGTAAACCATCATTCTGTCTTTTGGTGCTGACCTGTACCTGGGCAGCCCATCTGGCTACCAGCCTGCTCACACCTCTGCTCCTGCCTTTTTACCCAGCCAGGAGGGGCCCAGAAGCTTAGAGCCTATTCTCAGGGTGTCCATGACTAGTCACCCCTGCTTTCCATGACCTGCTGGCTCGCTTGGAGCCTCTTCATACCCTACCAACCATGAGGTACTGCCAACCTGTCTGTGAATTGGGGGGGCCTGGAGAGATGGTGGGCAGGTCCCATCTGATCATAATTACCCCTTAAGACAGCTACTCCTTCCCTGGAGGTGGCCTCATTCTGTCTACCCAACCCTGCCAGTTCTCTGGTTACACCTGCAGCCCCCCAGCACCATGGGTCACAATTTCCTTAGTGATTTGCAAGGCCAGGCCTGCACTTGGCTGGCTGCAAAGGCAGGAGTCCCAGGGCCTCACTATGACAAAGACACACATGGCTCAGGACAACCTCCTGACCCTCAGAGAGTCCAAAGAACAAAACACCGTTTAGAAAAACGTTGGTAGAGAGAAGGAGAGTCCCCGCAAGTGGCCCTCAGAAGGGCTGCAAGTGTCACTCAC